>NC_072835.1:13475000-14675000 GCF_027744805.1 Dunckerocampus dactyliophorus
AATATTGCTGCAATCAGTATTTAAAAAGTGCATGACGCAAAACCCTATTTGTTGTTTTTTGCAATTTTGCTATTTCGAAGACGTCACTTATGTTTTTTATTTTATTTTTTTTTTTACTTTTTCCCCTGTTTTTTTTGGCTATGTTTATTGCATTTGTCACTATTGGCATTTAGTAATAGTGTATGTTTTGTATTTGTAGTTAATATATGAATAGTTATCACCAGGGGGAAAACTAACACACTAGCACAGGTGGACATCTTCCCCGAAACCAATTAAAGGAGGGTGGGTATCAAACCTGCAACTCTCTAGTCACAGGCCACAAGCTTCTACAATTGTGACCAGCCTTTGTGGCCATCTGAGCTGCATTGTGTCATCACGATGCAGTTGCGCCGATTCAGACATAAACAGTCAAGTCGACTCCTCTAGAAAGAAACTAGTCGACCCGGATTAGGCCGGTTGGGACCTTCTGTCTCCCTGCTGTTGCTGATTATGTCCTTCTAAGAAGCTCAATACCGTCCACATTCATTCATCAGTGTAATTTAGACACTAAATTGGACTCCATTGGAGAGAGAATCTTTGCTATGAGCATGCGTGGGGTGGAAACAGAAGTCCCAACATGCATTTCCTGCAGACTTTAATGTTGAACCCCTTCGCAACACAATGGCAGGACCACCGCCTCTCCTCAGCAATGCGTCCACAGGAAGAAGCAAACATTCACTGCAGGAGAAAATACATTCTAATCAGAGAGAGAGGAAAAAATAGAAGCTATCACAACAAGTAACACATCCACACCAGAGAAAATCTTTGTTTTTTTCAGTTTTTTATTACAAATCATAGACACAGAAGTACAAATCCTCAACATGTCATATTTACAAAATGCTTGTTGTGTAAGGAGAAAAATTCCCCCCCCCCCACACACACATACACATAAACATCAACACTGTCAAAGTAGTCGCCTTTTAATTGGCTAGTCTGAAAACATTTGTCAGCTGCCATCTGTCTGTCTGGACCCCCTGTCTCCCTCCTTGCGTCCCGAGACCCCCGTCTCTGCTTACAACACTTATCATAGCCCAGCACCTCACACACACACACACACACACACACACACACACACACACATGCAGAAACAGAACGGGTGTCACACCTCAAGTGCTGAACAAATAAAAACAAGAGGTAAAAAAAAGTCAGACATTTCATTTGGTCAAAAAAAAAAAAAAGAAAAGAAAAAGAACCCGGCAAATTCAAGGGCGTGCTGTCCTTTTTTGGAGTTCTATTCCAACACAGTCTTACTTCATGATTGGTCTCTTCTGGAACGTTCTCCAAAGCTAAAGCACCCTCAAATCACAAGCCTGTCTTGAGCAGTCCGCAGAGCAGCATGCCACAAACCTGATGTCAAGTCCTTAAGGTGTGCCAGATCGCTAGACCTTGGTGGCGAGAGACTGGGCCTCTGTCTTCTGTGAGGACAAGGAGCCGGCGGGGCTGGCGTGCAAGGACTTCTTGAGGTGGAGCAGGCAGAGGCACTGCGACCTGAAGCGCAGGTCGAAGAAAGCATAGAGGAAGGGGTTGAGGCAGCTGTTGACGTAGGCCAGGCAGGTGGCGTATGGGTGGGCCAGAAGGAGGAAGCGCAGGAAGGCGCAGGTGGCCGGGAAGAGGTCAAGGTAGGAGAGGGCGTCGGCGCTCTTCACCACGTGGAAGGGAATCCAGCAGGCGGCGAAGACCACCACCAGTGTGGTGATGATCTTCAGCAGTCTCCTCTTTCGCTGGTCCTCCTTGCGCAGGGTATTGAAGTGCCGTGTGACGGTGCAGCCGATGAAGCCGTAGCACACCATCATGGCCAGGAAGGGCAGCAGGAAGCCCAGTGTGGACGAAGAGATGCTCAGCCCGGCGATCCACAGGTTCTCCTGCTGCTTGTTGCTCACCACCAAGCCGAAGTCCATGGCGCAGGAGGTGCGGTTGCTGGTCAGGTCGTGCTTGGTGGTGCGGAAGATGAGGGTAGGCGCGGCAAGGAGGCCTGAAAGCATCCAGATAGTGGTGAGGGATGCACGCATGTGTCCGCGGGTGCGAAGCTGTGTGCTGGACAAGGAATGCACGATGGCCAGGTAGCGGTCGAAGCTCATGCAGGTGAGGCAGAAGACGCTGGCGTACATGTTGAGCAGCACCACGTAGCTGCTGATCTTGCACAGGGCCACCCCAAAGGGCCAGTGGTAGCCCATGGCCGTGTAAACGGCCCACAGGGGCAGCGTCACCACGAAGGTGAGGTCGGCCAGTGCCAGGTTCCCAATGTAGACATCGGCCGCACGCCGCTTGCCCTGCGCTCGCCACACAGTGAAGATGACCACGCCGTTTCCCGACAGGCCCAGGATGAAGATGAGCATATAGAGCACGGGGATGACCGAGTAGGACGGCGTCCACTCGGAGTAGTCGCACATGGTGGAGTTTTCCGTCTCGTCGTAGTCGTAGTACTCGTAAGGACTCTCTGTAGGATCCATGTCTGCTTGTCAATGCTCTCTCAGCGGATGACAACACTCGCAGTGTGTTGCTACTTGTGTGATCTGCCCGGGCTTATATACAACACCCCACACCACCGCCCCCAGCCCCGCCAACCCTCACAGGATACTCCCCCCCCAACAGTCCCTCCCACTCGTTCAGTGTAAACACACCTACTTCACTACACTATCAAACATTTTACTCACTTCTTTGCTAAATTCTGTTATTTTTATCTAATTAAAAAAAAATGGACATACCATATACGTAGGCTAGAAGTTCTTTTTAGTATTATATAATTATTAATGATTATTATGGTGATGACTGCAGGGCAAAAATGGAGGTCACACACATTAATATGCATTTTATGACATTTTAAATCTTATTTTACCATACCATGCATGCATAAACATTACTCTAATATAGAGATATGGAAGCATAAACATTGAATATGTTTTTTTCTTTATTAACGTATTTATATATATATATTTGTTAAATTCATGAGTTACTCTAGTGACAACAATCCAGCATTTTGTTACAATGTGTATACTTAATTTGATTATGACGAATCTTTATATTATTTTGTATATTATTTGATATTATTTACACTTTCAAAAAAAACATAATGAAATTAAATTTATTTTTTCATATAGCATTTAATTACACAAAAACTTTGTTTTATGTATATCTTTGTTAAATTAACTAAAAAAAATACTTTGCCTTTTAATTGTATTTATTTATTTAATTTTTATATTATTTTCATGATGATATGGTAAAGGCATACCATGTATTTTATTCATTTATTTATTCATGTTTTTTCCCCTCATCTTTGGCATATTTATAGTAAGAACAATTAAACTTAGTTTGCGGAAAATGTATTGTCATCTGCTATTGCATTTTCACTACTATATATACTAGTATAGAATATAATTTTTTTTATATTTTTGTATAATCTTTAAACTATATGAATGCTGATTTCATTGAATTTGCCATTTTTCAGAATGTTATTAAACACATGTACAACCAATTACAATCTATTATGTGTTGGACTCATGGAGCCTTCATTTTCATGCTGAAATGAAGCAAGAGAATGAAAGATTTATCTAAACAGCGAACTGGAAGTTTTGTTTTTTGCCCCGAGGCCATGAAAGTTCATAGTTTGCAGAGCAGTCTGACACAAGGCAAGCCTGGGCATGACAAGTTTCACCAGCAGGTACATTTCAATATAAATTGAAGAGTCGTTGTGGTACTTGAGCACTCTGCTGACGGCCAAATAGGTTCTACTTCTAGCATCCAAGTGCTCCCTCCCTTTGCGTGGACTTGCTCCAACATGCAGGACCACAAACCACCACGGCACCTCTAATAAATTACAACAATAGCGTTCATTAATTATGTAAACATGTCTGACAGCAGCCTCGTGGCTAACATATTATACACTGACTTAAAAGCCTCATGATTCAATATTCATTTGCAACAAATAACAAAGAACCACACAAATTTCGCATATATTGCTTCCTTTATGGACTACTACTACTACTACTTAGTCCCAGGTGGGTCGGCTCAGTCCACAACATGCCCCGTCCGTCAGCATAGCGGCAACAGTGGCGCCGGGCCACCGACCTTTAGACACAACTAGTGTATCACTCAACAATCTCCATCCCTAACCGCTGATCCCTTCCTCCACCGCGCCATTCCCGCTCCAGTCATCTTCCTCTCATTATGAAGCCTTTACTCCATTCTCCTCTGCTCTTACCGCCGTTGACACTCTTGTGACTATTTTTAGAACTAGAAACAGGATTTTTTTTGTCCTTCTTTTTGCTGTTTGAGTCAAAATGGCACCACTCCCCCCTGCAGCAGAACCAAAATGTGTGCAGTCCTGTCTTAAGCCACCCTCCTGAACCAGGAAGTAGCCCAGTAGCTAACATACATGAGCCAGGAAGTACTAACAAAAAAAAAAACAAGTAAACAAGCAAATTTATTGTCAGCTTTTGTCACAATGGAAACGTTCCCCATGTCCGAGACTGGAAAAAAAAAAAAACACTGTAGGGTCCTCACATCTTAATAATAATCATCATGATTAGATGTAGAGTACATAGCGCCTTCCAACGTATCCAAAGTACTTCACAGTGAACCCATTATTCATTCACACACTGGTGGTGGTAATCTACTGTTGGCTGCCAATTCACGCCTACGGCCTCTCCGACCACCACCAAACACTCATACACCAGTGTGGGTATCTTACGTCATCCTCCGTAGCTAACTGGTAGCCTAGTATCTAATATACATGAACCAGGAAGTAACAAGCTAACCGACTAACCAAGCGACTGACATACAAACACAAATGGAATATCTTTTTGCCCTTGAGTGATGATGTAACAGTCTCCCTGCTCACTTTTGTGCAAGGAACGTATTTGCTTTTTTCCATTTGCATCACAGTGGAACTCTTCTCCCTGATTTAGAATAAAACATGGTACTGTCCCATCATCTTATGTTATGTTAATCCAGTGGTTCTCAATTATTTTCTGTCATGCTCCCCCCTCCTCCCGAATTTGAAATACTATTGAGAAACTGATATCTATTTATTTATCTGTACTGTACAGACTGAACTCGAAACTTACAAAATGGAGAGCTGTGAAGCAGACAAGCGTATTCAAGAGTGAAACTGCATGTTGAGTATGATCAATTTGTACATGTTGGCAAGTCTGCACTAACATTGAAAGTAGCCTACTCTCTGCCTCTCACGCCCTCCCCCTGACAGTTCACCGCGTCCCCCCCAGGGGAGTCCGCCCCACTATTTGAGAAACACTCTGTTACTGTCATCTTATGTATCCCAATGAACCAGAAAGCCTGCTGGCATGCGAACAGACACACAAATACAGCGTAACTTTTCACTTTAGTAGCGATGTTGCAACATGATGATTTGTAGCCACCTGACTCAATGTTGTCTTGCCCTAACTGTTCACCAATGTCCCCCCGCGCGCACACACAACCTGCTGTGTTGTTGTTGTCTCTCCTGTGTGGCCTTGCGCTGTAAACCACACACAGTGGAGAAAACCCGCAAAGACCACACGTCCTTCCATTTTTTCCTCATGGCCGGTTGTCGTCTATCAAGGACTTTATAATCATAACAGACAAGAACCAGAGAAGATGAGACATGGCTCCTCCTCGCAAAGACTTTAGAGTGTGAGTCTGTCTGCCGTGGAACCTTTGATCTTTTATTATGACCTTGTAGGAGACTTTTTTGGTGATACTTGTGACGCCTGAGAGTGAGTGTGTGTGTGTGTGTGTTGCTGTGGGGGTGTCGCAGTTGTTTGATGAGTGTGTTAAGCTGTCACTGACCGCATGCACACATGAGATGGGGGGGCTCTGCCGAGACAGCTGGCCCCTCAAGTCCTTCATGACGTCACCAAGCTGCTGTGAACGCTGTCTCTATACGCGATCCATACCGGATCGTGGGAGGATGGAAGATCGAAAACCACTCTACCACCTGAGCCATGCCGCCCCAATAAATATAATACTTTATTATTCATGAATATAAATGGTCAATAACCATACTTCATATACTGTATGTAATATGTAAGGGGTTCTTATCTTAGTAACTCTTATTAAAAGACTTCACCAGCATGCGGATGTTTCTATCGTCTTTATTCGCCAAGAGTGAGTTTACGTCAAAACTTCCTCGATCCACGTAGCGCACAGGTGTTCACATCATATTCAGTCACGTACATGAATAAATACAGATACAATAAACCGTATAAAACAAAACATAAAATGACATGATATTTGAATGCACACGACAGTACGCAGAGTACAAAGATGGATTTGTCCGCATACCTGCCGCTAGATTTCTTTTTAACTGAGAAAAATACCATCCAGCCATCCAGATATGTGTTGCTAGCACTAGCAAATTGTCTGTAGTTTTTCAGTGGTGAAAAAAAACCCGTAAAATAATGTATACAACCAGGAAAGGAGGCTTATCATTTATCCACTTTACACAATGGAAATGATATTAGGAAAAAAAATGTGATTATGTTGTCATTTCCTGAAACTAAATAACTTTTTTTGTGGGTGGAAGAGTGTCATACATGGCACATGCATAGTACAAATTGGCTTGCCTGACGCTTGACTGCCAAAAAATAGACCGACCAGATGTAGACGCGTTCTGCACATGTGCAGAATCGATCGTGTTTGCGGTACGGATCATGTAGAGACAAAAAGCAACCATTACGTACCTGTTGGTCAGTGCTGACAGTTAGCATTGCATCTGTGGTGCTAGAGGCCTTCAGCTTCAAAATGAGTGGACAGACACACCAAAATACATTTTACGCATGACTGACAGTCAATAAATGGATGTGTAAATGTGTTCAATGGCAGCCATGTTTCTTGAAAGAAGTCAATCCAATTGTTAGAACTAAAATCGCCTTTAACATACTCAAACTTGAGACAAAAAAAAAAATCTTGCGAGCATGTGTATCCTTGCAATTATTCACATATTTAAGGTGTCCCAGACACAACCCCCAAAACCTATTCAGTAGTGCCCCCACCGGAGAGGGAGAAATAGCCACCACCAGTGTTCGATTGGAAATCTGGTGCACGTTCTTTATGACAGGATGCATGAAAATCATCAGCAAGCCTACACTGTAAGACGCACATCCAGTTGGCCATTTTGGTTTGCAGGTGCCATATTTTGGGATTTCCGCTTTCTTTTTGTGTACCGTTCTAATGCGAGCCGCGTTGAATTTTATCCATAGAATATGCCACGGCCCGATATAAAAAACGAGCTGCGGGCCACCCCGACCTAAAAAAATAATACATTTAAAAAAATAAATGTGAGAGGAATGTGGAAGAAGTAGTGGTAAAAAAAAAAAATCATAATGTCAGTATCTTTCTCCATCTTGCTGCCTTCTTCCCCTACTTGTTTAAAAGTCCCCATTTGTCATCTGCAGCCTGATGTACCAACATACCTCTGTAGGTCTATAGCTCCTATTTAAAATATAGCATTTTTGTGATGTAAGACGTTGTTCATCACACATTACAGACACATTAGCTCTCACTCTAGGAAGGAATAGTAGTCAGGCTTATTGATAAGGGTCCTTTATGTAACTATAGTGCTTAATAGCCACGCTATTGTTATTTGTTTGCATTTATCAGCTGCAATGCATAGTTGCATTTCACCTGGCATTCAACCGAACTAATTCTGCCAAATGGGACACCTCTGCCACTAGTTAGCAACAGACATTTTGTCTCCCTCCCACTCCATTTACTCTAATTGGCAATAAAAAGACTTATCAGGCAATTGACACCATCTTGTTAGACACAAAGAATGAGGGAGACATTAACACATTTTGTTAGTTGGAGCTAATTTGCTCATTTTCAAAGATGCCTGCATGTAGCATAGTATAGAACCCTTGTTGGCATACTAATACATGGAAATGTATGTCTATGACTCTGTAGTTCTTTGCTAACTAACACAGTTAGGCCACAAGTCTCAAAAATGTTCACACAATACGTTTTATACATGAATAAAACAATTCTAAATGAATAAAAGACGTATAAATGACAAATGAAAGGGATTTATGACAAATACATTTAGGGTTAATTTTACCTTCACTGAAGATGTGCAACAAAGACACAAAGTGGCAGTAAGATCAACACAGACACCACCTTCGTGTTTTTCTGCGAGTTATTTGTTGAATTCAGTGGTGTTTCTCACCTTCTTTATGAAAATGCTGGCACTTGCAACTTTATTTGGCTCCATTTTGGGTTATTTTGTAGAACGGATTAATTGGATTGACATTATTTCTTATGGGAAAAATTGACTTAGAGTACGCTTCGGTTAGTCAGACCTTCTGGAACGGTTTAATGACGCTAACCAAGGTTTCACTGTATATGCATTTTGCATTGTTTTCTGGAAAAAAAAATGTTTGCGTTAACATTTTTGGGTGCTTGGAAGGAATTAACTAGAGTTACATTGTTTTGTTGTTACATTGTTTGTTACACAAAGGTGTAATAATAGGCGTTAGTAATAATACGCTTTCTCACCTCTAACACAAATATACCACAATGTTTTGTCTTTAAATACATATAAAATGTCTTTTTACAAAATAAAAAGTATCAAAATGGTACCCGAGCCCTGTGTTAGCATAGCAAATTAATTTGTGTTAGCATGTCAAATTAATGAATGAAATTCTAAACCCACATACCTGGATATGCCATATGATTGACGTGTGGACCGCCCAATGACTGCAATTATCATAGCAGTGGAGTAATACCTGTTGAGTGAGATGATGACGACAGTAGTTTAAAATGGACGCTTTTTGTAGGTCCAGAAAAGTTGACAATTGTGGTCACGCAAACCCAAATTCAGCAGTCTATGATGACACCAGTAAAGCATTCATATTTCATTGGTAATAACTACAGCCACTATTGTCTACAGTGAAACAATATTCACAGTGCACTTCCTTGACCCCCATGTGCACGAGGTGTTTGTCTAACTTCACGACCCCCAGTGACCCCGAAGACATCCAGAACTGTGCCATGGCAGCTTTTCCTGCTGAGCTACTAACCTTGGGGCGGGGGGGAGTCACACGGAGGTCCAGGTTCTTCTTGGCCGGGAGACTCTGTTGATAGGAACCTTCCTGCTTTTCCACTTGTCTCCTAAACCAGAAGTAGGCAAGATGCAGTGTTTATCTGATATAAGAGCGAAGAGATGGAAATCCCCCCCCCGAAAAAGGTATAAATAGGTCAGCAGTGAACTCAAAGTCACTTGGGAGAGGGGTGGCGTTCCTCTTCTGGGGTCTTACATGGGACAAACAGAGTCAGAAGGAGCAGCAGCAGCAGCAGCACATATC
This sequence comes from Dunckerocampus dactyliophorus, assembly GCF_027744805.1. Classification (NCBI taxonomy): domain Eukaryota; kingdom Metazoa; phylum Chordata; class Actinopteri; order Syngnathiformes; family Syngnathidae; genus Dunckerocampus; species Dunckerocampus dactyliophorus. The sequence continues at coordinate 13,484,336 of NC_072835.1, forward strand.
TGCTTTTTTCTGTTTACACAGGTGACGTGCTGTTTGCAGTTAGCGGTCACTTTCTGTCCTGACAAAATAGAAGGAGATGGCCAGGTTAGACTGGGGTGAAGATACTCTCCTCTGTAGTAAATCACCTACAAACCTTCTTAACATAAAGATTAAAGAACCAGCAGTAACATGTTTCACACTGTTGCTAGGCAGATTTTGTAATTACTGCTGCCCAAAGCAGAGAGAGTTCGCAGGGAACAGACAATACAAGAAACCGCTACATGAGGATTATCAGACAAATGAAGATTATTTACATACACATTAATGCCACAATTTACTGTAATTTCAACTCTATAACATATACAGAAATACATATTACAAAGAGTGACATCTTGTGCATCGGGGCACTGCCCCTAATGCTAAATTGTCACTGAACTCACTCACTGAGGTTGTGAAAGGATTTATTTTGGAAAAAATAAACCACTATAGTCCCACAAATCTTCTGGTGAGACTGTAGTATCACCATATACATCGTCACTTGTGTTTTTTGTTTTTAAGATGGCTAATTTCCATTTATGCTTGCATAATAATGAAGAAAAAGGTTTTACGATGGCAGCAGTTTGATGTTGGAACAGATTATTTCTATTTACATTAAATTCCAATGGGAAAAGCTCTCTGCTCTATGCAACAGAGTTTGATTTAATTTGGAAATTGTACAGATATTTGCTTTTCCAGCATATGCTTCACAGGACATGATTATTATTACCGTGGGAAACAAGTGCAAAGAGTGTGTGAATTATTTTAAAGCGAAAAGAGGGACTTAGGAAGCTTTAGTGTGTGCGAATTCATGCGTGTAACGTGAACTCTTTTATGGATCTTTGTGGCCGTCTCAACTTCAGAGATGTTAAATAACTCCTGTGAGTTCTCAAGACTCACACATGAGAACACACGTGCACTAAACACACCCATGCATCTTACACACACACACAGGCAGAAACACAATAAGCTATTGTAACCTTAAACCCACAGGTCTTGACTCCCATGTGCTTTTGTCATTAGTTTCAATTATGAGGCCATGAAGTCAGCTTGTGGTGACATGTACATCCCTTACACGGACACACACACACACACACACTGCTGAACATACAGTACACTTGCACGAATCTAATTCCAATGTTACTAATCCACATTTGTTGTAATATTCAGATGTTTGTGATGCATGCATGCACTCAAAAGGTAGCTGGGAAATGTACAATACAAGTACCAATACAAGTTTAAAATAAAAACAAAAACCCAACAATTTTAAAATTTTTCCATCATGCATTTCATCTGAGCAAAGCATTTCATTGGAGGACAAGCGGCATAGAAAATGCATGCATGGATGGATGGCATTGCGATGCTGTCTCTGTCCACCAGAGGAAGCCAGGGGGAGGCTGACATCATTGCAGCACCTCGGCAGGCACCAATGAATTATTTGCTTGGACGCAATGCTTTATGGGAAAACGTTAGAATTGTTTTATTTTTTTTAACTCGTATCGGCACTTGTATATTTCCCAGCTATGTTTTGAGTGTTAAGTTGCTGTGTGATGAGTTTTGCGTTCTTTGTAAGATGACACGTTGAGTCAGACTGTTATATTGAGTAATGACCTCCTGCGATTTCCAAAGGGTTGACAAGCTCGTCGTGAGTTCACTGATAGCTCGTGATTGGTTTCCTCACTGACTAGCGAGCAGCTCAGTATTTAAACGATTAGTAGCAGTTCTGAAGTAAAGGAGATGTCATGAGATTAGAAGGCAGCAATAAATTAGCCGCACTGCTGTATAAGGCACAGGGTTTAAAGTTTAAGAAAAAAGTAGCGACTCATACACCTGAAATTACGGTAATATAGCTCATTAGAAAGAACAAGGTGTGGGCCAAAAATAGCCCCTCGGCCTCACTTCGGACAACCCCGGTTTACAGTGTTTCTTTTTGGGAAGGCGCAACAGTAAGAAATTAAACAGGGTGCTGATTGTTTTATTTTTAGTAAAGTTCCTTACCTGAAGTGCAGCGTTAATACAAGTAGTTGTAGCAAGCAGAACCATTCTCATCTCTAATGCACAATGGCAGCGTGCTGCTTTCATCTTATGCACTCAGCAAAAACGGGCGCTCCGGACCTCGACGTCAGGGCCAGGAGGCGGGAGGCCCGGCGGGCACGTAGATGGGGAGATCCGCCGAATGAGAGTCGCTTTAGTGCATCGCCGACACAAATGGGCGGGGCTGCACGGCTGTGGTCACCTCGACTCTCCGACATATACTCTGTCCTATACAGAATGCCTTTTTGTCTGCTTTTAGGTCTTTTAGGACTTTTTGCCAACCTGGACACGCACATACGTGTGTGCACACAGACACACATTGCAAAATATATTGTAAAAGCGCCGGTCCATAAGGTGGATTGTCCCGTGCAGGGCAGACTATTGCGTCCCTATTGAGAACCTGCAGTATTTATTTATCTGTACAAACCACTGTATGATTTGCTGGCACCAGCCTCGTTCAATCATGAATAAAAACATAAAAGACCTGCCAACCTTGAATAAATTTTATGAGTTCCCCCCGCCTCTCACGGCCCCCTGAAAACAAAAATCCCTGCATAATAATGTCCAGCTAAAATGTCTAAAATATTATTGTTTGCCTTGTTGATATTTGCAATCAGGCTAACGTTGCTGTTTGTGTTATCAGGCTGCCCGGATGCACTTCAGGTTTATCAAGGCTACAGCAGGACTCTCGCTTTTTCTTTTTTTATTTTTTAATAAACACACACGTCTGCCCCCTTATTTGTGTATCCTCTCCAAGCCCCCATTTCCTCATTGGATGGACGGGAAGAGGAGAGAGACAGTGTGGATGTGACACAACAATGGCAGGAAGTGGCTTCAGATGAGCACAGATAAGTGAAGAGGGGGAAACACAACACTAAAGGTTACAAGCAAACATCTCTGTTGAAAAGATAAACATGCAAACACAAAGATTGTTAAAATGTTACTTAAAAGATGGCCTGTACAGTTAATCAAAGGTTTTAGAATAGTTTGACACTGGAACAGATTATTTCCATTAATTCCTATGGGATCATGGATTAGACACGCAAGATTGTAAAAAAGCCATAAAGTGAATAATGATGATGGAGGTTAAAATAGGCCAACAGGGGGGAGTGCAGGGTGGTGTTGTTTGGTGGAGAGAGGAGGGGGGTCACTGAAAAGAGAAAACAGGCGCTTGTGCAACTTTAAACACAGTAGAAGCTGTGAAAAGGGTCCAAAAAAAATAGATGATTTGTTGTTCTTTTAAAAATCTCAACAGGAATATTTTTTTCATGTGTTGCAATGTTTAAAAACGTAAAAAATGTTTAGAACTTAAAAGGAACGTTATGCAAAAATCTGACAATATCATTGATGGCTGGCATGAGTGGTTTAAAGGAGCAGATCACACAACAAATGTCTATTTTTCAAAATTCCGAATTAAACTGGATAAAAATGGTCAATTTCCGTTCGACTTAAATAAAGAAAACTGGTGTTCATGACTGTCACTCACGGATGTTGGTATTCGCATGCATACATGTTCATGGTTTGTAGAAACACACGAAAGCAGTCTCAGAGAGGTGATTGGCAATTTGCAGTCATGATGTTATTATACATACATACATACATACTATACAGTCAATGGTAACTAAAGTTAGCAGCTAAACTTACTATAAACTATAGAAAATAGCACTAACATCTCTTTTTTTGCCCAATTGTGAGGATTCCTGACTTTAACACAGGCCTTGAACATTACACACATGCTTTCCTTAATACACATGACCACTTCCAAGTCCCTTCTACTAGAACAATAGCACCCCCCACCACCCCTCAACAAAAAGATGAGCTTTTGAGCTGATGATGATTACACGCCTAGCAGGCTCGCTACCGTTATCCTGAGGAAAACCATTAAAAGGGACACACACATACTTCCTGGTCAGTGTGCATTGAAAGAGCATCTGTGTCACCTCTGACCTCTGCAGACACTCCTCTTCCTGTCCCACACGTGCCTCCAACAAAAGTACGAGAAGAAAACGCAGCGTCAGGTCAGTGTACTGGGAAGGTTCCCGGCATGCAAAGCATGGCCTGCTTGGTTGAGTTTGGTGTGGAAGAACAAGCCCGTTAAACACATTTGGGATGAACTACTGTATACAGATCCAACGTCACTGACCTCTGACACACTAACAATTTTCTTCCATTTGTACTTCCTGTATGTGCAATGGCCAGGTGTCCCAATATATTCACTGCTTCTCCTCCAAATTGGACAAAAAAAGCACATCCTATATAAAATGTAAAATGGATTGACATCATTTATGGTTACGGTGTTGTGTCCCTAACCCCTCTAATCCCCCTTTGGCCTTAGGGCATGGTGGAAGGGATGTGGAGGGGGGGGATAAAGGTATAACGCCTCTCCGGCTTTGTTACCAAAAAGCTTGTAGATGAGGCTTTAGGGCTCACTGAAGGCCAGACTTTAATCTCCTTCACACATACGAACCCCCCAATAATTACCACATACCATGGGGTAAGGGCCTAACCCGATGTCCACCTGCGTAGCCAACAGGTATCACATATTCAGCAGTGACCTGCCAACCTTGAATTGTTTCAAAAAGATCAGTTCCAGCTCCAACAACAGCTTCAGTTGCCAATGTTCACTACTACTACTACTACTACTACTACTACAAAGCAAGCTAAATAGCTAGTCCATGTGAGTTGTAGTTGCCCACTCTGAGCCAGAGGCGATTTTAGAGTCTGTTGGGGCCCTAGGCAAAAATTCACAGGGGTTCCTTTGCATAGCGCCACTGCTGTAGAAGTTCAAAGTTGTCAACCCTTGGGGTCCCTCAACCTGACTGGGGCCCCAAGAAGTTGCCTGCCTTGCCCGACGGCAAGCAGCGCCCCTGGCCCCTCGCGTTTTGCCAGAGAATTGCAAGTCATGCGCTCAGCCCCCAGCGCAAGGCAGATCAAGATCAAGAAGCCGTAAGACGGACTGGGGTATAGCGACTATGCTGAAACATAATTAAGCCTTTACAGTACACAAGGTGAGATTTTTTTTTAGGTGGTGCACGTCAGGCTCCGCAAGAGGGTTTGGAGGGAGGCCGTGTAGTGTTTGCTGCTGCCTTGACACAAGAGCATAATCCAGGTTACGCAGACTGAAATCAAAACTGAAACCGGCAAAATGCAACTAAATCGTACCTGGAGCGCAATGACGCGTACAAAGTTATTCATATTGAAATGTATGTCGAATATGAAAAATGGGAACGTGTTGGCAGGTCTGGACATAGCTTGCTTCTCAATGGATATTGCTGCCATCATAAAACATTTATTAATTGTAAAGGCACTCTTTAAATTCATCTCTGATAAAAGTGTAAAATAAAGTTTGTTATTATAAACATAAATTGTGCTTACAACCTATGCTGGCATGGAAAGAGAGAAGGGAGGCTTGCTGAAGGTCATTGACTGTTGTTCAGCCCCCACACAAGCGTAAAAAGAAGCTAACCTTACTTAATATGAACAGAATTGTGTTATCAACCTTTGATGACGTGATGGATGCTTAGCAGCATACAATGAAGTAAAGAAGCATGACGGATGAGGGACAGTCACTGCTGTACAACTCTCATACAAGTGTAAAAATAACGTAAACCTCGTTAATATCAAACTCCGCCTATACTAATACTATGATGAAGTACACATTGTTTTGACTGAAGGCCAGCCACTGTTATAAAACTCTCACACGTGTAAAAAGAAGGTAACCATTGTTAATATTAAAAATGTGTACTTACCCTTTCATGAAGCGCTTAGCAAGCTATTAGGAAGAGATTGCTGAAAGCCAGTCGCTCCTTTACAACTGCCATAAAAGTGTAAAAAGAAGTTAAGCACTGTGCAAGTATAAAATGACTGTGTCCCACTCACTTGTTGATAATGACATGACGGACAAAGACAGGAAGGGCAACTCTCTTCACATTGAGACTAAACACACCTAGTGTTGCAACGTGCATTACGTTCTCCTTTTTTTTATACTTATACACTATACAGTAATTACGTGTGTGTTAGAGCATGTTTACTACGTGTAACTGTGTATGTGATCAGTAAAGTTTCATTTCCAGACATGAACCTTAATCATGCAGCAGCACAGCTGATCTCCATCATGGAGTCACAGTCAGCCTCCATTCAGATGTCTAAAAGAGGCCAAAAGGCAGAGTGAGGCGCACTGGATGGCGTTGTGGGAATTTGCCCTGATTCAGATGCAAATTCCCCCACGAGCTGAAAGAGCCGGAGAAACAGGTGTCCGAGGAAGTGTGGAGGGCGAGGGTGGGCGGAAGATGAATGTTAACTAACACAGGGCGTATTATTGAAGTTAGGCTCTGCTGTGTGCATGTCTTTTTTTGTGTCATTGTTCTTATTTATAGGCATTCAACAGGCAAGTCTGCAAAATCAAATCACTTACATATTTTATTTATTAATGTAAATATACAAAAAAGTAGCTTTTTTTTTTTTTTTACTCATTTACAAAACCCAACAGTTTGATAGAAAAATACTTCAGCATCCCAGCAGCCTGTTATTGGATTGCACCAATTTGTAACGTCTTAATCATTATTAGTGTATTAGCATGAGTAACAGCTCAGTGGTGCCATCTACAGACAACACACAGCTGTTCATCCCTTAGCACTACATCCTAAATTGTATTATTGTAACACTTTTTGATTGAAACCTAATACCTTCCAGAGTTTTCCCTTTATAAAGTATCGACAGAAAGTTTATAGCTAAATCATGTCACCATTATACAGTTGATGGGTTACCTCTGATTGTAAGTATTGATCCCCCCGCCCCTCCAAAAAAGTGCAAAGTAAATATAACTGGAGCAAATATTAACGTAAAAAAGAATACTTGTACATTCATTTGACTGCATTTGTTTTGGAACACGTAGAAAACCAAATGATCTGCCAATAACACGTGGCTCAGTAAAGGTAAACAGGATTGTGCTTACAATGTTGTGTAATTTCTTTTCCAGTCGCAACCTTAAACAGCGAGACTTATTTGCATTATTTGGCTTCATTCCCTGCCTGAATACACACATAAATGGCTACATGTGCTTAAAATCTTTTAAAATAAAGTGGCACAAAAACACTGCTGAACACAAATTCCTTCATCTCTGCTGGTGGTGTAATGTTGTGCACAGGAGCGTAGCGCTCGACGCTCACTAGCCACATCATTAGGTAGATTAGGAGCTGTGTCAAAATAGTTCAACATCTGTATTTATTTTTTGCTGTACTTCGAATTTGGCCTTCATCTTTAGATATGATACGATGTACTTTTGTAGCAGAAGAAAAGGTTGCATAGCTACTACTCCACCAGGTGGGCAAGTTGGGTAATTACACTTATCTTCTTTTAAAATGTATCAACATCATATTGATATGCAAATATATCCTGTGTGAAACATCTGTGCTATAGCAAAGGTCTGCATGGGTGTGCAGTGGCTCAACTTCCCACAGCTGGAGTGTTCTACTTCTTTAGATAGCAAACTAGTTGAAACTGAATCGACAGCGCCTCTACTGGTCGCAGCCGTGTGATGCACTCCTAGGTCATACCGAGAGCTGTTTCTGACACTTTGGTTAGCTTATTTAGATACACTAATGAAGCAATAATATTAAACACATTCATCAGTATGATGCAGTAATAAACAAATTGTTAAATTAATACCTCTCTCACAAGCAGTATAGAAAATGGATGGATGGGATACTTGTTCCACTGTGTCAACTGAAATGCAGAGTTTCCTTGTATCTCATTAAAATGTGCCTAATGATGTACCTGGTGATTGGCTGAGTCCATGTCTGCCTGCTGAGACATAATCATATTCCCTCCATGGCCGCAGTAGCACTTACCATGTTTAGTCATGAAAAAGCATACCTGCTACATTCGGTCAATATGGGATTGACTGTACTGCTCGTCATTGTTGCCACCTACTGTTCTTCAAGGGAAATTACACATTACAGATGCGCCACACTCTTGACTGCAGTAACACCCTGATGTTATAAAAGACTCAGTAATCTTTACCGCTCATAAAGAAGGTGTCATGGACTGATGCTCACCCTGCTACAGGAAGGTGTCATGCTCGGCGCTGCTTATGCTCTCCCTGGACCCTTGTACTGGTTGGAGGAGCAGCGAGGGCTCAGTGAGTGGCGAGGGAGGACTGTCCATCTCTTGTGGCGACAGAATAGTTTCCTCACACTTGCCCTTTGTGTCCTTCCTAGTGTTGTCCCTTGCGTCCTCCAAGGAGGATTCGACGATGATGGTGGGCCTCTGCCTCAAATCCTGTCGACTTGGCGGCTCTGCAGCCATGACTGCCTTAGCGCCGTGCATTCTGGGAGGCGATTTGTAATTGAGGTCGCCGTGGGTGTCCTTCCAGCATCGTAGCTGCGCCAAGTGCTCTTTCTCAATATCTTTCTCTGATATGGGCAAGTCTATGATCTGAATCACACACACAATGTCAATTAATGTAAGATGGGAACTGGGCCTGCCTCTGAAGGACATGGCTGCAGAATTGGGGTACAGCTCGACATATGACCTCACCTCTTGCACCAGAAAACTCTCTTTCATGTACTGTGGAGGTATGGCCCTGAGACGCTCCATTGTTTCATACAGACCTTGGCAGGCTTTCACCTTCTCTTGGGATCCCAGCATGTTTTTCAGGAGAACCAGGCCCACTCGGAAGAGGATCTTCACTCCTGAGAGAAAGAAAGCGAGAGCTTCATTAGAGAGCATGCACTAACAAAAGTGTTAAAAAAAAAAAAGAAAAAAAAAAACCAAAAAACTTTAAGCACCTAGAGTGCATGACAGTGATGCGTCTCACCTTCGCAGAGGAACATGTCCCAGACGCGCAGCACTGACGCCCATGGCAGTGTGCGCGAGAAGGCGCACATGAACCACTCCGTCATGTACAAGATGGGCTCGAGCTTGTGTTGCTTGAGGTGACGATGGGCCACGGGAGATGCCCGCCGCAGCAAAGCATACAGGATCTCTCCGTCAAGCTGGATGGCCTCCTGCAGGGAGGATGACACAGACCACAATCAGAGAGGTCTGCTGCTGAGGGAAGAGACATTCTCATCTGATACAGTATGCATCATTACTGTAAATGCAATGGGGGTGCTAGCGTTCGAACATGCTATATCCCACCATCTTCCTGCTCAGAGCATGCATACCAGACCCTACGTAACACTCACACTCTGGAAAAGATTACTTTTTTTCTCCGAGGCCGTGTGTATGCGCATGTTTGCGCACACAACAGGCATGTGCTTGTGCACGAGCGGTGAATGGGGGACAGCCATTAACACCACTATCTTGTTAACTGCTTGTATTTAATCACCAAATAAATGCAAGATGCACGAGACACTTCCTGTCTTTCACTTTTATTGCACAAGCCTACTTGCTAAACGACCATGTCGCTTAATTTTCAACAGAGATCTCTTCTACGTATGAAGTGTGTTAATGAAGTAAGACATCCACTTAACCTTTTATCTTCCAATATAGTGTCACCGATATGCCTGACTATCATTTCTACTACTAACTTGGAGCATTCGTAAATAACTTCCACCGGCAGTTGTTGGTGCATGTTGGCGCTCAGCCAAAGGTAACGAGTGTAAACAGAACTGCTCGGTGATTAACAGTGCAGACAAGTCCGTACATAGAAATGTTTTCATCTAATCTGCTTGACAATAAAATGGCGGCAGCTGTTCAACCCCGATGGAAAAAACAGCCACACATCACTTGTTGACGCCGCCGCTGGGAACACCGAGGTAGGTTGGACTGCAAGCTTTATAGTGTGCATAAAGCACTTTATCTGCGGTTCCAATAATGCGGCGTGCCCATATTACTGTATTATCATTCACAGTAGCAATGCCATAGTTCACAGTCTGATTGGTTTCTGGCTGCTCTGTTCTCACGAGACAGCTTTTCTCCAAACGAGAAATCTTGTCATGTTTTAGCCTTCTGACGCCCCTAGTACCTAATCATGTGAACAACAGACCTACTGAATGAACACTGTGTGTATTTGATAAGTCATGTGCACTCTCATTGCTTAGTCTTTACTAAGTCTTTGAATGGGTTAACAACATCTGAGTGTGGACCTTACCAGCCCTGTGCTGTAGTATCCAGGAAGATATTTCTCGCAAATCTGTACAAGAACCCAGAAAGCATCCTATAGGACACAATGTAGTCATGTTAGTAAAGGACTTGTACAACTTAGATTGCATATACGTGATGTCATGTGTCATCAGATATGTCTACCTCTGCTGGCATGTGCATGAGGAGCACAGCGGCAACGGGGGCTTGAGCCTGACAGTAGCCCTCCTCGGGACGGTGCAAGGTGTACGCCTTCAGCACACGGAACAAGTCTTGCTGCCTGCATGTTTCGCCAAACACACGTAACATTTATAATCATATATAATGGAAGTTACATTGCGCAACACAGTCAGCCAATCAGAGCTTACCCATGTCCCCCTCTAGCTGAGAACATTTCATGGAAGGGAAACTGTCGGTGGAGGTCTCGCTCAATGACGTCCACCCATTTGGGGTCTCCTGGTTGGCTATCCAGTTCCTAAATTCACAAATGTGGTAGAATTTGTAGCCTGATATGTGATGTGTTCCAAAAAATAATATGAATATATATATAAAATATATACATACAATTAAACTAAAATAAGTTAAATCAAAATAACATAACATTTAACTGAATTTAGTTTTTATTATTATATATTAATGTAAAATGATATTTATATAAATTATACAAAATTAATTAATAAAATATGTGACGAATTAAGTGACAGATCTCAATTTTCCGAAACAAAACTTGTGTCTGCTAGGTTCATTATTTTATATTTTGCTACTTTTACCCGCTGATAGGTCCCGAAGATCTTCTAAAATTCATTCTGCTAAGCTTCTTGAGACAGCAGATGAACAGCGACCTCTGCTGATTGCAGCTAAGTAGTGCATGTCATTTATTCATTTTTTTTTATTGCTTCTAATTCATGGCACATTTGATTCAAAATGAATACTCGAAATTCCTCTGCTACAAAAGCAATGTGATTCTGACCTGGAACTTGCCCCGGTTTTGCTCCCCTTTCACTTTGCCTCCAGTCAGGTAGAGCCAGGCCCGACCACGCAGTGACGGAGGGATGCCCTTTTGACAGCGCTCTTTTACCTGACGACACAAGAAAATAAAACACAATAAAATAAACCTGCACTACATAAAATCTCAAAGGTTGGTCAGTCTACATAATCCTTGTGTCATTTTAAGGTTGTGGACCTTCTTGTGTTTCTTGGCCATCCACTTGTCCCAACTGTTGAGCATCTCCAGCCATTTGGCCTCCCGCTGCCTCAGCACCTCAGTGGGGATTTCTTCAACACTGAGGAGAGAAAATCAAATACAATAAAAGCAAGTCACAGGAAAACAAGCTTCTACTGACGGCTTGTTGTCAATTTCTTAATGATGCTACTTTATAGAAAGCCTTTTGTCTGTCTGCGAGGAGGTTATTACAAAAAATACTGTCTTTCTTGTTCTTCCTTTCAGGAAAAGCCATGCACACACAAAAAAAACAGCAGAGCATTAGCAGCCAAGTTTCCTGAAAAAAGGAAGCTATAGGAAAACATCTCCGCAGCTTTCCTCTCTCCGACACTAATACTTCACTACCACTACAAATGTCATTTAAGTCTTCCCTCAGTCAATAAAAAATGAGCATTATTGTCTCTGCAAAGGCATAGCGAGTATGATGCTTACTTAAGGCCTGGATACTGCTGGGCTCCACCTGTAAAGCCGTACTTGTCCACCTGTTTTTCCCCAGAAGTGTCATCAGTGCCATTCGCCTCCAGTGTTACCACATCGGAGGTAAACGAACCACAACTACTCCCACCACCGCTACCTGTCAGCTTATCTGTGCTGCCCCTAAAATCAAGTCCATTGCCCTGGTCGGTCCTTGCCATTTAGCCAACATTTATATTACAACTTAGTAACTTATCTGGCCTATTTTAATAGCTTAGCTAACACTCGTACAGTCTTCATTGGGCTAGCTAACTAGCTAGTGACCGATAGGCTAAAACTAGCTACGGCTGTTCAGGGGAAACACCTCGCTATCGCCGCTTCAAAGTCAAGCTGTCGGCTTAATTAATGGTTGGCCTCCACAATGCACTCGACATCTTTTAGAATATCAATACTAATAATCATGTAACCTCAACGCTAACAAGTTAGCATCTCAAAACACCTGTCAGCTGATAAGCTAAATCTCTGCTGATGTCAGCCAGCACGTTAGTAAACAAAACCGCTCTTTACTGCCCTCTATCGCTCAAAAGGGACACTTGCATATGGCGTGAAGTTACAAAGGTGTCTTTAGCTAGAGTGTTTGGAGCTTTAGAAAATAATGAAAGGTAGCAGTCCCCCCCCCCCCCCCATTAATTATAAAACATTATCAGCTATTTACACAATCAGAGGAACAGATTGTTACTGTATGTTGTCTTCTTCTACACGAAGTCTAAGAAAACTACACTTAGCCCGTACGTATGACTGCCCCGAGTGGTGAGTTAAGTGCATTACAAACACTTGTGATGCATTTAAATTAAATGACTTAAATTTACCTTGTATTTCATCAACTGTTTTTTCAAAGTAAAATATTGCAAATATACAAAAAAATAAAAAAAAGGAAACATGGAATAGTGGTGAACCTTCCCAGGCGTGGCTGGCCAATCAAAATTACCCCAAGAGCGCAGAGGCGTCAGTCTTCATGACTTCACCAGAAGAAATACACTGGGCAAAACAATCTGCATGACAGAGTTCCAAGACAAAAACCACTGCTGAATAAAAAGAACATGAATGCTCGTCTCAATTTTACCCAAAAACATCTTGTTGATCTCCAAGACCTTTAGGAAAATACTCTCATTACATCTGGCATAAAAGTAATATCACATTTCGAAAAAAGAACATCATACCAAGAGTAAAATATGGTGGTGGTAGTGTGATGGTCTGGGCCCGTTTTTCTGCTTCAGGACCCGGAAGACTTTCTGCGATAAATGGAACAATGAATTCTGCTGTGTCAGGGAAATCCTTGCAGATAACCAAGACAAGTACTGGACTGTACTTGTATAACTACTCCAAGAAACAGACTCAACCACAGCAAGATTGTCTTACTCGCGAGGAGAAACGGAGGGACGCACCAGAGTTGTAGGTGCCGCTCATACCGCCCATACCGCTCTGGATTCGCTCTCGGAAAAACCTCTCTCTTTATTTGCTATTGGGCGTTCCCTAGTTACAGGAGAGTTCAGCTTCTCAAGGAAGGGGCCTACTACAGCTGAACTCTGTGTCTCTAGCTATGTGTGTGCGTCAGTGTAGTGATATCATACATGTGTGGTTTAATTCATTTTCTAACATCACAGAATGTGAAGAGGAGCAAAAGACCTTGAGCACCTCAACCTCCTCCATGTCTCTGAGTTACACAAGACTGATCCCTTTGATTCCCCTCACAGGGCCTGCTTACTCCCTTCTATGCACAAGAGTACAACAACAATATATTTATAAAGTGGGTGATAACATATATAGATTTCTCTAACAAGGCTCTTGTTTGAACTGATGCTGCAAATTGCAGCTGCTCTCGTTCATGGTCACATCACATTCTCACACGTGAAAACGTGTGAGCGTTTAGCACATTTTCATAACAAAACCTTCACAGCAATAGAAACACATTCTTTCACATGCTGTCTACCGAAAAATCCTGAAGGCGCATGTCCATCTGTTTGTGACCTCAATCTGTAACGAACTTGGGTTCTGCAGGACTATGATCCAAAACAAAATAATATTGTCACAGACTACCATTAAAACTAATCTTGCAACAGCATTAAATAATTAATCCACTCAAGGTTTTTTTTGTATAAATACTATATATTTTCATTTAAATATCAGACATTTTTTGAAAACATTTACATAAATGAGACCTGCATTGTTACACAAAGACAGGTGTATAATTCAGACAAACATTGAAAAAAGGACAATCATACCATAAAGATGGCAGAAGCACCTTTGCTCTGAAGGACAGGGGTTTGCTTTCTGGGGGGTGGGGTTGCAGACTTCATTTATTCAACACCTGACAACATGAAGGACAAAGACAAGCTTGCAATGACAGGGGAAGGCCTCTTATGACAAGTCTAGCAAAGTGTTTTAAGGCTGAAACTGTGCTCCCCTTCAGTCACACACACAACTCCTATATTTATACATTTCCAAAAAAAAATATTTAATGGTACACAGACAAACCATGCCAGGAGAACAGCACCGACAAATGTAGAAAAAACTATTTTGAATCAGGAAAACTTTCTACATACACTCCGCAAAAATAAAACCACATTTGTTTTTGCTCCCAATTTTCATGAGATGAACTAAAATAAACCCATGAACACACGTGCATTAGTGATGCTGTCTTGTCATGTTGATATGCCACACGAGGTGGATTATCAAACTCGCCAATGGAGAAGTGCTCACGAACACAGATTTGTGAACATTTGAGATAGGCCTTTTGTGTACATAGAAAAAATAATTGATCTTTGAATTCAGCTCATGAAAAATGGGAGCAAAACGAAGTGTTTGTGTTTATATTTTTGTTGAGTGTAGTTCCTAGTATACACATACAACAGTGACAATATTGGTCTCCACCAACACAATGTTAATTTACAGCAGGGGTCCTAACATGCATTCTATATGGCTTTCCTTCTTTGGCTTAAAGATACAACTTAAAAGAAAACAGACAAAACCTTCCTCAGCACAGGAAATGTACAGTATTGCTGCTTCACGGTGTTTATTTACGTCAACAAGGCGTCTTGACAAAATGCGTCTTTGGTGCGCCTGCTTTGAAACCGTAACAGCCTGCAGTGAGCAGAACAGTAGAACAGACGTCCTTGTGGATTCATTTAGGATTAAATGCCGGCACACATTTACAATCATGGTGAACATATTGGTGTAAATCACACCATGATGACATTACACAAGAAGAGAAAAGCAGCAAAATGGGAAACAAGCAGGACACAAATAAAAAAATAAAATAGACAAACCTATCTAATTGTTGCTAGAGCTAATTATACTAGTGCATTTCCTAAAATAGTGGCTTGGACTCTAATAGATGCCGCACCTCAATTAATTGATGGGTGTGTCATACAGGTTGGTGTCTTGTTCTAATGTCCTTTATTAACATCTTAGTTTTTATGTTATGGGTGACAAAGCCAATAGTTATTAGTGTAATATCTAATAATTAATCTTTATAATTAATTAATTATACATTTTCAGAAGATGCAGCGGGTCAATGAAACACAATCTGCGGGTCGAAAATGGCCCTCGGGGCGCACTTTTGGATAACCCTAAATTGGAACAAATACACACCTGATGTTTTTTTGTCCCAAATACCACAGCTATACAACTATAAAACATATTATAATGGTTAAATCTAATTTTGTATGTATTTATTTGCAGAAAAAAAGGGAAAATAAAAGCCCTGCCCACTAATAAATGTCACATTGTTAGTGATGCCAGGTACTCTCTGCAGTTGAGTAAACAGCCACTATAATAAGAAATACAGCACTTAACCATTAAAACCACGTAACATTGTAAAAAAATAGACATCTCTTTAAATTCACACCTGACCTACATATCGGCACAATCGTAAGCATGACCAGATGCTAGGGTTAGCTATGTGGACATCAAACATCACTCATACTCACACACACACACACGCACGTGCGCGCGCGCACACGCACATACACACACACAGGCTGCATCTGAATTTGCACACTTCCATACGTACACTTTACATTTTGAGTGCATAAGTGCACAAACTGAGACACAGCCACTCTTTCCTCAGCAAATGCTGATTTCAGTGTGAAGTAGAAGTGTGGGATAAATCATCCATCAATGCATCTTCCTCAAGAGTCTTTGCTTTAACAAAAAGTAAAGACAACAAAAAAAATAAAACCCTATTTACAAGTCAGAAAACCTTTGCATCTTGTGGTTTCTCTTCAGTTTCCGCCGAGGGCTAAGCTAGTTAGCGACAGGCTAGGTATAAGTTAACGCTTACAACATTCCCATTCCCAAACATCCCATTGTCCTTGACATCAGCTTCCATGGTTTACTACTCCTCATTAGACCCCTTTTGTACACTGATTTGAAAGGCTCTGACACAAACAACAACCAATTGGATTCTCAGCTCCCTTCTATGTCACAATCAACATGAATACATGCTGCACACTTCCCTTTTAAACGCTCACCACCAAAACGCAACAGAGGAAGAAACCCAGTATAATATGTACATGAGTGGACGTCAAGACCGACCCTCATTTTGGAGGGTCACAGGTGGAGGGAGGGTGGAGTCACACACACACACACACACACACACACACACACAGACACACACACACACACTAGTCAGTGTATTCAGCCACAATGGACAGCAGCACAGTGATATCGTCTGGCTTCCCTCCTGCAGAGCAAACGAGATGTGAGCAGAGGATACAAGTTAAGCATCTTAAATGTTTGTAGTATACAAAGGTGAATGAATGTTTACTATATAAGGTAAGCGTTAGAGTCATCTGAGGAACACGCTTACCTCGTACATTCAGGCCGTTGTCGCATGCAAACTGTGCAAAAGGGGACATGTAGTTGGGATCGTAGGCGAGGTCGTGCGCTTGCTTTGCTATACTCTGTGCGGTCTGCAGAATGCTGTCATAGTTTGTGGCCTGAAAAGATAGAGAGATAGATCGTTTATGAAGCCAGACATACCACACATGCTTAATTATAGCTGGGGTGTTTTCTAAAACCACAAAGAGGACTGGGTGTTAATTGGAAGCAGACAATAACTTGCGAGTGATAATAACTTGAGTGATATTGACTACATTTTAAAACTCATAACATAACTTGAATAATAATAATTTGGAGTGCATGAGAAAGCTCTCTTTGAACACATGGTGCTTTACTAAGTACACTGAATATTGTTACAGCGCAGCAGCAACAGAACCAATGTCCAAATAGTGATAATGATCAAACTGCTCAACTAACAGTAATAGTTCATGAGTTCACTATAAACAACAGTACAGCAACTGTAAAGGCTTCAGCGTAGTCCCTACGCCGGCCATCTTGACAGCGTCTTGATACTGTTATGCTCTTCAGTGTGGGATCAACACGTGACTTGCAATTGCCAACTGCCAAAACACTAGCGGCAGCGTTTTCCTGAGAGTGACCAAACACAACTCATTGACTTCCTGTGCTTTCTGTGTAAAACTAGTCAACGATGGCGACTTTTAAAGCAACATCCAGATCGTTGTTGTAGCTGGACCTATTCTTTTTGAAACAGTCACTTTTATTATACGTGGTCTAAAACACAAAGACGTTCACAAAGGTGGTTTGTGCGAGCCCTGAACGAGTCGAGGCAGAGGTCTCTTATTGTTTTTAAATGGTGCTTTCGTGGGAGGGAAAACATAGAAATGAAAAAATGCTGACAAATCACATCACCGCGGTCTGTGTCGTGTCGACGCAAGGTTAGAATTTTTTTGGAGGTGCATGTGAAAATCCACTTGAGGGTTTGGAGCCAGCCGTGACGCTAGAGCACAATGAAGCTTTAACTTGGATGTGTTTCACACAAACAACTGAGTATTTAAAGCGCATATAGAGGTACAAAAAGCTGCTGAATGCTGACCACTCATGATATGTAAAATGCAGCTACTTTCATCCTGTGAAGTTGATAAAACTAAATCAGGAAGTTGCTTATAGCCATAGCTGTTACAGCAAGTGGGCTGTTTTTTTGGTTTTTTTTTTTTTTTAAAGAAACCCCAGCGGTTATTTGCTTTTGCAGACCCACACCCAGCAACTACAAGAGTAGTAGTTAAAGTAAAAAGTCTCACCTTGAGCTTTTTAAGCTCCTGAAGGATCATATAGTCAGGCATGTTGTCAAAGAGGCCGTCCGTGGCCGTCAGGATGATGTCACCGAGCTGCACGTCAAAAGAGGAGCTGTCAGCTGCGTCTGGACTAGAGAGGGAAAAAAAAGGATGCACCATCATACGAAAGTGAAACTAGATCTTACGGTATCATTACTGCTTGTTTCCACTGTCTAATCTTGAGCATGTTAACGCTGACTTGCTGGCGTCATAACTGCAGATTTATGAAGCCTGAAACCTTTACAGACCTTCTTCTTGAGGTGTTTATTTTTAACTGATATACCACGCGACCGGGTACATTTTTGTAGGCCATTAAGCCTTGAGTGCTAAAAAAAAACTAACCTTAAAGCATCTGCTGGAAACTCATTTGTAAGCCAAAGCTTGTGTGTGTATATATTTAAGGATTTGCACAACTGACATTGCACAAGCAGTTCAAATGAAAAAACTACATGAATTATTCAAATATCATGTTGCAGGTTCTGTAGCTGTCTGCCAGAGGGAGAGGCTGTAAACAGTATTCATGGTAAGCTATAATGGAAGCATGAACTTCGGTGTGATTGGTGTAGTTCAGCAGCGGTTCAGCACAACATAAGCAAAGTGACACTTGTAAAAACTGAACTCTGACACGGGTCACGGCGGCACGAGCACCCACCTATCACTGAGCACCACCCCCTCAGACCCTGGTGGGGCGATGGACAGCTGGAAGGGCGTGTTGAAGTAGTGCTGCTGCTCGTCCGAGCGGTGCACCACCTCCCCACCCCGCACCACCAGGAAGCCCGAGTCGCCGAGGTTACACGTGTGGAGCCGGTGACTCCGTCGGTCTAGGACGACAATGCAGGCGGTGCTGCTCCCTGCGGGTGATGTACAGACCATTAGACAGTGGATTCATAAAAAAAAAAAAAAGTGTCCTTGAAGCAAAACAGGAAAAAAGCAAACATTGCAGTAGCCTTAGGTGTGACATTCATCTCTACACATCATTCTTGAAAAAAAGCAAAAAACAGGCTACTTGACAAATGTGGTGACAAGTGTGGCAGATGGACAACGTCTCTGATGAAATGTGACAGTGGTGTCATGTTTGACTCCTCCTGCGGTGTAACTTACATCCCTGAACCCCCTAAAAAGGTCCGGGGTCAAGAGCTCAGCATGCATGAATAGACAATGCCTCATCTTGCTCAAACCATTAATATATATTTAAAAAAATACATACAAAACAACAGTTTGCATATAATAACATTTGCACTCCATTATACATTAAATACAATGTGCATGTCATCTAATAAGGCCAATACTCTACCCCTGACATGTTAACGTATTTCTTCCATTTTAATCGACGGGTGCCTTTTTGATGTGCATAAATAACGCTGCACCTCAAACAGATGTCTTTTTTCCCCCCACTCATTAGAAAAAAAACAGATTACATCCTTGTAATTAACTTTCATCTGATGACACCATGCGTCATGTTTTAAGGCCCTGTCCACACGGGAATGCCACTGGATTTTTTTTAGGCAGGTTGAGAAAAAAAAAGGACAAGACAAAAAAAACTTCTTTATGTTCTTTATATTTTATGCATACTACCATAATTGTTGTACTAATATTTTAGTCAGCATTGTTATGTGTGGGAAAATTATATTTCATATTATTACAAAAAGGTATTTGTAAAAATGAAGGTCTTCTCCTAATGAACACCTTGCCACACACATATGCCTAGTCCTTTCTGTTGGTGAGTAAATACCACAAAGGTATTTCTGCATAGTTTTGTACATGAGTATATAAGTGTGACCAAGACTCACCGAGAAGGGGTACTTTGTTCTGTAGGAGCTCATAGTAGCCAGAGGTGAGGATGCCCACTGGATTGCTGGGAGTAAAGCGTCCCTCCTTTACCAGCCGTTCGCATGTTCTCATCAGTGTGGCAGAGAATTGAGACGGGTCGACACCGTAGTCCCGCCAGCCCCCGACACCATCTGCTACACCTGTTGAGACAAATGGGTAACTTTATTTGAGGAAAAGAGGGGGCCATAGTCTCTGAGTGGAAGTCTAGTAAGTGCTTTGATTGTTAGGTGGTAACATGACATTGTTGCTTTTTATCCTTCATCTCCCCTTGCATGTGCAGAAGGGTCAAAACACTACAATGACTTAATATGTACATCAAAAACAGCAATACAGCTTTATGAAACACTCAACTATTTAGGATTTAAGCATTTAAGATACAAAAAACATGGTTAGAGTATGTAGAATCGGTTTACCCTTTTTGCAAGCCTATAATGACAAAATGATTTAGTTACAGCATGATATGCACTATACATTGCTTTAACCTTTCTTACGAGGAAAAAAAAGTGTCCATCTCATCTGCATACATTCATGGTGTTTATCACACTGACATATACAGCTGTACTTTATATTTATAACTTACCACCGTTTTATTGTTTAAAACATTTAACAAGCACGATGGGGCGAAGCCCAACTGGCACCCATGTGGTTTAATTTCCATTTAGAATCATTTCGCTTTGCTTTTCCCCACGGCGTGGACAAAGCAAAGTACTTGGAGCTAAGCTGGCTAACTGTTAGCAAAATGGCTGCCCCCATGCTCAACCATTCTGACCTTTGTAAGACATTGTTATTTTCAGTCATACATGTGCAATTTTGTGTTTATGTCGATGTTGGGCATTTTTAGTCTTGTGAATCTACATCTCCCGATTAAACGCGTTTAATACCGTCCCTTTTATTAAGTTGGGGCCAAAGTAGGTGAAAGGTCATTCCGTGTACCCAGCGAGAACAAGTTAATGCTGCTCAAACAACATGGCTGCAGTTAATGTGTTGTTATAAAATGAACTAATAATGTTAGACGGTGGCGACTAGGTGGGAAGTTAAGGTTGTGTGACCTGACAGGGTGGAGGCTGTTGTGTTTTCATCATGGGGGTCACTCCACGTGTAGGGAAGGTCACCCGGGTACGGCCCGGTCAGTCGGGTGAGCTTACCCAAAACATCTGCGCTCTTGTTCCGAGCAATGAAGCAGGCGTCGTCTCCGTAGCACATCCCTTTTTTGAGTATCCCCTTACGAAAGTCCTTGCCGAAGCCATAACTGGCGGTGACCAGGCTGTAGTCCCGACCGTCCGTCTGCGAGAGTCCACCAAGGACAGCCCTGGCAACCAGTCTGCCATAAGACAGTACGGATAACATCCCACAGGGAGAAGTAGCCCGCTCGACTCCCGTCTGAGTGTAAGCCCCTCTCACCACACGGTCCTTGGTCAGATACTTCGGATCAAGTCCAGGACAAGTGTCTTTTATCCACCCATTCGCGGCAGGCGTTTCTGAGAAATCCTAACGCAGCCCCTTGCTTTCAAAACTGGCATTAAACCCCACGGCGCTGCTGTTGGCTCTTTGTCGCAGTGTGTTGTGTGTGCAAGGTTCCTCCACTGGGTACTCGCCGTTCAGACATCTTGCCACTGTTGTGTACCAGGGTACATACGGGAACTTGGCCGTTTACCATAGTGATGTCACAGCCAAAACGTCAGCCAATAGAGAGTCGCGAAGCACAGCATCCAGTGAAACTGCGCATGCGTCACATGTTCGCTTGTTTTATTACACTAGAAATTTTTAACAACTGGAAATTTGCCCAAAACATATAACTGTGTTTACTCATTACCATACAAGTAATAAAGTAAAAATGCAACAATTTAGCGTAAAAATTGCACACAAACAATGTTTTGTGTGAAGGTCACCGTTGCCTCACCGCCATTCTGCCCTATATTGTATACAAAAACAAGTGTACCATCTTTCAACCTGCTTTCAGCGCTGTTCTGTGAAAGTGCGCATGCGTCACATATGTGCTTGTTTTACTACACTGGGCGTACAGTATGATCTTTGTCGAAACCATATAACTGCATTTACTCAGACGGTTTGCAAAATTATTTCATTTAATAAAAGAATACAATTTTAAGCATTTTGACACAAAAAGTGTAGACGAAGAAAATTTCTATGTAAAGGTCACCGTTTCTCCAGTCATTCTTGGTCTGGGTTGTGTACAAAACCGAACGTACCCAGTAGCCGAGACCCACCCCTCCTTGGCGCAGTTGGAGAATAAAAGGACGACAACAACAAGTTATCTGGAAATTAACACCAAATAATCGAATTTAGCCGTCTTCTCATCGTAAGGCACTGTTCAGGTAACACTCTATTACTAAGTTATGTGGTTCTATGAGGATGATGTCGACATGCTATATCCCGGTATTCGTATTATTTATTATAGTGGTTAACGGCGCTACTGGCTATATGGTAATACATAGAAACAGACATGTGGGTTTATTTTCTAGTAAGGAACGGATATAAGCCTTGTGCATGATTATAATTAAATTAATGGGAAAGATGAGCTCTTCTGGGCAACCAATTAAATAACATTATAGGAAAATGATGTCATACTATTACTGTCCCTGAAAGCCAGTGGTTCTCCCATTATTTTCTGTCATGACTCCACCGAGGGACAGAAATGTTTTCGCCTCCCCCTCGGTTTGAAATACGATTGAGAAACTGATATATGTATCTATTTATTTATTTAAACTCGAATCTGAAACCAGAGAAATTTAACGAAACGGAGAACACTGACGCATACAAGCGTATTTAAGTGTCAAATTGCATGCTGTGTATGATAAATTCATATACGTTGGCAGGTCTACAATAAGATTGAAATTTATCCCTGCGTCTGAAAAATGATAGATTGGGAATAATAATGAGGAATACATTTGAATTGGTAAAACATTATAAAACAAAATACAACATTGAGGATGTTGACTTCAAAGTTGCATTAAGTCGTTGTGGGTTATGTCTTTATTTTCCCTGTAGTCGACGTGATGTAATCTTCAGTATGTCCATTTTTTTAAATGCCATTAACAACAAGTACTTTGGCTTCCTCCGGTCCTCTATTTAACTTGATGTAGATTTTGAAGTTGGCGTTGCCTTGAATTTTCCCCTGCTTCCTTAAGTCGCGTGCCTTCTTGGCGATGTCAGCATTGCGTTTTGTCAGATGCGCAGATTGTCATTGATGTAGACGTTTGTTTCTTCCAGATTACTACTTCATGTCTTTGAAAGCATTTTGACCCCAACCTATAGGGAGCACCACAAATTATCATCATCATCATCATTTACAGTCATGTAAAAAATTAGGACACTCTGTAGATTATATTTTTTGTAATTATCTATCTTCTTTTCAGGGCCATGATGAAGAGGTGGCGCCAGGTGGCTTTTGTGTTGTTCCTCGTCGTGTGTCTCCTAAGCACTCAGTCCACATGGGCCAAGAGAGGGGGGGGCAGCAGCGGTGGCCGCAAATCCACATCATCTTGGAGTAATCGGGGCGGGACGCAGTCCAAACCGTCCAGCTCTAATCCTGGAAGCTCTTCCAATCGGAACACCAATCCGTACCCCTCTGGTGGAAGTTACCCAGGGGCGGGCAACAGAAACACAGGAGCAAGTTATCCCAGACAAAATCAACCTAGTAACCCAGGAGTCGGTAATTATCCCAACCAGTCTCCAGGACGAAACAATCCTGGGGGTTATCCGAACCAGAACCCGGGAGGTGGTTATCCAAACCAGAACCCTGCGGGGGGCTATCCAGCCGCAGGCGGATACCCCAACCAGAACCCTGGAAGAGGTAATCAATATCCAGCAGCTGGAGGATACCCAGCAGGAGGCAGCTATCCTAACCAGTACCCAGGCAGAGGTAGTACCAACCAAGGATATCCAAACCAGTACCCGGCTGGAGGAGGGTACCCAGCCGCTGGAGGGGGCTACCCAAACAGGGGTGGCTACCCAGCTGGAGGGAGCTACCCAGCTGCTGGGGGCAGCTATCCAGCTGCTGGAGGGGGCTACCCAAACAGGGGTGGCTACCCAGCTGGAGGGTACCCAGCTGGAGGGGGTTACCCAAACAGGGGTGGATACCCAGTTGGAGGAGGCTACCCAGCTGCCGGAGGCTACCCAGCTGCCGGAGGCTACCCAAACAGGGGAGGCTACCCAGCTGCAGGAGGGCAGGGGTGGGGTTACCCTCAAGGTAACCCAAATAATAAGATCCTGAGTCCTCACATTGGGGGAGGTGCTTATGGATACGGCGGTCACGGGATGGGAGGGTCCCCATTTTCTCAATCTGTCCAGAGGATGGGCTACAAACCCAAATCTAGCGGTTTTGCCAAGAAAGCCATCATGGCAGCTGGCGTCGGTGCCGTAGCTGGTATGGCCGTTGGGTACGGACTCGGGCGCTTCCCTCGACCGCACTTCTCCTTTCGTAACCCCGAAGAGGAGTACTACTACAACAACTACATGTACCGCCGTTACGGGTCACGCTCCACCGACGAGAAGGACTTTGGTCGCGACTACGTCTATAAGCTTCCCCCGCGGGCGGAGACATATGACAACTTCATGGGGAAATGCATGAACAGGACGGACCTCCTGAAAGACCAGGGCAACAACGCATCCACACCTGGTGGGCAAGAGGACGACGACACGGTGAGCATTGAGGAGATAGGCTACCCGTCGCTTGTGGAGCAGATGAAGGCGAGGCGCTGTGTGGAAGAGTACATGGTCTACTCGGAGCGCTTCCTAGAGGAGCGCAAAGCTGAGCAGCAGGTCCAGTGGAGTCGCAGCAGTCCTCTGAGCCTCTGGGCGCCACAGCTTTTCCCGACTCTGCTGATGCTCGTGTCCAGCATGCTCCTGCTCCAGTAAGGACTTTCAGCCCTCCATCATAGTACAGTATAGCTGCACGTGTACATAACAGTAATGCTGATATCCTAAGCAACCTCCACGAATGTGGCTCATATTTAGTCAATCAATACTAACGTGCTGACAAGTACTGTGTATTACAAGCTTTTATACATGTATGTCAGATTCTCAAACTGTGGTACAAGTACCACTGGTGGTACGCGGGCTCCATGTAGTGGTGCGCAGGAACACTCAAGATTTTTAAAAAGTAAAAATAACATTAAAAAAAAATCTATAATTAAATAATCATAAAAATGCAAATCTATTAACCCCAAATCTGTGACATTTAATTTCGTATTGAACTTTCAAGCCACATGTTTGAATTTAAATTAATATGGCAAGTAGAGCTAGCAACAACGGTGGCAAAATATTCCTGAGGTGGTACTTGTGTGTAAAAAGTTTGAGAACCACTGGTCTAAGTCATTTTATTTGCACTCCACATTGTTGAGCACTGAATACATCAACGTATATACAGGGTGTCCCCAAAAAAATGTATACACACTTTAAATAACTGTAAACTAGGTGCGTATTATAATTCATTCAATTTTCAAAATGTAATTGAATTTACAAAGCTAATTTTATTGTTTAGCACTGCCTGTTCTCAAACTGACATCCGTTCTGGTCCAGACACTGCTGACAACACGAAGCAATGGAAACGGCACACATCACGAAACAATTCCCTTGGTATTTTCGCGCATTCACACTTTTTAGAATGAATTTCCTTTCTTCAAAGTTTAGTCTGGCTGCCATCATTCATTTTAAAGGGGTTAATCTGCAAAGAAAAAACAAGCATTTGAGTTATCAGCTGCTAAAGAGTGTATATATTTTCACACCCTGTACCTACTTTTTGTTGTTATTGTGATTTTTAGCTTCCTAAGCCAGTTCTTAATGAGAGGATAGCACCTGCTGTATTAAGAGATAATAATGCAATAAGAGCAAACAGGTTTTGCATGGCACCGTGCAAGCAAAGCACGCTCTTTTACATCCTTGCCCACCCCGATGTAATTCAGCACTCGGGAGTGTTTGGGAAAAAATATAAAATTATGAGGAAAAAGGTCATAAAATCGCTAAGAAGAAAATCAAGTTGTACATGGAAAATCCCAAAATAGTACAAGATTAAAGTAGAAATTTTTAACGAGTGAATGTCAAAGTTTCTTTTCTTGTAATATTATGACTTTGTTACATAAATGCAAGTCTTATAATAATTACTGTAATACTATAACAATATTACAGCTTTTTTTTTGTTTTTTTTAATCTTAAAAGGTTTTTCTGGACTATTACGACTTCATTCTTGTAAAATAAAAAATCCTGGTAACATTACGTTATTCTTGTAAAACGACAACCTTTGTCTTTTGTAATAGTTTGACTTCAGTGTTTTTCTCGTAATTTTATGACCATTCTAATACTGTGACTTTATTATGACGTGTTGTAAAATGGCGACTTTTTCCCACATCATATTACAACTTAATTTGTGTAATAATTTGACTTTTTTCTTGTAATAGTATGACTTTGTTGTGGTAAAATTATGACTTTATTTCTCGTAATGTTATACCTTAATTCCCGTGACATGTAGTGATTTATTTCCTCTCAATAAATTGACTTTATTGTGCTAAAATGATGGCGTTTTTCACATAAAATTACAACTTTACTAATATTACAGAAAAGTAACATCACAACTTTAATCTTGTAAAATTGGGATTTTCTTGTTGCAATAATACGACTTTGTCATCCATAAAAAATATCTGGTAATATTCTGATAAAATGATAACTTTTTCCCATTTTTTTGCTTGAATATTACAATTTTATTATTGTAAAATTCCAGAAAAGTTTTTGTTTGTGCAGTTATGTTAGTTTTTACCATCTGCACTTCTCACAGCACCTGTTTGTTGCTGATATTGTTGAAATGCAAACTCCTGAATATTGTAAAATCTCGATCAGACAGGTGTTGTTTTTGCTCTCTTGTACAGTTTTACAATTGAACTGTACTATACAAATCCCACTTATAAGTAGGGATGCTGCGATCAGGGTTTTATGTTGTCGATTCCAGCACATTTTTTCGATTTATTTATGATGAGCGGTATTGGTCAGGGGCGCCGTTAGACAATTCCAATTATTTAAAAAAACAAAACGTGTGGGCGGATTATCTTTTTTTTGCCTTTATTTGTGAAAAACAATTTTTGTACCATTTGACACAAACCTGAATTTAATTTGATTTATGTTTTTGAGTAATACGAATACATGGGAAATAAATTGTTTAATGATTTTTTTAACCCAAGATAACAAAATGAACAGAACAAAATAATACAAATAAATATCTTGTGTCCAGGTTGCAGGGGTCTCCAATTGTCATCAATATGATGCAGATGCACTGACACTCGCTTTGCTGTGTTTGTTCTTTTCCTAGCTGCAGTTAGCTCGCTAACTGCCACGAATGCAAAGTACAGCTTGTGACAGCCAGGCAAAAGCGTGTAAACAAAGCTTCAAGAATAATCGAACAGCAATAGGTTTGTTAAGGGAGTGATCAAACACGCTGGCACCGATTGCCGTAGTCTGTGTCAAGCTTAATACGAGACGCGTCATTTTGTTGGCAACCCTACGTGACACGGCAGACATGCAGGATTTGCCGCCGCACGCCGATGGGGTTTTGTGATTGGCTTTGAAAGGCGTTTATTGGCATACACCAATCACGTGTTTTTTACGGAAATCGGCCGATATTGTTCAGTGGCCGATCGATCGGAGCATCCCTACTTGTAAGTACTTCATATAAACTGCCTCCCAAGTACCAGCTCATTGTCATTAAAAGTGCACTGGTGTTAAATGGGCTAACGATACCTGTAGTTGTTTTTTATGATGCGTCTGTCCCTTATGTTGAATGCACTTTGTAAATGTTTTTTTTGGGAATACACTGACAGAATATTAATTTTTCATTTCAGTTCTTTACTAGTATGAATACATAAGCCATCATCTCAAAATCATCCATCCATTTTCTATGCCGCTTATCCTCACTAGGTTCGCGGGTATGCTGGAGCCTGTCCCAGCTGACTTCAGGCGAGAGGCGGGTTACACCCTGGACTGGTCACCAGTCAATCACAGGGCACATGTAGACAAACAATCATTCACTCTCACATTCATACCTATGGACAATTTTCGCCAATTAACCTAACATGCATGTTTTTAGAATGTGGGCCCGGAGTACCCGGAGGAAAACCCACGCACGCACGGGGAGAACATATATTTTCACACGCTGTACCTTCTTTTTGTTGTTATTGTGATTTTAGCTTCCTAAGCCAGTTCTTTATGAGAGTATGGCACCTGCTGTATTAAGAGATAATAATGCAATGAGGGCAAACATGTTTTGCATGGCACCGTGCGAGCAAAGCACTCTTGGCTGCTACATCCCCGCCCACCCTAATGTAATTCAGCACTCAGGAGTATTTGGGGAAAAAATATAAAATTAAGAGGAAAAAGGTCATAAAGTTGCTAAAAATAAAATCAAGTTGTACATGAAAAATCCCATAATAGTACAAGATTCAAGTTGAATTCTTTTTTCTTGTAATATTATGACTTCATTCCATAAATGCAAGTCTTATAAAAATGACATATATAACACCTTATGATGAAATTACTGTAATATTACAACTTTTTTTTTAATCCTAAAAGGTTTTTCTGGACTATTACGACTTTATTCTTGTAAAATAAATAATTCTGGTAACATTACATTATTCTTGTAAAATCACAACCTTTGTCTTTTGAGAACATACAACTCCACACAGAGATGCCAAACGGAGATTTGAACCCAAATCTTCCCAATCTCCTGACTGTGTGGCCATATGCTCACCACCAGGCCACGGTGCGACCCTGTCTCAAAATCAACCTTAGCATTTTCCCACATGCTTGTGTTTTAGTTCTGGACTTAAGTGCACTTGTTGAATATCCTAGAATTACGCATTCAAATCATAATGTGTGTGACTTCTCTCTGCAAGTGATACTACCACCGTATGTGCAGTGAAATGTGTTACGTGATCAATAAATTCTGTGAAAAAACAAGTATCTCTGACTTTGTCATATTTTTGATCAATTCTTTTTCAGTAAAGATTTGCACACCCTAAAGCAGCTGTCAGCATTGTCGCTCTCCGATGAAATGCACATGGATTCTTCAGTACGAACTACTTGCTCAAAAATAACTGCAGACTGGCTAGCTGCTAGATGCATTTTAGTCAATTATTTTGACTAAATGAAAAATGTTTGTGAATTTTTAACTATAATAAAAATAGTTTTAATTATATGGAATTCTAATTCAATGTCACCATACACTTAAGAAATTCCAAAATAAAAAAAAATTACAGTAATGATATATCAGTAATGATATATATACAGTATATATATATACATATACTGTACGTGTATGTATTGGCTGTGAGAACTGCTTAATTTGAATCTACTTAAAATGAATGCTGTTTCATTCAAGATTTCTTCATAAATTGCTCCATTGATAAAAAGCGAAAAGTATTGCAATGATTTACAAGCCTTTATTGTATTTTCACTATTAGTGCTTTACCAGTAGCAATTAAGACCATTTGGATCACAGTGTCCCCATCCAGATGGTGATGATGAAGGTGACAGCGTGTCCTAGCGTGATGAAGAGGTTATTGATGTCTGCAGGCGGGGCCGCCGCCTTAATAAACACCCTCCATCTTGACTGGTTGTTAAACTTTTGGCTTTCCCCGTAGTGATGCTGGTCAGTGTAGGCCACATTTGTGCCAACGTGACCCCTGGATCCATGCTTGGGCCTTCCGAGGAAGCCCAGGCCATATCCGGTGCCAGTGCCTCCCAGCATGCCGGCCGCTGCTGCCGCCCATTTCAGGCTCTGCTTGGAGAGGCCCTGAGAGGCATGAGGCGCTTTGCTGCTTCTGCCTTTGGGTGTGCCGCCACGCTTACTGGATGTGTAGTGTGCACCTGGACACAACGCTGCAGTGATCAGCAGCAACAAACACAGCGACAGAAGCTTCTGATAGCATGTCATCACTGCACTGCTGGGCCCTGCAAACACACAACAAACCATACATACAGTACATAAATAATAATAATAATGATAATAATAAAGTTAACACTTTATCAGACATTAGCATTAGTTGGCCATTTTGACTCTTTTTGGTGGTTTTGGTGCCATAATAAACACTGTATGATCTTACCTTTACAGTACAATATTGTTTTTACCAATGCCACAATAATATAATTATTTGTCAGTGTCTTTGTTAGAATACAACCAGAGAAAAATTCTATATATTTAGGCAATAGCAAAAAAGTGTAAGTAACATTTATTTTTATATATTTTACTTACAGGAATAATAGCTAATAGTATAGACAATAATGATAAACAATATATATTTTTTATTTTTTAGTCAGGTAAAGCATTTAAACATACTGTAATATATGTAATAATAAATACATAAAAAATAAATACATAAATAAATAAATGAATCCATCGTAATAAATTCAAACAAATTACTGTAATAACATAAAATATTAAGTTATTACATTTGGTGTGATCATTCCATGTACTTATGCAATGTAACAATAGAAAAGTAAGACACAAAAAAATAACGCAGTAATAATATAACATGCAATAAAATTAAACTAGAAAGTTTTGTGTGATTTCCTCAAATACTACACAATGGTTAAAAAAAATCTGATGTTAAATGGTAAAATTCCATATGACCTCCTCATACACTTAAGCAATAGCAAAATATAAAATAATATCGTAATAAAATAATATAATGATATTAAACTGTTGAGTGTAATGTGACCCCATAAACTTAAGCAATGGCAAAAATTTGAGTAAAATATTTAAAAAATATGAATATGACTGGAATAATATACAATAACATTTTAGAAATTCAGTGGGACCTCCCCATCCACTCAAAAAAAAAGAAAAAAAATTACACTAATGATATAATACATAATAATAATAATAAATTGTAAAGTTTAGTGTGAACTCCCCTATGACCTCCCCATATACTTAAGCTATAGTAAAAAAAAAACCCAACAAATTATATATACTGTGCACATATATATATATATATATATATATATATATAAAAAAAATAGCAATAGTGAAGTCTGCTTACCTTTTGCGACAACGTGCTGCTGATGGGGCAATCCATTGGCTCCAGAAGGTTGCTTTTCATTATAATTATTTCTATAGCAACATTAGTTAAGCTCCTCCCCCCCACCACCAACAACAAGCTGTGCATGGCTATTGGTCCAAGATGAATAATACAGTACAGGTTGAATGATTTTTGCTGACAATTCCACACGGCCATGCTGTGTTATTCAGCAGATATGCAGACAACAGGACAATGCACAAGCAAAAAGTCGTCAACACACTCTAGTATATATATATATATATATAGATATATATAAAGTAAATGCAAGTTTTGAATTAATATTTGGCCACTATAACTGATTAAAAATCATGGTCTCATTGTTAGACATGTTACTTCTTTGATGTTTGATCATATTGAGAGTATCTTAAAAGTAGAACCAGGGCTGTTTCTGCAGGAAGTGTTGCACAAGCAGAGTGACGTATAACAGGATGCTGAACAACCGAGAAGATTGTTTGCAGACATTTTTGTCCAGTGAAATCACATAATCGTTACAGTATCATGTTCCCTTTGAGAGCAAGACTGGACAGTGGGAGATTTGTTCATATTAACAACAACATGAGCTGCACAAAACTCTATCTGAATGCTGTTTAACAACTGTTTTAGGAATATTAGGACCTGTCCACACGGGAACGCTCGTGTGATTTTATTTTTTTTATTTTTATTTTTTAAATTTTTACATCCACACTGTGCCAGATTAATAAATAGTTGCATCCAGACGGAAACGGATCACTTGAGTGAAAACAATGTAATACACAAGGCACGCCTACGTGTGGTGCTGTGAACAGACACACAGGCGGTACCACATGACACAACAAACCGTAGAAGAAGAAAGAACACACGCGCATAAGTTTGTTGTCTTCCACTTTCCAAGGCTCAGCAAGCCTTATGAGAAGTGGAATTACTTCTGCGAGTCATTATGGAGTATAAAACGACAAAATATCAGGAGAATGTCCACTGAGGTGAGTCATGTCAGTCGAAATATTCAGATATTATGTTGGTTTATCATCAAAGCTCACGTCTGGTGACGGCAACAGAGTAGCAGTGGGTTGATGACGTCATTGTTTTTGTGTCGGCTGTCTACAAAAAGACAACTTTTTCCACGATTTTCCCACTCTGGAAGCCATTAAAAAAATACAGTTTCAGGGCATCCAGAACGCCATTTCCGTGTGGATGAGAGGCTGAAATGATAAAATACTTTGCCCTTTTGAACTAAAAACATTTACGTGTGAATAGTCCCTTAGAATATTGTCAAAAAACACTGAGATTTAAAGTGAATAAGTCCAAATATTTCATCAAATACCAAGGCTATTCTTATAAAGCACAACAAATATTGTTTGCTTACATTGTTATCAGTTTGAGCCTATCCACGTGCTTCTCATACGAAAGCAGATTCTATGCAGTCAAGTGTATTTTATCAGAACAGTAGTTGTTTAATGCTGAATTTAATTTCATTCATAAACTCGTAATGCCATACGAACATCACAGGGTCAGGGTGACATCACAGTAATCCCTTGTTTATCGTGGATAATTGGTTCCAGTAGGATTCCTTCTTTATAAATGAAATATTGTCGGAGTTATGGCATAGAAAACATATTTGCAGTCTTCTAAATATGTTTTTTTTAAACATTATTCGAGTCCAGACATGAAATAGTACCCACATAGTCACCTTTACATTCGCATTACACAGTTTACCTTGTAGGGGAGCAGACAGGAAGTGAAGTCAGGGGTCAGACTTGTGGTTTAGCTTGTTGTGGGCTATGGCCGCAACAGTAACCCATGTTATTATGATGATTATGCCTGAGATAATTTAAACCTGCAATAAAAGCAGGTTGTTCAAGTCTGGTGCTTTGATGGTGGTCCCACTGAACAATTACTGACACCTAGTGAGCAATGTAGAATACTGCATTCACAAGTTGGTGGTCATAATGGTTTACGGTAAACTGTATTTGTGTTTCAGTTCATTTAGGAATTTTTATGCTTGAAAATGCTTAATTTGGGAAAAAAAATACGTACAATTTGCTTAAATTATGCATATTTTCTAATTAATTCTAGCCTATTCAACCACACAACAGCGATAATTAAATTAATTACTTTATGAAAAACCGTGATAGAGTGAGGGAGCGATGTTCGAACCGCGATGACGACTGTAATACGTTACAGTTATTTGCGGCATACATCGCTCCCCCACATATTGGCTATCGCTTTAAAGCTAAGAAGCTCCTCTTTCCATACATTCGTCTCTCGCTACATTGCGGTTCGAACATGGCATCCTCACTCTATCACGTTTTTAAAAAAAAATAATGAATTAATAAATGATCGCTGTTTCATGGTTGAATACGGCCTATCATGAGTAAAAAAATATGCATATTTAAGCAAATTGTATGTATTCTTGGATTAAATTAAACATTTTCAAGCATAAAAATGGCCCAACGAACGAAAATATAGATATAAGGCATTCAGAAGACGTGATATGTAATGTATTATCTGTGACTTGTGTGCGCCTTTAAGGAGCAGGGCCTGGGCAATGACGTGTGTGACGTCAGCCATCTAAAGCTGACTGCGTTTAAGCAGTGTGGAGAGTGTGAGTGACTGGCGTGAGTTGTAGCCAACAGCAGCTCCTGTGTGAATGTTCACTGCCTATGTGTTCTACGCTTGTTAATAAAGCAACTAAAGTGCATCATCAGTCTCTCCTTAACAACAAACAGCGCGTCACAATAGTATTCTACACTGGTCGCTAGCTGTCAGTAACGTTACGATGATGAGACAATAACCATCGCAGGAAGTATGCTGTCATTGGCAACGTTTGCGTGCAGGAAGTATGCTGTCAGTGGCAACGTGTGAGCCTATGTTATGTCTTATTTATAGGGGGGTATCACGCAGGTTGACTGTGTGCTCGTTTTCAGCCCCTGGGCACGTTTGCTCCATGAAGCAAAGGCTTCAACAAAGGGAGCCCTCTTGTCAGCCATACTGTATTGTCTCTGTCTCTGTGAGGGGAGGAGGGGCCGCTAGCATAGCAGAGAGTGTTGCCCTTTTAGGAGCAATGCAAGATCTGAGTCTACAAACACGGACGAGCCAGTATGCCGAATGTGTCCGAGTGGTGTCTGAAAGGTGGTAACCAATGGTAACCAACTTCCCCACCGAAAACAAAACCACTCACCCATATATTTTTTCATTGTACATATCTTTAAAAAAAAGTTAAAATCTCGTCTCGTCTTGTCCTCGTGGACCCAATCTCGTGTATCATCTCGGGTCGTGAGTTGGGTGTCTCGTGACACCCCTACTTATGTATGCCTAAGATGTCTTATTTTCTATTATTATGTCTACTAGAGGGGCTGGACGGTAGCCTAGTGGTTAGCATGTTGGCCACACAGTCAGGAGATCGGGAAGATCTGGGTTCAAATCTCTGTTGGGCATCTCTGTGTGGAGTTTGCATGTCCTCCCCGTGTGTGTGTGTGGGTTTTCTCCGAGTACTCCGGTTTCCTCCCACATTCCAAAAACATCCATGTTAGGTCCCTACATATGAATGGTTGTTTTGTCTATGTGGCGACCATAGACATTTCGCCTCTCGCCCGAAGTCAGCATACCCCGTGACCCTAAGCGGCATAGAAGATGAACGGATGGATGCTATGCTATGCTCTAATTATGAAAACATTCAATTGATAAATAAGAACTCACGTAAATGTACTTATCATGGTAAGGCCTAGAACCAATTAACTGCGTTCTGTCAAGAACTCTGTTCTTATCAAGAGCAAGCAATATTGTTTCTTTACACTGTTGTTATCAGTTTGAGCCTATCCACATGCTTCTCTAAGACTCGACTCAATACAGTCATTCAAAGGCAGCTGTGTAGTGAAGCCTTGGAAGTCATCTCCTGGTCTTTTGGCTCTATATATAACTACAGTCAACAGTGGCATTCCCTGCATATTTTACTTTCACAAGCATACACAAGGAACATTCAGTATGCTATATGGAACATATTGGGGCTGATTTTGATCACAACTTTTCTTATAATAATAAAAACCGCCACAGCGTTACTGACAGTCAAATTATATTCTCTGAGCTCTTGCCTTATTAATAATGAAATAGATCCAGTAGGTTTCTCGCTAGGTGAAGGTAGATTTATTTCAGCATGTTTGCATTGCAAGGTTTAAGCAACAAACCAAGCATACAGAACAAGTTACTGCAGCAAATAAAGAAAGCAATGCTTCTTTGATGAGTTCACCCTCAACGTAGTGATTTTGTTCGCATTACAGGGGCAACTATCATTACAATGCTCCTTTGTTTGACTGCATGTGTTCCTGCCGACGCTGCCTGTCTGTTCTGTTTGTGTGTGTGTGGTGGAACAGAGCTCTCTTTTGCCAAGGAAACAGCATAATGAAAGTTCTTTGCCATTGAAAGATAAACTGAAATCTCAAGGGTCAACACTCTAGACATGAAAAGCGGATAAACTTTAAATATATTGCCGTACAAGATATATACTGACTACTCTAAAGTATAGTATATTCAAGTTTCCTTTCTAAAGTATTGTCCCCTGAGAAAATATACTGTAATAAAAATGCTTGTTGAAATGTAAGGGTTTCAATTGTGAGTTTGTGTTGGGTATCACATGCTTTTAATGATCCTCACATTCATGCTCTGTTGATGGGGAACTTTGGAATAACTGTCATGCTGGGAAACATGACCTTGTGACTATTTCTCTGCACAGATGAGCTTTAACTGAAAAAAAAAAACAGCGTTTACCGTAGTAAATGATATCCGGTGTGTTGCATGAGCTAATTTCTAAAGTTTCCGTGAGTTTGCGACGATCCTTCTGCTAGATGACGTTCTCAAAGAGTTGCATGGAAGACATAATGTTTTCATCCTGTACCAAAGACAGAACAGAGTGTAATGAGTGTAAAGCACCAACAACTAGCCGGTCGAAATAGTGACTTCTACTCCGAAGGTTTACCTTTTGGCAGGTTTCTATGAATTCATCAATGGTCACCACTCCATCTCTGTTACGATCCATTTTCTAGAAAGCAGTGATTGGTTACAGTCATGGAGTTATTAATTGATTTATTTGAGCATCATACCTGGAAGAATTTCTCCACGTGTTCCAAAGGGGAGTCATCTCGTACACTGGGGAAGGTGTACCTGCCCATCATGTTGTAAATGGACGTCATTATGGCCATCATTTCCTGCTCACAAACACAGAGTAAAGGACACCACAAGATGACAACAGTCAAATGTTAGAAGCCGCACCAACCTCCTTGGTGATGTAGCCGTCCTTGTTGATGTCGTAGAGATTAAACGCCCAGCGTAGCTTCTCTGTGACGGAACCGCGAAGCAGCACCGACAAGCCCAGCACAAAGTCCTGTGAAGGCCATTACATTCTATTTAATTGACTTGCAATTATATATACACACACACACACACACACACACACCCCCACACACACACACACACAAGTATGTCTCAATCAATTATAGTATATTTGAAAAGTTTGTTTCAGTAGTTTAATTCAAAAAGTGAAACTCTTAACTTTTTTAAGTCAAAGTCTTTATTCTCTAGATTCACCACGCGCAAAGTGAAATAGTTTAAGAATGTAATGATTATACAGTACTAGCTTACAGATGATCAAAACCCCAAATTCAGCA
Source organism: Dunckerocampus dactyliophorus (assembly GCF_027744805.1). NCBI lineage: Eukaryota > Metazoa > Chordata > Actinopteri > Syngnathiformes > Syngnathidae > Dunckerocampus > Dunckerocampus dactyliophorus. The sequence goes on from NC_072835.1 coordinate 13,520,844, forward strand.
TCTCATAAAAGTTTAAAATTGAATAATACATTTTATTTTAAATTGAACACCTGAAATTATATAACTTTTACATGATATTTTTAATTATTGAGATGCACCTCTATATTTAACCTGGACCCTGTCCCACCCGTGGGCAAAATGTAAGTAGTTGCGTATAAAAATGTAATAAAATAATGTTGGAAGTATATATCAAATTATCAATCCATTATCAGTAAATTATTTGATCTAAACTGTAATTGTTCATAATTCATAAACTTGTTACGTTATACAAACACCATGGCGAAATTTAAATTTATTATAATTATAATTATAATATATTTAATTATATTCTCTGAGTTGTTACCTTATCAATAATGACCAAGATTTGGTATTTTGACAAGCTTTTGTTGATTTGTTTTGGTTACGGCACTCATGTGGATCACACTTTTGAGTGGTGTACTGCAAAGCAAGTTTAGTGGGATAGCGAGGTTTATTGAGTCTAAAGCCAGGTTTACCTGTACCACAAAGATGGCTCTCTTTTAAAGCGGCTATATCGCCATGGTAACTTACATTTAGCTCCCGACAAAGTTATGCCCAGAGTTTCATCTTAAAATCGGCTATGAAAGTGCTGCTGTTTCACTGTGTAACTCATTCGGAGATGGCGTCACCATTTCTTGAGAACCCGGTGGACCTGAGAGCAAAAATAATTCGGGCATCATGACAATGGGAACTGATTCGCTCGCATTCCTGGGTGACATTCTCTATAAAAAATACAGATTTTCAGCCAAAGGAATACGCTACATTTGCTCACGTTTTGTGTCAGCAGACGTTTTTATCACAGCAGTCCGTGTGTGAGTACTCAGCCCGTTAGCCTTCAAATATTACAATATTTTCTGGAGGAATCAGCATTCTGAAGCATCAATCAACTGCAAAAAAAACACTTCTTTATTCTAACAAAAAGGAAAAGCTTGTTACAAAGGAAAAGCTCGCCACAAAACACGTCAACACTTACATTTTGTGGTCACCACGAGGTACAGCATTCTATAATTCAGAGCAGTAAAATATGAAAACAATATATGTAGACATACAGTATTTAAAAGAGGAAAAAAGACAGATGTTGCTCCAGTTTATTTTTTAAATGGATAAGGGTTAATATGTAAAAGTTGCACAATGTTGAGCGTTCAGAAATTAAAACACTAACAATGTAGTATAATCAGCGTTAACGTGCACATTTACATGCTCTGCAATATTATGCCAGGAGTCCTCCCTCGCTCTGTTGGTGGCGACAGTGTTGCTTTTGGCAGCGATAATCTTTTTGAACTCCTCATAACGCTCGATAATAATTACTTGGTCCTCTTTTGTAAAATACACCAAACGGGATCGCTCCATTTTTGCGCAGAAGTAGAATAATATGACGTCAAACGCTCCTTTTTAATGTGACCGCACACTGAGCGCAAAACCGAGAAAAATAAGTTAATAACTGCCGTCGCAGTACCGTTGAACTGTGTTTGGGGAGTTTCGTTTTTGTTGAGCTACATCATGAGCACAAAGCCCGGGTATGTTGAGCCACTTTCACAGTATAGGCCTCTGGTCCTGACAGGTTTAATAAAAGTACTGCCAGGGCATAACACAGAGTAATGAACTCGCCTCGAATCGGATGGAGCCGCTTCTGTCCATGTCGAAAGCATTGAACAGGAAGTGTGCGTACATGGTGACATCTGAGAAGAAGGTGAAATGTCACAGTACAATCACAATAAAACAAACAAATGTACCTTTTGTTATACCAGGCATTAAAATTAACAAGAAACTGAAGAAACAAGGATGGCTAATCATTTTTTTCATGACTGTATTTTTCAATGAATACCTTGGCTATCATTTAACATCTTTACCTCCTTGCGGAAAGAACTGTGAGTAAATGGTCTTGAAGGTTTCCTCGTCCACAAGCCCACTGGGACATTCCTATTGCGGAAAAGTGGAGACAATGAATTGTTCATTATTGTTAATGAATACATGTGTCTTGTCTTGTGTCTTGATTAACATGTCCAGGTTGATTTTCGGAAGCCAGTTAGAGTTTAATTTATGTCCAGTGAAACGTCTAAGTTGTATAATTTGCCCTTTGACCAAAACTTTAGGGAAAAACATCTTGAAAGTTGTTTGAAAAGTGTGACCTTCTCAGATAACGTCAGCAAATCATGTGAGACTTGAGCAAAATTAAAACAATCCAGAAAACAATGCTGCTGTTCTTGCAGTAGTCCTCAAATCAGACACTCTCCGAGACAATCTTTCACTGTTGTCTCCTCTGTTGAGGATTAACTCTACAAGTGTTTTTTGCTTTTCTTTTGGCTTTTTTATGTGGTCGCCACACAAGTTAACCTGTGAAAGCGACAAGAAAAGAAGCAATGATAACTATAACAGGACAAGAAAGAAATTAAGTCGGAAAAGACCAACACATACTGCTGCATCCTGCCTGTTCAGTGCAATGTGGCTAAAGCAACACTAAATCAAAGGAAGAATGGAACGTACTGCTTAAAATGACTTGCGTTTCGTGTTGATGTGAAGAGACTCACCTCGGACACACAGTACCAGTGGTTAACTTTGTTTTATACAGAACAGAATGTTATTATTTTACCTTATCTTGCCTGGACAGTTAATAACGGTTTAATGTTGGCAACAGCTTGACACTGGAATGGATCAATTCTGTTTCCATTATTTCCTATGAGATAAATTCTGATGGACCTGAGAGCTTCCACTGTAAGCAACAATGTCTTGCTTAAAGCAATGCTCCCTAACCACAGCTTTCTTGTTCTATTTTACCAAAGCTGCCTTGTGGTTTTTGTCTCCACCTTAATTGCACTTGATGTCCTTTAGTGCACATTAGAAGCCTTTCACGCCTGACATACATTACTGCAAATTCAGAGTAGCGTGATCCCTCAAACTCATTGTAGCACACTGCAGTATGTGTGCGCTTACATTTTTGAAACCTCTGTAAAGGGACTGAAGCTCCTTCCTTGTGAACTGGGTCCGTGCCTGGAGCTGCTCAAGGCCCTCGGGCTGATGGCGTACCATGGAGAGCTCAAGGTCACTGTCGCTGCTGTCTGCCAAGTCAAAAGCGGGACGTGAGGGCGCAGCAGTAAGAATAGAAAAATAGGAAGGAAAACTAGCACAAAAAAAATGGAAAAAATACAGGACACTGAAAGTAGAGGGAAGGTGAAATGCAAAGAGAGTGTGAGGAACATTCAGTGGTGGGTCTAAATTATAATAAGAGGATATATGAAACTTGTGGTGTTTCATGGACATAAGCAGCAGTGGTTTTCAGGATTTCATTTTGGACACTTTGGATGCAGTGCCTTTGTTTTGAATTTACCAAGGCACCAACAATTGCCACTTAAAGGTCCCCCCAAGAGTGACTTTTTATTGATGTTCTTTTTAATGATATGTGTCCCTAGAACCTGTTTATGAGCACTAAATGTGAAAAAAATTGAATCACATCAACCCTCACTTGTTTGCTCCTCTTTTGATACAAGAGGCGCTCACACCCTTGTGTTTGAAGTTTGGGGCTTCGCTACACATTTTAAAATAAAGCCTGGAGCTCTGCCAACCATGCTATAGTCAGCTACCATTCTTCACCAAATAGACTGGTAATATAGCATGATGTTGCTGTTAAAATGTGACTGTAACGTTAGCAATGTAGCTCACGTAGCTTTGTTAATGTTGCTAACGATTGTGTCATCCTGCTCAACTCCTTAATGTTATGTTGTTTGTGATATATGGCATCTATTACATTGGACAACTGCAGAGTTAAGAATTGTTATGCTACAGCGTAGTCACTATGCCAGCCCTTCTGATGGCGTCTTCATCCTGTTGTAACTCTTTGGTGGAGGCTGAACGTGTGACTTGCCATTCTCTTGCCAAAACGCTAGGGGCAGTGTTTTCCTGAGAGTGAACTCTCTCTTGTTGACTAGCAATTTATGTATAAGTAGTGAACAACGGCAACTGAAGCAACATTTAGATCGTTGTTGGATCTGGAACTAATAAGCGTGGAATATCAGTCATGTACAGTTCAACAAGTACAACCATTGTTTGTTTTGTTTTTGCCGGATTTTTAAATGCCGCTTTCGAAGGATGGAAAAACTGAAGGAAAAAATTGTGTATTATAATAAAGTTGACCAATCACAGCTCTCTGATCTGCTTTGCTGTTGATGTTTTTTTTTGGAGGTGCACTTCAATCTCTGCTGCAGGGTTTGGAGGGGGAGGAGCGAGCTGGTGTGGCTAAAGCGCGCACCATGATGCCGTGGCATAATGAAGCCTTTACAGTGTACATGCAAAAAGTGTATAAAGTGCACAATCGCGTTTCTTGGTACAATCTCGGTCGGAGACAGGGACAAACACAGCTCATCAGCATGAAAGCTATAGACATACAAAATGGTGTGTTTCTAAAAGTACCTTTAAACTGTCTAAATTCCAGCATCAGGGCTAGATTTTGGACAACACACTTCCAATACAATATTGTGGCACCTTCTAAACTTATTTAAAATTGTTGAAAAATCCAGTCTTAGGCTTTTAAACAAGATGGCTAAAAATAAATTTTATTATGCAAATTAATTTTTTTGCAAAATACAAAATGTCCAATATGAAAAGGGAGGATTGTGTAAAAAGTGCCGAAACATGGCCTTAATGATACTACTAATAATAATAACAACAATAACAACTACTAAGGAGAAATACCAGCAGGGACATACTCACCATCTTTACAAAGAGAACAAGACAAATGGAAAGTAGAAAGAGACAAGACCAGGGAGAGATTGAGATGAAAAAATAAACAAACAAAAAGGAGCAAGACATTTAAATACATCACAACTTTAGGTACACTTGCAGACTTAGTCATGTAACACTATGTTTATTATTGAGCTCGTAGAGTAGTATTATTAGTAGTATTAGAAAACTCAGTCGGATGCTGTACAGTTTCAACCATAGTCATAAACATATTCTGTTCTTACGCAAGTGTAGCTAGAGTATGTCAAAAGACTTTTTACACATCTAGACCTGCACTGGAGTAGTAGTCGAAACAATACTGCACATTTCAACTTACCTTCCTGTGACATAGGGTCACAAATGCCAAACTGTTTGAGCACGAAATAGAACATGCCAGCAACAACTAGAATGGCAATAATTTCCATGCCATCCAATCCCATCATGGCCTCTCATTGGATATTGCCTGTGCTGAAGCCCCTTTGCAAAAAAAGGTGATGACGACAGACTAAAATCATCCACTCAAGCAAACAAGTAAAAAAAAAAAGACATTGCAAAGTTGAGATAAAAATCCATCATAAGATCCAAAACTATCCTCCATTGTTAGCGAGGGGCATCTCACATCAGGCCCCCTTGGTTCATCTACCTGGACCTCATCAGTGTGTGTGTGTGCATGCATCTGTATATGTGTGTGAGCTTTGTTTGCTCAGTCATTTCAAGGATGCAAAGTTGTAAAAAAACAATGATCCATATCCGCTGATGCTGGGGATATATGAACAGCACTTAAAAGAGTGGAAGGAGCCCGCCCTGCCCCTTCTATCAGCATGTCAATAACTCCATGAGCTTAAAACACATTTAACACGCCTCTCTGTAGGCGGCTTTGTTTCAACTACTGCACAACATGCACACTGAGGCTTCTCTAACGCTCCACCTGACAAATGTGTGCCTTTGCCACATGGCTTTAATGTGTTCCTTTCCATGCTTAAGATGAGTGTGGTTGATGACTCTGCATAACATAATGGAGTCGGTTTAAATATGAAGAAGAGGGGTGGAGCGCAAAATCAATTGTTAAGATAACTTATTTGTCTCGGACAGGGGAGAGAAAGTGGACTGGTGCATTTTGTTGGCTGGTGTGAGACGGAGATTCCAAAGAGGCAGCAAGTGTAACAAAAATGTAGTTTAACCTGTAAAAGAGTTAACGTAGTGGTATCCAAAGTGCGGCTCAGGGGACATTCTTACTGGACCAGGGCATATTTTTAAAAATAGCTGGCATTACAGTAGAACATTTTGATGGAATTTCAATTTAGATGACAGTTTTTAAAAAGTAAATTGTTTACATGTGCACTTTTTATTTTAAAACCATAAAAAATGGCCTTACTGCTCCCCCTGAACCACACAAAAGGGTGAAAATTTGTCAAAACATGCACCTTTGCTATTATTTTTCAGACAAATACAGCACATAGTGGCGCTGTTGTTAAACACCCAAAGTTTGACCCCAAAATAAAACATATTGACTTGAAATTTCTCACACAGCTGAACACAGGCTACACTCGCTGTAACTTGAGGGTGTTTAGCCGAAGCACCACCAAATTTGATACACACCTTTAGGGGACTGACGAAGCACGTGTTTGTGAAGCAGGCTGTCATCAGCTGAAGTAGAAATACAGTTTTTAAAAAGTAATGAGTAACTGCACCATCCTTGTTAATCACCTGAAAAAAACATGCTTGATGCCAGGGTTTGCAGGAGGCTCGTGGGAATGGTACTCCAGGTGGTGAAGATGGCTTCACGTAGGGCATCCACTGTCTGTAACTGATTCCATTTTTTGATTTCAACTTCCCTTGAAATCCTTCCACAAATGTTCGCAATTGGATTTAGATCAGGGGAACACGCAGGGTGGTCCAAAACAGTGAGGCTATTCCTCTGAAAGAATTCCTTTTTCAGGCAGGCATTGTGAACTGCAGCATTGTCCTGTTGAAACACCCAGTCATTACCACACGGATGAGGGCCTTCAGCCATGAGGGATGCCCCCTGCAACAAATCTACATAGCCAACTGCCATTCATTGTTCAATTAAAAGAAAAAGTACCCCAGATCATGGGGTACATTTTTCCTCATCAGAGAATAAAACTTTCTTCCGCCTTTTCCATGTTTGGTGCTCTCGGGCAAATACTAGATGGGATTTTGTGGCATTGAAGGAGACGAGGCATTAGAAGAAGTTTTGTGGTCTTAAAACCCTCCTCTCGCAAGTGCCGTCTGATGGTTATTGGACCGCACTCGGCACCAGTGACAACCTTCATTTGGGCCGAGGATTGTCCTGTGTTTTGAACGGACAGCCAATTGCATCCTCTGGCTCAGGGCTGGTGACAACTTTTTGGGCCTACCACCTACCACTCAAACATCAGCAGCAATGGCACGCTGCGAGAGGCCTTCTTTATGCACGGCGTTCAAAGAGAGAAAGCTTTTTTGCCTTTGCCATCAAGAGATCATGACAGTGTGAATACCTGACAGAAAATGACATTGAATCCACAAGATTTTGGCCTTTAAAGGTTGTGTGCTCAAACGTTTGATCAGCTGTGTATATAGTCGTGTGGAAAAAATGGTGTTCACATTTTGTCACACGGCTGGAAATGACATTAGTGGCGCCCCCGATGGGTTGTGGACAAAATGCTTTGTAAGACATGCTGGCATGTACTGCAGGTAATGCAGATTATCATTAGCCAAGTGGTAAATGACTTATAAATAATTCGTTAGTAAGTTGTAAAGACATTTTGCTTGATGGTGGCTTGATGTTTTCCCAACCAATCTTGCTAAAATTTTACAGACATGTGCTTGTCAGTTCCCTAAAGGTGTGATTCGGTGGGTGTTGTGTGGCACATTTTAAGTAAAATCCGATTTGGGATCACACTTTTTTAGTTAAATAGCAGCACCATTAAATGTTCACCCTTTTCAGGAGTAGGAGACTGGGGACTTTTTTCCACATGAATACAGTATTTGCATCTTGGACAAGTGCAAGCAGCCATGTAGAGCAAAGCTTTTGATGAAGTTGCATTTTTAACATCTCTACATAAGAGTCATATTATAATATTGCTGCTGAGAGACAGACATGAGTCACAGACAGAAACACACGCCGTCATTATTACGTTAACATGCAAGATGTATGAGCTCCTGCCATAAAAAAAACCCAACATAATAGTGTTTAAAGCGTCCTAAGTGCATCCTTAATCTATTCTTGTTCTTGCTCTATTAAATACAGAGTAGAGGGGTCGGTCTCATAACTACAGTGAAACCTAACATATGCAACTTTAAAGCTCTTTCATGGTTGTTAATTGGCATTGGCATGAATAGGAAGGGCTTGTTTTAGGAATTCATAGGAATATATATGAATCAACCAAGAACACATTGGAATTTTGAAAATAAATCAGTTTTGCCTAAAAGCATCTTATAGAATAATGTGTATATTGTATATTTACTCTACCATTTTAAATATGTACTATTTACATTCATCAATGAATTCAATGATTACCTACCAGTAATTGTCAATAAATGGAAAAGTGGTATGATTAAATAAACACTGTTGAAGTGTGCAAATATAAATTTGTGATGTTTTTTTTTTAACTTGTAAGTTGTTAAGCATGTCCAAAAAAATAAACCATGACAGTTTGAAAAAAATAAAATAAAAAACAACATCGATTAATTCTCATCATATTAAACAGCACACCTAACTATTATCTACTGTGCGTAAGGTCCTATTCACATGTGTAATAAATTGGCTTTGTATTTCAGCCCTTACTATGTAGATTTATTCTATTATGATCAATATTACAAACCTCAAAAATGTGACTTTATTTATGTCAACATATAACATCCTCAGGTGTTGTTTTGGGTTTTGAGTGCTACAAGAAGTTTGCCTGCCGACCACTAGATGGCAATCAAGCAGCAATGAATATTTCAAATGCGGCTTCAAAATAATATCAGAAGACATTGTTAGACCCCAACAATGAGGCTTTCACAAATCAGAAAAAAAACTCCTATATAATCTTATCTATCTGATGTTTAGGCTATTTGTGTCAGCCTCAGTTAAAGTAAGGTATTCGGAGGGATGGATATTGCTTAGACATGCAGAAACAGAGGCCTGTCCTGTTTGTTGAGCGCACAGAAGGCCAATGTCAATAATTTAGATAAAGCAAGCAGATGTCGGCACGCCAGCGAGAGACTTTAGGATGCACAACACTAGTCTGTGTGACACAAAAACACCATTGATGAAAATCCTTAAAAAAGGATTTGACTATAAAAATGTACCGGAGGTATAGGGATTACCAAAGGTCCACTGAAAAACAGAATTGTCCCATTTTTAGAAATAAAAGTGTGTGTCCTGTATTGAGTTGACAAGGGAAGCACTTTGTCCCTTATTACGGTGAGAATCAAAACTTAGGCTGTAAAATGTGGACTCTATTGACGACAGCTTGTCACAGGCTAAACCAATCTTAGCCAGCATGTCTGATCGCTGGCCTATTAATGTCATTGCCGTTCTCCTTTTCTGGCATCTTTGTTCACACAATTTGCCTGACTGTCATTGTGCCTGAGTCAGCAGCTAGTTAGCTAGCTAGTTAGCTAGCAAGAGCTATCTGCCTAGCTTCTGGTCTGGTCAAATGTGTCTTTTTAACTTTTATGACATTTTGTCTTGAAACAAACAATCAATGCGGTTAATTTGGAGCTTGTTTTTGTCTCACAGGGAAGCTACAAATGACTATCACATTTATGAGGTAAGTGCTAACCTAAAACCAAAGAGTTGATCATGTCCCTGCTGGAAAAACCAGCATAGACCAGCTACTACTGTAGCATGACCAACATAGACATAGCATATGTTGTGTTTTCGTGCTGGTATGCTAGTGCTGGTGACCACCATACCAGCATCAGATGCTGTTATGCTACTGTATGCTGGTGGACCATGCTAAACCAGCATAGACCAGCATTAACCACAAGCTAAACCAGCACCAAACCAGCATAGACCAACAATGAGCAGCATAGACCAGCATCATTTCTGTGCTAGTCTATGCTGTTTTTTACAGCAGGGGTGAATTATCGCAAGATCATGGCCTAAGAATTTAGTGGGTAATCATACAAAAAGCACTATAATCGAATTTGTATTTTCAAGCTCCATGACACTTTACTAACTAGCTAAAAATGGCATATTTTGCCACAAAACACTACATACTGTATTGTACTATTGTTATGTTCATGTTATTATTGTTATGAGTGCATTAACTTTGGTACAACATGACTGTGGTGCGTTTACTGACCAGTTAGCATCTGAACTGAAGTGGCATAGTCATGAACAACCTCCTATAGAAGTATTGGAACACCTGACATCATGGCTCTACCTGTCCCCTGCTGTGTCGTACTGGCGATGATCCACTTGACCAGACAACACTTCATCAGCGACTTTCGCGAAAACCTGGGCCTCTGCCACTTGGACCCTTCCGCCTGTCCACCTGGGATCGCTTCTTTGCTGTCCGGCAGCAGGCCGCCATCCACCTCCTTGTTTTCTGTCTAAAAAGGACACATAACAATAGACTCGGTGAGAAAAATCCCTTGGAGATATTTTACGGTCTGGCGGGAGCAACTAACTTACTAGCTTACGATGGCCGACAATTGCCAGCAAGACAATCTAAGCATTCTTCAAAGTTATTGACCACAATCATAAAATGGGCAGAAAAAGAGCTTCTGCCGCAGCAAATGCAGAGGAAGAGGACATGGAACCATCTAGTCTCCGATAATGATGTTGAATGACATGGGAGACAGGATCAGCAACATGGGAGGCAGGCTCAACAACACATTGAACCCAATAAGAGATAAACAGCAGGATGACATAAAGTACATTAAAAAAATACATTAAGGAAGTGAAGAATGGCACTGCGTCACTTTGTAAACAAATTGATGGGCTGGAAGGAAATGTGGTTGGACTGGAAGAGAAATGGATGCCTTAAAGAAGCAAAGTGATCACAGGATCACATTATATTGCAAATAAAATGATGTGTCAGATTGATGATTTGTAACAGTCTACACGCATGAACAATGTGATTGTGACTGGGCTCCACATTACACACAGGTCTTACGCCAGGGCAGTTGATAACAGACAACAAAATAATGTTGCTTCCTGCAATCAAAGTGTGTGGATGTGGACATCAACAACATGGTAGGAATAGTCTGGTAGGAATCACAACACCAACCACACCTGTCATCATCATAAAGTTCACTAACAAAAAACAAGGTGGCATTGCTGAGGCAGAAGCAAGCTGGAAGGAACAAACATCTACTGTATATCAATGAGCATCTGACAAAACGCAGTGCTGACGTCACCAAAAAAGCATGCGACTTAAGGCAGCAGGCGACTGCAAAATCTACATCTAGTTAAATGGTGGACCATAGGAAACCAAAAAGACATCAAGAAGGAACTGAACCAAATCATCTCAACTACAAGGAAATAAAAGACACAGCTCACAAAAACTTGATGCAGCTTAAAGCCATGTTCAGTGTTCATTTATGAATTTCATTTGTCATTTATATGTATTTTGCTTTGTTTTCTGCATGTAAAACTATAATTATTCTCTGTAAAATGTGTTCGGTGTTGTAGTGTCTGCTTTGTTTAGCAAAGCAGATGAATTCCATTTCTTGGTCATTTAGAGTTTAAGGCATCAGCTCATGACCAGGGGGGTGGTGAGCTGTCGGGGGGCGTGAGAGACAGTGAGGACTTTCAATATTAGTGCAGACTTGCCAACATGTACAGTATGAATTTGTCGCACTCAGAATGGAATTTGACTCTTAAATACACTTGTTAGCTTCACTGCTCTCTATTTTGTTGCATTTTGCTGGTTTCAGTTTCGAGTTTAGTCTTTACAGTACAGATAAATAAATAGATATTATCAGTTTTTCATTAGTATTTCAATTCGTGGGGGGAGGGGGGCGCCTTTCTGTCCCCCTGTTTCCTGTGGGGGCATGACAAAAAAAATTGAGAACTACTGGTATAACCACAGTTATACTCAGCGGGTGCGTAGTCTACCAAAGCAAATAACCACCGGTGTATCTAATTAACACTGTGTCACAAAAAATTGGCAGCTATGGCCGCCGGCAACCTCCTCCCCTTCTGATGTAGTTTTTTGGAGGGATGCTCCAATCAACTGGCCACGGATTTCCGAGGAAAAGCACATGATCTGCCGATCAATGCCTTTCAGTGCCCAACACAAAACAGATCACCTGTGCGTACTGTTGCAGCCTGCAGAAAACCCTGTGCGCAAATGTTTTAGGTAGTGTCCCCCTCCCACTTTCCTTCTCACTGCGTAGGCGTGTGGCGGCAAACCCAGCATGCTGTGAGAGTGATGTAACGTTTGCATCCTGCAACACCATCCAGCCATCCATCTTCTATACCGCTTCTCCTCTTTAGGGTGGCGGGGGCATGCTGGAGCCTATCCCAGCTGACTTCGGGCGACAGGCGGGGTACACCCTGGACTGGTCGCCAGCCAATCGCAGGGCACATATAGACAAACAACCATTCACACTCACATTCATACCTATGGACAATTTAGAGTCGCCAGTTAACCTAACCTGCATGCTTTTTGGAATGTGGGAGGAAACCGGAGTACCTGCAACACATCCCATGAAAAATATCTCGTGGGGATAGCTTTAATTTAATACAGCATTTGAAGAACAAACACTTAACCGAGTATGGTGAGTTTTCGAGGCTCACAGTGCAGCAACAGATGGCAGCTAACATAGTCAACACTCGGCAGCATGTGCGTGACAGTCAGTTGGCTAATCCGAAATAACCCGAAAAATAATTTAAACTAGATGACCAGCCTTTCTGAACCGTGGAATACACCTGGTCCCGCCGACTGCTCTCTGACTTGGAGCGCCACTATGCCGTACCTGGAAGTCCTGCCATGAAACGCTCCATCAGATGGATACACTCTCACATTGAAAGTTTCCTTAAGGCGCTTCATCCTCTGTAAAGTTTCACGATATATGTTCTCTTGAAAAAGTAAGTAAAATATATTTTTGGCTAAATTAAGGCGATTTTCTGGTTTCTTTTTTCATATCATGTAGCCAATAGCTGGGGTGCAGCCTCTGCACACCCTGAAAACAAAAATCACGTTGGGGCCACCCTTTTTATTTTTTGAAATAATTATCAATTTTTGGGGAGCCCCTGGCAGTCAGAGGTTTTTGGAATTGTCCTAACACACTCATTGGCCAATAGCACTCATTATACATAAATTGAAAAATGCATTAAAAAATCTATAAAATAAGTTAATCTATGTGATCTTTATTGGTACTGGTATCGGTATCGGCAGATCTCCCTCCTTCGATGATCGGTATGGGAATCAGCATCATACAACCCGAATCGGAGCATCCTTTGTTTTTTGTAATTAACTCCACAAGCTGGCACTCACTGCATTTGAAGTATGACGAGTGCAGCTTTTTGTACCTTTGCATGCGCTTTAAAATGTTGTTGTTGTACTGAGCTGTTGGCATGAAACTTGTGTGTGTTGTTTCCAGAGAACTCATCAACTGTATTAATGCTGACTGAGCAGTTTGCACCTTACTGCTATTACAACATTGGTTATGTTGCTGCTGTGTTGTGCAATGTACAGTGCTCATTAATAAATTAATATGTGGTCAAAGGGAGATACATTTCATCTTTTTCATGCACTACAAATCATTGTGGCTGCAAGTCGGCCTAGTGGTTAGCATGTTGGCCACACAGTCAGGAGATTGGGAAGGTCAGGGTTCGAATCTCTGTGGAATGAAGTTTGCATGTTCTCCCCGTGTTTGGGTTTTCTCCACTTTCTTCCCACATTCCAAAAATCTGTTAATTGGAGACTCTAAACTGCCCATAGGTATGAACTATAAGTCTGTATGTGCCCTGCGATTGGCTGGTGACCACTCCAGGGTGTACCCTGGCTCTCGCCCAGTCAGCTGAGGTAGGCTCCAGCATACCCGCGACCCCAGTGAGGACAAGCGGCGTAGAAAATGATGGATGGATGGAGGTTGTTGCTGTGAATATGATGAGATGTCAGCCTTTTCTGCATCCGCTTCCGCCTTTTCTGCACTATAGGTAAATAAATGCCCTGGCTATATAATAAGAGCATTTCTATGTGTATGTGTATGTGTAGGAGCCCCCATGGCCGAGAATAAATCACAGAGATGCTCTTGATGATCTTGAAAATGAGACAAAGAAAGCTTTGGAAGACATCTAATATTTCTGTGACTGCAGCACTTCTAAAAATAATCTGGGTTCTTGTTAGTTCATCACGTCACCTGACACTGGAGCACATTCAGGGTCTCTCTACATTCAAATGAATATTTCAGTGACGCTGTCTGGGAGATTCTATTCTATTTCTGACCGGTCTCTTTCCTTTTTAAACGAAACGTGATAGCTTTAAATTCTCAAATCCTGTTACATAATTTTAGAGCCTCCTTTTTCTTTGTTTCTGTCCCCCTGTTTGCACATGGAGGGGGTGGCAGAGCACATGTATGGGGGCAATCGCTCAATAATTCACACTCCTTAAAAATGCATCAATAAAAGATCAGAGTTGCTGCCTTGCTGAGGTGACTGATAACTGCTGGTTCATATATATACAAAGACAACCACGTCAGACATTGGAAGCAAAAGCACAAAAAAGCAACAAAAAATAAAATAAAATTTTCAAAAGATGGCTATGAAATGTTTAAAACCCACCCTTTTTAAGATAATGAATAAATAAGGAGTCAAAAGTGTTTTAAAGACACCCACAGCAATGCGTTATTGAATAAAATAGTGTCCAATGTATTGTAAACTACATACAGTAGGCAAAATTGGTCAAATCTTAAATGCTGCACCTTACTACAAAATGTATAAGACTTTGTGCTGTAACTGCAGGAATACTGCCTTCAATCAATCCTTCATAATTAAATGTTAAATCAGAATCAGTGACATAAACATACTGTACCTGCATGGTGTCTGCGTACCCTTTAGCTGTATCGGTGCTCCTCAGCTCCTCCAATGTGCCTCATCCTCCTCTTCAATGAGCTGCAGCTGCGTGGAAAAAGTAAAAGGAGAGAGAGAGCTGGAGGAGGAGGAGCACATCTGCTCACTCACCTGACTTCAACATTGAGTGGATGAAAATGCAAGGTGCCTGAGGAGGAAAGGTTAGAAGAGCTGAGGAATGAGGAGGCAATCCATTTATTGAGCATGTTGCATTGGAGCGAGGTGGGGATGAGATGTTTACGTGGTGACAAATGTTATTATATGTACACAAACACAAAACAGACATTTATTAGTTTGAATGAAAAGTTGCATGGTGGTGGCTATTGGAGCAAAAGGGGGAAATGGTCATAATGGTCACGATAGCAACTAGTAGGCAAAAATCATTTTGCAGCAAACCACATGAAATCACATCTCATATTATTATTATATATATATATATATATATATATATTATATTATTAAAGGCCTTGATGAGGACTTTCTACATGTGTATTGTTTGTATTGACCATTGTATACATTGTACTGTAGACACAGGGTGTGTGTGAAGCCTCAAGTGCATTAGTGCAGTAGTATAGGGGTGTTTAACCCCCCATGTGGGAAAGGGTTCTTTAAGAGTTGGGACACCATGGAAAGATTCCGGTCAGAGAATCATTTAATCATCTTTATTATAGAGGTGGATGTGCTTGTTAGAAATGTGTGTTAGTCCACTGAAATTGGGTTTGTCCAAAAGGAGTGGATTTGTCCAAGTAGCTGTGTGTCCAAAGGCTTGTATGTGTGTGTCCAAAGGCTTGTATGTGTGTGGTCTAAACAATAGGAACACATGAAATTACAACAATGCCAAATAAAGCAGCCAAATAGCACTCACATGACACAAATAAAGGCATGCACAGTACACATATCAAGTCATGCTGAGAGATGACGACGAACATGCTAGTCGGTGAGCCAGCTAGCAAACAACAAGCACATGGCTCAGAAGTGTACCCCAATCACACCACATCCAACAAACTAGCTTTCATTTTAGCTTCCTACACAGCGTCAATCATGCAACAACAAACACTCCTCATGCAGAAAGAATCATCAAACTCACCTTGTTGAGTCATACAACGCACACCAAGGATGGACACTTCATATCCCACATGGGAAGCAAGCTCATACTAGCAAACTGCTACCAGTGCTCAGCTAGTTCCTTTTGTAAGAAGGTTGCATTCAAGTGCATCACGTACCTTCCAGGAACAAGTTGCTGCTGCGTTCATGGACGCTTGGACATCACAGAAAGGGCTACAAATGTTCTACTTATAACAGACATCAAAGTTACACAAACAGACTTTCAGACACCCCAAACATTCATCGGGTGTCCCGGCAGGACTCAAAGATGGCAAAAAACCCAACTTTTCCAATGGGTCGATTTTCGCCCGTTTTTTCAGTGCCGACACTGTCGTGAAATATCATTTTTTCAAGTTGCTGAAACGACACTTTACCTGCGCGGGAGGTTGGCCAAACTCCCCAAACATTCGTCGGGGGTCCCGGCAGGACTCAAAGATGGCAAAAAACCCAACTTTTCCAAGGAGTCGATTTTTAAAATTCTTTTAAATAGTCACAGTCGCAAAATCGCAAAAATGCCAGTTTTTTGAGGTGTTGATTTCTGAGAAAAGTGGTAATGGGGGACCATTACGTAATTTTTTTTTTTCGACTTCCATCAACTGCACTTTTCCGCTCCAGGAAGTGGGGGAAACCACCCACACTTTCCTCGGTGACCCCGAATGGACTCAAAAAAGGCAGAAAATGCCAGTTTTTTGAGGCGTTGATTTTTGACAAAAGTGGTAATGGGGGACCATTACGTAATTTTTTTTTTTTCGACTTCCATCAACTGCACTTTTCCTCTCCAGGAGGAGGGGGAAACCACCCACACTTTCTTCGGTGACCCTGAAAGGACCCAAAAAAGGCAGAAAATTCCAGTTTTTTGAGGTGTAGATTTTTTAGAAAAGTGGTAATGGGGGACCATTGCACAATTTTTTTTTCCGACTCCCATCAACTTTTCCGCTCCAGGAAGGGGCACTTTTCCGACGGGTTGATTTTCGCCCGTTTTTTCAGTTTTTTCTGTCGCGAAATCGCATTTTTTTCAAGTTGCTGAAACCAAACCCCCAAACATTCATCGGGATCCCGGCAGGACCCAAAGATTGCAAGAAACGCCACTTTTCGTTTTTTCAGTGCCGTGGCTGTTGCAAAGTGGCATTTTTTCAGAGTGTCTGAAACAACACTTTCTGGTCCAGTAGGTGGGCCAAACCCACCACATTGGCAGGACCCCCACATTGGCAAAACACGCCACTTTTTTGACTTTTTCAATTTTCTGCCATTTTTTTGAGGTCCGCGACTGCATAAGTGTTGCATTTCTTTCCTAAAATGCATCCAATTCATTAAAATGTTAGTACTCAACTACAGCAGTCTTTCTTTCATTTAAAAATAGCGGCATTATTTCCAGCATGAGGCATTGAAGACAGTAGGTAGAAGCATAAAGATGTAGTTGATACACTTGTGTTATCCTCAAAACACAATGTATGACCTGCAACATACATCACTACCTTCAGAGAACCCACACAATGAATGGAAACAACAGCAGACTCTCCTCTCGGGGGCTTAGAAGTAATAATCTTCATTTATGAGGCTGTGGGAAAGATTTTATTAAAAAGTGAAGCTGTCTAAAAGCAATATTCTTACTTTCATTGTCACTCTGCTTTGTCACTACCATTAGAACACTAAAATGAAGAGGGGGAAACCACCCACACTTTCCTCAGTGACCCTGAAAGGACCCAAAAAAAGGCAGAAAATGCCTGTTTTTTTAAATAGTTTTTTTTATAGTTTGTTATGCATGAAAACTGTTTATGTGACTAATAATAATACAAACAAACATACAAATCCTAAAACACACTTGTGCCAAAAATGACACTTGGATGCTTTTGGAAAAACTTTTATTCATTAATTTAATTGAACATTGTAAATTGTATTAACTGAATTAAATTTAATTTCTATTTTTAAACTATTCCATGACACTTCAAATCTACTTCTAATCTTCCACCGCATGAAAATTACTAGTGCAATGAAATGTTGGAAGACATACATACATACAATATGGATTGTTATGCAAATATTATACATAATATCAAGCATAAAAAAACACAAATAGAAATATAGAACAAAATGGCCATTTGCATGTTGGTTTTGTTTTTCAAAATGTTATGAAGAAAATACAAATATTTCGTGCATTACGGAATAAAAATGTTTTAACGTAATAACATTACCTAATAACGTTTAACACAATTATGTGTTTTATAACTTGGAAAAATGTTAATTCCCCAACTGGACTATTATTATACACTGCTGATCAAACTTTTATAAGACCAGTTGAAAAATTGCAAGAATTGACATTTTGCACTGTTGGATCTTAAGAAGATTCTAAGTAGAGCTTCAAAATACAAAAAGAAAACCATGGGAGTGACACACAAAAATAAATTGCACAAGCAATTTATTGCAAACAACCATTAAAGTGAAATAGGCTGTTCCTCAGCTGATCAAAAGTTTAAGACCGCAGCTAAAAGAAAAAGAACCCTCCCTAAAAATAGAAATGATAATTTTCATAAAAGGACTCAGTAATGAGTAGCTGCGGCATTCTTGTCATTCACCTCAAAAATTCAAGGAGTTGTTTCATCTAAACAATTGAGTACAGCACTGTATTAGATTTTGGAGTGTACTGAAAAAAGAAAGGATGCAGGGGCCACTTGGATAATGTTTAAATCAACACATGTAGATATGCTAAGAAGAACTGCATCTCAGCTTTGTGATATAGATGAAACAGCTTTGCTGTGTTTTTTTTTCAATTTTCCAAATATTTAAATTTTCATCTTAAATAATCTTCATAAGATGTATTCTCATAATATTTTAACTTTATTCCCACAATATGATACATGTTTGCCCAACTTTGTTTTGTTAGATAGGTAGGTAGATAGGTAGGTAGATAGGTAGGTAGGTAGGTAGGTAGGTAGGTAGGTAGGTAGGTAGATAGATAGATAGATAGGGGCGTTCAAAGTGCAGCCTGCAACTGTTTTATTTATTTATTTATTTATCTAATTTATACACTGTAAGTCTTATTATCATCTTATTATAAATGTGTTAATTTTATTTTTTAAGGCCGACAACAAACAAGATGCAAGTAGAAAATGATCAAATACGTTTTTTACCATTATTAGAGGCCTCTAGACACGAAATAACACTCCTATTACCACCTTTAACCTTGTATTACCCAATATAGTAGATGTCATCAGAAAAAATAAGCCATTTAAGTCATAAAAAAAGACTTCTATGTGTTGCTCTTCCAGTGAAGCACGAACAGGAAGTGACGTCGGGGGTTGACAGATGAGTTTTAGCTGGGTTATAGCACAAAAGTAGTCCGTAGTATTATTATTATGTTATTATTATTATGCCAGTAAGATAATTCAAACTCAAATAAAAGCCTGTTGTTCTGGGATCAAGTCTGGGGATGCTAGTGACACCTAGCGACCAGTGTAGAATACGCAGTAAACTTCTTTAAATGCCAATACTGTGCTTGCGTTTTGCTTCATTTAGCCATTTTTATGCTTGAAAATGCATAATTAATGCCAAGATTACGTAAGCACATTTGCTTAAATGTGCTTTTTTTTTAAACTAATAATAGGGCATAGTCAACCACAAAACAGTTATTATTTTTTATTAATTAATTAAATCATTTTTGAAAAACCATAGAGTGAGGACGAGTTGTTCGAACCCCGAAGTGGTGTGGGATAACTATGTCTTTTCACGACACGTTTGACTACTTGGCTCTCTGTAAACAACATCCCTCTGTTGTTACCACCCTGGAATACTCCCACGCACACGGACAGGATGGGAACCAACATACTTCTCTCACACACACACACACACACACACACACACACACACACACACACACACACACACACACACAATGCCAAAGTCCTCTACCGGCCTGTCATTATGTGTCTCTGAGTAATAACACAGGGCCTCTCACAAATGTTCCAGCATGTAAGGAACATAAGTAAGTGTTATAAAAGTGGACAAAGTTGCACCAAGTGTTTGTCTAAGTGGGTATTTCAACAGGAGAAACATGCTGGTGCTTGTTGACACTGATGCCAATCTGTCTGAATTTCGGGCATGAAGCGGATTTACATTTTTTTGCAGCAGATTAAAAGCACTGTGGTGCGGGCTTTGTTGTAGATGTGGTTTGGAGAGATCAGCCTCAGTTTCCTGCCTGAGATGTGCCAACTGTCTGGAGATAGAGAGAGAGAGCGGAGAGGAGGAGGGAAAGTAGGAGGAGGCGTCTCCCACTGAGATGTGAGAGGCTGTCCACCACCTCCTTCCTTCACAGTCAACAGGAAGACTGGAGGCCACAGACGGTGTACGAGAGGAAGACGAAGAAGTCCAAACGAGGCAAAAAACATGAGCAAGAACCAGAAAGAAGTGAAGAAGATCCAGTCAGCTTATCTGCAGAATGTGGAGAAGCTCAACCAAGGGGCAAAGCAAGAGAAGAAAACCTGGAAGGCAAAAGAAGGAGACTTTGCCACACCAACAGCGATGGAAAAGCTGCGACAGCCTTCCGCCCTGGTCGCACCGGTGACCAAAAGTTCTGCACACAGAATCAGCAGAGACCTGACTTGCTCGATCTGCTTGGACCTCTTCAAGCAGCCCGTCTCTTTGCCCTGCGATCACACCTTCTGCCAGGGCTGCATTGTAGGATACTGGGCTGGACCTCGGGGTCACGGCCAGGGGGTGACGGGCTCCTGCCCCCAGTGCAGGAAGGTGTACCCGGGTCAGAGCTACAGGCCCAACCGAATCGTGGCCAACATTGTGGAGAGTTACTGTCAAGGGCTAGAGGAGAGCGGGAATGGGGGTCGCTTGGTCGACGCTGCCCCGGCAGAGAAGGCGCCCGCCCCGGCCCCGCTTTGCAGTCGCCACAGAGAGGAGCTGAAGCTTTACTGTGAGGAGGACCAGGAGCTGGTTTGTTTGGTGTGCGGACTCTCACAGGAGCACAGGAACCACACCATGGTGTGTGTCCAAGACGCGGAGCAAAAGTACAGGGTAAGCATGAAATAATGATTTTTTCTTTAATTATTGCTGTGCAGTTTTCCGATGGCCGGCAGCTTTCAATTTTGTGGGTAAAACATGAAAATCTGCACCATATCCTGATGCTCACCAAAATTTTGTTCTTTCTTGTTGGTGTCATTGTTTTGACGTAATCCTGCTAATTGACATATGTCTTAACTAGTTTTAAATGTGATCACTAAATATTACTGGTGTTGATGCACCATTTGCGAGTCCGGGGCCAAAACTGAAAAATCTGCGCCTTTATCCAGATCCTCACCAACACTTAGTTCATCTTTGTCCCTTCCTTTATGAAGTTTAGTTGCAATCCCTGTTGTCGTTTTGTCTTAATCCCGCTAATTTACATACATTGGATTTAGTTTTAGGATTGAGATTCTGGGGCCTAAACTGAAAAGCTGCACCTTTATCCAGACCCTCACCATACATCTTCCTTATCGGGGATGGTTTTTTTTGTTTTTTTTTACCTAACCCCACTAATTTACGTACATCTTAACTTGCTCTAAGATTGAGATTAGACAGGTGATGCTATTTTTGATTTTGGGAGCAAAGCCTGAAATTCTGCACATTTATCCAGATCCTCACCAAATCCTATTTTTTTTGTTGTTCCCGGCACCACTCCTTTAAGAAGTTCAGTTGAAATCTGTTGCTGTTTCGGATAAACGCACTCATTTGTTTACCTTTTGGCTAGTATTAATTTTGACCACTAGATGTCACTGGTGTTCATGCAATTTGCACCTTTATCCAGATCCTCACCAAATCTTAGTTCGTCCTTGTACAAAGTTCTGCTGAAATCTTTTTTGTTGTTTTGGCGTAAACCCACTAACTTTTGTTCACCAGATGTCGCTAGTGTCCATGCAGTTTTTTTACAGGCATAAAAACTGGAAAAAGCACCTTCTCCTCTTGTGCTTGCTCACACTTGGTGGAAGTAGTAATTACTGGAAGCAGTAATTACTGTAAATTAACGTTTGCAGACGACCACTACGTAGCCCACTAGACATGATACATATTTTGAATGGGGCACCTTTGAAACTAGTAAAGTCTTTTTCTTTGTCCAATAAATTAGGCATCTCTGAACAGCTCCATGGACTCCCTAAAAGCTGAACTCAATACGGCGCTTCAGTGTGACAGGGAAGCTGAGGATGAAGTCAAAAAGCTCAAGGTGAGTGTGTTTTAAATGTGTTGGTCAGATTATTCATCTACACAACGACCACGTCTTTGCACCTCATCAGGAGCACACGGCCGACCTGAAGCAACGCATTGAGGCCCAGTTCAGCGACCTGCACCAGTTCCTCTACCAGGAGGAGAAGCTGCTGCAGGTGAAGCTGAAGACAGAGGAACGCCGTGAGCTGATCCGCCTGGACGAGCACAAAGCCCTGCTGTGTGTGGAGATCTCCCGCCTGCAGAGAGCCCTCCAAGAGATAGAGGACAAGCTGAGGGAGCAGGACCCCTTCACTCTGCTGCGGGTAAAAATCCCATAAATAAGAAAGGGAATTCCCCAAATGAGTCATATTTGGAGATGATTGTGTGCAGAGTTGCTGAGCTCTCATTTCAACTAGAGGATAACTAGAAGAACGTGAGCAGAGTAGGGTGGGACCTCTTTGCTTTTCCTGTCAAGTCTGCACACAATTCTAAAGAAGCCAAACAGGGTCAAGTTGTTCCTGTTCCTGCTTCCCAGTAACAAAAGAGTCTGCTGGACAGGACAGGATGCGGGGCCAGTGAGCACTCACTTGTTGATCAGCAGAATAAGGAGCTTAGCTGAGTCCTCGGGTCAGCTCTCTGGCCCTCGGCTAAGGGACTTTCCCCCAGCCACAGGGAGCTCCCATTGGGTGGGCCCAGACGTTGATGTAATGTGGAAAAAGCTTTCTACCCTGTCAGATACAACAAAACTAATCATCATTTTTCTCCTCCCTGGGTCTCCTTTCAGAGCATCAAAGTATTGCTGCAGAGGTGAGTGTGAGAAAACGTAAGATTTGTTTTTATTACATCTCTTCACCGCTTTGGGGTTTTTATTGGCAGGCCGTCGCTGAAGTTTGAGAAGCCAGCTTTTACGCCTCCCAGTCTGTGTGAAGGACGCTTTGCGGGGCCCCTGCAGTACAGAGTGTGGAAGTCCATGAAAAGCAGTATTTACCCAGGTACTTCACTGACATCTAACTTGCCTTTAGAGGAGTCGGTTAGCAAGTGGACGCCAGAAAACTGCAACTATCACACAAGCAGTGGAGAGTTTGCATTAGCTGGTGGTTACACCAAATATAGATTTTTTTCTTTTACAATCAAAGCCATTTTTGTCAGTTACAACAGCCCAGTGGCTGCATTGGCCTGTTTTACATTAGCCTATAGCTCAGTTTATAACAAATCCTACATCATTTAATATAATGGGCTTCTTTCGACAACAAACGCATTTAGACTCAATCAACAGCACTGCTGCTGGCAGGCAAGTAGTCCACTTTGTTTTGCCTCACTTTGCTTCATGACACAATTAATCAATCAGTTTATTAATCAGTTTACATCAATCCCTCATTTATCATGGTTATTTGGGTCCAGACCTGACTGTAATAAGTGAATTTCCGCAAAGTAGGGTTGTTTATTTAGAAATGGAGTATTGTTGTAGATAAGAGTGCGGAGGACCTGTTTAGGACTTTCTAAATACAAGTTTTAACAATATTAGAGCCCTATAGACATGAAGTAACACTCCTATAGTCACCTTTACACTCATAATACCCAACACAGTAAACATGACAATAGGAAATGAGACATATTAGACATAAATAAGACATAACATATACTCTCAAACGTTAGCACTGGGAGAGTTTTCTGGACAGGGTACTTCCTGCAGTGGCTATTGTCGCATCAATGTAACATTACTGACACCTAGTGACCAGTGTAGAATACTACATATCACATCTCTGAATACTTCTGAATGCTCTATTCTGTATTTGTATTTTCATTCATCCATTATTATGGTTGAAAATGCTTAATTTTGGCAAAAAAATACATAAAATTTCCTTAAATATGCATATTTTATGACTAATAATAGACCGTAGTCAACCACAAATTTATTTTGAAACACCGTGATAGACAGAAGCCGTAAAATTGGAACCACAAAGTGGCGAGGGACGACTGTACTATTAATTATGCCTAGTATGTAACTTATAAAAATAGGTTTCATGTAAAAATACCACCACGTGCAAGTATTGCTACACTTTTACTTTTAGTCCCAGCAGCCATCACGTTCAACTCCAGCACAGCCAACCCTTGGCTGAGCCTGACCTCCTCACTGACCTGCGTACGCTACCAGACCTTCAACCATGCTGTGGAGGACAACCCATACAGGTTCAACGCCGCCCTGTCGCTGCTCGGGAGCCAGGGTTTCACCCACGGGCGCCACTACTGGGAGATCGAGGTCTACAGTAGCACTGTCTGGACTGTGGGTGTAGCAAGGGAGTCAGTTCCCAGAAAGGGGGTCATCAAAGCTCTTCCGGCTAACGGCTTCTGGACCCTCTCACTTTCTTACGGGATACAGTATATGGCAGGCACATCCCCGCCGACTGTTCTGTCCTTGGAGGAGCCGCTGGCCAGGATCGGGGTGTACCTGGACTACAAGAGAGGCCTGGTGTCCTTTTACAATGCAGAAACCATGACACACCTGTACACCTTCAGGGAGAGCTTCATTGAGACGCTCTACCCTTACTTCAACTTGGGATTTTTGGATAAAGTGCATGAGAATGAGCCTCTTAAAGTTTTCTTGCCAAAGATTTAACAAAATGTGAAGAAAACGGTCTTTTGTACAGAATGTAGATTTACTGTAGATTGATTTGTAAAGCCAGTAGACTGGATCTGCGGCCGCATTATTTTCAATAAGTCTAATAAAAGTTTTTCATCTTCAAAAAGTGAGTTCATTTAGACTACACATATACACGTAATAAATAGTTCATTGAATGCACCTCGAGAATGAGGAAGTGTTGTTCCCAGGACGAACGCATAGACTTTTTTGCGGGTTTGAGATAAATACAGTCATGCCCATAAGTATTGGCATCCCAAAGATGCCAATGTTTTTAACCATGCCTGTATGGAATACCACCAAATCAGCCTAATTTATACAGCTATGGCCAAAAACACTGGCATCTTTGACATGCCAATATTTAGGTCATTGTATGTAGTTTTGTAATTGCATTGCTGTTGATGTGTCCAGGTCAGAATAAAGGTACAAAAGAGTGTCAGACTGTGTGACTCTGTGGGGACGCTACACTGTGCCTCCATCTTCCGTCATAACAGAGAGGTGTAGTCAATGATGCGCAAATACGTTAATTTAGCTAAAAATGTTCATGTAATTAATGCAATGAAATTGTCACCACCGTTAAGGTGTTATTTTTGACTGCCCTCCCAAAAATACTTCATTAAGTAATGGTGGCACTGTCAGGTTGTGCTACAGTTAATCATGAAAGTGTGGTCCGTGTCAGTATGAACACTGACTGATGTTGATGCGCATACATTGAAAACGGTGGAAAATGCTGTGTGTTATGTGTACAATGCAGGGATTTGTATTGGACTGCAAGTAAACACCTCTGTACAACTGAACTGCTTTATTTCTTATTATTAATTAGACACAAAGTGAGAGTGGAGGGTCAAGAAAACATACTAAACTACACTTAGCAGCACTTCATTAGGTACATTTGCAAAATATCATGAGATCTAATACCCCATATCTCAAAGGTATTAACAATATGTTTATTATTATGGTTGTAGTAGTGTTCTGTAGAAGTGCGCTGGTTTATACCGAGGGACGCTGTAGAGTACTGTATTTTGGTTATAAGAATACAGCTCTTGTATTGGCTATCACAAGAGTGAGAATTTATAAATGTGCATTTTAAATCCTCATAGAGCTAAAAAAAAAAAAAACAATACAAGCAGCATGAGGAAACGTATGCACCTCAAAGTCTGTAAAACTAGTCCTTAATGATCACTGGGAGCTGCAACACAGTAAGAAGGAGTAAATATGTAATTTGTCTGCTGTAAATGTCACGTTTGCGGTGCAAATTCATCCATCCACTCCTCACTGGAAATGGGTGCGGCCGACCAAAATGTTTGAGTCTGCATTTGAGGTTTAGAGTCACTTGCTCACGTGTAAAGTGTCCTGGAACTTTGTGCTGGTGTAGTGCACGTGGAAACCTTTTTTACTGATGCTGTCATCTGATTGAAATTTCAACACCAAGGCATCTCCAGCTGAGTAGATCTCGTCTGGAGTCTGGGGGAGGAGAAAAAACATGCAGAAATTTTAGCAGGAAATAGAATACTTCCTCTCATACAGGCGTGTGGAAAAAATGAGGACACCCCATGTGGTAACTGTTAATGACATTTGTGGCGCCCCCAATGACTTTTGGTCAAATGCCTTGAGAGACATGCTAGCATAAATGTAATACACACATCCTCAAAGTTTTACAATTATAAGAAAAATGGTCAATGACTTACGGTCAGCTAGTTTTTTCCCAAACAATCTTGCCCAAATTTTACAGACATGTGCTTGTAGGTCCCCTAAAGGTGTGTACCAAATTATATGAGGCACCCTAAAGTCACAGTGGTTGTTTTGTGCATTTAGTTTTATGAGACGTTTTGATCCAACTTATGGGGGTAAAATTTTGGGGTTCAATAACAGCGCCACTTTGTGGTGTATTTGTGAGAAAAATAATAGCAAAGGCAACACAGTAGGGGTGCATGCTGTGACAAATTTTCATCTTTTTGTGTGCAGCAGTTCAGGAGCAGAAGAGTAACACCATGTATTTTACTTCGTTACTGTGATATTGCTGTAAGATGGGGCTGAGATGTATTTTGTTTGTTAAGTAATTTATTTACCCCTACTTTGTCTCCAGATGCATTTGTTTGTTTAAGTCAGTGCTTCTCACGTCCGTCTGTTAGACTGGAGGAAACTAATGGAGGAAATACATAATGTTTATTAGGTTGACATTTTCAGCATATCTACCCCAGATCCGCAGAATCGTCCCAGCCTTGGGGACTTGACGTCAGCTCCGTCATAGAGCTCGACGTAGTCATAGCTGCAGTCGCGCTCTTCCTCAACCTCAAACACCTGAAAGAGGAGCTCCACTCCGTAACCCTTCTCGGCAGAGATGACCCACAAACAGTCGGAGCCTCCCGGGTAGTTGTTGTCTCCAAACTCGGCATGGGAGTACAAATCTTTCGTCTTGACCTCTGCGTTAAGGCTCCCTCCGCATTCTGAAGTCACCACAAAATTAGAGGGTTAAAAAAAGAGGAGCCTTGTAAAAGAGAAGGGAGGTAAGAATGCTTCTTTTCTAAACCATTTTATGCTGTTCTGTTGGGGGGTAGGGGGGGCTACCTGCTCTGTATGAGGCCTCAAAGCCTCTCTTTTGCACAGAGTTGTCTGAAAAGAAACGCAGGAACATTGCGTTGTCCCTTGAGACGATTGGAGAAGGCTTCTTGGAACCGCAGACTCGTCCCAGGCTCGGGGCGCGGACATCTGTCCCGTCAAAGATTTCCAAATGGTCGTAAGCACACTGCAGATGAGCCTCCATGTCGATCTCATTGAAAACCTCGGTGGAAAAAAATAAAGTGTGACGAAAACACAGCTGAGTGCTGTTTTTGAACTCTGTGTAAAAAAAAAAAGTGTAATTACAAGTTTGATCCGATGACCCGGAGTTGTGGACAGAACCCAGGTGCAGGCCTTCTTGCTGGGGTACTTATCGGGCCAGTTGGGGCTGGTAATTGTGCCTGATACGCCGTTTATCATATGATCACAGCCCGCTGGGAATGTCACATCAAAACAAGGTAAGCACCGCCATTTGGTGGGCACATTATTTCCACTTTTCTATGCTCTTCTTCTTCTATATGGTTTTGTTTTGCAAGTGATTCTAGTAACACACATGTACTACCAGTGGTGAGTAGATAAGAGAGACGCTTCTGCACCTTCCTTGCAGTCGTGCTTGTTGGCATGCAGCTTGAAGCCATTGCGACACTGGCAGCTGTAGCTACCCATGGTGTTCACACATTCATGCTGGCACCCGGCGTTTTCTTGTGAGCACTCATCCATATCTGCAAAGCAAAATAACCCATCTGATCGCAGTCATAAGTGGTTTCATTGATTTTCTTACCGGAAAAGAAATGAGCCTTGAATCCTCTCTTGGAGACGGTGTTGTCAGACTTGAACTCGACCCTCATTTTGTTCTGTTGTGAGGTCACAGAGTTGGGTTTCTCCTCTCCGCAGAACTTCCCGTGGAGCTTTGAGTCTGCGCTCGCACCACTGCGCACCTCCACGTAATCGTACTTACACACCTGATGGAATCGATACATGGGGCAACATACGTGTATGAATTGACACCATATGTGTAGTCTACCAAAGCAAATAACTGCTGGCTTCTCAAAAACATCGGCTTTGGCTGTAGGCAACCTTCTGATGTAGTTTTTTAATTAACACCACAAGGCAGCAGGAGCTGCATTTGAAGTATCATGAGTGGTCAGCACCATCCAGCCGCTTTATCTACCTCTGCATGCACCTTAAAACATCACAACTCAGCCGTCGGTGTGAAACTCTTGCGTGTTGCCGTAATGTTGTTTACAATGGATTCTTTAGCGGTATTAATGCTGGCAGAGCAGTTTGCTCCTTACCACTATTACAACATTGGTTCTGTTGCTGCTGTGATGTGCACTACACTTCTGAATAAATTAATGCTCATAAACAACCATGTGATCAAAGAGAGCTACATTTCCATTTCCACTTTCTCATGCACTCCAAGTACATCCATCCATTTTCTGTGCCGTTTTTCCTCACTCGAGTCACACGGTATGCTACAGCCTATCCCAGCTGTCTTTGGGCATAAGGTTCACACTCACATTCACACCTATGGACAATTTAGGGCCTCCAGTTAGCCTAACATGCATAGTTTTGGAATGTGGGAGGAAGCCGGAGTACCCGGGAAGAACCCACACATGCACGGGGAGAACATGCAAACTCCACACAGAGATACAAACCCACAATCTCTGGACTGTGAGGCCAGCATGCTAACCACTAGGCCATCGTGCAGCCCACACTCCAAAAAATGTAATGAATTTGCAATATATAATGAGTTAACTCACTATATATAATGACTTTTCCAACTATACTTACATCATTGCCCTCCGTCTCAAACACATCAAACACCAGAGTGATGCGGTACTGGACGGGTGCCACCAGTTGCCACACACAGTTTTTGTTAGGTGGGTATTCTTTAGGCCACCCGGGGGTGGTGAAGGAGCCATTTAGTTCGGTGATGAAGCCGCCACAGGCTGCTGCTGGTGGAAGAAAGTGTTAACTTTTAGATTTGTGACAGACTGGACAAGTACATTTTTTATTTATATTTGCTTTAACTTCAAGATTTATTTTTATAGACTCTATACTGTGCATATACCGTAAATGCTCTACTTGTAGCCGGGGCATTTATTTAACCAAAACCGTAAAGAGGACGAGGTGCTAATTGGAGGCAGGTGATAATTGGAGAAAGGCGATTATCCCCAAGGGTTGAATCACAGCAAACTGACTCTCCTTTCATTCAAAAAGCTTCTTTATGTATGTGTGGCGTTTCCCTATTCTGGTGGGTAGGGAGATCGCATTTTGATTTCAGACACAACCATGACACAGCAATAAGATACTCACATCATTCTCAAAGTTTACTGAAAGATGCTTTATAATTTCTGTACATTTAAAGTGTGCCTCCTCTGTACGGATATAAAATTGTTATATTACAAAATACTATCTATAACCATCCATCCATCTGCTATGCCGCTTATCCTCACTACGGTCACGGGTATGCCGGAGTCTATCCCAGCTGACTTCGGGCGAGAGGCGAGGTACACCCTGGACTGGTCGCCAGCCAATCGCAGGGCACATATAGACAAACAACCATTCACACTCACATTCATACCTATGGACAAGTTTAGACTATCTATAACCAAAGACACAAATTCCAAAGGAAGAATGTTCAAAATCATTCAAAAGCCGGCACGAAAAAATTCTCAAAACAGAACAACACAGAAGCCTGAGGCCAAATGCTTGTTAAGTTTTGGAATGTAACCAATATTTTCATGAAAAATGTGCCCTCTAAAGTCGCAAGAACTAGGGAATTTGAACCGCCACTGTGTATGATGACCCCAAGTTTACAAGACTTCAACTCGGCAAGTGTGATGGAGATTAACTCCATGTGGCATGATCCTTAAAATACATCACTACATCGAGAGGTTGTCTACGGCCAGAGTTAGTAATGCCAATGTTTGTTTTTTTTTTATACCATGTACCCGGAAACTATAGGAGACTCATTGATTAACTGAATACAGGCGTGTATTAACTGCAGCATTGACGGCATACAAGCTGATGTTATTTATCATCCTGAGATTGTTGAGAAGTGGAGTGCTCACATTCACAGCTCGACTTGTCAATGGCCAGTTCATATCCAGGATCACAGGCACATTTGTAGCTGCCCAGAGTGTTTACACAGTGCTGCTCGCAGCCGCCATGATTGGGATGGGAGCACTCGTCCACCTCTGGCAAACAATAAACAATAATGGAGTATGCTTTTTGCAAGGCTAAAACTTCAACATGTGTTGGCTCACAGACCTTTAAAGAAGCTGGCAGAAAAGCCGGCCTTGTTGACCGATCCGTCTGACGCAAACTTCAGCCAGAGTTGGCTGCTGCTACTTTTGACATTGTCTGGTTTGTCGTAGCCGCAGAAGCGGCCGAGCAGCGGACTGAGCTCTGAGTCGCCGTCCCTCACTTCCACATAGTCGTAGGCACAGCTATCGTGACTCTCCAACTGCAGGAGAAGCACGGACACGGAAGTTTGTAAACAGATGCTGAAGCAGGAGACAGTGCGGTCAAACGTCAACACAGTGTATGACCACTATGACTAACCTCAAACGACTGGAAGGAGAGACCCACTTGATAACCTTCTGATACTGTGATCTTCCACACACACATTTTGTTGGGGTGGTAGTCATCAGGATAATTGGGGGACTGGATCTGGCCGCTGTCCTGCTCCACCTCTCCCCCACAGACGGCTGCACAGGTGGTGAGGCGTGAGATATCCGCCTCGTTGAAGATGACAGGTGCAGGCACATCAATTGTGAGGTACCTTCATAGACCGCCGAGAAGCCTTTGCCCACCCAGCTGCTGCTGCTGCTGAATTCAACCCAAAGTTGACTGCCACTCGAGGTGATGATGTCTGGGACGGTGTCTCCACAGAAACGGCCTGCCAAGAATATGACATGACATGACAATATCTCAAGCCAGGCTTCATATTTCTTGACTGAAAAGTTAGAAACCTTTCAGAGGAGCATTTTTCCAGAAGCCATCTCGGACCTCCACGTGGTCATACCAGCACAGGTGACTACTGAAGAGATCCATGGAAGTGAAATTCAAAACAATCTATAAAGACAAGAATAGGGTAGAAGGTTTACAAGCAAATTCTGAAAGGGAACCCTTGATGCTCCTCTGTCATCAGTTATGTGTAGTCAGGGGAGGCAGGCGAGGCAGAGTCTCACCACTCCTGATCCATCCATCCATTTATTTTCGATGCCACTTATCCTCGAGTTGGACCATGTCCCCTGCCAGTTTGTGTTTGACAAACACTGTTTGACCGTTTCTGTGTGTCAGCAAGTCGGCAATAATATCATGTTGCAGAAACATTTATGATACACCGTGACTTTCTACAGCCTTTGTAATGTCTTTAATGTAAGTGTGACTTCGATATTCTCGCTAATCGGCCAATAGAGGAAAAGCCAGTATTTTTTCGATAGCTGGCAAGAAACAAGGCCAATGAAAAATATTTTTTTTCTCTGATGAATTCATTAATTAATTTGACTGACAAGATGGAGAATTATATAATCAAGTATCAATTATATAATCAAGCTCACCGGTGAGGCGATCAGATGTTTGCAACAAAGCATCAGAACTTTTCCTGGGACGAAAATGCTGCATGTACTTCATATACAGATAAAAGGTAAGAACTGTCACGTTTCACAGGGCTCTCTCTCGTTGCCCTCGTCTCCCGTGCCTTTTCTGTGTTTTCTGTCCAGATCCTTAGTTCCGGGCTGGAGGCGGAGCTGCTGAACGCACCTGTAATTGAGTGCCGACGCCACTACTTAAACTGACTACGAACAGCTGGAGAACGCCGGATTATTCCTTCGCTACACCACGTTCCAGCCGTGTGTGTCTCTCAGCCTCGTATTGTTTCCAGTCTCTTGCTAGCGCTCAGCAGACTCTGCCTCCAACCGGCATTATTTGTGTTTCATTTTTTCATGGTGTATCTGTTTTGTCACCATCGCTTTTCGTTGTGAGTTCTGGGACAGAATAAATTCAGTGCTCACCTACCTGCCTCCAGCCTCTGCATTGGGAGTTCCCAGACCGGCACCCAACCGCACCGTGACAAAGAACTACCATATTTAATTTAAAAATAAATAAATAAATAAATGAATGGGACTAAGAAGTGTTTGAAAACAACTTCAAGACATTTTTTTTAAAACAAAAATGAATTATTCTCTTCTTTGCCTTGTTATCCTCGTATTAACCTGTATTAACATAAAAAAACGAAAGAGTCTGTGCCTCACCAGCCATGAACCTCACCACACTTCACTGTCTATCATGCACACTGACGTTGATTAGTGTGTAGACATTAGATGTATGTCTCCCTCTTGTGGAACTTTGAAGATTTACGGTTGAGCCATGTCATTCAACCCAAAAAGTTGCGACCTTACCAACAAATGTACACACACGATTTATTAGAACCGTTCTTTGTTGGAATTACCATACAACATACAGTATATCTTCAAGACAACACAGTTTACTTCATTTTCTTTGATTACACCGGGTCAAAATTACACATAAAGCCTCAAATACAGTATCTACTTACATTTATCCGCAAACTTTAATAAGTGGTCGTGCATGTTCCGGAATGTCTTGCAAGGCTAAAACATATTAGAGTGATCATGACTGACTGTCGCTGATAGTTTCTCTTTGGCAGCTTAAAAGAAATCGCCTGACTGCTCTCTGTGCTTGTTTCTTTTTAATGATTGAATATGTGCATCATATAATCATTCCACCCTGCAAAAAGGATGGCTCAAAAAATCAATAAGGGCCCCAAAATGGACATGACATTCATGCCTTTGATGAGTGTACTGTATGTAAACTTCTGAGACTAGTGTATGGAAGACTTCTGCAACTATAGTGTATATCCTTAAATGCAATGAAGACAAAGTCTTTACCTTTTCTCCAGGTGTGACAGAGATCCTCCACACACAACGAACATATGCCGAGTAGCCATTGGGGAAATCAGGGGAGGAGAAGTTTCCGCAACTGTCTTGCAATGTCTCCCCGCATCCTGTCATTAGCATAAGATGAATGAAGAATGGTGTGGACCCTTGAGGAACACTACAGTCAATGTTACACTAAAAGACAACAGTAAATGCATCATACTTGCACATTTGTAGAGTTTTCGTGCTTGTGCAATGTCCCCTTTGCTAAGCTTGATCCTTTGTCCAATAGGCGGCCGCACTCCATTAACATCGTAACGAGGTAAAATTGTGTCCAAGAAGACACTTCTGTGTGAAGAAAATAACCACAGTGAGCAATTAGAAAGTTTGGAAAGTTTTTTTTACACTTGTAACCCCCCTTGCTACTTTATTGATAACATTTTAAAAATCTCTCAGTGAGTCCAGGGCTCACTCTTGCATGGTTCCCATGGTGATGTACCCATGAATGGCAAGCATGTGCAAACACAGGGGTCTGAATGGGGGGCTTTTGGCCTTTGCCAGCCAGCTTGGTGGAGCGCGCCCCTGAATGCCAGAAAAAAAGGCCACTCCAGCTCGAATTATTCAACAAAGCCCGCAATGCTGTGCCTTTATTTAGCTTGGCTGGCACCCATGACTCACACGAACAAAGTGGGAATGAAGTTTAAAAACAAAGCAAAGCACACACACAGAAAAGCAAAAAATCATGCACTGGACAGACATAAGTATTAAATCTCAACGTTCTACTCCAGTCCTCTAGGTGGCAGTAATGCTCCTCCACAAAGTTTCCCAGAGGTTGGTTTTGTGCAATCCTACATACTAACAAATCAGGAAGTTGCACATGAAATGTGTCGTGCATTGTGTTGCCAACCTGGAGAACGTATTCCTGGCATAATGCATGACACTGCCGAAGTCGTACACCTCGCCAAGTGAGTCCACCTCGCCTGGTTCCATCTTCAGGAAATTGTACTCTTGTCCTGTCAATGTGCAACAGATATTGAGACATTGAACTTAAAGGTCCTCTAATATGCAAAATCTTTACTACTACTGTTTAATGATGCAAAAACAGTAACATGTGCCCCTCAAGCCCCAGGTGTGGTAAAAATCTTTTGAGAAAAGAGGTCGGCCTTGAAGTTCTGGACTTTCATATGAAGAAAAAAACACTTCCTCAGGGACATGAATCCACCTCTGACCCGCTGCTCGCTACAGCTACAGATGATGAAGTTTGATCATATTGTTTTTCTTCAGCGACTAGGCTAACTGAGCATGATGTTGCTGTTAAAATGTACATAGATAGCTCACATAGCTATGCTAGTGTTGCTAAGGTTTGCGTCCTCCTGTCCCACTCTGGAGTTACAGCGTGTAAAAAGTAGATAAAGTGCACCTGTTGGAGACAGGTGTGGACAAACACAGCTCATTAGCATTAAAGCTGCAGACACACAAAACCCTGTGTTCCCAGTAGGGGTTAAGCAGTTTTAAACCATCTGAATTCCAGCATCAACGGCAGATTTTGCACAACGCAGCTCCGATACACTATTGTGGGATTTAATTTAAATTGGGTTAGGGTTAAAAAGAAAATGTCAGTACCTTGTTGGATGTTGTCTCTGATGATGCTCACATGTTCGTCTCGGTCAGGACGCGTGTGCTCATGCCAAAAGCCAATGACATGGCCTAATTCATGCACCACTATGCCAAACTTATCACAGTTCTTGCCTATAGAGATGGCCTGAGGACCGCCACCTCTCCTTCCAACGAAGGAACAACACCTGCAGGGGGCGACACCGTTTAGGTCCCCATCAGGACACAAGCACACCCAGACTGGTTACATACTGTAGATGACACTCAACTCACCCACAAGGCCTGTATGTGTAAACAATGTAGCTCTCCTCTGTGCTCCTCTCAGTGAATGTTACACAAGTGTGCTTCTCCCAGTGACGCATGGCCTGACGAAAAATGGCCCGCTGACTGCCTGAAAGAAAACTCTGAATCAGGGTTTGACTGCTTCAAGATGTAGTGAACGGTTGATGGTCTTTAGCCTGAACCTACCACTGAAATTACCGCTGATCGTGTACGGTATGATGCCGTCCGGCCAAACCCGCTCAGATCTGGATGTGGCCGCCCTTCGCCTCCTTCCTTTATGTCTGCGTGCAGCTCTCTTAATTCTGATGATCTCATTGGAAGTGGAACTGTTAACTACAGAGAATGTGAAAGGGACATCATTTGTGCACAACTGGATTCAAAAAAGTAAACGTGTCCAAGGTGATACCTTTTTGACTAAGAGATGCACGTCCTGCTTTTAGGGCTTCTTTAAACATAAGCAGGTCTTCTTCATCCAAGGCAATGTCTCCCAAAAAGGCAGCTAGTGGACAAATGACCATATTTATATTTATTATAAGATTAATAGCACACATGACCGACACTATTGATGCAATACTGTACTAAAGTTGCTTCAAACATTGTAAAATGCTATATTTAACCCCTATATTCAATAATAACGATAACAATCATAATGGATTAGACTTCAAGGCACCCAAAGACAATATTCACAATGAAGTGAACCCATGATTTATTCACTCCTCAGTCACACACTGGTGGTGGATTGGGGTAGTCTGACGGAAATGAGGCTTTTGGCCTCTCCGACCACCACCAAACATTCATTCACATTCATACACCAGTGTGGGCAGCATTGGAGGCAAGGTGAGTGACGTGTCTTGCTCAGGGACACAACAACAGTGACTTGGTGGAGGAAGCGATGATCGAACCGCCAACCTACAAAAACAACTATCTAATTAGCGCCATGTCAGAAAACATTGGAATTTACAGCTGCGGCTGTAGGCAACCTCCTGATGGAGGTAGCTGCAGAAGCTTTATATACCTCTGCCTGCACTGTAAAATGTTGCAACTCATCGCTGGTATTAATGTAGTTTTTTTTCTTACCGCTAGTACAACATTGGTTCTGTGGCTGCTGCATATACAGTAATTCCTTGTTTATTGCCGTTAATTGGTTTCAGACCCAACCGTGATAAGTGAATTTCCACGAAGTAGGGCCCCTTATTTATTAATGTAATAATTTCGTAGTTAGAGCATGGAAAACCTGTTTTCGACCTTCTAAATAACGTTTTTAACATTATTAGAGCCCTCTAGACATAAACTAATCCCTATAGTCACCTTTATACATTTATTACCCAACATAGTAGATATAATAAGAGTAAATAAGCCATTTCAGGCATAAATACATCTCATGCTCGTGTGTGTTGCTATAAATGTGTTCCCTAGGGGAGCAGAGTGAGTGGCAGACAGGAAGTGATGCCGGAGATTCAGAGTTGAGTTTCATTTTATGGCCACAACAGTAGCCCGTGTTAGGGATTTTTATTAGGCGTTATTGTGCCTGTTGTGAGATCATTAAAACCTGCAATAAAAGCCTGTTGCAACGATCAAGTCTGTGTGTTTTACCAAACACTACAGTCATTTTACAATACTGACACCTAGTGACCAGTGTAGAATACTACGTAAACGTCTCTGAATGTGTCTTTTGAATACATTATATTTGTATTTTAGTTCATTTAGCCATTTTTATGCTTGGAAATGCTTAATTTAGGCAAAAAATATGTAACAATAGCTTAAACATGCGCATGTTTTGACTAATAATAAGCCGTATTCAACCACAAAAGAGCATGATTTATTCATCAATATGATGTGATTCATTCTCTAATTAGATTCAAACGCAGCAAAAACTCATGCATCTCTCAGTGTTCACATAAATTGAGCTAACTGACCTAAATATGTGATTAACATTTATTTCCGGTATCCTGTTGCTTTAGTCAAGCAGAATAAATATCTCGCTGGTCTTCCCCATTAGTACATAGCTTATTTGCAGTGTGATGTGACAACCTTTGAAAGGTGGAAATTAGTCACAATGAAGTGGATGTAATTGGCCGTCTTTTTGCACCCCATGCTTTGATGCCAGAGGGATTTTTACAGGCAGCCACGACTGCTTCACCGTCGGCCTCAATGACCTCCAGTCTCCCGGCAACTACTGTGGAGAAGAGAGGTGGTGTGTATTTGGAAGTTACAGGAAGTCACGAGTGCTTAGGAACCCCAAAACAGCTTGAGACTCCAAGATCGACTAATTCATTGTTTGGCATGTTTGGTTGTCTTCTAAGACAACCTGAACAGTCCAGATGCGATCGATTCAGTGCCCTGAGAATACAATGACCCGGATGAATGAGAATATTTACAGGCATGTTTGATAAGGCATGACAGATCGTTTCACACATCGGACACACATTTTTCTGGCGCGCTTTAACAGTGTTGTGTTTTTAATGAATGTTAATAATGTAGTAGTAGTCTTGGTACTGCAGTAGTTTTTGTCAATGTGGGTTTACAGTGACTAATGCTAATAATTAAAGATTCATTAATTACGTCACAAAGAGCTTAATAAGGTATGCCCACATACAATTCGAGTGCAGCATTCAAAATCTTGCCTTCACAAGGATAATAATACCAAGTTTAATGTGATATATGCTAATTTAACAGCATGTTCATTACAAAGATTGTACAACCTTATATCTCATGTTTTCGTGAGGGGTCTTTTTTTAGCTACATAAGAGGGACAAAATATAAGATTGAATAGAATGTGAGAATATTAACAGTTGTCAATATCTGTATGTTGCAGTGCACAATTGCAAACACAACAACAAACATTGTTAAATGATCTCTTCTAAACTGGGCATTATCATCTTTGTAAAGGCTGAATTGATTTGAAATGAAAAAACAAATTATTACTATTATTATTTTTATCATTATTTTTTAACTTTAAAATGTGTTATGTATCAAATGTGTTACTATGTATCACAAACCTGGCCCCCACAGAGCCCGAATTGGACACTAAATAAAACAAAAAGCATAATGAATAAAAAAAAAAGTACTTTACCAGCTTTACAGGGATCCTTGTAGTCAATTTCATCTTCCCGGTATTGAACATTTGCATCCAAAAACTCCCAATCCACTGCGTGAGAAAGACGCAAACTGTACAAAAACAGAAATGTAAAGTGCATTATCTAAAATGAAAAGCCGGAATACAGTTTTGAAGTGATTGCTGGAAAATTGACAATTGTGCATCAAAAGTTCCTCGGCAGTGTGATTTTTGTTTTGTTTTATTTTTCTCTCCCTCAGGGCTCCATTCTGCTGCAGAGATTAGTGGACATTCAACAGCGAGTGCAGAGCACACATGCACACACACACACACACATACACACACGCATACACACACACACACACACACCCTTCACTGCAAAACACACACATGCTGATTTCATTCACCTGCACTTTATTCCTCATTCAGCCACCAGATTTTTTTGGTGTGTTTGAGGATTTGGCGTGAGGCCTTTTGGGCTAAATTCAGACAAAAA
Source organism: Dunckerocampus dactyliophorus (assembly GCF_027744805.1). Classification (NCBI taxonomy): domain Eukaryota; kingdom Metazoa; phylum Chordata; class Actinopteri; order Syngnathiformes; family Syngnathidae; genus Dunckerocampus; species Dunckerocampus dactyliophorus. The sequence goes on from NC_072835.1 coordinate 13,559,430, forward strand.
ATGTTCATATGTTGTTTTTACAGCCTCAGACAAGCTACATAGAATAAATATATTACTAAAGGCCTCCTATAATGCACTTTTTATTAGTGTTCTAACAGCCAACTATACATCACTTAGTTACAGATGTGGGAGCTAAGCTTTATCATTTTGTTTTTCTTCGGCAAATAGGTTAACCCAGCATAACGTCGCTGTTAAAATGTGACTGTAATGTTAGCACACACTCACAGCTAACGTTTCTGTCCTCCTATCCCACTCCATAATCTTACATTGTTGCAGTGGTATTCACTCAGGGCCAGCAAAGCAGTCTCTGCTGGCCTAAACTCTATCAGAAGCACAGACCTACACTTTCATACTTAAAGGAAAACTGCACTTTTTGGGGGAATTTTGCTCATCATCCCCAATTCTTATGTGAGACATGAACACACACGTCTTTCTTTTTTCTGTGCATTTTAAAAATATAAAAACAGATAAAAAGAGGCTCAAAAGAGGCTCATTAATGCACATAATGGGGCACACCTTCTCCACCTACTATATAAAGCCCGCTATTAAAACACCTCCAAAAACCTCCAACAAAGTTTTATGGTTTTATATACCTGCTGTGACCATGCAGTAACAAGTACATTCATGATAACATGTAATACAGTATTTTGGTCATTTTAAGCATTACCAAAACATCCTTCCTGGGAGCATTGATTTCACATAGCAACATAAAAAAGAAGTAACTTTAACTTTGCCCAACTCAAAAATAAAAACGCAGCATCAGCTCCAATATGTAGCGTTAGCTTTCGGTAGTGGCCTCATGCATGGTGAGCGCGGCGCTGATGCGATGAGAGTGAATGTGTGGTGAAGCTAGCTCGCTAGCTGGCGAGTAGCTAGCCAGTGTGGTGTGGCAAGGAGTCACTATGCCAGTAACATAGCTCTTGGCGGTAACAATGTTAATAACAAATAATAACAACAATGTTGCTGTAGCTTGGTTAATATGCAGGTCCCATTATGTGAATGGAATGTTTTAGGCGATTTGTCAGAACACTTTATAGGCGGAATTGGTGAGTCCCTTTACATGCATTCTTAGCTGCATCTCTTTTTGTCTGTTTTTATATCTTTAGAACGCACAGAAAAGATAAAGACATGTGTGTTCATGTCTCACATAAGGATTGTGCATGGCAAAATTCCAAAAGAAGTGCAATTTTCCTTTAAATTGTATTATTTGTTCCATGAAATTGTATGAATATATTCCCAGCAGTCTATTATCTTCATTTGATAGCGTCTATCTTGACTACACTGCTTCTAGTAGTGTATGTGTGCGTTCGATTTTTTTGTCCAATCAGATTTCACCTTCAGAATAAGGAGTGCTGGCCCATGTGTCATACGGTCATCTTTCGTTTATCGCGGTTAATTGGTTCCAGACACGACCGTCAAAAGTGAATTTCCACAAAGTAGGATTCAATATTTTAAAAATTAATATTTCCGCAGTTAGAGCATAAAAAAACTGCTTATGACCTTCTAAAAATGATTTTTTAAAACATTATTAGAGCCCTGTAAACATGAAATAGCACCCCTATAGTCACCTTTATACTCATATTACCTAATATAGTAGACATGATAAGCAATATTAAGACATAATAACTTATCGTTACCATTGGGAAAGTTCCTTGCTGTTGCAGTATCTGAAACATAAAGTGGGTCGACGGGGATGGCATGACAAAAAGATTGTCATCAGCTTATCATCCACCCTCATTATGACGTCACTTGACACCAGTCCGACATGCATCTGCCACTCCAACTGCTTTGTTTACAGCACATTGTGCACCACATATACGCAGGCTACGGCATCTCTGAAGCGACACAAGGGACGGCCGCTGCTTTAAACACAGCAATACTGTACAGTATACCGAGCTAACGGGTTAGTCTCCAATTTATTTTTTACTATAGTCTCCATAGTCAACCACGAAACATTTATGAATTAATCGATTTTTGAAAAACTGTGATAGAGTGAGGAAGCAATATTCGAACAGCGAGGGACGGGTGTACACACAATTTGCTATGGGGCTGTTTCTTTAGACAGGATTTCAGATTTGCCTCTCGGGGCCTGCTAGCAGGCCCAGAGTGATATCAGCTACTCTGGTTGATCAGAGCAAAACTGTTCAACAAGCAACTGACATTTCTGGTGAGTAGATGTATTTTACTTAAAAGGTTTTCTGTTTTTGTCCTGTTATTAGATATTGATTGTGAACTGCTCCAGATGATATTGTAGTGTAGATGTTTGGAGTTGTCTGAACCCGTAATCACCAATCACCGAGCCGTTCCATTTATGTTTGTTGCATTTAACTTAGAACCAAGTTTACAAACAGCAGTGCCGCCAATCACTGGTGGAAACTAGTCACTAAGTCGAAGTTACTAACAGCAATTTAAGTCAGGTGTATCTGTGACTATGTATTTGAAGATACTATAGGGGACTTGCATTATCATCGATATCAATACAATATTGGCATCCCAGCGATCCGGCAGTTCCTGGAGTTCCCCGGTGTCTAAGCTGCAAAATGGAGCAATTGTAATGATGCTGGCACGCTACCGTGGTTTGAAATCCTGCTATGGGGTTTGATTTTTTTTGTGTATGTGTGATACTGGCTCCAACACTGCGTGACGAAAAAAAAAGTCAGTCCGCACCGGCCACCAGTGCGTTGTTGTATGTTATATATGGCATTTATTACGTTAGGCAAATCTACAGTTAATATAAATTAGAATAATAAGATAATTAAGTGCACAATGGCGCTTCTTGGAGAAACATGTGGACAAACACAGCTCATTAGCATTAAAGCTACAGGCATACAAGAGGGAGTGATCCCAGTAGGGTTTACTAAAAGCACTTTAAAATGACTAAATGTCAACATCAAGGGTACATATTAGGCAACATCATCCATTACACTATTGTGGGACCTCTGAGGCTTATTTGAAATTGATGAAAAATACTATCATATGTGACCTTTAATACGTTCATGGCCGTGTGAATTAAAACTATTATCTTGGTAAAAGCCATATGCATTCATTAAGTCATTCATTTTCTTTGCCGCTTAATCCCCATTAAGGGGGACGGTGGTATGCTGGTGCCTATCCCAGGCTACTTTAGGCGAGAGGTGGGATAGCAAAAGCCAAAATATATTCGATAATTGTGAATTCTTATATAATTTATTCATTTAACTCAACAATTAATTTAACTGCAATAGATGATGCAGGCATACCAAATGAGTCTCTGCCAGTTTGTTATCAACTGTATGAATTATTTCCATTATTCTGGTCCCACATCCTACATTAGAGACATCATATTGTAGTTTTAGTCAAGCAGATTAAATAGTGCCCTGGTCTTCCCCATTAATAAATAACTCATTTGCAGTGTGTCGTGACAGCCTTTCAAAGGTGGAAACTATTTTTTTGAAGTCAATTCACTCTGTGAATGCAGTTGAGGGATTTTTACAAGCAGCCATGACTGCTTCAGCTTTGGCCTCAATGACCTCCGGTCTCCTGGCAACGACTGTGGAGAAGAGTGTGTGTTTGGAAGTTACAGGATGTCACGAATGGCAGGGAACCCCAAAACAGCTTGAGACTCCATAATTGACTAATTCATTGTTTGGCATGTTTGATGATTGAATTTGAGGGCTAATAATATTAGAAACAGCTTTTCACTGTTACTATTACTATTTTTATTATATTTTGTCAGCATTGCTAAACATAGATAGGCTAAATGTAGTTGCAAAAATAGACTCTTTGTAAGCAAATTTAGATATCAGTAACATCTGTTTTCCACCCAAACACTTGGAATGCGAACACGCACCAAGATATAAACAGATAATGCTGAGTTGGGGGAATACAGAACAGTTTTTAATTATGTCCTGCTTGCAGTAGGTCTTTGTTTAGTGTTTTTGCAGTTGTCCTTAAAAACAGCAGAGCGCTGTAGTCATGTAGACCAGGAGTCCGCAACCACTGGGCTGTGGCCCGTTACCGGTCCGGGGGCGGGGCCAAAACTTTCAGGAACAATGATTAAAAAAGACACGTTTTTAAAAACAGATTTGTAGATACAGTAACTACATCAAATTTTAGGTCAATGCATATACATTTTGGAAATAAAAGGTTTTATTTTACTGGAAAATAAGACACTGCCATAAAGCCCATAGTTTTTGCATGCTTATGTCGTTTTGTTTCATTAGGTTTTTTTATTCCCAGCGTTCCTCGAACGCACGGTGTAGCACCACATTATGTAATAATGGTTCATTATGTAACAATTGCTGTATTTTGTCATAAAAATATTGACCGCATTTTGTAATAAACTTATAATAAACAAGTTATTACAAAATTCGGGTTCACCCCTTTTTTTCGGAAGAAAATGTAACATTTTGGTGTATTATGTAACAAAGCTAATTGATGATTTAATTTGAAAAACCATCAGAACAACATTAAGTATTACAAATTCATTAGAAATGACTAAGTACAAACATATTGCTTCTATTTTAATTAATGACTTATTTATGACTACACTAGCCTAGCCATTCAGTGAGGTAAAAATGTGAATGTATTACAGGGTTTTGTATTGACATTATGTAGGTACAAAATTGGAATACTAGTGACAACAATTTATTTGGCTAGCCTTGAGCTGGGGGGTTAGCATATAGCCTGCTAGCGGTTTGGTAAATACTTCAAACAAGGGCTAACCCAGCTGGTTGCAGTTCCGAGCCACTGGCTTAGTTAGCCATGAGCTAATCCTTGAATGATCAGCAGCAAACTAGACCCCTCCCTCGGTACACATGACAAAATACAGGTAATGATTCACGGCTGAAAAATTCATGTTAAAATCTGTTTTTAAAAAAGCATACTATGTGGTTTTGTAGTGGTCGGTGGGGGTAAACCTAGCTAGTTTATGCCATTTGTTGACCCAATTAAGTTCATTAAGTTCTCCTTCAGTCTTCTGATGCAAACCTGTTTGCACAATCAAATTGTTATTTTTGACATCAGCTTTTTGAAAACAAAGCAATTATTCCTCTCAGAACTGTTCTTGTCATGTAACTCAAATATCCTTGTGAAGTGAACGGCATCTTGAATGGTCACCACTAGGTGGCACTGACGGATAAGGATGTCACTTTCACATTCTGCAGGAATTGGAAGTAATGCTAATAAATGCTATGCTATTTTGTTAAGAAGATGATGAAATGTGCGTTATGTATTATGTGGTGTGAGGTAACAGCACTAGTTTGTTAAAGGGATTGGGCTGCAGAGACGGGAGAAGGAAGGCCAGTTTGAAGCTTCACTCCCCCTTTCTTTCCTGTGCACATCTGTTGCTGAGGAGATGGAGGTCTTGATTCCAGACTTCATTGTTTCACAGCATGGCGAGCTGCATCGCTGGAGCTTACTGCTGAGACTTTGAAAGAAGATATCTCCTTCACTGGAGATGTTCTCTTAAAGTTACTGTTTTTTCTTTTTTTCTTTTTACTCCAAGGGATGTCCCGGTGTTGGTGCAGGCAGGTCCTGCTTGGTGTGGAAGTGGGCATTGTGGTGGTGGTGCTGTTGCTTCTGCTGGTCGGTGCTGCAGGACAGAGCCAGGGCGGTAGGGAAGCTGGGTCGTCTTGCTATGGAGGATTTGACCTTTACTTTGTGTTGGACAAGTGAGTGCATTTGTTTTGTACTTGATCAAGGGATTGAGATGCCCTCCAAGGATAATTAAAAAAAAAAAATACACTTACTGTTTTTTTTCTACACTATTGCAAAGTGTATATATAACGGCTGCCAGCTGGTGCAGCTGTGCAGAAGTACTATGGAAAACCTCACTCCCTGACACCTTAAGGGTTGGGCTGGACATCGTGTTGACAGCTCGGGCTTTCAGCTTGATGCCAACCGCTCTCGACACTTTCATTTGGTAGACTGTGGTTCGAGTCCAGGGACGAACCGGAATGATTACATATACAGTAGAATAGGGTAGTTGTAAATATGCCTACACTCTTTACCTTCAGGACTATTTTGGTCCTACTGACTTCCATAATAAACACACATTTTTGACTGATCAAAAAGTGTAAAAATGCTTTATATTAGATTTGTATTAGACTTTTATGAGTTTTGATGTTTTGGGACCTATTTATTTTTAATAAATTATAAACAATAATCATTTCAGCTCCAAAAATAATGATGCATTAAAATAATCATTGTTATCAATTATTGACCAAGACTGTAATAAGATAGATAAATATATATAAATATATAAACTTTCTTTTACAGCTGATTATTGTAGTCAATAATAAAAATCCAAGTCAATAAATACCTCCTTTGTACAAATAAACACCTCCTCTCAAAGAAATGCCTTGCTCTGAATAAACACTTAGTAGTATCCTCTGCTGAGTAAACTGCTTCCAAGCATGCAAATCAATAAACACAACTGCATTCGGTAGCACAATCTTTGTGATAAAATGCACAGTCAAACTGCAGCCACGCGTCACTGAAAGGACAGCTGCAGCCCACATCTCGTCCCAAGCGTCAAGAACCCTTTCTCCATGAGAGCCAGCTGTTCCAAAGAGCATTTCTGGCCGCCTCAGCACTATGGGACTCACATCACAGGAAGATAAATGAAAACACACCAAGAGGGAGGACAGAGAGAAAAATGGAGCAGCACAGCAAGACAAGAAGAAGCAGCAGAGAATGAATGCTTCTTTTGATTTGATTGTTTATATTTTTGTCAAATAACTTACAAAATATTACAATTACCACAAAATATTACAATTACCACATTGACCATCATTATCTTAAAATTAGCATGGTAACTCCTCTGCTGTATGCTAGCAGCCTTTGAGGCACTCTTTTATGGTGTCACCTCACCAGGTCACTGGTGTGTGTGAGTGACAGGAAGGAAAGCTCTGACTCGCTTGGGGGAGAAGTTGTTTGCAACCACCTGTTCTCTTGCTGACTTTTTTCTACGGTAAAAATATATTCAGGTCAATATGGTATATGAAGTATATTAAATACATGAATGTATTTAATGTTAGTAATGCGATCTTTGATCAGTTCTCTTAAGGGTCAACTTGTGACAAAAACTTCTGGAATGATTTCCATGTGTATTGTAGGGGTGGGCCAAAGTATTACATTTTTGAGTGGACTTGGAATTCTATGTCGAGCCAAGATTTTTATCCACTGCTGTTGACATTGTAAAATATGTTTCTTTTGGTAATTTTTCCTAAATTTCTCAGTCCATAACGCATTAATCTTCATAAATGGCATTTTTTTCCCGATCTTTAATTTGTAAGATAACTATGTCAATTAAGTGACAGCTTAACAAATTACAAATAAATACAAAAATATCTACCTCAAAATAAAATTCCTCTAAATACGTGAATAAATAATAGTAATAAACTAAATACAACAATCAACAATAATCAAACATCTTAGTTAGCACACAATAACCTATACAGTATTTCAGCTACATTTACACTATGACTTAATGATATAAAATATTAAATACTAAACTAAATACAATGGTAATTTAAAATACCTATACACAACTACATACAAAACTATGTACAAAAATGATGGGTGCAGGGAGACTTGTTATCTTTTGCAGTAATATAAATTGGGCATTGCTTTCCATTTGAATCAATGTGAACTTCCATTTTAACAGTTGGCAGTAATGGTAATAGCTAGTTCTAATTATATTGTGAGTAAGTGAATTTTTCCTGATTTTTGGCATCCCCTGGAGGCCGAGGCGCCCTTGGCATCTGCTTTTTGCGGGGGTGCAACCACATGACCGAGAGGCAGTCCGCATCACTTCCGGTGATCGAATGGGGGCAGATAACCACATAACATATCAACTCAGTATCTTTGTTCAATGTTGGGTAAATGAATGCGAATAACAGTGCATGCCGTTGAAATTATTTGCTTAAGTTATGTGAGTGTGCATGGTGTGTTGCATGAAAACATAAAATAGTTCAAAAGAAGGGAAGTTTAGCAGACATAATGAATGTTGCAGATGAAGATAAGCCTTATAATGAGTGTCTGCCACCTTACACTAAATCAGGTGGTATAAATACATTCTAGTATGTATCCTTCATCGTTTCACTGCGCTGTTTGGCAAAGTGTGAGGTCCAGAGCCACGCCCCCGGGCTCATGGTGTCTGCTCGCCGTTTTATCTGCATTTCACTCACTTTCATGTCTCGACTGCTCCCCGATCCCTTCCACACTTCCCCGCCCCGTGTGGCGCATCACTGGGCCTGCTTACAGGCGGAACACCTCCCCTGTTGGACTTTGAGCCCTAATGGGTTGTTTGTTGTTGTTTCTTGAACTTTTTTCCCTTCACGATTTTAGTAATAATGTTTTCTAAAACCCCCATTTCTGCGATTTCCAGATGGGAGAACAGCGCTTGCATTCGGCGTTTGCACTCTCACTTTACATGACTTCTAGTTATGAATAATACGCTTGTTTGACCCCCATCTGTTTTGAGCCTGTGACGTCAGCAACCGGATGTGATGTCACATGCAACCTACCAATATACCTAGAAGGTCCAGAAGCAAACATCTGACAGAGCATACAAAAATGAACCTTACGTCTGAGAACATTTGTAGGCTAACGGAGCAAAAGGCAGATCTGGAAGCATGAACGTTACACCAAACAATAATCCAGTGACTACATGCCAATGAAGCAAGGCATAGGACTTACTAATTTCAGATGCAATGCAAATGTGCTTAGTCGCTCCGCCCACCATAGGAAGAGGGAGAAAATAGAAGCAGAATGCAAACCAGTAGAAGAAAAAGTTGACTTAGCAAAATAAAATGCCAACAACAAAATAACAGAACACAGCAGAGACAGAACATGACAATCCCTGTGACATTACATCCATAGGATTAATAAAATTATGATTACAGGTACTACTTTTCTGTTTTTGCACCCATAAAAATTATAATACGGACCGTTGGAGGTTGTCTCAGGGACTACCAAATAGTCCACGGATATGATGCAATTGTATGCAAAGTAATTACAATTGTTGCCACTGATGGACTGCATTTCACTGCTAATATTTTTCAATGGGTATGAATGAACAAATATATTTGAAAAATGTCTGCTCGATGATTTCTTCCCAGATCTGGCAGTGTGCAACATTACTGGAATGAAATTTATTACTTTGTGGACCATCTGGCTCAGAAGTTTATCAGGTATTTGTTGTTGTTCAAAGATAAAAAAAAAAAATATATATATATATATATATATATATAAACATGTATATTAACAGGTACCTTTCTCATTGTCAAGTCCTCAGCTGAGGATGTCTTTCATCGTCTTTTCAACTCAAGGACGGACAGTCATGCCGCTAACAGAAGACAGGTGCCACATTAACACACGCTGTAATCTGTCTTTTATGGCTGTTTTTAGTCCTTTTTATCATAATGTTTTTTTTGTTCTTTGTCCATCCAGAGAGCAAATACGAGCCGGGTTGGCGGAGCTCCGAATGGTCCAACCGGGCGGAGACACCTACATGCACCTTGGCTTCGAAAGAGTGAGAACTCACAATAATGTCAATTTCAATCTGTTTGCATTACACTGATGCCTTAAACTTCTGTTCTCAGGCAAGTGAGCAAATTTACTACGCGACAGGTGATGGTGAGTAGAAGATTTTTTTTTTTCTCCACTCTTAATTGTGTGCTTTTCCTGTGGAGTTCCTGTGTCCATCCAACTAGTACCAGTAGTTTGTTGGGGGTGTGTGTTTGTGGTTGTAGTCTGCAGAAGTGTAAAAATATTAATAATGAATAATAAATAATTAAGAATTAATAAGAATTCAACCTCCGTGTGTACAATGAAAAGTGATTTTAACTGCAAAACATTTGAAACATTGACAACTACAACCATAAAAATGATCTATGTTAAATTAGGAGCAAGATTACCTGTGAAACACAAAAACTGCTGAATACAGCTCTTGCACTGGATGTAATTACATTATATTAGATGTACATTAAGAAGTATTTGTATAAAGTTTGTATTTGTGTTAAGTAGCACATTTTCAATATATCTGTGTTCCAGGCTACCGGACAGCCAGCGTCATCATAGCCTTGACAGATGGCGAACTGAGAGAAAATCAATTTGATCTGGCTCAAAGAGAGGCAAGAGAACTACACTCAACAAAAATATAAACACACCACTTTTGTTTTTGTTCCCATCTTTCATGAGCTGAACTCAAAAGATCTAAAACCTTTTTTATGTCCACAAAAGGCCTATTTCTCTCAAATATTACCCACAAATCTGTCTAAACCTGTGTTAGTGAGCACTTCTCCTTTGCCGAGATAATACATCTACGTCACATTTGTGGCATGTCAAGATGCTGATTAGACAGCATGAGAATTGCACACGTGTGCCTTTGGCTGGCCACAATAAAAGGCGTCACACACACGCATGCACGCAGAGCAGAGAGACAACACTTCCTACACATTTTCTCTTACATATTTCTCATTTCTGCATGTTTCCTGCTGTCATTTTCACAATGGTCCGTGCAGCATTCACATTTGAGCCCGAGTGAACCAAACCACACCAGAGTTGGCTCACAAGACCGAGACCCATCTCTCAAATGGTCTCGAGTTCCTTTTAACCAAAGCAAACATATCAAATGTGAACACATTGTTGGACTTGGTGGTTGATGGGTATGTTCCATCACTACAAGACCCCCCCCCCCCACCCCCCCCCCCAACAATCGCCAATAGCCCCTGCAGCTGCACTTTTAGTGATTTAACCTTTGACATCAACCTGTTTGATGTTTTTTTGTTCTTATTTAAACAAACCAGGCAAGCAGAGCTCGACAGTTGGGTGCCACTGTGTACTGTGTGGGAGTGAAAGACTTCAATGAAACCCAGGTGAATCAACCAAACAATAGCAATAGTGCACAAATGAATGTTATGTGCCACAGATAATCAAAATGGCGCATGTTTCTGCAGCTGTCAACCATCGCCGACAGCCAGGACCATGTCTTCCCCGTGACAGATGGATTTCACACCCTGCAAGGGGTCATTGACTCGGTATGAGAGTAAAGTTCTCACTCACAAAAGCACAATTATCACATTTCGCTTCCGGTAAAAACAGATTTACTATGCACTGAAAATGACTCAACACACAGCCGTTATTGTCTCGTGAGTAGCAAGATCATTGTGTCTTGCCTATATGGTGGAAGCATCATGGTCTGGGGCTGCACAAATGCTGCGTCCACTGGGAAATATGATGGGAAAACACAAATACCAAGAAGAACTGAGCCGCAAGGCAGGTTTACAACATGATAGGGAGCCCAAACAAATCTCCAAGTGCCTTGCTGAGGAAACTGAAGGTGAGGGTGATGGAGTGGCCAAGTATCTCCTCCAGACCTGAACCCACTTGTGCACTTGTGGGTCATCATGAAGTGAAAGGAAGGTGGAGGAGTGCAAGGTGTCTAACATCCACCAGCTCTGCCAGTGATGTCATCATGGAAGAGTATTCCACTAACAACCTGTGCAGCTCTGGTAAATTCCATTCCCAAGAGGATGAAGGCAGCGCTAAATAACAATAGTCCGCTCACTAAATATTCTGACTTTTGACACAATTTGGGCACGGTCATTGCAAGGCATACTCACTTGTGTCGCCAGATATTTAGAAAATAATGGCTGGGTGTTGACTTATTTGGTGGGTACAATAAATCTATAGTGTCACGACTTGGCTCTAAGGCAGCGGCAACCACAAAACAAGGGAGACAGGACTAGCCATACAATGCCACACATTTATTGGCAAGTCTGTGTCTGCCTCAGTCTCCACTGAGTGTAATCAGCATCTGGCTTTAAACCCCAGAGGCTGCACCCGGACCCAGGTGGAGGGAGTTCACCCTCCACTCCAGGTCCTGGATAGAGAGAGAGAAAGAGAGAGAGCGAGAGAGAGAAAGATGGATTAGTAATTCTTATGTTTTTGTACGATTTGGTTTGGATGGACCCTTTGAAACGGATTAATAACCAATCAAAGATCGTGGTACCACTGTATAATAAAATGCTTGCTGAAATGTAAGCGGTTGTATTTATATTTGGGAGAGACTATGCATGCACAGATACATGTATAATATATTTAAATGTCTTGGATTGGAACTTGGATTTTTAAATTTGTTTTATGGTTAATGTTATAGATCCTGAAGAGGTCATGCATTGAGATTCTGGCTGTTGAGCCCTCTAGCATCTGTGCAGGAGGTAAGGAGGATTGTTTTTAGCCTTTTAGCCACTGTTAGCCTGCGCCAGTGCGATTACTGATTCACTAATATTGTTCCTGTCGTCTGGACCGACCCAAAATCCGTTTTCATTGTAAATCTGCCTTGTCTACATGAGGTTTCTTGGCGATAATTCTTATGTTTTTGAATAATTATGGCCACTAACCAACAGAATGATTGATTATTTCAATAACGTCAATGCTACCTCAGAATCTTTCCAGGTGGTAATCAGGGGAAATGGTTTCCTCCATGCCCGTGATGTGCAGAAAGTCCTCTGCAGCTTCCGCATCAACGACACAGTGACTTTTAGTAAGTACCTGCTCTGAGGTCAGAATTTTTTTTTTATGAGGCTCAGTGCAGCGAGTTCATACATAAAAGCGCAAAAATGATTCAGCTTGGAGCTGCCAACTGTTCCTGTGTGTGTGTGTGTGTGTGTGTGTGTGGGGGGTTACAATTAAGACGCCTTTAAGTGGGTTGTACATAAACGCAAAGCCCTCTGCTGTGTGCTGTGCCGAGGCAGAACCGAGCCAAACCAGCATATTTGGCGGTAAAAGTGGCTGGTTGGAGGGGATTAAGTAGCTGAAGAGCCAGATAGATTTCCCAGGAGTTTGGCGAGACGTTTGTCAAGTCTGTGCGCTCGCTGCCTGCGGTATTTATTATGCAGACACGTGATTTGTTTTTGAAACACAGCTTTATAGAGCAAATAAAAAAGATGATTTAGCTGATTTATTGCTGTGGCAGTCAACAAAGACACAAGGAGGAAGGAACAGTGGAGTATATGATGTAAGGGTGCGTTCATACTTGTCATGTTTACTCTGCAAGTATGGTTTGTTTGGTCAAGTGTGAATGCCATAATTAGAACCCTGGTGTGCACCAAGCATGGTTCGGTTCAGCTCAGCTCACTTGAACACTACACAGATCAGTGTTAAAATAACATCATGCAGAAATTAATTTCTAAGAGAAAATGCATAGGGAGTGCTGTCTCTTTGCTCTGCTTTCTCCCTGTGTGACAATAAGATGGTAAATATCCAGGAGAAGAATGTAATAATAACCTGTGTATTCAACACAGCAGATGGGATTTTGGTTGAGAATATTTGACTTTTGTCACATAATATGTGACAAAAGTCCATACTTAGAATCCATACTGACAAGTCCATACTTTATGCACATATTCTTTACTGCGCAGCTTTTGGTCCCATGACAAAAATACCAGTTTAAAAAAATCTGCACAGACGACAAATGTGAACGCAGCAAAAGTGTGTGTGGTAGGAAGACAATTGAATATAATAACATGGATCTTTATTATTTTTTGAGCCAAAAACGTCAACCTGCCAATTGTTTAAATTTAGACCAGTCTGGTGGGTAATGGGTGAGGGAAAAGTTCTCTGTTGTCCCCCCTCACCCTGCTTAAGATCAGCTGGTATAACACTCAACCCTTCTCAGATGTCTGAAGGGGGGAGGATGTGGATCCCATCGAGAAGGAGCGGCGTCTTTGCTCACATTTGACACCCTGCTCCTGGACCCAGTGTAAACAAACCACAGCCCTGCTCGTTGGCCTCCTTTCTCACTTGCAAAAGGGGAAGTGCAGGAATTTAGTTACAAAGAGGAAAAAAATGTCTTGATTTCATTGCTTCAGAAATGCATCACTCTGTAAAAGTTGTGTAAAAGTTTGTTGAATGCAGTACCTCCGTTTTTTTTCCAAAGTCTCAAAATCAATCACAAGCTTAAAGGTGCTGTCTGCCTTGATTTGGTACTGTATGGGGGGCTAACTTTCAAGTGTGTATATTCCACACTCTTCCTGCTCCAACATTGCAAGCCACGCCCCACATAAAACACACACACACACATTCATTAAGTTTGTTGTCAGCAAACAATAGCAATCTGGCATAGTTTAGCTACTAACAATTGACTGTTTAGCCTATCACAACCACACAATGACTCTGTGCACGCGTGACGGACATGTAGTGGTTCCGAGACAGCGTGGAGTTTATTCAAAATTTTTACAAAGTTTAACTTCAAATTGTGACAAATATAGACATTTATTGGTTCAGTCTATTCTTTTAAACCTCTATTGGTAACATATGCTACCCGGAGATGTTGGTGATATAGTTTTTGGTTGAAAAAAAGTTTGAGACAAAGAGGGATAGCATCTATAAATATCACTTTACAAACCTTGCAATGGTATATCAAATTAAAGAAGATAGTATTATGTTATTAACAAGCTCCATTGGGAGATTTTTTTTCAACAAACGACATGTTTAATATTGGTTTAGTGGCCATATGTGTTACTTGGCATCGCTATATAGTTGTGAAAGAAATTGTAATAACAAATGGAATTCAAACACTTTTTACATGTAGAAAAATCTCTTTCCTTTTTGATAATAATTACGTATGTGAACTTCGGCGGATTAATCACATCATGAAGCAATTGAGCCATGATGGTCAGTCTATATCCTGCATTACCTATACATTTTACAATGTTTCTGTCAGTTTCTTACTCCAGTATTATTTATTTATTTGAAAATGGTCACATTTAAACACAGGAAGTGAATGAACTCAGTAGTTGCTGAGACTTGGGGAAGGTATAAACCGTGTGATATTCGTCAGGCTAACCTGTTGAACATGTTTGAAACAAATAGACCATAAAAACACACACATGCTGACATATTTTGGCTTTAACTATCATTGCACAGTGAAAAGGCCTTTGGTGGTGAGAGACACCTACCTTCTGTGCCCAGCTCCCATTTTGGAAAAAGAAGGAACGTAAGTAAAATGCACTATCCCAATGAGCGTGAAACTACAGGAGTGCTCATTTATATACAGTACGGCCAAACTGTCAGGAAAAGTTATTAATGTCATTCACACGCGCTTGTTGTTCTCTGCAGGGCCGCCACACTCCACGTCAGCATGAACAATGGCCTGAGTTTCATATCGAGCTCCGTCACCATTACTGCTGTCACTTGTGTGAGTATGACGCTAAGGGCGAGAAGAAAACTAAAGTGTCACCCTCCAGTTGTGCGTTGACGTCACCGTTACATTATATGCCTCCCAGTGACTCTCAGGTTCTCTTTATCTCCCACTGATCTTAAAATCTTGGAAGATTTGAAAACCATCTGCCACACATACACCTTCCTCTTTATGTTACTGCATTTCACCAGCAACCTGGACTTGAAGATACGATGGAAAGTAATATTTTAAACCTCATTTTAGTGTGCACACCCATGATGCATAATGAAATGAAATTAGAACCCCTAAAAGCCAAAAAAATGTTTACTCAAACCAGACATTTTTGGCTCAAGCCAGGTCGGCTGTCACCTTGATTGCCAAATCGGATGGAGAAATATTTTAGTCATCAATTGACAGACACCCAAGTCTAATTCCTCGTGTGTGTATCTGTTATCAATTATACACATTACTTTGTGAAAACACTCCTGCTCTTAGTTTGCATTCTCTATTTTTGCCTTGGAGGGGTTGATTGCGTCCAGATCATTCTCCATGGACATACGAGAGAGGAAAGGCTGTATTTTAAGGAACACTATGAACATTTTACTGCTGGGAAAATGCGATATCTTTTAATGCACGTGTGTGGGTGTATCTTAAAATGAAGTACAGTAATCCCTCGTTTATCACGGTAAATTGGTTCCAGATCCGACCATGATAAGTGAACTTCCACGAATTAGGAGTTTTTATATATAAACCAAATATTTTCGTAGTTAGGGCATGGAAAACCTGTTTACGGCCTTCTAAATACAGTTTTTAACATTATTAGAGCCCTCTCGACTTGAACTAACACCCCTATGGTCACCTTTACACCCATGTTACCCAATATATTAGACATAAGAGTAAATAAGCCATTTAATACAACTTGTGCTTGTTACTATAAATGTGTTCCCTAAGGGAACTTAGTGACGGGTGACAGGAAGTGATGTCAGGGTTCAGAATTGAGCTTTGGCTTGGCATGGGTTACAGCCGTAGCAGTAGCTCGTGTTTTTATTAGGGATTTTTCTTTGGGAATATCGTGACTGTTGTGAGATTACTTTAACCTGTTCCGACGATCAAGTCTGGTGTTTGTGTCTCACCGTACATTACAGTAACATTCCTGACACCTAGTGACCAGTGTAGACTACCACATATCATTCACAGCGTTGTTGAATGCATCTTTTGAATGCCTTGTATTTGTAACTTAGTTCGTTTCGTCATTGTTATGTTTGAAAATCCTTAATTTTGGAAAAAGTAAGTAATCTTATAATTTTTTTTGTAATAATAGGCTGTATTCAACCACGAAACAGCATGATTTTATTATTTAATATTTTTTTTTTGGAAAAACGGTTATAGAGTGAAGCTGTGAAATTTGAACCACAAAGTGGAGAGGGACGACTGTAGTTATCAAGACATATGTGAGTTAGAAGAGGCCCTTACACAACTTAGTGTAAAGGAAGATGAATGTGCCAGCATGTGCATGGTAATATACATTTACAGATAAATATTATATACCGTAAATGCTCCAATTAAAGCCTCATTTAACAGGTCCTATAGTTGTTGGGTGTGTGGTCTACACAAGCAAATAACCACAAGGGTCTCTAACATTTACGCAAGGTTCTGATGTAGTTTTTAACAGTTCCACTAGATGGCAGCAGTTGCATTTGAAGCAGCAACTTTATCTGACTCTGGGTGCGCTTTAAAACGTTACTACTCAACTTACCTCCTTACCACTATTACAACATTGGCTCTGTCGTGGCTGTTTTGTACAATATACTTATTAAAAATAAATGACCATGTGAGCAAAGAGAGCGACATTTTCCTTTCCATTTTGTCCAATTATGACCTCTTTTCACATCACAACATATCTGCTATAATTAGAGCATTTCCGGTAGATTAATTAGGCTAACTAAATTACGAGGGTGTGTCTTTCTGAACAGTCTGACGGGACCTTTGTGGCCATTGCTCTGCTCATCCTGCTGCTCCTGCTCATCATTGCTCTGCTGTGGTGGTTCTGGCCTCTCTGTTGCACTGTGGTAAGACAATGCACAAGTGCACTCACTGGACACAACACTAGGTACACCTGTACAATCTAGGAAGAGTTTTATGAAAAAAGATCTGCCTGTTAAACACTATCATACTTAAAGAGAGTGCCTTGGAATGTTAAAACAATAAAAAATAACATCCTTTCAGAATCTCAATTTCAAAACCTCTCATAATTGCCAAGCAGGTCATTCATGAGCCACCTCCACCACCGATAGACGACGACTTTTCTGTAAGTGATTTTTATAATTTCATAGACCGCCATCTCCTAAATATGCCTGTATTATTCATGTCCATGCACTGTTTACTGAAAGGGTAAATACCAATACGTATGAATAGGTTCTTCCCTAGTTTTGTGGAAATTGGTTAGAAGTTGTTAGTAGTGTTATCCTGAATGCAAAACAACCAAAACCAAACGATGCTATTAAAAACATTGCAAGGTAACGTGTTTGACATTTCTATGTTGCAATTGTAAAACCCTTGCACTTTCATTCTTTTCTAGGATGATGAGGATGACTTTCACAAGAAGAGATGGCCCACAGTGGACGCCTCGTACTACGGAGGCCGGGGCGTTGGAGGCATCAAAAGAATGGAGGTAAGTGGAATGGGCATCCAGAAGGCAATATACATACAAAATATGTAAGAAAAAATAGTTGGCAGAGCTTTGTTTTAAGATGTGTAGAGAAGCCTTTTTTTCAACTTATCCTCTGTGAAGTGTTGGGCATACACGGGGTAACTAGCTAACTAGGGGTGGGTTCCAGCCAGTATCATGCCCTTTTTCTTCATGACATAATGAAACGAAGGAACTTCAAAAGTTAGTGTTCGAACGCCTCGTCCCTCAAAAGTAGCGCAAAATAGTGAGGGAGATGATAGATTTTTCTCATGTTTGGTGCTCATAAAACAGGCTCTAGGGACACGTGATACTTTTGGCACATCAATAAAAAAAGTCCATTTTGAATAACCCTTAAAATCTCTTCCACTTCCGCTATGCTGCATGTGGACACTAGGGGGCGTACTTACATGGCATCTGTGGATTGCTATGGCATGCTACAATGCTTTAGTTCATTTCCTCCTTTGGCGGTGCTTTATGACCACATCTGTCAGCATTTACATGCACTTTGCAGTGAATGTGAGATTGTGCTTCATAATAACAGTCGACAGCAGACTTTCGTTTAACCACTGCGAGCTGAACCACACAAATGAGAGGTCAAGAGGGGTCGCACATGTGTCCAGGATAATGAAACGTCAAGGAGACAACATGAAAGCAGATCTCAGGAGGCTGTTGTCCTGCAAACAGAGACTGATGGAAAATACAAATTTGTTTAAAGGCTTCATGACTTGTTGTGTAATGGACTGCTCAAGGTCACTTTGACATCACCCCTTTTTAACTTAAATGTGCTGAACAGTTTGTTTTCTTGTAGCTGTTGTGGAAAAAATTAGGAAGATTGCTTACGTTCTTGTTAGTGAATTTGGTTGTTTCATTGCAGGTCCGCTGGGGTGACAAAGGCTCGACTGAGGAGGGAGCCAAGTTGGAAAAAGCTAAGAACGCTCGGGTTGTGATGCCTGAAGAGGAACCAGAGCTGCCTCCTTCATCGCGGTCATACTACCAAATGCGAAAACCCACACACCCTCACAAGTGGTACTCTCCCATCAAGGTGCTTGCATTTAGATTACATTCCATTAAACTGGATGCATGCACAATCTAATAAACTCTTATCTACTAAGGCAGACAAAATATTAGAAACAACTGCCAGTATGATGCAGTTGTACACCGTTAAAAACTACAACCCTGTTATTAGGTTATCTTCCAAGACCACCCACAAACAGCAAAAAAATGGTAATTGAAACGCCCATAAAAATGTCTATTTTTGACACATGGCTTGTTGACTGTCATTAATAATTATTATATTAGATTCAGCTCCAGAACGTTTCTAGTCTTTCTTCAACTACCACTCTTCAATAGCTAACAACCCAAATGCATAGAAGCACAATCCAGGTTTAAACCCTAAATATGCCCCACACATTAAACCTTAATTATAAAATGTATAGGTATTCACCACTAATGAATGATAATGGAAGATGATTCTGTGTCTGACGGCACGTCCTTACGTGGTTAAAATGGGGAGGCTCTCAAAAGGGCGAGATGTCTCCCGGAATTTAACCAGTTTTGAGTGGCAAAGGTACAGTAGATGTGTGTGTTCAAGTTGAAGAACTGGATTTATTAAGCTGTGGCAACATCTGAGAAAGTTATACAGTTTCACTTTTGCATTTCACGGCACACAACAAACATGCATTCAGGGACTGACAAACAAATGTGAAATCGCTTGACAAAAAAACAAAGACATAAACTTGTACAAACTAGGATTTTTAACAGTGGTAAATGTATGCTATACATTTTACCTGTACGTATTACCTCACATATTAATAAATGATTACCAACTTAGGGTGACTGAGATCTGTTTTCTGTGGGGGGAAAAAAAATTCTGGGGAAGAAATTTGTGGGGTTGTGAATGCTGAATCACGAATATGTGGAGGTCTACCGTGTACATATTATTGAACCTACTAAAATGTCCGGACATTCTTACATGTCCGAACACACTTTGGACACCCCTGTGATAAAGGTTCTTTTATTGCATCCTGCTCTAAAGCACATAAAATGCCTGCTCTCAAACCTATTTTATGATTACCATATGCCCAGAAATTAAATATATTACTGTAATAATTGGAAAAAAATGCCTATTAATCTACAGCCAGTATCGGTGTCCAGTTTTGCCAGGAAATGGTTGAATAATGTGTGTTTTCTAACGTATCAGTCAGCTGGTAACGAGAAGCAGACGTTGACTAAGCTCACTCCTAAATATGGAATCTTTTCAGCAGGTGTTACTACTCACAAGAATAACATTCTTTCCACCAACCAAAACTTGCCAGGGCAGGACATGGCAGTCTCACACGCACACACACGCTGAATGTCAAACACAGCCGTTTAATTGAAATGTGTATGTGTCTCATGTACTTACAGGGCAAACTGGACGCTCTGTGGGTTTTCCTGAGACGAGGCTATGACAGAGTGTCAGTTATGCGACCTCATCCTGGAGACAAGGTGAGATGTTAAATATAAAAGAATGAAATAAAAACCTTACAGTGGACGCTCTATTGTTAAACAAACAAACGAAAATTTGGGAAAATTTGCCCCTAAACTTGCACAAAACTTACAAATTGCTTCTAATCAAGACGCCAGCATGTCGGCAAATGTGAAAAAGCTTGCTCTAGATGCATTGTTTGCTTTTTCTTTGGCCTTTTTTTTGCAACACTAACAAAGATGAACTGCTATCATTCCAAATGTCAGCCTATGGTCTTAGCGTACCCCACTAGACCTCGTTTCTGTGTGCATCACAGGAATAACTATCACAATGTCAGTGCACGCAGAAAGTTAGTTGAAGTAAGCGGTCTCACACCTGTTGTCAAAGTTCAGACACACTTATGTTTTACACCAGTTAACTTCTTTTTACACTTTTGTTTGAGGAAATACATTTTTCTAAAATGGTGCCTAACGATCCCCGCCTATTTGTTTTGACAAAAAAAAAACATTCCCTGCCCTGCATATTCAGAGTTATTCTCAAATAATAATAAAAAAAATACATTTAAAAAAGTATTTATTTGTAATTATTTGCGGAAAACCCGCCCATCTGCGCATTTTCCACAAGTAAATAGGAAATTATTTCTATCTTAATTTATAAACAATAATAAAACACAGCCTGTACTACATAATAATACAGCGTACAGTACTGTACATGTTTGGCAAATGAACATCATCAGATATCTGTACACTACATGTGAAGACAAGCACAGAGGAAGAAGACGTAGGGTGTTTTTGTTGGTAAGTCACCAATAGAAGGGGTTGGCTCAGACCAGCATATAAAGATATCATTTGTTTTATTTGGAGATAAATTAGAACTGCTGCGATGGGAGACTCTTGCGTCACAACAGTCTCCATTCCACAAACACTGTGGAACACACACACACAACACACATGCAAACAGAACTACATTCCTCCTCACCAAAATCCGACCAGAACCCCGCTCACGGGACCAAGTGGGGAGTCAGTCGCTGTTAATGCACTATACTGCTGATGGGGATGCCGTACAACTTCATGTCAAAAAATCCAAACTATCCCTTTAAAGTTGGCTGCGTCTTGTTTTAATTTTACACAAATACGGGAATGACTCAAAAACGCCTACATAGTTCAGTATTTTAATGATTTCCAAGTAGGACTACACACGCACTCTGCACTTCTGTTCTGTTCAATTCTGTTGTAACAGCTAACATTTTAAAAGCATTAAAAACTAAAAGTTTATAAGCTTCTCCTCTTCCTTACTGGAAGGGGAGGCACAATGCCTCTTTTGATGGTGATGGTGATGATGATGATTGGGCAAACACAGCAAAAGTGATCAGGGAAACAGACAGGAAGGCGCTAGGTGTGTCATCTAGACATAGGAAAGATGGAGGAGGCGTGGTGGTGAGACTTAGTGGTGGAACAAAGAGGTCCAAGAATGTACAAGAGTGATGAGGAAAGTAGGCAGGAGTACAAAGACATGAGACGTAGAGCGACGATTGCGGTGGCAAAGGCCATTGATGGGTTGCACAAGAGACGAGACAGTAAGGAAGGAGGAAAGGACCTGTGCACAGTGGCAAGGCAGAGAGATTGTGATGGGAAGGATGTGCAGCAGGTCAGGGTGATGTAACACACTGTAATTAAATTTAACGTGAGGGCAACATGGAAAGAATACTTGTGGTATAGCATGATGAAATCCGGGGTTACAAAGAAGTGTTCGAGTATGAGGGTAGCGGGACAGCAGTGATGTGTGCTGTAGGTGTCACAGATAGAGTCCAGGTGGAGGTTAGACTGCATCAAGGATCGCTCCTGAGCCCCTTCTTGTTTGCTATGCTGGAGGACGGATGAGGTGAGACAGGAGGCTCCATGGACAATGAAGTTTACAGATGACATTGTGATCTGCTGTGACAGCAGAGAGCAGGTGGAAGAAAACCTGTAGAGGTGGAGGAATGAGTCAGAGAGGAGGAATGACAGTCAGGTGGAAAAGAGGAGAAGCAGTGAGTGCAGGCAGGGTGGAGTTGGTGGGGAAGAGTGTCAGGAGTCCTTTGAGGAAAAAGAGTAGAAGCAAAAGTAAAAAGAGGGAAACATTTCCAGGACGGTAGTTGGACCAACCCTGATGGCAGCTGTGACCAACAGATAGGAGGCAGAGCTGGAGGTGGCGGAGATGAAAATGCTTAGATTTTTGTAGGGAGTGACAAAGATGGACAGGGTTAGAAATGAGCACATCACATGAACAGCCCGAGTTTGACTTCTGGAAGGCAAAAAGTCAAAAAAGGTGAGATTGAGATGGTTTGGCCATGTGAGAAGGAAGGATTGTGACGATATTGGTCGAAGGATGGTGGAGATGAGGCTGCCCAAGAGGAGAAGAGGGGGAAAACCAAAGAAGCGATTAGAGAGGACATGCAGGTGACAGGACTAACAAAGGAAGATGTAAAGGACAGAGCAAGATGGAAACACGTGATGCACCGTGACGGCCCCTATTGGGACAAGACAGGAGTAGAAGAAGAGTGCTGTGTACATATACAGTATCTCATACGCTTTAAAATCCATCTAACACATGTGAGAGGCATATTGTAGGGTTTAGAGTATTAAAAAAAGGCATTTTAAGGGCATTTTATGGGCATGTCCATTATTCGTAGTATTTCGCCATCTGCTGGGGGTCTCTGAACGCACAACAAATACGTGCAAGATACGTGCTGCTCATGAAAGCAAGAAAGGGTGCATTTTTTTATTTTTCTTTGCCTTTTTTGCACTCTCATACAAGATGTCAGCCTATGGTTATTCATATATTACAAAGGAGGGCTCAGAGAGGAAGAATAAGAATATGCACGGGAAGTCTGATAAAGTAATTGGACTCACAGTTGTGGTCAGTTAAGGCAGCATGTTTTGTTTTTGTGATTTAGAGGGGTTAACTTCAGTGAATATCAATACCCAAGGCTACAATATTGTAATAATAATAAGTGAAAAAGTTGTATGGGTACACCCCTAAAAATGCACTAATAGACCTTATTCCCTCGATAAACAGCACTATTTATTATTTTTTGAAACCATGATGAAAGAAGCTGTGAAATTCAAACCAAGCGATGTGGCGGGGGACGGCCGTATAGCCTCTGGAGACTTCAAACCCTTGTAACAAATTGTGTTTAACATTAGAGGTTCAACTGTAGAAGAACAACAGACACTTTTGCAGACAGATGTTGGAATTAAAAAGTATTTCGTGTGTTAATGAAAAGGGGCTTGCACACAAGGGGGTACAACAATAGCTTCATCATAATAATGTTCCCCAGGAGACAGTGCTTTTCTGCAGAAGTCATTAAAAAAAAAAAGTCCTCCTCCAGCTTCCAGCGTCTTTTCTTCCATGACACTCACTCACTCAAGGCATTTTTACATGGCTTTCCATGTGTTGAAAGCTGCCAGTGGCTGGAGATAGGCAGACAGCAGCTGCTTCTTGTCTCGTTATTGATTCTTAAAAAAAAAAAAAAAAACACTGATGTGTGACTAAAGGTTTTATTCTGCTTCAAGGGTAAGTGCATCAATTTCACCCGGACTAAGTCCTACCCGGCGCCTCGCTATCCCATCTACAAGCATCCCTCCTCGCCCATCTACACATTGCCCCACGGTGGCCAACGCCCCCCCTCAGACGACGTCTTCACCTTGCCCCCCTCGCCCACCTCCACTCTCCCCCCCTTGCCCCACTCGTCTCCCCCACCCCTCAACAAGGCCAGGTCCCTCTCAGTACTCTCCTCGCCCACCGGCTCCCTGCCTCCCCCACCTCAGGGTCCGCCTCCCTGTAGAGCCCCACCTCCATCACGCCCACCGCCACGCCCCAATCAGGACGACCACTGGTGCTGAAGAACTCCAGAATAGTTAAGTTTTCTACTTTCTTTTAAAAATAGGGGCTGATGTGCAATGAACTGCTTTTTACTCGACTTTTTAGAGAACCTTTTTCTTCATGCCTTTGTAAAGTGTGAAACAAGTGATTGTTGCATAACATCGCTGTCCAAAGATAAACAGATAATATAATTTGCTCTGAGGTGGAAATGACCCGTTCAAGTGTCATACCTGTCAGCGTCACACCCCCCTATACAGTTATGCAAATGTTAAGTAGCATTTTAACATCCTTAGCTGTCCTGCAAGTGTAAAAAGAAAGTTAACCACCTTAATAAGATTATGTCAATACGATAAAACAGTCTATAAATACTAACTTATGGTCTCATGTATTTAATGTTCCAACGTTTAACGTCACAAAAGTATAAAAAGAAGCTAACCACTAAAGTCTTGTAAAAACAACAAAATGTGACAATGCATACAAAGGCTAGGAAGTCAAGCCGGCAACTTTTGAGGCACATTTTCCCTAAAATTTTGTCCTTACTGAATTGTAATTCATATTATGAATTACAATTGTTGAGTAGTGATTTTTTAAATGAAAAAAATTAGGACTGTCAAATGATTTAAAATTGTAATCATTGTAATTGTAAATTAATCACAGGATTCCACTTCCACTATTTGCAACTATGTGTGAAATACGGCAATTTTTACTGTATTTTATGAACAAAAAGATAAATGACAGGACACAATTCCATATACATTTGTATGTATTAACAGCTACAAATGAACGAAAAATTTCATTATACTGTAACTATAACAGTGTTATTATCAGCCATGAAGAGTTGCATCCAAAGAAACCAAGTCATTTAAGATGAGTTCACGTTTTTAGTGTAGCTTGTATTTCTGAGCATACTTAAATGCATCAATTTATACTTCCACAGTAAAAGCTGGTTAGTGAGTGATAAAAATATCCACTTATTGTTTTTCTTTGTCCTTCTGTTTATTGAGACCACAAATTCGAGCATAGTTAAGACGTTAGTGTGATTTTCGGAGTGTGCATGAATGCATCTTGCGGCCGTCTGGTGACAATGAGGAAGCGTCGTTCCGAGGAGGACGAGAGAGGTGTTTTGTGAGTTGGAGGTACGTATATGGTGTTGGAATTGCACTGCTGTTGAAGTGTTCTGGTCAGAATAAAGTTATAAAAGAGCGTGAGAGTTTGTGTTTGTGTGGGGACATTACACGATGCTTTCGTCTGCCGTCATAACAGAGAGGCATGGCTTGACATGATGCGCGTGCGTTAATTACGCTAAATTGTTTTACATAATGAAATATATTTGTTACCGCCATTAAGGCACTAAAATCCATAAAAAGAGAACCAAAAAATGATATATATGCTTTTCATTGGACAGCGTAAAGCAGGGGTATGATGCATTTTGTGCATTAAAGATGCTAAAACCAATTCAGTGTAGGTCAATATATACTATGCTATCTGAACCAAACATCCACATATTAGCATTATGCTATAGGATGACCAAGCAAATTAGTTTAATATTTAATAATATCCTATTATTGATATACAGTATATTTAGTTTTCAGAATATGCCGAGGGCCAAGAAAAAATTAGCTGCGGGTCAAAAATGACACGCTTCATAAATAGACTGATATGCGTTGCCCCCTAGTGGTTAGTTGTTGTATAACACAAACTGCCCACTTGGTTTTGGCAGAATGATGGCTGAGTCGGTGTGAATGGGTAGCATGGTGCTCCAACAATGCTGCCCCAAAATTTCCCTTCAGTGACTTTCTTTCAGAGTTTTTGTGTTATAAAAGTAATGCTATTATTATTAATAATCCTAATAATAAAAATTGGAGGCTGGCCATTCAACCTGATGAACCCTGCTGTGCCATAAGGAAACCAGAGAGGCATCGGCAGCACATAAATCTCCCCAGCCGTCAGCAAGAAACTGCATTACAAAAAAAATACAGTCACCTCATTTGCAGTGCGTGAGGCTGACGTCAAAAGATTTTTGAGGTTTGTCGGGACTGGAAAATCAAGCCGAGGCTCATACGGCGGCTGGAATGTGTGCATGGTTAGCAGGCCTCTGATTGATTAGTTAAGTAAGAGTTTATTTTCCTACCTGCTTGCTTGCATCTGTTTTGCGGATTTTGATGGATGATTTGTGGATAATTAAAATAAAATACATGCGTTTGACTGTTCCAAAAATAGAAATGGACGTGTATAAATGAGTGAGGATGACTCTGGCTGCAGCGGTGTGCATTTTTTGAGAACTTTATGAAGACATATTGAAGGAAAAAATGTCATGAAGATTGTTTGAACGTTAATGCTGCCAAACAATTGAGGAATGTTTTCTAACCAATGCTTGAGCAAAGTTTGGGTGTCCACTGCGGACATTCCTGTTATTCTGATTTTGGAAAGATGTGGCGCAACGCCCTGGAAAAGTCTGAATTCCACGATGCCATCACGAAGGAAAACAACCCGTACAAATTGACAGGACAAAACCACTGCAAACATGTGGCCTTTGACTGTCATTGAAAAAAGCAGTAGTAGCAGCAGTTTTTGCTCCAGAAAGCTTATTTTCTTCAAACGCTACTTTAAATATCAGCTTTACAGATGTCACTTTAAGTGTGTATATATTAAGTGTTGTTACATCAGTCATTATTTTTTATGTTTTTAAAAAGGTGTCTATTTGAGGTGGAGCGTTTATTTTTCAAGCAACGGACGATTAATTGGGGCATCTATTCTTTAATCATTATTTGAGGGACTATTGTTCTACCTTAAGAGTCAGCGCTACCCTTTGCAGCGTTGGCTTGGTGAGATGTTGAAAAGAAATCCTAACATCTTTTCCATATGCTTCCGTTTTTATTCCTTTTGGAAAAGCTCTCAGAGACAGTCTGACATACGGTGCAGTCCCGTGGGAGTGTTAGCTCATAAGGCGTTTCTCTGGGAAGGATCGGCAGGAAACTGACAACAATAAAAGTCAAGTCCAACAGCGATGCCATGGAGATGCGAATAAAACATTCAGAGCGTGCCAACGCCTTTGGCCGGCACTGAAAACTGATGAAACTGTAAATGGCACAACAGTGCTGAGACGACTTGGGCCAAAAGTGTGAGAAGCTCAGTTCCGATGTTGAAAATATCGTTACTTCTTTAAGGTTTTTAGTCTGCCTCGATCAAAACTCAACTTTTTTGGGGTAAATTTCTGTGAGAAGTTTAGCTGGGAAGTTTGGGTGATTCTTCCAACACACGACGTGCATCATTTCATCAACCGCTGGGGTCATCATCACATGATCAAATAAAGGGCACGCCGCAATGAAATGCTGCCATTTCCTTTACTATGACTGATACAAGCATGTGTCACGCTCTTCACCAAGAGCAGACATGGCGTCTGTAAAGCTGACATTTACTCTGGTGTTTCAAGACAAAGCAAAAGTCGCAAACCATTTCAGCGTTGTCGTTTGTAGCAAATTCGCAGACGTTTTTTTCCTGTCTACGCTCACAAACCCAGACAGCTGATCCTGGCTTGTTTCTTCCTAAAATGGAGAAAGAAGCGGTTTCTGTGTTCATTTATTGGTGCATCAGCTTGACATGATAAGTGCTCATGAAAAAGCAGCGGCAACTCAGGCTGTATTTTCTGTGTGCCTTTTTCCATTTGATCTCTTAATTAAAACAAGGCAGTCAGTTTTGAGATCGTTCTCTTTGTGGCGTCTTGTTCTCACTATTGCCGCCACAGGACAACAGCGGTATTACCAGACAAAAGAAAGAGCGAGGCAAGCTTGTGTGTGTGTGTTTAAAAAAAAGGTCCCTTTTAATACACTGTCAATTGTCTCTAAGGAAAGTATTCAAAGCCGGACAGGATAGATAAATGCATAGACAAAAAGAGTTTAAATAGGTAGCATGTTTTTCAAAAGTCCTTCTACCACATTCTTTAGCTCTTAAAAGTGACATACAGTATTTGTGTTGCCTGTGACATACCTGATATGTTTCATTGGAAATACCAGAATTATAAACCTGTTTCAAATAACATTAAGTCCTTGTTTTAGAATTTTTTTGCGGTAGTATTTACAGGTGGTCCTCGGGTTACGCTCCCATAAATGAATGAAACATTTCATTTTGGTCCGTAAAGACCGTACTCGTTTGAACTGGTTTCAACAAACACGGCGGGCGAATACGTGCTGCACCCTGCAAAAACGCGCCGTGTACTCGTCTCTGTGTACATGAATACTGTGTGTGCCTCATTTGAAGCTGCACCGAACGGATAACATTGCTTATTAATGAACTGTTTGCACTTCGCTATGTCTCCCAAGCTTAAGGAAAGCTCTTCTGGTGGAAATGTGCCGAGGAAAAGAAAAGCCATCACCATGGAAGTGAAAATGAACATCATATCTCTGAGAGAGAAGAAACACCCACCGATATTGGCAGCAGTTTTGGTATTGAACCTTCAACTACGACGACCATCATTAAGGATAAAGATCGTATCCTTAGCATGTTAAAGCATCTGCTCTTATGAACGCAACAGTAGTAACTAAGCAGCACTGTGGTCGTTTATTCTTTGATTTGTTCTATTCTTCTTCTGCAGAGGTAAAGGTAAGGAGATGTTCTCCTTTTTTTAATTACTGTTTCATTTAACGCTTATATTTAATATTATGACTGTATTTTACATGTCCTTCATGTGTCCTGTGTTCAGTGTGAGCCAATTAGGAGTTCATTTAGGTATAAGATAACCCGCGGACCACTTGTATTCCGAAAAGGAGTGTTTTGCATTATTAGTTTCCTTAGTCAACACAATAAAATATACTTTTAAGCAAGCTACTAACATGTAAAATGAAATGTTCATATGCACACGCAGCTATCAGATGGATGACTGTACACGGTAATCTTTAGTTATACAGTGGAATCTCACTTAGCATATTTTTTGGTTCATCTTGGGTCCATTTCCTGGTTAGCATACAATACGGCACGCGTCTTATTGTGTTGTTAATACACTGCATGAGTCCAACTTTGTGCGTAATGTATTTTTTAAAATGTGTCCCGATCCAACATTGATGTTGGATTTCGGACCGACGTCAGATTACAGCCCGCATCTAAAATGTCCGATACTGGCACTCCGATTCAAGCAGTCGATTCTCGACTGCGGCCCAGCACGTCTATCCCGCAGCACGTTATCACATCAACACCGTGTGCCAACATATTAACAGCTGTGTGCAAAACTTGTTATGCACAAGTTTCCCGTGGTGGCACAGAAGCGAGGAGGTTTAATCGGACCAACCTCATCGTGCATTTGAAGCAGCGTCACGCGGGAAAATCCCACGGGACGATAAGAAGTCATTAGCTGTAACAGAAAAGATGATCAGCCCGTCGGTGGTGAGTAAAGTCGGGTTTAAACGCTTCATTCAGCACCTCGAACATCGCGATATCATACCTAGCTGGCTAAAGAGGCAAATGGATCAGTTTTTCCTCATACTTACTGTTGTTGATTATCCTTCTCGGAGTAATATCACCTGATCAAGTCTTCTCCAACATTCAAAGCAAGTAATAAAAGTATGAATGCTTCATGCTGCTATCAGTATTGGTATTGGACGATATTCAAGGCTTCAATATCGGCGAACTAACACAGTTACGCCACAAGCCTCTGCTTTTCTTATTGATCACGGCTGCAAAACAACCCACAATGGAGCCAAAGTTAGGAGGTGAGAGAGACTATTGAATTCAAGAAATAACTCACAACAAAACATGTGTGGATCTCTCCTCGCTGCCTCATCGCCGTCTTAAGTCAACAAATGTCTTCAATCAATGTAAAAGTGACGTTAAATGTTCCTTTATCCCTTTCATTTATCATTGATATGCATTTCAAAT
Organism: Dunckerocampus dactyliophorus; assembly: GCF_027744805.1. Lineage (NCBI taxonomy): Eukaryota > Metazoa > Chordata > Actinopteri > Syngnathiformes > Syngnathidae > Dunckerocampus > Dunckerocampus dactyliophorus. The sequence continues at coordinate 13,589,487 of NC_072835.1, forward strand.
TGTTTTCTGCATGCAAAACTCTTTCAACAACTGTTTTTTTGTTAACATTTTCGGGTGTCCGGAACGTATTACTGTAATTGGATTTACATAATATCTTATGGAAACATTTTATTTGGTTAGAGTACGTGTCTGTTTGAGTTGGACCTTCTGGAACGGATTAATGACGCTAAAAGAGGTTCCACTGTACTGCACATATTTCCAAAGACATCCCTTCCCTTCACTTTACACAAATAAAACCATTTATTTGTAATCATTGATCAATTCTTCATTCATGGCCTCGTTCAGTTTGCTGATGCCACATCCAGCATGTAAGTACTGTTATTGTGCTCAGTCCACAACAGGGGTGTCCAAAGCGTTTCCACAGGGCCGCATACAGTCAAATCGAAGGATGCGGGGAGGGGCACTCTGATGGAATTTATACATTAAAGTGGCTCAAACCAATCCAGATGAGGTCAAGTGATGCGAAGATACTTGGACAGAACATCCACACCTTCGCTTGTGTGTTGTAGGTGCCAAAGCAAATTAGTGTGATATCAGTAACATTTATTTTACTTTTAAAATGTGCCGAGGGCCGATAAGAAAACAGAGGCGGGACAAAAATGGGTCACGCTTGGACACCCCTGGTCTAAAATAATCACTTAACCGAGGTAGTGAGCGTCATTTGCTTCATTAATACTGCAGTAAAACTGTCAAAACGGCAACACTCCTAAAATAAAAACCTGTAAAAACAACCATTTCTGACTGTTTCAAGAGATGCACATTTAGTAGAAAATGAGAGATAAGCACTAATGTTGCATCTCCATTAAGTGAAAAGTCTGCACTCCACCAACATGAAGGGCATACAGCGTGATATATGGACAAATATTAAATATGTCACTTTCCTACAAATGAAAGTGCATTTTTAGTAGAAATGTCCCCCATACTGACCTCTGATTAAGGTCTGTGTTGGGGGCATCTTGGCTGAAAAGGCGCGGCACTAAACGGGTCGTCCAGACTCCGTCCTCCTATGGTCCATGAATGCAGCGGCCCCACCGCCACGGAGCCCACAGCAGCTTGCTGACCTACGCGGGATACAACGCGGTGTACCGCCACCGGCTGCTGGTGCAGCGATGTCACCTGGACCGGCGGGAACTGCCGCCCGGCGTGTATGCGCTCCCTTCTTTTTCCGAAGGGAGCCTGGAGGAAAACGTCGGGAGATTCGGGCGAACAGAAGGAGCTGCCGGACGGCATCTTTTTGGGTTGCGTTTTGAACGGTGCTAGCTGGAAGACGTCGAGCAGAGGAGGGCTGTCGGGGGCTGACAGCTGTGACTGTGACTCTATGGGTTTTGGTTCTAGGCTGGTGGAGGGTCCACTACACTCATCGCTTGACGCAGCCTGACTGGTCCTCCGCGGCTGCCTTTGCATCGGCGTCTCCACGACGACCTGCACAGAAGCCCCAGTCCCATCCTCCTCCTGTGTGTTACTGCACAGCGCCCCCTGCTGGTCTGCATGTGGAAATATAACGAGGCAGGTGAGAGATGGAGATAAGGTGGAGGGGGTTTGTGCTCACATTTTTCACGATAAAAAGAGCAAATAAAACAAAAAGGTAAGTCACACTTTAAAAGACTGACGTTTGTTCTTACCTGATTAGAACCTAGCAGCTCTACGGATCATATCAAACGTTCATTAGCACATGAGACAAATCAAGGGGGAAATGAGACGCTGGGAAATAGAAAATATAAGAATGACTTGGAACTGATTTAGATACTACAATATCTAACACAATGACATTTTTTTTAATCATCTAAAAAAAAAAAGCTTCTTGCAACTATAAAAGCCTGATGACAACAATCATGTTGCAATACAAAAAGTGGATGAATACCAAATAAAGAGTGTAGTAAATTATTGATGTATTACCACCAACCCTTTGACAAAAAATGACATAAATTACATAGAGACACCACTTTTAGTCCATGTTGAATGCTGTTATAAAGAAAAAAATCAAAATGAATAGTGATTCATTACTTTTACATTAACAAAAATCTATTTTTATGACAGATTATAATTTTCCGTCCATCCATCTTCTACCGCTTATCCGAGGTTGAGTCACGGCGTTGAGAGACACGGTCTCGGGGGGCATCCTGACCAGATGCCCGAGCCGCCTCATCTGGCTCCTCTCCATGCGGAGGAGCAGCGGTTCTACTCCGAGTTTGACCCGGATGCCAGTGCTCCACACCTTATCTCTTAGGGGGTGCCCAACCACCCTACGGAGGAAACACAGCTCGGCCGCTTGTACCCGTGATCTTGTCCTTTTGGTCACTACCCAAAGCTCATGACCACAGGTGAGGGCAGGTACGTAGATCGACAGGTAAATTGCGAGCTTTGCCTTTCGGCTCAGCTCCCTCTTCACCACAACGGACCGATGCAGAGTCCGCATCACTGCAGACGCTGCACCGATTTGAGATTATAGTTTTGTAAAGCTTTATTTATAATACACTGTGCATATGTTTTAACATCTATACGGTACCAGAAGTTTGTAGACACGTTTGCAACTATCTGATGAGAAAGTGAAACCTTTGACTGGGACTGAACATACACGCATCACATAAACTGGATGTACTGGTCATCCACACGTTGTGCAGCACTGTCCCGTACGTACTTTTTGGGGATTTTCGCGACAAGAATTCTTTGCGTAATCAATCAGTCGACACGCTGACATTCACATTTGTATTTTATTTGCCATCCCTTTTAAGAATGATGTCACAAAAATAGAAGGAGCACAAGATTACCACAGCTCTTGACGCAGGTTTGGGCCATGAACACAATGAGAGGCTTGAGAAAACACGCTGCTAGTATCAGTATCAGTATCAGTATCAGTATCAGTAGTTTCCTACAGGAGGGGCTTTCTGCTTCATGTACAGTAGATTGCACTACCTGCCTGCCTGCTTGGGAGTTGCATAGGTTCAAACTGCAAACGACTCAACTGTTCAGAATACGGGACAAAAACAGAACTACAACAACCGAGGTGTCTGCTGTTGATGCATTTCATGTTGGGAACTTTTTTTTTTCTTCACAAGGTTAACGCTATTTTAGAAGGGGTCCCGTATCGCTAATAACCAACAAAAAAAAAGTTTTATATCGCTGATTATGGATGCTAACGGGTGCTATCACCTTGCCTTGTACTTCATTATTATTATTAGCATCAAGCGGGCGATGGAGGAAACAAAGCTGTGTGATTCTCAGAGTAGCTCCAACCTGAGACAACGCTGTGCTTTCAGGAGTCGCCGCCGCCGCCCACGTTTTGCAGCAAAAACAACACCACATCAGGATTTACTGGAATACACACCGCACAATTCAGACATTCATTTACATTCATACACACTAAAGACACCTACACAAACAACCAAGGACACCGTCATGCTTTTCCATGAGAACTGTGTGGCATATCCGTAAAGCAGAAATAAAAGCTTTACAAAGCCCCAGCGGCATATACAGTACGACGGCAGGGGAAATGACACAAACCAACACACTGGCAAGAAAAACCTTTTGGAATAAAAATATAGTCCTTCATATCAGTCCATGTAAACGCACGAAAACACTTTCAAGTTTGTACAAAGGGAGGAAGTGGAGCGTCTCGTCTCGGCTAAGATAAAACATATCACACCTGCCCTGCATGACTTTAAATCACCATCGGGGTGCTGATGTCACGTCGGGTTTTGTCAAAAATCACTGTCCTTATGGAAAACCAGAAGGAAACGAAAGTGTAGTAAACGGATGTTTTTCATGAATTAAAGTCTGAAATCCCCACGACAGAGCGTTGCATCTTCATGGAAAATGAGTGTGCCTTTTGCTCACTTCCACAAATAGCATTGGACAGAGAGCCGGAGCACTGCCATTAAGCTTCAGTACTTCACTGTAAAAAAAAAAACGGGGGTATGAAGAACTAATCATTGGAGTATTTGTTTTAATATTGTGCTGTGCTTTTCAGCGTCAGCCTTCAGATTTTCCCTTTCATGCCCACCTTTTCTTCAGTGACAGTGTTTTATTTTTTTCAGCGTCAACTTCCTGCTTAAAGACAGGAAGTGAAGAAACTATGGATGGGGCCGATCCCATCTGGTATCGGTGCCGGGTTCCGATACCAGCGTAACCCGCATATCGGAAAATTGCCGATACCGCCTCTGGAGATAGCCGATCCATGAGCCATGTCTGTGCTTTACTGTTGTCAGCAAACAGAAGGTAGAAGAATATCAGCGACTGTAGCTGTCTCCGCACATGCACTGCAGCCGTCCTCCTCACTCACGCAAACACTCAAGTGCTCCGACTGATGCGTTGCTGATGCCACACAAAATAGTCGGACATCTACAATATCATACTTGCATGTTGAGGAGTTTATTACAGCTTCATATAAAATCAACGATGTTAATGTCGTCACCTAAAAGTTATTTGTGTGTGCGTGCAGCAGTGCAGGTGTGGACACAGCTACTGTATGTTTTGATGATATTCTTCTAGCTACATTCTCTGATATTCTTTTGGCGTGGTTGCATATAAAAGCAAACAGAGCTCTGTTTTAGGATTTCTATCAATATCGGCAGAGATCCAGATTCAAGTATCGGGATCGGATCAAAAGTATAAAAAATAAAAATAAAACCTAAAACAAACTAAGAGTCGCTGCTGAGACATGGAGAAGGAGAAGGCTCAAATAGACATTCAATTTTCTTTTTTCGACTTTCAACTTGACGGCAGTCATTTGGCATGTGGGGGGTGGGGGGGGTGGGGGGGGGCTAGGAAAGGCTTGGAGAAGGGAGCACATTAGAAAGGATATTCATCAGTGGCATCTTTTTCAATGCCAAAGTGGGTTTTCAACTCTAAAACTTAATGGCGGTGCTTGTGGCGAGCACTGCTGTGGTTTTCACTTCAGGCTTCAGTATTCATGGAAAAGTGTTACCAAGGAAGATTACTGTATGATGGCCGATCACTATGAGATTGTTTTGTTACGTCATAGAAAAAAAATAATTCGCTCTGCTGCATTTGTTTGTTGTTTTTTTGAGGTGATCCACACATATTTCGGGCCAATTCGCCATCAGCACCCTCCAATTCATTCAATACACTCCACACTATTTATCCAATAAGCTGTCAAAAACCAACAGGCGGTCTTATCAAAGTACCGACGAAGGGAAAAAAACAACAAAACAAAAACAACTTTTTTTTCAACACATAATCCCACAAAGAGGAATGAAATATCGATATATTCTTTCAATATTATCCGATGGATATACATCATTATAGATATTTGGACTAATATTCATTTCTTACATTCATTCTCTAACACTCTATTCATATTAACATTTATGGACAAGGAAACAAAGTCATATATATACTGTATATATCATATGTATGTATAATATCCACAAGTAAAGCTATATGACATGGGACCTCATTATTTACAGGGGAGGGACAGAGTGGAGGGTGTCGACGGTATTTACACTAATGGGGAGGAATGTCGGGAATTTGTGGAATGGGTTAAAGCAAATGGGAATGGATGATATTAAATGTTGGATACCCAGGCTGGTGTTGTGAGAATTTAGTAGCATTCAAGTGCAAAAAGCACAACGCACACGTTTGGTACATTTTTTCCATGAAATCAGACTTATGGAAAATCCAAAACAGGTGTCAGCATACAACCACTATGTTTTTTCTCTCTGCTATATTAGTTGTAACACACCATAAAACTGGATTCAATACAGGTAGTGCAGTAGCGCTAACTAGCACATTACCTTATCGCAAAAAGTGTCCAAATTGAAGGTGCTATCATTTTCTGAATGGTGAAATGTTGAGAGTAATAAGATGCACAGCACAGATGATACAAATAAACTATAAATCCTATAATTCATTGATTCTCAAACTGTGGTATGAGTACCACTGGTGTTACGCTGGCGCCATCTAGTGGTACTCAAGCACACCACCGATTCAATATATATATTTAAGACTAGATATGAAATAATTGTCTATTAACCAGAGATTTGCTCAAATGGAATTGAAATGGAAAAAAAAAACACTCTGCAAAGCTAAATATTTTTGAGGTGGTACTTGGTGGAAAACGTTTGAGAACCATTGCTACAGACAATAAATCCAAAAGCCCTAGAATTATGGTTAAATTTGCCATTTTCAGGACAAGATATTGCATTTTTAGCACAACATGTCAGCCATGTTTGTAGATATAAAGAAAAAAAATGTCCACTTATAATATTAATATAACTTTTTTGTATGTTTTCCTACTAAATTCTCACAAGAACACATTAATTATAATACATAATAATAATAAAAATATTATTCCATCGTATTTAATATCTACTGTTCTATTATGATTATGATTCTATTGGTGCATAAGCTGAAACACTATTCTGAAACTCGATTTCATGCTCTTTTCCTAATTGATATGGCACACTGCTAACGGCTATTACATGACCTGCTTTGCCCTTTAGAACTACCTTAAAACACAAGATATTAATAGCAGAAAATAGAACAGTTGGACCTTGTTTCGGTGTCGTACAGTAGCTTTGTTTCACATGTTATTTATTTCATGGCACGAGGACAACTGTGTTTTCTTCCCCACAGTAACGTAGCTAAAGCAGGATATGTGGCTAGGCTAATATACAAACCGTGTTAAGGGTAAAGCCTCCAGACGCTTATACAATGTAATGTTATAATTTTTTGTTTGTTTGGACGCTTGCGAGACAAGCTAAGGTGCAGAACAAGGCATGTGTTTGGAACAATTCAGTCCCCTTGTACTATCAGATAATACTACACTTCATTGCTTTGTGATTTCAATCAGGGGAACAAAAATCACATTTAATGGAACTGATTGAACAAAACTCTCAGCTTCCCTCTTTTGGCCTGGATATGTATGCTGTTTTAAGAAATATGAACTTTACCTTCAATTCGAACTTAAACATGTGCAAATAAAATCAAGGGGGAGGGGAATTTGACCAAGGCAAACGACGACAAATTCACTTGTGCACAATGAACTACAACCACTTATTATTACTAATTGTATCTACTGTATTGTACATGACAACAATGATCGCCTATTGTTTGCATCATACATCCTGTAATAGTCAACAGTTTACGCTTGATATTAGCTGTCGGACAATGAGAGGAAATGGGAAGAGATGAGAGGAGTCAGGTGATGATAAGGAGGAGTAGGAATGGAAAAGGAGTGCATGGCCAAGAACGGTGACATGAATGAAGGTGGCAGTCGTGAATGACCTATCACATGATTGCTGTTGTGTTATGCTATGCCGCTCTCTAATCCAGTGTTACAGCTTCTACAGAGGAGAGAGGAGGGGAGGTGCGGCCTACAAGTCGATGAGCTGGTCCACCAGCAGAAGGGAGCGAGCCAAGTTGGGCAGGCTGGATTCAGAGCCGCCACTGTTACTGCGCGAGTGGCCTCCTGAAACTGGCCGGAGAGACAGGGTGGGAGGAAGGTAGGTAAAAATGTAAAGGGGAAGGAAAGGCAAAGGAGTTTCACAGAGCAGCAGGCGAGGAGGGGAAGTAAAGGAGAAGAGAAAAAGAGAAGGCAGAACTGATGCTTTTAAACATTCTCAAGAAAGATGAGAGAAAAGCAGCTTATCCCATAATAATCGCTATGCATCTGACTGTTTAGCACACAATACTGGAAGAAGATAACCAGGCAACAGTGGCTTACCTTGGGAGTTCTTACGTCCGGTCACCGGGATGGGATCAAACTCGTCCTCGGTGGCCGCCTCAGCATTTGCTTGCTGAGGGGGCTCAAAGTCTGAGATGAGGAGAGACGAATCTGCAGAGGATCAAAGACAAATGGCTGATGTTCGAGAACCACAAGCCTTTTTTCCACACAGAGAGCAAAATAGCTACATCAGGAGTTCCAGCAAAATGCCCCGTGCCTTTCACACAGAACCCAGTGAAAGAAAGCTGCAACATGGTGTCACTCTTAGCGATAATTGTTTTCAACACAACAAGGCAGGAATATGAATGTGCAGTGTGCAAATGCATTGCGGCATTTGCTTTTGCACAGGTGTCTTCCTGCTTCTACGGCTCTTATACTGCTTCAGAAAGGCAGGATATTGAAAGATGACATGCAAATAGTCATGGGTCAGTATCAGATTCCGACGGCATGATAACGTTGGGCAAAAATATCATGGTAATTCCAGCTCTTAAATGTGTTATTTTGAAATAAATGGTGGTGAATGTGCAGGTCACAACTTGTCCACATGAGTGATTTGGAGCTGTTGGATTGAGTATTTGCTGAGTTTTGATTAATTTCCTTGTGTGTGACCCACGATATACTGTAGTTACGACATTCACCAACTTTCATTTCAGTTTCCAGGTCATGTGATTAGCAACTGTTGTCAAGCGGTTGTTGCTTGGTGTTCGGTGGCGAGTAAACGGTTCATACCCATACTCGACTCCTGTATTGTTTTGAATCCCATCTCCACATTTGGTGACCCTCGACTCGAGTAATATGCCCACCGACAAAGGTGACAACAGAGCGGCTGTACGGGTGCAATGACGAGGAGTGTGCATCCCTTTTGAAGCAATCTTTCAGCTGAGTACAGTGTTTTCATTAAATAACGCTACAATAGTGTATTTTGTCATTTACTATATGTTTTACGCTGCAGCGTGTCGTGTCAATACGTGTTTACACTACAAGCTATCAAATGATGACATGTAGGACTTACTAGGTTATGTTATTCACATCAACATGTCGAAAATGTACTTTTAGTACAGCATTATCTGCTTACACGTTAGTTCAATAGCTGCAAAGCCAGGTGAAATCCTCCACTTTCTGTCATCATGCAGGAAGGGTATGACGGAAAATTTGAGTGGTTTTCAAACGGTGAATTTTTCATATATTACCTGGTGGTATACCTTGAAACAGCTAACCGGCCCATGCCTACTTGCAGAGATGGGCATAGTGAACCAATTCATCACGTTTTGATTGTTTCTTTTCACAAATTCTACCACAAGTAGAACTAACAAGTCAAGTCAACTTAGGAAGAGAAAAGCTTGTCTTTTTTTACCATACAAATATCATGTTTGCATGCTACTTTCAGGGTAGTGTACTGGGGGTGAAGGAACAAAACATGCATGACTGGTGGTCCCCAGATGATGACCCAAAATGATGCCCACAAAAGTGTTCAGGATAAAACACTTGGACAAACGTACCAGTGGGAATGCCCAGCAGGTAGACAATCAACCTGGATCTTATTAAGCAGCGCGGAGTGTCAGAAGGCTACGGTTCTTTCACATGTTGACATATGTATATTATATATTCATTAGGATGGAGTTCCTGGTTTATGCGTACAATTTAGCTCTGAGACCAAGGCTTTTACTGCCTGTCCATTCAGTCTTACTTTACTTTCAAGTAAACACTAGAGTCTATGATTAATTGTTGACAAAACACTTCCTTCAGCGATGTTTTTTTACTCAGATTGAATTTTCTTTGGAATTAATAGTATTTTCTGTAGGGCTGTCAAATGATTATAATTGTTTACCAGATTAATCCCAGTTGTCAAATTAATTAATCACCATTTACAACTATGTCTGAAATATGCCCATTTTATTGTATTTTGTGAACAGAAAGACCTTGTGTGACTGGGGTGAGAATGAGGACGGGCGGACAGACGTGTTTGTACGTTGGAGATACACATACAGTGTAGGAATTGCACTGCTGGTGATGTGTTCACATCTAAATGAATTTCTAAGAGTCAGACTCTGTCCAATAAAAAAAAAAAAGAGCCACGGCCCGCAAATGTCCTCTAGACCGCACTTTGGACATCACTGCTTTTATAGCTCTTTGTCAGAGTTGAGTGCATAATGTGACGTCAACTTTGTGTGCGACAACTCTGTGGCTCTGTCTGCAGTCATCAGGTGTAGCTTGCCATGATGCCCATGCATTAACTATGTTAAACCTTTTAATGTAATTACATTAACATTAACATGTTATTTTTGAAAGCCTCAATTTTCCAACATCATTTAGTGATTCTAGCTACTCATGCGCTGTACAGTCCCTCCGACCACAATTAGTACATCTTCCTCATTAGCGCCATCCACACCATGGTCTCAAATTAGCAGTGACTGCCCAAATGAGCACACAAAGGCGGCTTGATGAGTTGTCGCATTGCCAGCGGGTCAAGTGCTTTTGCAATCATGCAGCAGGTGGGCATGCAGACACTTCTAGTCTTCACAGCTGCCTCAGTCAACAACAGTCAAAACGCTTTCATTTAAAGGCCGACAACTCAAACTGCAAGCAGCTGCACTCATTATGGGATGCCACGCTGATGACTCTGCCATATGATTCAGTTCCATGTTACAGGGACCACATTTCCAAGCTCACATTGGTAAGATACTTTCCACTTAATTAAGACTAATTTGGAAGATTTCAATGCATTTGGGGACATTTTAACACATTACAAACATCACGGCATTTAATATTATCATGACAAGGATGTGCAATGTGGGAATACCATACTGTTAAATCTGAAAGAATTAGTGATTCGCTGAATATGCCAATAGAAGAATTTCCCATGCCTACCTGATGTTTTGGCCTGTGCAGAGTCTCCAGACAGCAGACTGAAATCATCCAAAGCGGCGGCGGCTGATAACACTGAGGAAGCAGTGCTGCTCGCGGCTGCCGGAGCAGCAGACGGGCCTGAGATCAGAGAGCAGCCCAACAAAGAGGAGTCTGCAGTGATGGGGTCTAGATGAAGACAGGAAAATACACATTGCTTTGTCAAGGAGTCCCAAGTGTCTAAGTGTGCAGGGATGAATAAAACAATTTTCTGCACCTTTTGCAGACTCCTCCACAGAGCCACCAAACGGATCGGACAAAGACAGCAGGTCGGGGAGTAGGAGTGAAGACACGTCTGGAGATTTTAGACCTTCAATCAGCTTCTCTGAAAACAAGAGGGCAATAAACATTAAGTATCGTTGTATGTGGTTGTTGGTTTCATATTAAGAGTAGTTTCTAAAATTTTGCAAAGGTATGAAAGTAGTTACCGGATGCGTTGGACAGTTCAAGGGTGTGAAATGGATCGGGGACTACTAAGAGCGACGCTCCTGAATCAGCAGCATCAACAATGGCTGACGGGCTTTCAGCTAAAACAAAGTAACAATGTCGCACCATAATAATTTCAGTCTCAGATGGAGTCTGATGCCATTTATATGTGATGGCATGTCGTGTGTGATATGACATACCGTGAGTGTCTTGCAGTGTGGTCTCCCCAGCCGAGGTCTGTAAGCCCGGTATCAATTCTTCACATGGGGTCTCACATTCTGAGGGCGGGTCTGGAAAACACAGTCCAGCAAAGTTTACATGACCTACTCAAGAAAGCCACACACAAATGAGCGAACATCTTACCAGCAGGCTTTGCATCCTCTGGTTTGACTTCCTCTGCTGTGAAGTTGGAGAAGCCCTCGTCGTCGAATGGGTTCCATGTGGGCGCCGTGGAGGTATCAGAGCCTTTGCTTTGGTCCTGAGCGGGCTGGGTGGAGCCAGTTTGAGTTCTAAAGAGGAACAGGTAACTAACTAAATGCGATGTCATTACAGTATTAAGTTGTATTTAGCATACAAGCTACTTACTGGACGATGTCTGCCTCTGCTCCCTGTGAGGAGTTAGCCACTAGGCCTCCATTGGTGGTGCTCGCTGTGGCATCACTTGGGACGCGTTTATGGCTCTGCACCTCAACCATCTTTGGGGAAGCAGGTGGGGTCTGATCCACAGAGAAGTATTACATCATGTGACAACAGTGATTATAGTTTAGTATGTGGACAGGCTGCTTACCGTCTCAGCTGCTTTTTGGCTGATTTCAGTAGAAGCTGACTGAGCCTGGACAACCGATGGCTGACTCTGCTGTTGCTGCTCGCCCACTGATGGCTGAGTGGGGGCTGATTTGTTTGGCGATGGCTGAGCGGCAGGCTGTTGAGCCTGGGCGGGCGGCTTGCGTCGAGCAGGACGCTGAGGTGCGGCTGGGCTGGACGGAGTCTGTGTCACCGGCTGGGGGGTGGTGCTGGTCGCAGAGGGAGGTGGGGCCTGTTGCTGAGCTGTGGAAGGCTGCGACTGAGCCTGTGGTTGGACATCTGGCTTAGACACGTGCGTGACTGTGGCTGCCATAGCTTCTGCTCCTGAAGCAAGCTGCATAGCACATAAAGACAGATTACAGAAACAATTCCTACATCTCGATAGTGAACAACGCCCCATATGTACGTACCTGCTTTTGTGCAGCTACAGCTGGACTTGCGTTGTTTTGTGACTGGATGAGGGGCAGAGTGGATGTCTGCACCTTCTGTGACTGCAGAGCTGCAGCTGGCTGTGAAAGGTCTAAGCTGACTCCTGTGGAGTGGACAAGGACTGCATGGTCAGCAAAAGCATGATACAGATGAGAGTAGATGTAACAAAACCTGAGGCAGCAACAACACAGAAGAACAAACTTTCTGAAATACATTGAACATTACATCCTGTTAAATTTGGCCTGATGGGACTCTACTGATCCTTGTCAGCAATTATTTAAGTTGATAATAATCTAACAAATTCTCAACTTGTAGTACTTGTATCACTGGTGTTAGGCAGGCTTATCTAGTGTTACGCAGGTAGCAAAAACGATGGTATTGATGGAATTTTGCAGTGGTACTTGGTGTACAAACGTGGTCCATGTCCCACTACTGTGCCACATTCAGTCCATCTTTTCAAATTCCAGACTATGCTTTCAGTATAGTTGATTTACTGCCACTGATGAGCATACTTTGATGACATCCAGCGGACATGTGATTCATTCATTCATTCATTTTCTATGCCGCTTAATCCTCATTAGGGCCGCAGGGGTATGCTGGAGCCTATCACGTTGGAGCCTATCCCAGCTGACTTTGGGAGAGAAGCGGGTTACCCTGGACTGGTCACCAGTCAGTCGCAGTGCACATATAGACTATTTAGAGTTGCCAAACAACCTAACATGCATGTTTTAGAATGTAGGGGGGAGCAAGAGTACTCCGAGAAAAACCACGCACGCATGGTGAGAACATGCAAAGTCCCAAGGGAGATTCCAGATCTCCTGATTGTGTGTCCAACATGCTAACCACCTGGCCACCATGAAGCGAATATGTGATTCATATCAGATTTTTGACACCCCTATGCAAAGACTCATAGAATCGGATATGAACAGATAAAAATCTGACATTTCACGAGACACTTAGTTCACGAGATGAGACGATACACAAGATTGGGTCGAAGAAAATGCGACGAGGCAAGATTTTTTCTTTACTTTTACAAAAAGTATAATAAAAAATATATATATATATAAATGACAATATATTGCAATCTACTAATATAATTTCTACTTCATTACACTCTTTTGCACTCTGTGTGTACCGAGACAAAGAGACTGTATGACTGACAAAAGGGCTCATTCCGTTCACGCTGTTGTTCTACGGAACAAACGCACCAAGGTGCTGAAAGCAAAGCACAGAGTGAACCCTCTTCCTGCCTGTTTGGAGGCGAGAGACGAGGAGAGACACACATGCACATGGCAATATATTGAGGCCGGCAAAATGACTGAGTTCATGTTCAATTATTGTGTGATCAATTATTATCGTCCCAGGCCTAGTGGCCATGAGACAGCTTTTTTTCTGAATGAGAAATTTGGTCACATTTTAATCTTGGAAGATCTTGTGACACGAGATCTTGGGACACCCCTAGTATTGCATATCCAAACCAGACCGTATGGGAGAAAAGCTACATCCTATGTCTCTCTCAAGACAGTGGGTAGTGCTTGAAAAGTAATTAATCACACAACCCTTGCTGAGCAACATTAAAGGGCCATTAATACTAATAACGCTAGCTTTAATTTCATCTTTTGACCTACGCACCTGATCTCTTCCTCTTGAGAATTCCATCATTCATTGTACGGATTACAGGCACTGCTCTAATTTCACACATCTTCATTCATACACTCAGTGACGGACAGGAGTAAAAATGATGTGAGTCTTGCCACTTACCGACAGGCTGAGTTGCCCCACCGGCGAGATTAGCTCGCTTGCGAGGGGTAAGGGCAGCAGGTTGGATGGGGAGGATGCCAGCAGTCGGCTGGGTATGAGCCGCTTTGGGCCTCTGGCGAGGGGTGATGGAGGTTTCCGTGGTGGGGATGGGATCGGTCAGTCTAGCAATAAAAAGACAGAAACTTGGATATCATGAAATAGTCTTCATTTAAACTTATTTTTGTATGCAAATAGCGATCACTTAAATGCTCATGATATCCAGGGAGGGGAGGCTCACCTGGGCTTGGTCTGGCTCTTCTTGGCCGCTGCAGCTTCGCTCGCTTTGATTGGCTCGGGAAGTTTGGAGGGAATCATCGAATTCTTGAATATGGAAAAAATAAATAAAAGGAAATAGTGTTTATCTTTCTCTGCAGTTGGATGATGTATAACTCGTAGTGCTCGTGCCTTTTCAAAACGTTGCAGCTGAGATATGTGCTTTAATGGGTCAGGCACAGACTATTTGGATTACATCAATTCTTCATGACAGCAACGAAAAAAAGTGACAACAGACCTTCGCATTCTGAACAGGGCAAGTCCGCTGTGCCAGTTTAAAGGCAAAGTAGGACACCTGGTAGATGTCTGGCCTTTTGTCTGGGTCTGGCTCCAACATGTAGCCTGCATAAACGCACAATGCACAGCAAAGAAAGTCAGATTTGAAAAAGGAGAACTCCACTGTGGTTTAATGGGCCAGTAAGTGCATGCCTTTGTGAGAGGAGCACAAAAAACAGTTTAATAAAAGTGTTTAGATGGACTAACGGATGAGGCAGTGGAGATCGTAAGAGTAGCGGGAGTTGTCCGGAATGGTGAAACTGCCGTCGCAAATGGCCACCTGGCTTTCACCAAAGGGCAGAGTGAAGAAGCACAACTTGTACAGCAAACAGCCCAGCGCCTGGAGAAGAACACCACACGCATGCACACCCCGTCACACCAAAACACCAAAAAGGAAAAGAGAGGAGCAATCAAATCAATTAAACACGGCACATCGTTTAGTGGCGAGCTGCTCAAATACAACCAATGTCACCATCTCACACTTCTATGTTATCTATCTATTGGTTTAACTCTTTGCAGTTTTTGTTAGTAGCAAAACAATTATTGTCAGCATATATGCAGGCTGAAGTATTACATTTGACAAAATCCTGAAAAGTGAAGCAATTCAAGATGCTTGAATTATTTTTGGGGATCCACAAGAGGGAAAAATGACTGTCACAATGCAACTATGCAACTATGCAACAACGGTAATCCATCATGGAGGAAAGAGTGTAGCAGAGCGTATTAGAATTTAGCTTCCATCATACTTTGGGGGCTAATAGGCTTCCTTTTAAAAAGGTCCCCTATTAAGCAGAAAGTACTGTTTAATTATGGTCAAATAGTAATGTCTTATTAGAGCATGTTTATGAGCAGCAAGCATCTCCCTCACTTGTTTACTCCACTTTTGAGGGAAGAGGTCGGGTCGTTTTGAAGTTCCAGATTGTCATGACATCGTAAAAGAAAAACCTCTTTCCACATGGATGTGATACTTCTTCTGACCCGGCCCAAGCTAGATGACCCCTCCACATAAATACGCCCGCCACTTCTTTGTAAAAAAAAAACAAACAAACAAAAAAAAAACAAACAAAAACAAAAAAAAAATACAATTTTTAAAAAGAGGCTTTGCTACACATCTTAAAATAAAGCCTGGAATCAGCCAAGACGGAGGAGCTGTAAGTTTGACCATTTGTTTTTCTTCAGCGAATAGGCTGACCTACTATGATATGCTAAGGTTGCTAACGTCCTAAAAGAGGATAAAGTGCACAATAGTACTTTTCAGAGAAAGTGTGGGTCTGATGAACAGTCCATAGGGTTTGTAGACAATACTCATCTTTACTCACCCAGATGTCTGCTTTGGTGGTGATGATCTTGTTGTTATAGAGGTTCACCATCTCAGGTGCACGATATGACAGAGTAGTGTACCTGACGGGAAACCAGGAAGAACTTAATGTAGGCTTGCACAGTATCTGCTAATAAAAAATGTTTAGTGGTTTGGTTTTGTATAATGCTACAATTTAGTTGTCCAGATGGGAAAGACGAGATAAACAAAACAACAATTAGCTTGACTGAGAATAAAAGAAGTAAATCAAAACTGCAGAGCAAAGGAGCCAACTAACTTTTTAATCTCTTCCTCCACAGCGGCGACGCCTTCTGTTTGTGGACTCAGGGACTTGTTAGTGGCGCTGCCAAAGTCACACAGTACATAATGACCCTTGTCGTGCAGGAGGATGTTTTCCACCTTTGGAGAGATACAAGAGATGAGACATACAGTACTTGAGAAAACTGTGTAAAGAGTAAGTGGTGCAAGTGATTGACCTTTCTCTGGCATGTTTCTGACCACCTTTGAAATATGCGCTTCACATAATGAGGAGGGGAAAAAATTCAAGTGACTCAGATCTTGGTACCACACACTCTTAGTGTTTGGAGTTTGATAGGAAAAGGAAGAAAAGTGGTATGTTTTTGTAATATGACAAATTGCTTCTATCTAGTTTAAATTAATCGTAAAGTGTCACCTTTAGGTCCCTGTGGACGATGGGCATCTTGCGCTGGTGCAAGCGAGACACGGCGTCACAGGTGTCACAGAAGATCTGTAGCACCTCCGCTTCTGTGAAGCCGGTCTGCAGCCTTTGATTCATCAAATTAACAACCTGGCCTCCTGCAAAACAACCATATTCAGTAGAGTTCACCCTGCATTTAAAGTGTGTCATTTATGACGTTAGAAAACATGACCTCTAGTATAATACAGTTGTCTAAAACAAATAAATAAAGGGTGAGTTTATATAGCATCTACCTGCCATTACAGTGCAACAAATGCGAGTAATTGTGTCTTGCCTACAGTCGAGCATGGCGGTGGTCGTGTTATGGTCTGGGGCTGCGCCAGTGCGTCCAGCACTGACGAGCTGCGGTTCATTGACGGGTAACATGAATTTAGACATGCACTTTAAAATAAGCAGCTCATGAACCACTGCTTTGGGAAACTAGGCCGCAAGGCAGTTTTCCAACATGATAAGGAGCAGAAACACACTTCCACGGTGACAAGTGCTGTGCTGAGGAAGGTGATGGAGTGGCCAAGTACGTCTACACCACGCTTAGATCCAACTGAGCATCTATGGACCATCCTCAAGTGAAAGGAAGGAAGGTGTCTGAGTGCAAGGTGTCTCACATCCACCAGCTCCACCAGTGACGTCAGCAGTATCAACCTATGTAACTCCAGTAAATTCCATGCCCAAGAGGATTCGGGGCAGTGCTAGATTACAGTATACTGTATACTGTAATTAAAATGGTTGCGGAAATTTAAGGGGTGTACTCAATTTTGTGAGATACAAAACTATACAAACTGTGCTCCAACTGTCACCAAAACTCTTTTAGTGATTAAAATCATGTTATTGCAGCCACACCCGTTTCCTTCAAGGCCCTCAGTCACTCACCCTTGCAGTAGTCCATCAGTATGAAAACCTCCCACACATCCCTGGATCCCATGGCCGTGATGCTGGAGTCCAGATAACCCACAATGTTCTTGTGCCCGACAAGGTCTTTCTGCAAGACGGACACAAAAAATACCACCAGAAGCCATTTTGTACTAAACTGGTCAAATCTGAGTGAATTTCAAGGCTAGAAAGTATTCTAACAATGCCAGTAGTGGTCAGCATATTTTGAAATGCAGAGTGAGGAACTCTGTGCTTGGTCCAGGAACACAGAGAAAGCGAGTATGGTATGGAGTGGGGAGGAAGAGAGCCACAGACTGTAAAGACAACATTGCCCCGTGGATGTTAGAATCAGTGTTCGTTTAAAGAGAAAACATCGGCGGGGTGGAGCCCGGCAGATAAACGTGTCAAATGGTTGTCGTGACCTGATCTGGACAGTCATTATAGGCTAGACCGCTTTGAGGGGTTGGGGGGGTGTGAGCGGCACAAGGGAGACAATACGGAGAAAACAATAACAACACATACCATGAACCAGGTGAATAAACATAGAACAGTCTGTGTGTGTGTTGACAGACAGCAGAGCTGCACAGAACATAACGTAAAGCAGCCTCTGCTCTACGAGACGCCTGCTTCAATTAAATGGAATTAATAAATAAATGTCGCATAGCCACTTCTTTCTCTCCTCAGGAAAAAAAAAACTTCACTATGACTAATACATCACGTGTCATGGTAGAAGTCTTTCCCACACCGTATGCAGAGAAGCCATTTTCAGCCCACAGCTGATTTTGATTGGCCCTCGACATGTTGTAAAAATTAAATTCATTCATTTTTTTGTCACCTATGACACAAAGCTTACATGTCAATGTTTTGTTCAGGTAGCTTAGCATATATTGACCTATACTGGATTCGTTTTTGCATCTTTTTATGCACAAAATGTATCAAAGTTGACCCTCGCATCCTTTAATTTATCTGTATGCGGCCCTCACTGGAAATAGTTTGGACACCCAAATGCAGCAATATATATTGTGTAAGTATTATTATTGTTGTGCTGTGTTTTTTTTATAGAAAAGACAGCATGATATACTGTATGTGCAATATTATATAATGTCATTATCATACTGTAAAATGCATTTCCTCCCCTCTAGTAAACACCATACCCCTTCTAGATGTCTAGTACTCTCTGCAGTAGAGTAAATGACAGCACTATATGAGCAAACACACTTAAGTTTTGTTGTGTTGTGGCCTTCATGCAAAACAAAGCAGCATATGAGAAGAAGGGGACAGACGCTTTAATTTACAGCCACTCACCATTATTTGAATCTCGCACTTGCACACCTGCAGATCGTGCTCGTTGTTGACATACATCCTCTTCAGGGCACAGCGCACGCCCTGGTTTGTCCGCACAAGGAACACAATTGCAAAGCCGCCTGCCAAACACAGAAAAACAATGGAAGTATTTCACAATGTTTATTTGAGATGATCTTGGCGTACAAATTATGCTCCAATACACTAAATGAAATGGTCAGAACAAATATCAAACGGCTGGGGCCTTATAGCGTTATGCATTAGTCATGTCTTTGCTGCAGGGTTGACAAAGAGGCCTACATAAAGGCCTTGCCATCTGGTGCAGCTCAGACCACAAATTCATTTTGCGGGGCTTGGTTCAGACGGGGGTCTTCGATTTCAGGCTGAAGCCGTGGCTGATGTTACAGCCTCAGCACGGCATGCAATATTGAATTATGTGATATTGTGCCTCATTAAATCTGCATGAAATACCTATGGATATCTGAGGGTGTGTGGTCACACACAAATGTTAACTCACTCATGGGCCACAACATTAAGTACACCCCAATGACAAGATCCAACAGAAGAGTGGTACTGAATTGTCACGTTACAGCAGTACTACAGTATAATGGCGATATATATATCCCAGAGGCAGCCATACTCTAACACATCAGTTTCCTGTTATCTGATCTATGTATGATGCAGAGGAAGATGGACACAATAAATGGCAATTAGATAAATCAATTAATGCATTTGATGTGAATGAATGGGCTTAAAATAGGCGCAATGCATTTGTTCATTATAGCTCTACAAAGGAAAAATAATAATAAAGAAAACGCTCCTGAATGCAGCTGTAGCACCACTGTCGAGCGTTAAGAACAACTATATAATGACAAAAAAAGTCAAAGCCAATCTGTTCTATGTTGCGGCAAGTCACATGTCCAGAGTCAATAGCAAAGTAAAGTAATAAATGCGGTAGCAGTGTTGGTGTTGTTGCATCTCTGCAAGCAGAAGTACCTTCTCCAGGGGATAGATTGGTCAGCAACTTACAAATACGCCATATGGATGTGATGGTAGTGATAGAGGGGAGGAGAGTGGAGCTGAGTGCATCAATGGAGAAAACTAAACAGTGGTGGTGCAGTGGAGGTCTACCAGCATCAATACTGTTGGTGGTAGAACTTCGAATAATAAAATCCTCATCAAGGCTTGACAGCATATGCATGGAAGTAACAATCAGACATCATCTGGCAGGAATCTGACCTTCAGCAATGATCTCCTCCACGGTGACTTGGTGCTTGCCGACAGTGAAGTTTCTTCCAATGAAATTCCCTCCTGCATGACTGGATCCAGAGCTGCCGCCGCCACCTCCAGAACCTGGCCCAGAGCTGACCAACTCCCGACGGGAGTCAAAAAACTTCCTCATAGTATGTCCCCACCAAAAAATAAAAAATTACAAAAAAAATGCGGCTTCAATCACAGACAGTAAAGATGCTGTGTACAACGCAGGCTTATTTGCAGCATCCAAAATCAGTTATAATGATGCCGATGAAGATTTTGATGTGTGGCAAATTTCCCATTGGTGATGGTCAGAGCTGTAGCTGTTATGTAAGTGAATTACACCAGCATGAGGCTATTGCATCTCTGGGTAATTTCTTGCAGCTATGCACCTTTTAGCTGTGTGTTTACACTAGACAGACTGACAGCTAACGACAACATTGGCGTACTAGCTTTGCAACCAGCTAGCTTCAATGCTAGCCACTTACACGCTATGACATTTCGTGTAAGGTTATCCAGGTTATCCTCTTGACGATCATGTCTTGGACTGCGATGTGTCCGAATGTAAAACAGCCTCCCTCGACGATTATTCCCATCCTCAGTCGAGTGCTGTGCCCGCTGTATGCCACATAGCAGCGCCTTTCGCCATTTAATCACATCAGCTGACAATAAAACTGATTTTTTTTTTACTTAGCTGAATGCAGTAGCCCGCTATCCAGCCGTTTACGTCAACGCAAAACCACCACCGTATCCACCTCTTGCCAACGTTTTGTTTCGAATGTCGCTCAAAATGCGACCCCTCTCTTAAAAATGCCACACATTAAAGAGGTATATTTAAGTCATTTGTGCCAATCTGTGCAACCACAGCATTCTCTGGCTGCCAGCGATATCGCAACATCCTAGCTGTTGCTGATGAAGGCGCGCTGAGGCTTGTGGGTAATGCAGTGCAGCGACTCTCCACCTTCGTCGAGTCTGGTCATGGTGTTGCTTTTGGAGCCGGTGGATCAGGATTCTTACCGAGCAATTGTCTTCTTTTTCGTTCCCGATTCTAATCCAAGATCGGTTGCAAAAATACATTCATCGAAACGATAGAATTTCCCTTTTGACGGCTTTGAAAGCAAAAACAGACTCGTGTTAAAATGTTAGAGTTGCTAGCTTCGCTTTGGGATACATAGAAAAAAAACTAAACGAGCAGAATTATGTTGAAATCCTAGTATAACGTTAAATATCCGTTCTGTCTTCCCATCTTAAATTAAACTGGGCTTTCATAAGAAACACGTGTGGTTATTTTGTTGTAATTACAGTGAACGTTCTCCTTTCCAATTTGCTGTAGTACGTGAACGCAGCAGCAAATCTCAAAGGGATTATGCAAAAAAAAAAAAAAAAACATGCAAAAGGGTGGGACTGACGGCAGCTAACTGTTAAAAAGGTGTCGTTTCCTGGTAGACTGTTCTCTTCTGGCTCCGTATAGACTCGGACGAGGTAAGCTTTTTGTTCGATTTGCAGCGACATATATTCTTATTTATATATTCTTTTTGGAATAGTTTTGCCGTGTTTGACGCAATAGAGTTGGGACTGCAGCGGGGGTGGGGAGACACTCAAATTTGGGTGTGCCCAACTTCATTGCAAGTTAACGGTTAGTTCTTACCATTCTAAAAAATGTTCCAAAATGGTTAACATTTTTGAATACGGAACGCTGTCTTTGGGAGTAACGTTGATTTTGTGCATGAAAGTGCAGTGTTTAGTATTGTTGCTCAATTCTTGGCAAGCTGTGATACATTGTTGCGTGGTATAAGCAGGTGTTCATATGACGTTTCTTACATGTGACACTCACCTGAGCTGTTGTGTGTGATTGCATAGTAATTACATTAATCAGTGCTACAGCAAAAGGGTTCACTTCTGAGTCCCCCCCCCCCATTTAACACATTAGGATTTAGGAGGTGCATACATTGATATTTTCTATGTGCATATATTCATATTTTTCTCTGCATTTAACACGACACGTGTATGTATTTACATCCCGAAGCATTGAAACACTATGCTGACCTCTTTTGTAAATACTGTATGGCCCCCGCGTGCTAGTGTTGTGCATTTAACCAACAGTTTATGCCTGTTTAACTACAAATATCATGCATGCAGGCTAACAATAGCCATGTAATGCAGCCATGCCAGAGTGGAAGATGATCCAGTGAAGCCATAGGTTGATTTAATTACTGGTGTGTTTGAAACCAGAAACAGAAAACAATGCTTAATGGGATTAGCTGGGACACAGGAGAGGCTATATGTGTGTGACTGACATCCTCCTAGATTGCATGCATTATTGACAAGGGGTTAATGAGGGTTGCAGTGAACAATAATACCTGATGCTGCACCTATTCAATGTTTTAATGATAAACACTTACGTTATTCTTTTGCAGCATTCTTCCAGTCCAATTTAAGATATCACCACTTATCCCACAATGGCGGCGGTGAGTGTATTCCCTACATTTTTACCTCCTCCTTGTTGATGGAGCAAAGCTGTTGCAAATAATGACACACATAACAAGACTTTTTAAAGCAAAATGTGGTTTAACTTTTTATAGTGCAGAAAGCCATATTATGTAACATAATTCAGAATAGGAATATAATCATTTGATGAAAGAAAAGATAATAGTTATGGGCATTATTAAATGTACATTTTCTGGGGTTATAATTTGACTTTAAAACATAATAATACAAATCTAGGATTAAAACAGCTCTGTGATTGGATTTCTTTTTGTTATTCTACATTTCATTAATGGGGCTTTTGCGATGTCATCTAAAATTCCCTGTGTGGAGTTGCAGAAACGAGTAAAACTTGAAATACCCACGAGCAAAATGTACAAACATATGTCATGTATTGCAATAAAAACTGAGATACAACATATAGATCACTACTACTTTTTGCTACAAAACTGTTTGATGAACTGAATCACCAGTTTTGTATGTAATGTGCAAATTCATGCTGTTTTTATTGAAAATGATGAAAGCAACATTAAAAAGAGGAACTTGCGTCATGTGGACTTTACAAGGGAAATGAAAGACAAAACATACAAAGAATGATGCAGGCTGACGGAACAAAGCCATCGACAATCTAAAAACAACACTAATGACATCGATAGGGACACGAAGTTATTTTTCAATTTGAGCAAAAACTGCTTTCACTGCATGAAGGAACAGTATACAGCAAAACATTATTTTTAACTCTAAATTATTCATTAGTCATATCAACAGCAGAACGCATGCAGGCCAATTATAACAATATTAAGCATTATACAGTACAGGCCAAAAGTCTGGACGCACACAACACATGCGATGGTCCCAACTCTATTAATAAGGCAAGTAACCATGAAAAGGCACACCTGTGAAGTGAAAACCATTTCAGGTCTCATGAAGCTCACTGAGAGAACACCAAAGGTTGGTTCGCTGCGCTATCAAAAAAGCGAAGGGTGGCTACTTTGAGGAATAAAATATAAGACATTTAGAGTTATTTCACTTTTTTGCGAAGCACATAATTCCACATGTGTTCATTCATACGTGTGATGCTTTTTCTATTCATAATTTATTTACACTTATTATTTATATAACCTTTTCTGTTTTTAGATCTTCATTTTAGTCTATTATTGGCAGTTTTTCTACTCTGTTGTGGATCTCTCTCTGAGATGTTCAGAGGCACTTCAGCAGCCTGAAAGGACGTTGCTCTTTATTTGGGCAGGCAATAGTCAGCACACAATAGGAATGAAAGGCGGTAACTTAAACCATGGCCATGGTGTCAGACCATGATAAAAGAATTAATCCCTAATCGTCATAAAAGCAATTATGCATAAAAGTCATCCATGGATGAAGAGTCTGACATGACAGCGAGAAAAAAAGTTCTCCCATTCCACGTGGCATTGGTACGTTTTTGTTCAGTTTCAACCCAATTGAGTTGAGCGTAAATAAATTGGAGGCTAAGTAGTTAGCTCGGTAGAACGTGTTTTGTGTTGTGTTTTACTTTCTTGATTAATTAACGGATTCATTGGATTTGGATTGGATTTCTCATGGGGAAACATTTTTTGGTTAGCGTCCGTTCAAGGTTCCACTGTATTATATTTTCCTCACGGCTGTAAACCTTTTTTAGATTGGAAAGCGTGGAACAGTGATTGAGGCGTCTGGGTTTGACCCAGAGGCAGACGTCCAGAAGCTTCGCGGAGCCATGAAGGGAGCTGGTGAGTCTCCACACAGACATATGCACACATGGTGACGTCTCCGTGGAAAAACATACAACCCCTGCTCCTCCTCTACAGGAAAATAAATTCCGTTTTGCTCAGGTTGTCCATTCATAGTCCATCCATGCTAATTATTGTGTGTGCATTCTAGCAAGCATTATGGAGTATGTAGCGGTCATGTTTCTATCAGCAGGTATACGAACAGGAATGTTAACCATGTTAGCAAACGTAATCTTCCTCCCCTGACTCTTGTTGCAGCTTTATTGCAAACAGATGCTCTTTATGTGGAGGCTAACTTACTTTTGCTGGATTCCGTGCCCAAATCATGAGACCGACGCCCCTCCCTTATGCAGTGAATATAATCCTGATGTCTCAGCTGTCCCACAATAGTTTATTGGATATTGGAGGTGTGTTGTCCATAATTTAGCCTCGATTCTTGAATTCTTGAATCTTGAAAAGTTAAGTGCTTTTAGTAAGTCCCACTGGGAATACACAGTGTGTGCTTGTTGCTGTAATGCTAATGAGCTGTGTTTGTCCAAGCCTGTGTGTCCATGAAGCGCTTGTGCACTCTATCCACTTTCACGTATACACAGTAACTCTGCACTTGTCAAACGTAATAGATGCGTTTTTCACATACAAAAACATAGCTTTTAAGGAGAGGGACGGGAGGACACGCAAGCTAGCAACACTAGCATAGCTATGTGAGCTACACTGCTAACATGACACTCACATTTAACACCAAGGTTACTCTATTTGCTGAATAAACACAAACCGAGCAAAGTTACAGTTCCTACGCCTATAGCTAACTGACGGCTCAATGGCACAGCTCCGGGTTTCATTTTAAGATGTGTAGTGACACCTACATTTGTCCAAAATGCTGGGCGTATACATGGAACAGGCTTATCTAGCTCGGGGAGGGTCAGAGGCGACATCATCTCCATGAGGAAGGTTTCTTCCTTCATAACATGTCATGAAAACACAAAAGTCTCTCAAAAGTGGAGACAACAATGAGGAGGATGATAGGTTGTGCTCATATACAGGCTCTAAGGACACGCATCACTGCGATAACATCATTTAAAAGTCAATTTTGCATAATAGGGCGACCTTTAAAATCATACCAATACAATGACTGTCTTGCAGGCACCGATGAGGCCACCATCATCGAGGTCTTAGCCCATCGTACAATTGCGCAGAGGCAGCGTATCAAGGAGGCCTACAAGCAGGCGGTGGGGAAGGTGAGAGGAGTTGTCAATGTCCGTTATTAAAACATGCAAACAAGCTCTTATTGAACAAAACTGTGTCGAGTGCTGTAGAACTTAAACCATCCGCTCACGTCCGCTGTGTACTGTCTTGTCTTTTTGTTCTGTGTGACGCCGGCTCGGGCTCTGTTGCCATGGCGCTGATAACGCGACTGTTAATTATTAGCTGAAAAGCAGAAATGGATAGTAAGAACAGGAACAAGTGAGAGCTTTGTCCTCTGCTGCAAGGAGGAACGCGCCATGTTCTTCACTAGAAGATAACATGTACGCTGCCGTGTTTTTGCATCCGCCCAATCAATATATTAATTCAAGGGGGAAGTCTACCGGTGTTTATCATGTCGGCATGATGAGATAATGATCAGCCAGCGGTGCCGTGGAGAGGTCAGTGAGGTTATCCGAAGGCGAGTGAGTCATGCAGTGGTGCAGGACGCCACCAGATCCAGCATATTTCCTTCAACAACGTGTTTTATACTGAATACAGAGAAGTGAGTCATTAGTCTATCTCCATGTCCAGGGGCATGATGTTTTATAATCAGTCACAAATCTTATTTTGTTGTTTGTGCTCCATATAACATTGGAAAAGAATATGACATTTAAAAAAATAAAGACTACTGTGCAAAAGTCATGGGGCACCACTAGCTTGGTTTTTTGTAATATAGTAAAGAGAAGGGCACATGCGCAAAAAATGCATACCTGATTTCCGTGGAAATTTGATGAGGAATAGTGCATGTGCCAAGGAAGAACCTATTGCATTCCGGCGAGGATCTGGATAAAGATGCGGATACACAAAAGAGTTTGCTGCCTAAAGGATAGGTCAGATAGGTCAGGAGTTTGGCACAGCTCCTCTGGCCAGCTCTTACTCTGCTCATTTTGACACTTAGCACACATTGAAGCAGGAGTTCAGAACATTCTGCGAGAGATTGTCCCATCCGTTTAAAAACGTAACTTAAAACGACAATTCATTTATTGATCGTTAAGTTTCTCCCATAGTTGAGGAAGGAACGATCCCCAGTCACTATAGCAGGGGTGTCCAAACTTTTTCCACAATGGGCTCCGTCATTAAAAATAAAGGATGTGGTGGCCACTAATGATAATTTTCTATATTTATCCAATATGCTAATAAATATATATATATATATAAAGAAAAAACAGCTTTCATGTCAAGCTTTTGACACCCCCACACATAGCATCAATGGAACAGACCACACCCCCAGAATCAGAAAGCCACCTGATCTATTTGGCATCCTCTATGAGCCAGGAAGTAGTATGCTAACTAGTGCTCAAAGACAAATACTGTATAGCGCATGGAGGTGTGTGTGACATTGTAGTTCATAGCATCTATCTAGGACTTTTGCATCAGACAGTAAAAGAGCATGCTCTCCTATGTAGCTTACGTAAGAATTTGGCGCCCCACCTCAATCATTTTCATGTAAGAACCACTGGAGTCATGTTACTCATGGCTTCACCCACTGGTGGTCACACAGACAAGACAGGGCCCGCGTAGATCACTGACAACACAAAACCAGAACATTTAAAGCTATGCAAAGTAGAATTATTTAAAATGTTCCTCCTCAGGACCTGCCAGACGACCTGTCTTCGGAGCTGAGTGCAAACTTCAGGAGTGTGGTTTTGGGTCTTCTGATGCCTGCGCCGGTGTACGACGCCTACGAATTGCGAAACTCAATGAAGGTCAGAGTCGCTCAAGCTGTTTTAGACGTTATCCATGACGTTTGGTGACTCGTGGATTGAGCCCAGTTTCATTACAGTGCTTTAACCCACTGTATCACATCATTTCATCAGGGGGCTGGGACAGAGGAGGCGTGCCTTGTTGACATTCTCGCCTCCAGGTCAAATGCTGAAATCAAAGCCATCAATGCATTCTACAAGAAGCGTGAGTGTCAATATACTTTCTAATTTTGCTGGCATAACATTAGGTACACCTGCACAATGAGAAAAATTGCATCTTTAAAGGAAAATTGCACCCTTTTTTGGGGAATTTTGCCCATCATTCGGCTTACTTTTGTAAACCACACACCCGGTCACTACAGGAGACTCGGCGGTTAATCAAATAGAGCCATTAATTGTAGCATTTCCAGTAATCAAAATTGAAAAAATCCGATCTGGTGTAATGGATTTAGACTGTATAAGCGTACCTAATGAAGCGGCCCGTAGCTATATCTGTTGGCTGTCTGCCTCAAATTGTCCAAAAATCGAATCGATGCAAATGCATGGTGCAACATTTTAAAAATGTTATTATGTTTGTTTGGTCAGAGTACGGCAAGAGCCTGGAAGATGACGTATGTGGAGACACATCGGGAATGTTCCAGAGAGTTCTGGTCTCTTTACTAACGGTTGGTATAACTAAACAAAGATGTCATTTAAATGAAATAATAAGTTATGCTGCATCAACTATTGTGTGTTGTGTGTCATGTAGGCCGGACGTGATGAGAGTGACACCGTGAACGAGGCCCAGGCTGTGCAGGACGCCAAGGTAAGGAAGAGGTCAAGGTCTTTAGACAAAAAAGTATAAACTATGAAGTATTTCATCACGTATGTCTGCAGGAAATCTACGAGGCTGGCGAGGCTCGATGGGGCACGGATGAGGTCAAATTTCTGACTGTGCTTTGTGTCAGGAACAAGAAGCATCTGTTGCGAGGTACTCTTGCACGAACATGAACATTTAAATGTCTAACTGTGTGCATTTGTTTGCATTTCACACATCTTTTTCTTCAGTGTTTGAGGAGTACCAGAAGATTAGTGGAAGAGACATCGAGGAGAGCATTAAGAGGGAGATGTCAGGCTGTCTGGAGGATGTCTTTTTGGCTATAGGTTGGTGGTCTCTTATACTGATAAAGAAGTTGTGTTTTGCTGCAGCTGATTCACTTCTTTTTTTTTGTCTCTCTCCCCAGTGAAATGCCTGAGGAACAAACACGCCTTCTTTGCAGAACGTCTATACAAATCAATGAAGGTAAATATTCCATGCTTGTATTGTATAGACGCCGTATACGCTTCACTGTGTAACCATGAAACATTCAAATGGTTGAAAGAAAAGCTGATGTGTGCGTGTTGTTTGTGTGTGTGTGTGCGTGTGTGTCAAAAAGGGGCTGGGGACCACAGATAGTGTCCTTATCAGAATAATGGTGTCCAGGGCTGAGATTGACATGTTGGATATCAAGGCACAGTTTCTGAAGATGTACGGCAAGACTCTGTACTCCTTCATTAAGGTGAGACACTTAATCAGTTAGCTGAAGATACAAGCGCTAACAACTGTTGCAATGCTAATTGTAGGCATTAATGCTGTTTGGAGTGGGCATATCTACCTATCTCCATCATATCCGTTTATTGATGAATAACAAAAGTCCTTATGCCAAATATTCATAAGTTATACATAATTAATTAACTCTAGATACCCTAATTATGCAAGCATACTTTTTAAATCTTTCAGCTGTGCATTATAATGGTTAATGCATGATAATATGTTTGATCATTTATTATCCATTAACAAAACCCCCGACACCCCGACACATGCAGGCATACCCTTTTCTGTGTATCTATCTAGCTCAGGGGTGAAGGATGCTGGGGGCGCTTTTACAGTTTTTAAACCAGGCTTGTAGATATGCTGAGACATTTTTATATTAGAAAAACAACAGCCTGTATCATTTGTATGAACTGTTTGTAAACCGTTTGCTTTACTTTTTTGCTGTTTTTTTATTTTACATATATATTTTCACATATCAATTTTATTCTTGCATCATTTCATATAATTTTTTCTCATAATATTCTGACTTTATTCTGATAATATTTTCACTTCATTTTTATAATTTTTTTTCACAAATTTTCCAAAAATTGCAACTTTATTCTTTGTTTTGTTTTGTAATATTACAACTTTTTTCCTTAATTTTTCAACTTTATGCTATTTTTCTAATAATATCATAATCTAATATTAATATAATAATCAGCTATTACCATTTTTAATGACTAATACTGTATATAACTATATATATATCTATTGTTTATAAGCAATTAATAAAACTTATAGTTGCCCTAATTATGCAGGAGTACTTTGTATGTACTTATGTGTCTATCAACGTCATAACTGTTTATTATTATTTATAAACAATAAACCCCATCAGTGCCCAAATTACAGTATATAGGCATACGTTTTTTTACTTACACCTGTTAACTAAAGAATAATAGTGTTTATAACTAAATGTTTTTCATGTATGAACAATTAATAAACCTTTGACTGCCTTTCACTCATTATGCAGGCATACCTACTGTTAATTAATGAATAATAAAGTGTTTATAACCAAACTTAATAAACATTTATAAGGACAACTTTAAAACTCTAAAGTTACATATTACAGTAATGCTGTGTGTTATAAATGGGGCTGTCAAAAATAAACACGTTAACGGCGGTAACTAATGTATTTGATGGGCTTGCTGGGTGTCTTGGAGACAGGGATCTGACAATTTCTGACCCAGGTGACATCATAATATGCAAATTAGATGAGTGACTTTACTCCCATCACGAACTTTGGGTGAAACTGATGACATTTCTCATTTCAGTATGCCTTTATCTCTAACCCTTTTCAAGCTACAACTGTTTGAAATAGTTGTATCAAAACTGAATATTTTCTTGAAAAAACTCTGGCGCCTAAAGGGTTCATTCAGATGTACAATTTGCTACATTTAAGTATGCTGGAAATTACCCTGAAAAAAAGTAATTTTAAATGACATGATGTCTTTGAACACAACCCCTTATTGGTCTTAATAACATGGCTTAAAGTATGATTCAAATGTTCGACTACTATTGAAGAGACTTTTCCCTCATCTTTGCACAGGGAGATACGTCCGGCGACTACCGCAAAATCCTGCTGGAGCTGTGCGGAGGAGAGTAAAAAAGATGATACAAATCATCAATGCACATCAGGTTATTCTTCCCTGAAGCACATGTAGATGACATCTTCTATGGCCTTTTACATTTCTGCATTTCACCACAGTGCCTTGTTTTACTGTCTCAAATCCCCATTAAAGCCAAAGACCAGTGGACCTTTTACACGTCAGTGTTTTTCTTATTGATTTGTTGTTGCAGGATTCACTCATGGCGATAGATTTAATATGCGCCTCCCGCATCTTCACAGACACACAAAAGACGAATGTTGTTGTCTTGTTACCGCCCATTGGGGTCCATTTGTTTAATTGGGAACTATTCTTCATTTGTTGAGTCAGCCCTCAATTACATTAACACAGGATCCTAGCTGTAATTTTGTGACAGTAAGGTGTACTCTAATCAAGTTAAGGAGGATGCCTGTACTGAATGGTTAATTAAAGTCCCATCTCAGGAGTTGCCAGGGAAACGTGCAGAAGTAATACCTCCACGTAGACCACTGGGCGGCACTAACATTACTCTTAAAAAAACAAAAACAAACTTGGATGCAAGCAGGGAGAAAAAAATCTCTAGTCTTTTGTGTTTGAGCTACAAGTAGTACACTAGAGGTATCAATCCAATACCGAGAAAATGCAGGGCCAGTTTCGCTGATACCGATACTTTTTGCTTTGACAGTTTTCAAGATCATTCAGTGACTTTTGTCATTAATTTGATGATCATGATCATAGAATAATACATAAAACAAACGCACTTACTTGTAAACAATTTTAACAATACTGTATACAATTACAATATAAGATCATTAACGTCACCAAAATATTTATTTTTAACATATTTAACAATATTGTTATTATATAATATTTATATTAATAATCATTCCCATTTGTGAACATACAGTTGTTAGAATATACAGTCAATAAAAGCAAAAACAAAAACCACTATTGACTTTCAGTTCAAATTATTTGTTGTTTTGCCCCCAAAGCCTTCCTGTGTCAAAGACGTTACTCGCTGAGTTTGTAAACAATATATAAATATATTCAATATATTAAAACAACACGACAAAAAACACACATTTGTGAAAATAAACATAGAAAAGAGCTGAAAAATATTGATCTCATCACGCTAGTCCCGATCCGACATCAATGCTACCATGGTATCGGTGATTTGGATTTGGATTGGTCCCTGCACGATGTAGTACACAGCTCAATTCAGTTTTTGTCTTTAACGACAAATGACTACAGATTAGCATAAAGACAATGACCACACTGCTTGAGTGAATAAAACACAATTTCAATGTTGCCAGTTATATGTACAAATAGTTCCTGTCCTTTTTTTTTTTGTCAAGGTAGCTCTTTTACTAATGAAACTTGACATTCACCAGGACTGGAAAGAAATGCATACTGATCAACCTTTTTTCTGTGGATGTATTCATACAAAATGTTATTAATATGGCTACACGTTCTGTCAAAACAAGCTTTTTGTTGAAATAAGATATGAAAATAAATGCTGCAAAAAGGAGTAGCTCTCAGCCAATTTCATTTTGTGAAAGTAGCTCTCGGAAGAAAACGCTGGCGACCCCTGTTATAAAAGCTGCTCTCTGAAACATTTCACACACGATAATGGATGGGAAAAAGGCCTATCTTTATGACACTAAATGATCTCCCTATGGTTTTTATTTTGTCGAAAAATCATTAGTTATTTTCTGTATTTTCCTGCAGATACCGTTTTTAACGCTATGTTCCAACCAGTTTATACGTTTTTTATACATTTGAAATTACAAATTATATTGAGGGCGTACAGAAAATTGATGGATGCAGTGGAGCCACTTTGAAGCATTTTTTGCATGAAAGATGCCATAACCGATCCAGTGTAGACCAATATATGCTAAGCTATCTGAACGAAATATCTACATGTTAGCAGCTTAGTGTAATATCTAATAATATAGCTCATTAATAATGATGAATTGGTTGTATTTTTCAAATATACACATGGCCAATAAAAATGCACTTTAGACACCACAATCTACAGTATGGTGTACAAATTTGTAGATATTGCAGCATATAGGCACACCTATAATAAAAAAAATACTATTTTGTACCTTTTTCACTCTATTAAACAGTTTAAAAGGTTGGAATTCAATGCGGATCAAACTGAAATGACATTTTGAATAGCAGTACGGCTGAGAGAAATTGAAGCACATATCACAAAGACACTTTTGCACAACCTCGTGCAGGTACTCGTGGAATGAAATCACATTTAATTTGATTTGAATTTTCCTTGACTTGCCACCATTTTATAATAACACAGTAGATCGAGCCCAGCAATAAGAGAACTTTTTGAAAAAGCTGTCTCGGGGGAAGAGACAGTCATATCTTACACTTCATTCATACGTTTGATTAGTTGTGAAGTTCCTTGCGCTGAGGAGAAGATTTTCAGAATTCTGTATGTAGAAAAGCTGATGCACAAAAGCTGGAATAAGAAGTAGCTGTTTAAATTGTATTTTGTGTTACCATTTTTTAAAATATATATATTCTTGATGATGCTTCTTCCTCCTCTTCAATCTAACACATGGATGATGTGGATCTCTTCATACATGTTGAAACCTGACTGTAAGGTGCAGTGTCTGGGGGGGCTTAGTGACTTCCACAGTAAACCCCATATATCCAAATAAAAGAAAAGGTAACACATGTGATGCGCTATAGAAGGAAGAGGCAGGATTTTTACACCTCGGTGGGTACAGTGAATGTGATACCAGAGAAAGTGAGGGGGTAAGGTTGTGGCCAGGTTGACGGGAGTAATGTATTATGATAAAGAGGACAGAAAAACCTGAATAGGATATGAGTATGTAATAAGTATGATGAAACATTGCTAAATACAACCATCCGTGGGTCACAGCAGAGACTGGAGCCTACTACTGCTTTGACTTCGCTATAAACTTTCCAAATGCCTTTGCAGTCCTTCAGTAAGCAGGTTTCCAGCTCAAGTCAAATATGATGAAAAGAAATGGACACCAATAACATGCAGTTTTTCACATGACTACAGTATACGTACAGTGGTCATTTTTTTAAAATGATGATTATAATAGCCCATGACACCCATGAATCTGTTCTATCGATCATTATTATCATTCTTTAGTGGTGAGTAACTAGAGGTGAGACGGATACTTGTTTTAGATGAGCATCCGTTACGGATATTGCATTTTTGCAGAGTACGAGCATGAAACGAGTACAGCTCGGCATTATCCGTAATCGTGAAGAAGTAGAATCCTCATTGGGTAACTACTTATGCATTCACTCTTCACGTTCTGTGATTGGCCAGTCACACACAGACTCCCTACTACAGCCAGAGAGAGGAGTACGCGGTGCATTTGACAAGACAGAGTTGAAAACGGCTCGTGTCGTGTTGGTCACTGTCTCCACTCCGGACTGGGGTTTTCTAGGTTTTCCTCAGCTCAGCTCGTATCTAAAGTTTCTTGGTAAACCTGTTTCGTTATGTATGTGGTGCATTTGACAAGACAGAGCTGTAAACGACTCGTGCTTCTAATTTGGCTGGTGATATGAAAGTCAGTTGGAAAACTGCTCGTAGTACTGAACGCGGTGCTTTTGAAAAAACTACAGTGAACGAGGCTGATTATTTCCCCGTTTGCCATTACTGGATGTTTGTATGAATCACCAACTTCACACAGATCATTGAAAAAAATGAAATAATAAAGTCTTACAGATCATTTACACACATACACAGTACACATATAGCTGAATAATAAATATAGCAACTTCTGAACAATCCATGTCAATTTCAAACGTAAAATAATGTACTGATTTAAGCTCCGCCCATTTCCGTGTAAACCATGCTCACTTCCGGTTTATGCCCCGCCCAGCCCGATTACAGGTAAGATCATTTAGATGGGTGAACAGATACAGATACAGGTACAGATAGAGGTAGTGGCGTACTCGCTCATCCCTATGAGTAACTATACACTTTATCATTTAAAATGTGTTCCATAAGTGTGTGAAGCATATTTAGGCTTTAAACTTGGATTGTGAATTTAGCATTTAGCTTTTTAGCTTCCGTCGCTAGTGAACAATAGCTATTGAAGTGAGTGTCATCTGGAGCAGTCACTTTTATTGCAAATGTTGATCTGAAATGGAAGAATGTCAAGGTCTGGAGGGGTGGGAGCAAGCCATGTGTTAAAAACAGACGTTTTTATGGGCATATCAATTACTTGCATACTTTTGTCATTCGCTGACGGGCGCCGAAGAACTCCCGTGTAAAGCGTGGATCTACTGTATTTGTTTGCGCTGCGCTACGTGCATTGCGTAACTTTTTGCGTACCTCCGTCTTGGTGGTGGTCATAAGACGATAGAAACATCCGCTTGCTAACAAACTCTTTTAATAATAATCACTAATAAAACGACCCCCCAGTATATTACATATATGAAGTACGGTTGTTGACTATTTAGTTTCATACATTTGAAAAATAATAACTACCGCACCACGTGACGTCACGGAAGCGCTGTTGTAAAAATTTTCTAAATGAGGAAGTGGCGTAGGTCTCGCGCGTGTCTAGAACCGATTGTGTTTCCTGGATGGATTGTGCAGTGACAGCAACAGCTAATCGGGAAGCAGAACACAATGGGCGGGTTCTCCTTTAGCCAATAAGGACTGTTGTGGCTCTATATTTGGCGGCTATTGTCTACTGTGGGTTCCTAATATGCTCGAACAAGCACGTAAACACAGTGAGGCAGGAGCTGTATACGTCTTCAACAAGAGTATACAACACCCACTACTGGTAGCAGTAGTAAATACAATAACAGACACACAACAGAGCACAGATAGATCGCTCTACAACACAAGGACGCAGAACACAATGTGCGTTCAAACACTGTTAAAAAAAAAAAAAGAAGCAAAATTGCACTTAAAACAATACGTGAAAGGTGAATCGCCGTGCAGTGAGGGAACACTGTATTATTGTTCTTGGATGTGCTGTGGACCGTGTGTGTGTATGTGTGTTTGTGTCCTTAAATAGATGTCCTTTCATAGATTTTTTTATTGTTTCCCCACACAAAGTGAATTAATGGAATGTGCTGCCTGGTCGTTTACCTTAAGTAGGAGAGCACAATAACGTTTTCAGATGTTCAGCCGGCTGGAAAGAGAAGAAAAAAAGTATGATGATATGTATTCCGCAAACACAATGAAAAGCTCAAACACCGTGAAATGCCGTCGACTTACCTTGACAGTGGAGAACATTAATGCAATCACAGGTCAATTGGCGTTTTTTTTTTATCCAAGAGCCTGCTAACACAAACAGAAAACATGATTTATTTTACATGGTTTATTTAATCTCAGTCATTCATTCATTAATTTCCTATGCCGCTTAATCCTCACTAGAGTTGCAGGGTTTTTTTTGTTTGTTTTTTTTTAGGTATGAATGTGAGTGTGAATGGTTGTTTGTCTATATGTGCCCTGCGATTGGCTGGCGACCAGTCATGGTGTACCCTAATGAGGATTAAGCGGCATAGAAAACAAATGAATGAATTAATTTGATCTCAATTTTGGACAATTCTATTTTTAGTATTGTTTAATTGTTATGTTGCACATTATTGGCAATAAATATTCTATATTTGTTTAGAGTACAGAAACAATGTATCTTCTTTCTCCTCCACAAGTGAAGCTTTACATGTCAGATTCTTCACACACAGTATGACTGAACTGCCAACAGGTCAGTGGCAGGTGTTGCATCTTTATGCTGCAAATCTCGCCGCACTGACCACTAACCAAGGGTTCAAGA
The DNA here is from genome assembly GCF_027744805.1 of Dunckerocampus dactyliophorus. Taxonomy (NCBI): domain Eukaryota; kingdom Metazoa; phylum Chordata; class Actinopteri; order Syngnathiformes; family Syngnathidae; genus Dunckerocampus; species Dunckerocampus dactyliophorus. Next base: position 13,625,709 of record NC_072835.1, read on the forward strand.
CCAACGTTGGGTGCTCACATTAATCTTTTCGGGACGCTGCCATCTTATTGGCGAGCTGTCATTCGCTTGGATTTCTTCTCTTCCCTCCCTCCCTCCCACCTACAGGCTCCTTTCTTTCTCATTCTGAATCATAGGCAGCATCGGAGCACACAGAAGAGGAAGGTCTGCTCTTCGTACCAAACACACGTAAGTTGCTGACCGCTGCCATTTATATTTAACAGTGCAAAGTTTATATAGTACTACTATTACCCTATTTTTCTACTTGTTATTGTTCTACTATTTTTTCATCACAGCATAATCTATTCCTGGGGTCTACATTTGTCCAAAGGCCAGAATTTTTCTCAAAAATAATAATAAAGGATGTCTATAGAGATACTGCATTTTATATAAATATATAATTTTATTTAGCCATTATTTAGCCTTCATTTAGCGCCTTTGTCAGTGTTAATAAATTCATATTACCTGTACTGCCGCAAGCCATAAAGACCAGAGTCTTTCACGGGTCCAAATGTAAAAATCCAGAACTTCTCCACCTGTCAATAATCACAGTGGGGTACATGATTGTAGGCCTCTGCGGGTTATATTCCTTTGAAACTGCGTTTACTTGGTCACAAAGTAAACACATCAGCTTCCCCACTGCAAATTCGGTAAAAGCATATTTTGTAGTCCAGTCACTGTTAAAAGTTACATTTTCAGTGTCTGCTATTCTTTTCTTTCTTATTTTCGTCTTCCTCCACTGTTGATTCATCGCCTCCCGCAGGGTGAAGAAAGCACGTCTGTGGTTAGACTGAATAGTCCATCTCATTTGGGTAATGTTTGGCGGACCAAATGAAAAGCTTTGGCTTGCCAGATGTGGCCCACAGGCTGTCCATTGAAGACCCCTGGCCTCGGATCTACAGTCTTTTATACACGTTCTCTATTGTTTTCTCTCCCTATTAGAAAGCGGTAAGATTTTCAACACCGAACGTAAACAAACTATCAGTACAGTATTACACACGAGGGTAGACACAAAGTACTATAACTGTACCTGTACCTGTACTAAAACAATTAACCACTGCGAGGAAGGTCCAAAATAAAATGCAAAACATTAAATACAGGTATTTAATATAATATACTGTAAATATGTTATAACATTATTGAATGTATGGAATATTGCAGGTTCATATTGTCCAATGAGAATATAATATACATATGTTGTTGTTGTACAAATGCATACAGTACAGTATGTGTATTTATTTTAGTTTTTGTACCCTATTTAATTTTCTCACCGAGGTGCAATTTCATCGTTGCATATTTGTTTAAAATTGATCCCCATTAGTTGCTACCAGAGCAACTAGTCTTCCTGGGGTCCATTGCACAAGGCAGCAACACAGCAGAAAACCCAACAACGCATAGGACTCCCAAAAAAAAAAGGTGTTTTACTGTACAGTACATCATACTTAAAAACAGATACACAAAGATTACAATAATCTTTGTAAGATTATTGTGAGGGTTTTTTTTTTTTTTTTACCAAAAAAAAGCATAATTGCTCCATTATAATACCATTTTATTGCAAGTTGGAATCACTTCCAGGTTGTTGACTCAGCCCCAGCTGACATTTTCCATTTGCACCTTTCCGAGGACGTCTCTTTGGAGTGTACTGTTCAGATTCACATGCGTTTAAATGTAATCACTCTAAGCATCTTAGTGCCAAGAAGCTGTTGATAAAAGCACCGTTAGTCGATGATTCATCGTTAAAGGTGTTCTTTTTACTGACTAGATTAATGCATGACCTTTTTGTTAAAAGAACACATCACTTTTCTCAAATCAACAGGATTAGCTTGGCCACCATGGAGGCTAACCACAGCGGCACGTTTGAGAGCGCACAAAAAGAGGTTTACGAGGTGGCAGTGCATGACAACAACGCCGCTGGCAACCACAGCTCCCAGTTTGCAGACGTGGCCTTGCTGCAGACGTTCAAGCCCCTCATCATCCCCTGCTACATACTAGTGTTGCTGGTGGGTGTCTTTGGAAACTACCTGCTCCTGTACATCATCTGCAGAACGCGCAAGATGCACAACGTCACCAACTTCTTCATCGGCAACTTGGCCTTTTCGGACATGCTTATGTGTGTCACGTGCGTGCCCTTTACCCTTGCCTACGCCCTCAACCCTCACGGCTGGGTCTTCGGACGCTTTGTTTGCTACCTGGTGTTCCTCATCCAGCCTGTGACGGTCTACGTGTCAGTCTTCACGCTCACGGCCATTGCTGTGGACAGGTGAGTGACTCAAGACGCGTTTCCAGGTGGTTCGGTTCAGTATGGTTTACCATTGGTACGCTTTGGATCGGGAAATCCTGATCAGGCTTTTTGAGTTTTTCTGAAATGGTGAAGAATCTGTTTTGCTATTTGCTGTTAATTCTCTGCATGTGACATTGAGAACAGCAGCTTTCGATCACCATAAAGACTAACCTTGGTTTTGCTTTACGCTGCCTCTCATCTCAGCTTTATGAGGCTCCACTAATTATACAAGTTATAAACCTGTCAGTCTTTCTTTGATTTTTTTGTACTTGGATGCATAATTAAAGCAGTTTATACAAATTGGCTTTCTCTAAATGACTTGGAGTGTCAAATTGTAAATTCCTAGGTGTGCTCAACGCGATGTACTAAAATGTGAGGACATTTTTGCATTCAAAGCAGATTATTTTGCAGCCATATAAGCGGCACTGTGCCCTCTAAGATTGACGTTGTTAATTTTCACACAAATGGAAGAGGAAAATAACCCCTGTAAAACCTAAAAACAACAGTGGCTCACTTCACCGTAACATCCCTTCACTTCTTCTGCTCTCAATGAAGGCTCTCTCCTTTCCTGATCTTCCCTGCTTTGCTTCTCACGTTTAGTTTTGCCCTCTCTCATCCTTTTAACACATTGCTCTCCAAATTTAAATAATGGAATTGATCAGCTGATCTCTCCATGCAATTGACAAAATCTTCTCGAGGAAGCTCAGGTTCATTGGAACCTGTCTGCCCTGACGGAACGTTCACCGCCGACTACATGATGGACGGGTGGGAAAGGTGGAGGCTCATGTGCCTGGCGATTCTTTCCGTTGAGAACGTCGAAGACATCTACCTATTTGGAACAACGATATCAGGTCTTTTGCTGATTGGATTAGGCGCTGCCCTGATGTATCGCAGAATTCGGAAGACGGAGACAGAAGTCCAACGCACCCCAGCAGCTGCCCGTCATGCTTGATGCGGTGGGCAAAGCCATTAGCACTCTGACTGTGACTATGAATCACAACAAAGAAAACATCTTGGAGAAGCTTTTGCAATGACATCCTGAGGACTGAGGCGCCAAGATTGTGTGCTAGACGGAGCGACTCTCCAGGCCTGTGCACACACATGCAACTAAGGACACTCACGCACATGCACATATGCTACACACACCCCAGTGCTGACCACAGGTCCACGGCATGCGCCTGGCATGTGCCTGGCATGGCTGCGACGGCTGTGGCTTGCTGCCCTGGTGCAAGCCTTCAAGCTCTTATGTTGGAAAGTGTGCTTAGTTGTTGCCGAGGTTTTTTTCCAGTCCCACATTGTACTCCCCCATAGGAGCATAGTCTCCTCCCCTCTCCTCTTGTTCTTCCATTTCCTCTCCTGCTTTTATCGCCCAGTCATCCTGTCCTGTCTACCCCGCTGACATATTGTATGGTACGTTGTATGTGTACGGACGGGTGATTGCACAATTTCGCTTGTACCTCTGTATAAGTGACAAGTAAAGGCCATTCTCGCTCCCTCTCTCTCTCTTTCTCTCTCTGAAGTTGCCACTTTTGTTTGCAAAAAAGCCAAAAGCCAAAGAAAAAGCAAAACACGTGGAGCTATTTTTTTTGTCGTTCAAATCTAATAAAAAGTTTTGTCAAAAATGTTGGCTCAGTTAAAATCTTGACCTTAAAAGTTCCACTGTATATTGATTACTATATTGTATGATGATTTTAAAAGGTTTGAGCAGTGCTATCAAACTGGCAGGCGGAATGGCATCAGACCGTCCGTCTTGAGAGGTTTTTTTGTGCAAAATGTACTTAAAAACAACAGAGCGCTACTGTCATATCGTGGATCTTTGGCTAGTGTTTTTGCAGTAGATTCTTAAATTTTAAATTGTTGTATGAAATCCATTTGACCCTTGGTATACTGACCTTATTATTTTAGATACTACGCAACAGTGCACCCCCTAAAAAAGCGCACCTCTGTGGCCACCTGTGCATTCGTCCTGGCTGGAATCTGGCTGATGTCCTGCGGCCTGGTCGCTCCTGCGGTGAGCCACACCTACCACGTGGAGTTTAAAGAGGAGGGCTTCACCATTTGTGAAGAGTTCTGGTTGGACCAAGAGAAGGAGCGACGGGTCTATGCATACAGCACCCTGCTCATCACCTACGTCCTACCCCTGTCCGCCGTCTTTGTGTCCTACTTGTGCATCACGGTCAAACTGAAGAAGTGCATCGCCCCTGGTCACAGGACGCAGGAGAGGGCCACTGCCCACCAAGCCCGTAAGAGGAAGATCTTCCGCTTGGTGGCCCTCCTTGTATCAGCCTTCGCCGCATGCTGGCTCCCTATTCACGTTTTCAACATGCTACGGGACGTAGACATCACGCTCATCAACAAGCGCTTTTTCTTGCTCATACAGCTGCTTTGCCACCTGTGTGCCATGAGCTCCTCCTGCTGCAACCCCTTCCTGTACGCGTGGCTGCACGACCGATTTCGAGCGGAGCTGAGGAAGATGCTCAGGTGCCACCGCCGTATTGGAGCACCGGTCAATCACTGTACCGCAGGTGTTGTCTTGTAAAGGCGTGACAACAAAGAATGTCATTCTTTCAGAATTATTTGAATCATAAAGATGATCATCACAAATGTGTCATGTGACCACAATGTGAGAAACAAAAAAAAACCCATTCCTTTACTGTTATTGGTCGAGGGGGAAGTTAGCCTTGAGCAGGGGTGTAACTGTTCATGTATTTGTATACGTTTACGTATACGTATACGTTGTATACAGAACATTCGTTATGGTACAGAGGCATGCATTGGTTGAGGGACAGGAAGTGTAACTGCCTCGTCACATGTCTACTCTGTAAACAAATAAAGTGCAGCCCAGCCTTTGGCTAGCAGGAATCGTAGCCAAGAAGAAGCCAGAGCTTGAAAACCCTCTTCCGTTGCTAAAATATCCTGTTTGGGGACACTTGGCCTTCCCGGTAAAATTATACCAAAAAAGAAGACGAAACCAGTGTGCCGCTATTGTTGAAAAGAGATGGAATGGCTACAAGCTGAAATATTAATGTGTACTTCAGCCAATGAGGAACTTTCATTTCCTCAAGATAAGATAATAATTCAGACTGTTCAAACTGTTTCTGTTGCACTCATCTGCATTGTTGTTCATTATTAATCATCAGAGATGTTGCCACAAAAACTAAGCAGTTTTACATTTTCCATTTTTACAAGAGTGACCTTAAACCGAGGTACGTCCGTGATTATGGCATACTGTTACACCCCTATGATTGGGCCCAAAAAGCCTGCCGAGCAGCAAGCAGCAAGGAAAGTATTTCACGATTTACGCTGTTGACCTGTATCTGCTAGGTTGTTAGTGTTACTTCACCTGTGAAGGTTTGTACTGAATTGCAGATGTTCTGTGTTGTGTGTGTGGTTGGTGTCCCATTAATGTACAGTTTATGTTGTCTTGTTTAGCGATGTCATTGTGATGACACGGAGGAAAACTATTATACTACTTTGTTTGCTAAATTCTGCAGGTAGCTCATAGAGTTAGCATTTGTCATGTTGTCATCATTTTTATTTTGGACTTGATACTAAATAAGGGAGATGTGCATACAGAATGTATGTCAAAAAAAAGACTTGAACAAAGAGTGTTTGACTGATAAATGGTGCAAAATATGCAAAGCTGATTTATGTGTTCCTGGTGGAGCACAGGTTTACTTCTTTTGTGTGACAACTGTGTACAAATGTCTCTTCTTTTAAACGGGAGCACATCTACTCAGTGATTTGTTTATATTTACTGTTATTACAATGATAGATGTTATGAATAAAGACAAATACATGTCTTAAGTTTGCGGTGCGTAATTATATTGTGTGATTGATCCTTCTTCAAAATCTTTGTGCTGCTTGAGAATAGTTGCGGAATATTGAATTCCAGCTGTGCATTCACAAATCATTCTGGCAGCTTGTATATCCTCCTACAAATATTTTTAATGAACATTTACATTTGCAGTCACTTTCATAGTTCACCCAATAGTCCAACACCATTTACAAAAGGTTGCATTATACATTATGAATATATATAAAAAAATAAAATCTTATAATCACACCACCTCTGCATAATTTTGCAGACATTGGTTATGTAGGTGTTACAGAATTTTGCTGACCTTGCACACCTCTAGTAGTACAATGGTGTCAATCAAAATTGAGCATTACTATCTTTTTAAGGCATATTTTTTTGGCTGCAGCTCTTGCATTGGATTGCATTAATGTGTGCAAATTTTGTGAAATCATTGTATGAACGAAAAAGAGTAAAACCTCATTTGGTGGTCTCAGTCTGCGCTACGAATGCTGCCTGTGCTAGAGCGAATTCCCTGGCCTCCCGGGGGGTGCGAATGTACGACTCAATTTCACTGTCAGAGATGTCCTCGTCACCCGTCACATCTTTCAGCCCTTCTGGGTGCACTCTCCTTTTCTTGGGGTGAGTCACGCACGGAGGGGCCAAAAGCACCCTCTTCCCCCAGTTTGGCTGTGGATGTTGATCAGCTTCATCATTATTGTTGTGTCCATTTGTCTGCTTAGCTTTTTCACAGGTTGTCTGACCTTCAGTCTCAGAGGGCTCTTCACTCTCCTCCTGCAAAGCTAACTCGTGGGTCTTCAAAGCCCTCCGTAACAAAGCGTACCTATTCTTGACGATATCCTCCACGTGCTTAACAACATTCTCTGATGTCACCGCATCCGTGACCCAAGGGATCTCCTTGCCTAGTTTGCAAAGCACCCGCTTTATCTCGGCCACTCTCGTCATCGCGGCTCTGTGCTTCCTCATCTTGGCAATGAGACAGAACTTCTCCAGGGTCATTTTGAGACGAACGTGGTTGGGGTTCAAGGACTGCCAGGCCAGATAGACCATAGCCATCATTAAGGGGACGGGTTTGCGTCCCGTCACGATCCAGGACTCGGCGGCCAGCTCCACCAAGGCCAAGGCTCGTTTGTTCAAGTCTTTGTGGTCCTCAGCAAGGTCTTCATGCACGTCAAGAGAGGTGATTTTGTATCTAATGGAGAGAAAAAAAACCCCACAGTATATAAAATCATTCATGAGAATCAGTTGTACTTTATTTAAATTATGATTGAATGCCAAAAGAAACAAAACATACAAAAAATACAGCAGATTAAACATTATGTTGAAAATTACCATGGAAACTTAATAGCTGAAAACTATCAGTTTAAATTCTGAACAAAATCTCCGTAGAAAATAATGAAAACAGAAATGATCCGTTCCCAGGTCAAACTGTCACCATCGCAAAACATGAATTAACAGTAATACATTCCTAGCTTAAAAGAGTAAAATGAGAAATAACGGTATTCATTCTTTGAGGGAGCATAGATCTTATGCGTTACTCATTTAATATTCATAACTGTCATACAGCCGTAAAAATAAGCTAGAATATAAAAAGAAGAATGAATGGTGTTAACTTTGATGTTGTCGCTTTCTTTCAATGTCACATTATTGTTGCTTTAGCGGTGTAGTAATGAGCAGCCAAAACAGAGTGAGCGTATACGCTCCAGTGACAATACGTTCAGTTTTACAGATTTGCTGAATTCTTGTGCTAAATGTGGCCGTCTTGCATGAGGACTGCTCAATGTAAAGTGATCTTTTAAGCTGATTTTTCCCAAAAAATTTGGGTTGATTTGCAAATTTTACAGGTTTAGTCTAACTTAGAGGTTCCACTACAGTAGAAAAAAAAAAGTTTTCATTAAAAGGTTCCATATTATACTATGTATTTTAAGATGTGTAGTGTAGCCTTTTTTCATAAGAGTGGAGCAAACATGTGAGAGAGATGATTTTTCTCACGTTTGGTGCTCATAGCGAGGCACTGGGGACATATTACTGTCATCAAAATGTCACTTGCGCAAAATAGGGGACCTTTAATGACACAAAAACACCCCTGCTTTACTACTTACTCTTGACAGTGTGCCTCCATCACGTCGGTGACATTGACAAGTGGTGCCTCGATCTTGAGAATCTTGATCATGTTCTGGAAAACGGCCCCCATCATCACCGTGTCAGCCTCCAGCAGACAGCTGATGGTTCCCATGGTGACAGGCCAGTTGAGCTGCCTGCAGCTGGCCAGCACACAGCAGCCGGCCAGGTTCTCCTTCTTCTGCAAGCTTACCTTGATGAAACTCTCATGCTCATAGGCTTGCGCGAAATAGGTGCTCGACAGGGTCTCAATTTCGGCATTGACTCGAAGGGCTCGGCATAAGGCTTTGACTCGCTGTTGGCCTGCATGGGTGGGATAAAAGTGGTTGATAAATCAAAGCAGTGAATTTAAGCAAACATATGAGTGATTAGCTCACCTTTTATCTGGTTTAAACAGGGCTTTTTGGTCACCGCTGTTGTCCGGCTGTAGCTCACATCTATTAAAAAAATTTTTAAAAAAAGGATGAAAACCTCATGAGTTGGCTTGCACCTCCCATAATGATAATATGATACACTTCATATGCCATGGTATGATTTATTTGTTTCAAACATGCTTAACAAGTTCCATTCAGTAACATTACAGTGTTACATTTGCACATGTCTGAAAAGGAGTACAAAGAAGCAGAGCTTGTTAAACCCTAACCTTTTATTCATATGTATTACTGATTATTCACTCCCTCCATATCTTTTGCATGTTGACACGTTTGCTTATATTTTGTCTAACAGACAATGAGTAGCAATGTATACAGTAGATAGCTGCTGCAATGTTAAAGGAAAACGAATTAAAAAAATTTATATAGAAAAAGTAGAATAAAAAATACAACAGTAAATAGAATAACAATGCATATAATTAACATATAAAATGAAATTTGTTAGATACGATAAATTAATAATATATGATAGACGTTATGCTCGCTCCATATACCTGTGCCTTCGAATGTGTCGTGGGTCAAAGCGCCCTCAGATACCACAGCGCCGCAGTCCACACAAATCAGCTGCCTTTGAGTGTGCAGGTCGTCCTCCACAATGTTGGAAGAACCGCAGCCGGGACATTTTAAACCCACCGTAGACATGTTCTGTATCTGTAAATTACGTCCACCAACGTAGTGACAACGTTTACAGACTGTCAAGACTATCACGCCGGCGAACCAGGAAGTATAGCGGAAGCTATGACAAGGAGACAAAATAGCTCCGTGTGGATTTAAAGTGTCCAGAAAGAAGTTCCGCCCTCATTGCCGCCACAATACAAAGAGTTTGAAGAAATAAATACTAAAATAAAAATATACAATTGTTACCACAAGAACAAAGACGACATATTACAATAATAAAAAGTGATTTTACAAGAATATTGTTTCATATTTTATTGCTCTTTTAACACTTAACTCACCTCGACAACATGAAAACGCCAATAAAATTACTTAAATTTGTGACATTATCAAATAATTAAAGTAACATTAAGACTTAACTTATCGGAAATTTTATTTAGTATCTTACTGTTTTTTTCCAGTGTTGTGTCCTTGTTCTAATGAACATTACAATTAAGTCATTTCACACCACATATTTAAAACGGCTGAACGATACTCTAGTGCACGTTTCAAACTCGTGCCACTAGGGAGACAGTGCAGGTTTTCTCCCCAACCAGTTTCTCCTGCAGGTGAATTAATTGATGAGCGCCTTTCCTCAAATCAAAGTAGGTGATGATCATTAAAATCACCTGCTTTAGTGACCGGCTGGCAAGAAAAGCTGCAGTGTCTCGACCCGCAATGGCACGGGTTTGACACCACTGCTCTAGTGGTGAGCATGCTGGCCACATAGTCAGGAGATAGAGAAGATTAGGGTTCGACTCAACGTTGGGCATATATGTGTGGAGTCCAGGGCGTACCCCGCCTCTTACCCATAAGTCAGCTGCGACACTAATGAGGATAAGGCATAGAAAATGGATGGATGGAAATTATTTAAAACTTTGATGGTGACTTTTTTTTTTAAACTACAGGTTATAAGATTGCAACTTTCTTCAAATTACTCTGAATGGGAAAACATTGAAATTCAAAATATTTGCACCATGAAAAAAAACACTAAAGACAAATTTTAATCGTTTTTTAATGGTTACAAGGTTGTTTTAACAGTAGTACATTTATAGCATCAAATAAACAATGCAAAACAACAAAAACTCAGTTTTAGTAACAGGGACATTAAATACATTGGCACTTTGCTTTTGTTTTTGCATAGTTTAATACTTCATCAGTGTAAAAATTGCAATTCTGCAAACCGAGTAAAGTGCTTTTTTTGAGAGATCATCAAGTAAACTTTTAACAATCAGTGCAAGAAGGTGTGTATGTAGAAGCTGCATAGTTTTAAACATCCAAAAGCCAAATCTTACATTGAAAAACAATTACAATTTAAACGGCAATTAATGGTGGTATCATTAAACATGTCATCAAATCAGCACTGCTTAAACATAGCAAAATATCTGGAATGTTACTACGATTTAGAAAAAGGCAGAGTGTCTTTGTACTCATTAGCATCTTTGGAACTGATGCTTTTATGCATGTGTACAGTATAGTATGACATTCATGTGCAGGTGCTGAAAATCCACCTAGACGACTTTCTTCAGTGACATGAGAATGCTCGGTTTCTCCTCCATGACACGCACAAGTAAATTGTCGATGTATTGCTCCAACTCCGCTATTTTTTTATCCTTGTCCTGCAGCTGGGTCTCCTGTTTTACAACCAGGGAGATGAGTTCATCCTTGGTGAGCATGGAGTACGGCCCCTTTGCACCACTTTCTTTTACCTGAAAAAACAAAATAAATACATGCAGTACATCTTTTAGTCCATTTTGAAAAAGGAACGGCCATCGCTTGGTAATCTAAACAATACCTTTGTTTTCTCCTGAACTTTACCAACAAGTCGTGTGCTTTTATCTGTTTCTCCCTCAGTGGCTGAAACAGGATGCTGTTCCTGAGTAGTGAGGGGTTTCACAGGATGAAGTCTGCAAAAAACCCAAGAGCACAGAGATTAATGAAATATTTGTAACATAATAGACTTTTTTTTTTTTTGCTTCATTGTGTTATTATGTGACATATTGACAAAATGATCCAGAAACACTGGCCAAGACCTTTAATATGGTGTATGGGTCAATATGATTTGTTAGGAATTGTTTTCTGACTTGTTATTTGTCCTTAGGGACTTGCTTCGTGCTCATAATCAACCACCACCAATTTTAATGAGCCATCAACATACTACATGACCACCAAATTTGGAGGCAATTGGGCACCAAAATCATACACTGGCACTTTGAAAAGATAATAAACCATGCTGATTAAATCCATGCTTTGGCGGAGGTAACAAATCAATCTGCTAAAACAGGTTTTCAGCTCACAGTCCCAACTAAAAATGGACTGTATCGTATGGACACGAATAGAAGAAAGTATTTTTCTCTTGGAAAGGGCCTGAAAAAGACAGGTGGTCTTATATTCTTGATCTAAAGATTTAAACATGCAAACTAACGACTTTTCTTCTTGTCACACACAATAGTGACTAAACTGATTGTCTCGGATTCTGTCTTAGGGCCTTGAAAGAGTGGCGTTGTCTTATATTTGGGTCAATAACATTACATGCAGTCATATAACATGGACATACAGTATACAAAGAACACAGAGGACATTTATTTTCATTCATTCATTCAATAAAAATTGACCAGCATCCTATTTTGACTCCCATCCCTTAGTTTGGAAACCCCATCCACATAAAGCAAAGCATAGCCACCTCACCTGCGTAATGCTGCAGGAGGCACTTCCTTCTTCCCGCTTGCATCATTCCCTGCAGGCTGCTTTGGTCCACATTCTTTTGGCAGACTCTCCTGGTGCGACAAAGCTCGGTCGTTCTCAGGTGCAGTGTGGGCGTGCTTAGGGGTCTGTTTATTATTTGGTGTGCTTTGTATAGCAGTAAGGGTCTTTGCAGGTGGTGCGGGTGCACGGGACTTGAAGGATTTGACTTTGGTTTCAGATGCTTGATTGGAAGTTTGCGACATAGGTGGAGGCCATGACACTGAACTATAATCATGTGGGGATGCTGCATCGTCACAGTCATCATCTTCAAATGGATTTAAACTAACCGGGACGGTCCTCGGTTCTGGGTTAGGTATTGATGGTGCTGGACGCTTAGTGTGTTTGGCTGCTGACGAAGTCCCACTGATGCTGTCTTGTGCATCTGTGAGAGATCTGCTCTGAGGTGTGACACTGGCAGTTTTCACCTCCTTGTCTTTATTCTGCTTGGCAATTGGCGCCAGTTGACGTTTAGGTCCATCCTGCTCTCCTTGATTAGGTGTCTCCCCTTGCGTCCTACATGGAGGCTGAGGAGCTGGTCGCTTCTTTTCATCCACGGAAATGGTTTTGCTTCCCACTTGATAGCTGGGAAGGAAAAACAATGGAGGACAATAAGGTTTTACATTTAAGGAGATGGAAAAATGATGAACATTCATGATAGGCTTGTTAAAAGTACGTCAAGGGCACACTCTCACTGCTCCACAGCATTACGTATTATCGCTTTAGCTACATTCCTGACTGTGTGACTCATTATCTGTTTGTTTGTGAACGTTTGATGATTATGCTGTGCATTAAGAGTGTTTCATCTTCAAGATATTGGTGTTCCAATCCCCGACCATGTATGTGCATGTCAGGATGAGAGAGTGGGGATTCCACCGAAAATTAGGCTTTATCGCTGGTTGTATTTATTTTGTACTTTGAATACTGCTTTTTCATGTTTGATAAACTTTGCCTCTCAATTTGGTACCCAATTAATATGCAGACTTAAATCATAGCAGTTGCAAGTCGACAAAACCGAAGCTCAAGTTCAACCCATTCAAAACGGAAGGATCCCCACAGCTGGCTGAAATAAGTAGAACGAATACATCAGTGTTCATTTCAAACTTTAATAAAAACTGACCATGCAAAATACAACTTTTTGAACCAGAATCACTTACTATAAAATTAACTCACCAATTAATCATGTTCAATATTTCAAGTTTATGAAGATTAAAAAAGGTTTAAGTGTGCAGGAGTAGAGGGGTACATGGCCTCAAGTCAAATGTCGGAAGGGGTATGTGACTGAAAGCTTTGGGAACCACTGCTCTACAGCATTTGGTGCGTCATCACTTGTGCAACATTCCTGCTTTTGCGGCTTTATTTTCATTGTGCAAAGTGGTGGTTGTCATTGACAAGCGGCAGCAGGAGAAGCGATCAGTTATCAATAGCTGGCAGGAGGAGTGATTAGTGATCGCATGCATTTCTACTATTTTTGTCATGTTATGCAGCTACATGAGAGGTACAACATGTTAGAACACTACCTGTAAAAAAAAAACAAAAAACACACACAATTTAATTAATTTAAATAATTGACCAAAACATTTAATAATAAATAAATGACTGTCAAAGGCCAATGTTTACCCCTGCGTCAGCCAGCTCGGGCGTTAACTGACACCTCCACACGACTTCAAGCAATGAGGTCAGACAACTCACCAAGCCACAAACCTACACTGACGGGAAACACACAAATCCATGCACACGCACATGCCAACACAGCTATGCAATTGTCACCAAGCTGTCAAGGTTTGTGTTGCCAAGGCGACAGGATGCAAGCTCGATCAGGAAGTCAGTGCACATGTAAATGACGCAGATATCAATTTCATCCTACATTCACGACTTCCTCCTGTCCTCATCTTCCTGTTCAACGATACAGTAACGAGATTAAAGCCACTTCACTGATGTCCTCCTATTATAATTAATTGGCATTCATACTTAATACCTCCTTGAGGCGACTGTATTTAGTATTATTATGTTTAAGCAGTATATTGGGTATATTTATAACTACTAACTGATTAAAAGAATATATTTAAACATATATACTGTAGGGTACAAGGAACAATATTTATTAGTGCATGTGCATGTTACGTATGCTAGAAGTGCCTCTGTGTGGAAACTGACCTTTCCAAGATGGCGGTGTCAGTATCCAGTGTGCTGCACTTTGACCCAGAAGACAAGATAGGAATTATGTCATCATTATTAGAAACATCTTCATCAAATGGATTGGTGGAATGAACGTGTGTGAGACTCTCAGCAGTTTCTCTCCTCCTCCTGTCCTCCATCATCTCCATCTTTTGTTCCTCCTGTCTCCTCGTCCCCATGTCTTTGTCCTTTCTCTTGTGCTCCTCCTCCTCCAGTTTCCGCTCTTGTTCTTTCCCATTTCTTTCCTCCTCCTCAGTTCGTCTCTGTTCTTGTTGCTCCATTCTCTTTCTCTCGTTTTCTTCCTTCCTCACCCTCTCATCTTCTTCCCTTCTACTTGCTTCCTCCATCTTTTTCCTTTTCTCGTCGTCAGCTAATCTCTCATCTTCCTCCTTTTTTCTCCTCTCTTCTTCCTCTTTCCTCCTTTCTTCTTCAAGTTGTTCCGCTTGTCTTCTCATCGTCTCTTGTTCGTCCTGTCGAGCTTTCTCAATCCTTCTCTCCTCTTCTTCCAGTCTCTTCTTCTCTTCTGCAAGTTGTTCCTCCTGTTTTCTAATCTTCTCTGCTTCATCTTGCTTCATTTTTTCCTCCTTCAACCTTTCCTCCTCCATCCTAGTCCTCTCCTCTTCCTCCCTTCGGTGCTTTTCTGCTTCCTCCAATATCTGTTTCTCCTCAAATGCTAATCTTTCAAGCTCTTCTTGTCTTCTCATCCTCTCCTCCTCTTCCTTCTTTCTTTCCTTCTCTTCTTCCTCCAGTCGCCTCTTCTCCTCGGCTAATCGTTCTAGCTCTTCTTCTTGCCTCCTCATTCCCTCTTGCTCCTCCTTCCTCACCTTTTCTTCATTCCTCATCCTTTCTTCCTCCTTTCTCACCTGCTCCTCTTCCCTCTTCATCCTCTCTTCTTCCTCTTGTCTCCTCATTTCCTCCGATAGTCGTCTTAGCTCTTTTTCTCGTCTTTTGATTCTCTCATCTTCCTCCTTTCTCGCCTTCTCTTCATTCCTTTTTCTCTCTTCTTCTTCCACCCTCCTCTGCTCTTCTGCTAGTCGTTCCAGCTCTTCTTCCCTCATCTTCTCCTCTTCCTCTTTTCTTGCCTTCTCTTCATTTCTTCTCATCTCATCCTCTTCCTGTCTCCTCTTTTCCTCTGCTAGTCTTTCCTGCTCTTCTGCTTCTTGTCTTTTCATCCTCTCTTGTTCCTCCTTCCTGGCCTTTTCTTCATTCATCATCCTTTCTTCCTCCTTTAACTTCTCTTCATTCCTCTTCCTCTCCTCTTCCTGCAGTCTTCTCACCTCCTCTGCTACTCTTTCCAGCTCTTCTTGTCTTCTCATCCTCTCTTGCTCCTCCTTCCTCGCCTTTTCTTCATCCCTTCTCCTCTCCTCTTCTTCCATTCTCTTCTTTTCCTCTGCTAGTTTTTCAAGCGCTTGTCTTCTCTCTTCATCCTCCCTCGCTTTCACTTCATCCATCTTTGCAATCGTTTCATTCCTTTTCTCTTCTTCTTCCAGTCTTCTCTTTTCCTCTGCTACTCTTTCTAGCTCTTCTTGTCTTTTCATTCTCTCTTGCTCCTCCTCCCTCGCCTTTTCTTCATTCCTTCTCCTCTCCTCTTCTTCCATTCTCTTCTTTTCCTCTGCTCGTCTTTCAAGCTCTTCTTCTCGTCTTCTCTCTTCTTCATCCTCCCTCGCTTTCTCTTCATTCTTCCTTACATTCTCTTCATTCCTTTTCTCTTCTTCTGCCAGTCTTCTCTTTTCCTCTGCTAGTCTTTCCAGCTCTTGTCTTCTCATTCTCTCTTGCTCCTCCATCCTTGCCTTTTCTTCATTCCTTCTCCGTTCTTCTTCTTCCAGTCTTCTGTTTTCTGCTAGTCTTTCCTGTTCGTCTTCTCTTCTCATCCTCTCTTCGTCCTCCTTTCTCAACCTGCTCTCCTCTTCCTCGTCTAATTGTTCCCGATCTTCTTCTTCTTCCTTTTCATGTCTCATCCTCTGCTCCTCTTCAAACCTGTCAATCATTTTTCCTCTCTCCATCTCCTCCTTAGAGTTCCCATCTTCCAAATCCTCCTCCTCCTCTTCCCAGGTTGTGTACTGCCTGATTGCAGGAGGGGGTGAGCTTTCCGGAACATCTTCCATAGACCCGTGGCCTGAGCTGGCCAGACTGAAGTTGGATCCGATGCGAGTTGTGCGAGGCGGCGGTTCCTCACAGTAAACATGGCTGCCATTGATGCACAGGTTGCTTTTGTCGAAAGAGGAGTGTTTCTGACTGAATTGATCTTTGCAGTCGGAGCTGCCTGAGCGTTTATGTTTCATGAACTTGAACTTCTTTTTACCTGGAAGGGATTGGAAAGGGACAAACTTGACTAAAGATACCAGCAGGAATGGAACTCTGTGAGGAGCAGAACTCCACCAAGGCCAAACAATTCCAACTTGGGAATCGGGATGTTTTTTTCACCTTGCAACCAATGGTGGAGGACTACGCTCTACTGATTGCTATTCTTGTTAATCCTAATAATTATGGAACTGTCATCAGAATATAAATAGCACTGACCTTCCAAGGCATCGACATTAAGACCAGACGACATGCTGCCACTCGGTGAGGAGTTCTTGGCAGGCAGCACCGACATGGACTGTGACATGTTCCTCTGCAGGTTGGACTTGTGAGAAAACAAAGACTTCAATTTGTGTTTCTTCTTCTTCTCCTCTTTGCCTGCAGCTGACTGGCCGCCATCCTCCTCTTCCTCGCTGTCGGTCAGAACCTGCGTGAAGGACGGCGCCGCCGCCTGATCCGATTCTTTTTTCTTACCCCGGACTTTGTCCTTCAGCTTGCCCAGGCGAGATCGAGGTTTGCCCGCGGCAGAGAGGTCAAACATGCTGGCTGTCATGTTGTTCCTCAAAAACTGGATGTCCACAAGGACCTCGCCTCTGTCTTTGTCCACCTTGCCCGTCTTGTCCAATAACTTGAACCACCTTGACAGCAGACATTGAAAGATATAATTCATTAGTATAGACAGCAAACTATCGAATTAATACTTCTATTCAATTAACCGCCAACACTCCTATAACCAAAAGCAAATAACCACCAGGGTCTGTAAACAGCGCCGAGCCAAAAGAAACATTAACAACTGTGGCTGATGTAGTTTTTTTGCTTCAACTCCACTATCTGCATTTTGAATGGTCAGCCATCAGCAGCTTTATCCATCTCTGCATGCGCTTTAAAATATTCCCACTCAGCTGTCTGTGTGAAACGCGTGCATGTTACACTTGGATACCGTTTACAATGAAGTCATCAGTGGTATTAATGCTGGCTGGGCAGCATTAATACCACATTAATATCACAATTACAGCATTGGTTCTGTTGCTATTTTGTGCAGTATAGTTGCTCATAAATGATGTTTTCACAGACAGCGACATTGTCCTTTTCACTTTCTCATGCACTCAATAAAAAATATTGTGGACAACATAAAGCTTTTTACCTTCCAGGAGGTTCTTGGAAACTTGAACCTCACCACAAGGCAAATGGAAAGTGACTTCATAGGAAAGTTTTACAAAAAATAAAATACAACTGACCAGTCTTCTGGAGAGTTTAGTATGAATGCTTTGACTGCATAGTGACTGTATGACAGTCTTGAGACAATCTGTACCAAAGTTATTCCCAGTATTTTAAAAACAGTATAACAGTAAGAGAAAGGGGTCTTGGAAAAAACAGTAACAAAAAAGTCAGAATCAGCATACATAGTGCTTATCAAGCATAAATCCGGGGTCAGCAGGATTCCTGAGGAAATGAGGAAGGCAATTTTTGTGTGTGTGTGTGTTAGTGTGTGTGTGTGTCCATGCGGGGGTCTCTTTGGTATTTTCATGCTGCAGGCCATCAAACTGCCGGTGCAGGAAAAAAATGCCTTGAAAACAAACAGATGCGGATCAAATGTACAAGGTTTATGTCAAATAGTATATGCATTTAAAATAAACACTCAAAACACAAAAAATAAAAAAGAACTCGATAATTTTGCCGGCTTTAATATCTCGTCTGTTTTCCTCGTCTCTCAACTGCAAAACAGGCAGGAAGAGAGTTCAGTCTGTGCATTGGTTTCAGCAAATTGGCACGTTTGTTCCATAGTACAACAGCATGAATGGGGTGAGCCCTTTTGTCAGTCACAGTCTCTGTCTCAGTGGGTATATACAGTAAATAGATTGCAAAATATTGTCACCTATTTGTTTATAGTTTTAAAATCTCGTCTCGTCAATCATCTCATCTGGAGTGTCTCGTGATAGCCCTATTAAGTATGCTTAGATATTTATTTATTTATAAGCTGCACAGTGTGGTACTTTCCAAACTTACAACTGCAAAAAACAAGCTTCATTGAATGCACCATTAAAAAAGAAATGCAATATTGGAAGAAAATGAGGGTCTAGAGACACATTTTATCCAAGAGGAAACTACTGGCAGCAAGAAATGAGCACTGCAGCAAAATGGAGACTGTGCACTATAATACTGCTATGTCAGTGTAAGCTAACATTAGCATCTGTGTTTATTATTGTCATTTCTAACTATGTATACTCAAATGTAACAGTGATTAATCTGCAGGACCAACGAATGACCAGTAGTGGTCATTTATTAACAAGTATATTGCACAACACATGAGCAACAGAACCAATGTTGTAATAGTGGTAAGGAGCAAACTGCTCAGTCAGCATTAACACCGCTGAGGACTCAAAAATATGCAACATGCAGGAGTTTCACACAAACAGCCCACATTTACAGCCACAGCTCTTAATGCCAATGTTTTTTGACTGGCGCTAATTAGAGACCCCAATTTGAGACACCGGCAGTTATTTGCTTGAAAAAGGGCATAGCTACAGTCTGTAAACACTGAATTTGTTGGTAGTTACAAAACTACTACATACATCCCACATGGACACGTCAAAAAGAGAAGTGAACTCCTTCCGTTAAAGCGCGAAGGAAGTTACACAAATGTCAAAGTAGTCTTCACGTGAAGCCTGCCGGATGACAATGCCTTAAAGCTGACTAATCCGACTCAACATTGTCAACATATATTCTCCTTTAGTGCGCACGCACGCACACACACACAAACGCACACACACACACATCCTTCCCTGTGCACTAAAGATATGACAATGAAGACCTCTCTTATCACTTCTCACAGCTGTGTGAGTGGGAGAAGAGCAAGTCAGCAGTGATAAACGTCCATGCAGCACTAGTGGACAGAGCTTATCAGATCATCAGTGTTTGAAATGAAGGCCTGGTCGCTAGAGACAGGGTGGGGATCTATAGAACATTCTGAAAAAACACTGCTTGAGCCGATTGGTGTGGAGGCATATGATGCAAATCAGAGTACACTTTCAAACACACACATTCTGCTGCTTTTAACAATGTTAAACAGAGGCCCTACAATAGTGTATTGGATGTGCGTTGGGAGCACGCTGCTTTGTGTATCCGTAGCTTTAATGCTAATGAGCTGTGTTTGTCCATGCCTGACTCTGACAGAGTGTATGTCTCCAAGAAGAGCTATTATGTCCTTTACCTACTTTTTACATACAGACTGTAACTCTAAACTTGTCCATATCACATACAACGTAGCATTAAGAAATGGGACAGGAAGAAGCAAACGTTAGCAGCACTAGCATACCCATCTTAGCTACAGCGTCAACATTACAATCACATTTTAAACAGCAACCTCATCCATGCTAGTGAAGAAAAACAATTAGCCCCCAAGTCTGTCGCTGATTAATGGATAGTTGGCGGAGTTCTTGGCTTTAAGATGTGTAGCAAAGCCTACTTTTTTTTTTGTACACTATTGTCCTCCATGAAGTGGTGGGCGTATAAATGGGGCGGTCTCAGATAGTCCAGTGCGGGTCAGAAGTGGTATGTCGATGAGGAAGGTGGTTTTTCCTTCATGAGATCATGAAAAACTGGAACTTCTAAAGTAACAGTTGAGCGCCTCAAAACTGGAGCAAACAAGTGAGGGAGGGGATGGATTTTTCTCACATTTAGTGCCCATAAACAGACTCTAGGGACGCATATTACCGTTAGAACTTCATTAAAAACTCTTCTGCATTGCAAGGCGTCTTCAAATGCCCAAGTTGGTGGTAAATGGGTGAGGTCCAGATAAACCCTGCATTCACACAGCTATTTTTCTGAAAATTGGACATTAGTTTTGCCCACTTTATCAAACGTGCTGATAGGAAGTTGCACATAAACATCAAGCTCACAGCAATGTGAATGGAGGTCATAAAAAATGTTAAGAGCCATTGTCCACATTATTGCACTTAATGCTAAAGTCCAGCATTGAGTTGGCTCACTTGTAGGTTCAATTTAACAACTATTAACATGTTAACACATCTACCCACAGTAACACTAAATGTTTCCTTAATGTTGCACTGTAAGACGGTGTGAGCGCTAGCAGCACCAAGGAAGGTCTGCTGTTTTTGCCAGAGAACCTGACCTTGCGGGCCATCACTGTTTATTTTTCACTGATAAAGCTGCCAGGAATGCGAGGCCACGGGCAAATTTAAACCTCGGAGGAAAGGTGCATGCACAGGACTGAGGGAAAAATTTACCAAAAATGTCAGCAAACAAGAAGTGTAGCTAATTCCTGACAAATAAAAGAACATGCGAGTAAGGAGGAGAAGGGAGGCTGGTATGCTGTAGGTCACATGGTAGGAGCATAAACTACTTACAAGCAGCTTAGCATAACAAAACACTCTCCATTCTTGACTAATATACTGTGTAGCTGATCAGGCCTGTGTTGCTATTTTACCATATTAAACCAAGCCTGGGGTAATATATGCCATGTTTACTTTATATCTTTCCTCTTTACAAGCTCAAAGTACCCTAAAAAAATTTGTCAATGAACAAATACATCCTTTAATTATTTTTAATGATTAGGGTTGCAGTTGCAACCCTCCGGTTATTAAAAATGCTGCGCATGGACTGTGACTCACAGTTTTAATAATTTAAAAAAAGCAAGTTTTGCTTCATAAAAACTGCAGAATATATTTAAAATACTCAATACACTAAATTAAAAAGGGCATGTTCTTATACTACACACTGAAAAAAAAGCTGATTTTAATTCACAGTAAATTGTATTACTACTATTTTTGAAGGTAGACATAATTAGATTTATGATCAGTGATTTGAATAGTACTACACATACTGAGTACTCCAGGAACAGTCAATGTCATTTTAATAAACAGACTTGCAGATACATCGGTGCTCCATTGGTGCTTATTTTATGCTTTTCTGAATCTCCCTTTATTCTCCTTTTACATTTTTTGGAGCAAATCACAGAGTTGGTCATGAGAGTATTGATACTTCATCTGAGCCTCTTGGAGGACATCATTTGATATTTTTCACATTTTTATGGTTGTGTCTTTATTAATTGCACATATTTTGTATATGTGTTTGTATATATTTCATCTATATTTTGGAGCGTAACAATTGCGATTAGTTATTTTAACAATATTGCTGATTTTATGTAGTTCAAGCCTGGAACAGTCCATAATATTCATTTTAAAAGCAGCTATCCCACAGAGCTATGTTGTTAAGAGTATCAGTACTCTATCTGAGCCTTCTGGAAGACCTCATGTTATATTTTTTCACATTTTTATGTCTCTACCTTTACTGTATTCATTTTACCTAAGTTATATTCTTGTCAACCTTTTATATGTTTAATACTGTCGCTGTATTTTTAATATATAATAGGATTGTGTCCTTACGTTGTCATATTTATTGACGTTTAAATATTTGTATTAATTATCGGTTTTATATTGTCCACTTATTTATATATTTTGTATTACTTTCACGTTTTTTAGCAGTTTAACTTTTGTCTATTTTTCTATTTATGTTTTCCCTGAATAAATTGTTTTTTTAGTAAGTCTATTGTCTTTCTGTGCTTGCTAATTAAAAATAATATCGAATTTAAACAAATAGCATGCATAGCAATACACATTTTAAACATGAGGAACTTTGGGGGTTAACCTCCAGATTGTATTTATTACATTTGCTTATTAGGAAGCACTACTTATCTGTGTTACTAAGCGTAGCCTCCTGTCCTCAATACCGAAGTATATTAGCATCGTGTATTGTCCTTACTCGGTCTTGTTGCGGGTCTTGTCCTCACTGAGTTGCGGCAAGTTGATGACGGCCTGGCCCAGCAGCTTGTCCGGACCCACCAGAGCCCTGTGAAGGACGTGGACATGCAGCGTGGCTCTCTCCCCTCCCGCGCCGTGCTGCGACAGCTCGAAGGCGGCTTCCTCCTTCCAGACCGGCGCCACGCTCTTCTCTACCACGGAGGTCTGGTACTTATCCTTGCCCACTTGCATGAGCGCGTAGGCATCGTTGGTGCCGCCTTTGCCCTTCGCCCTCAAACCGCGGGCTTGAAGGACCGTCACCTGGACGCTGGTGGGACACCATGGCTGATCCAGGAAGGACATTCTGGCGGCTCAAGCCACGAGACTTTGGCTGAATGGATGGATGGACAGCAGCGAGGAAGACAAGTCCTACTGCTGTAAAGTGGACTGGAGGGGGATAGCGTAGAGGGCGTGGTTAGGAAGCAGGAGGGGGTTGGGTTTAACAAAGCTACGCCCCCAGAATTAACAGGTTACCCCAATTGGAATGAGCTACACCTGACCCTCACTAGCACCTCATCACATACATAGATAGATAGATAGATAGATAGATAGATAGATAGATAGATAGATAGATAGATAGATAGATAGATAGATAGATAGATAGATAGATAGATAGATAGATAGATAGAAGGAACAGACAATTGAATACCTAGGCAGGTGATACCGACAGCAGTTAACTATAACAAATAGCAACATAGATAAATTAGCAAGTTAGATTATAGAACGCAGAATAGATGTAAGCACATCCTGATAGCTTGCTAGCTAAGGAGGATATAGAGGTAGTTTTCTAGATAGATGAAAGAGTGACAAAGCAATAAATAGCTAGCATAGATGTATGAACTAACAACAGACAGGTAGTTTACTAGCTAGCTTGCATATCCAGCAGAACGGCAGCTAGATGACTTTCTTGCTAACTAGCATGGATAGACATGTAGGGAGATAAAAGAATGGACGGCTCAAAAGCTTGCTAACTAACTAGCATAGGTAGAACTATAGTTGAAAAGAATGACCGCTAAATAGATAAATGAATACAATAGTCACAAGAACTGTTAGAAGAACAATTAAAATTAGTTTGGCCTCACTTCATAATTAACATTGAAGATAGAAAATAAAATATCCTACCCAAATAATAGTCAATGGCATTGTTTGTTTACATTTTAGAACTAGCATAGCTAGTTAGATACTGTATATAAAGATAAAGACCAGAAGGGTAGATTGCTACAAGATAGATAAAGAGAGCTATGTGGAGCTTCAAAGTGCTTAAGGAAGAAATGGGAGTGAGACAAAACAATCATTCAACTGAAATAGGCTGTTCATCAGCAGATCAAAGACCATAGCGCAAAAAAAAACTGAAACCCCCATAATAGAAAAAAATGGTCCAAAAAAAACTCAGTCATGAGGAGCTGCGCCATTCTTGTAAATCTCAAAAATATGTTTGGGCATGCTTAATGTGAATGTCTCCAGGAGGCGAGTGGGAATGTTGCCCCAGGTGGTGAAGATGGCTTCACAGAGGGCATCCACTGTCTTGAACTGATGTCCACTTTTGTAAACTTCCCTTGCCATCCATCCCCAAATGTTCTCAGTTGGATTTATAACAAGGGAACACGCAGGATGGTTGAAAAGAGTGAATAACATCACTCTTTTGGACCTCTGAGCATTGTGATCTGCGGCTTTGTCCTGTTAAAAAAGCCGGTCATTAACACACAGACGAGGGCCTTCAGTCGTGAGGGATTCCCTCTGCAACATCTCCACATTGCCACGTGCCGTTTGACGCCCCTGCACAATCGGAAGCTCCATTGTTCCGTTGAAGAAAAAGCACCCAAGATCATGATGGCGCCCCATCTACAGTGCTGTGTGGAAAACAGATGCCGTCTGATGGTTATTGGTATGCTGGGGGTCATCCCATGTCTTTTGGGTCTACCACTTTGACTTTTTTGCTCCATAACCATCAGGATCTTTTCAGTTTCAAGTTTCAAATGACTGTCTTGCATGCCAAAACCAATTTCTGAGGTAATTAACAAGAATGTCGCAACTACTCATTGAGTCCTTGATAATTTCAGGGTTTTTTTTTTAAAGCTTGGTCTTGAACTTTTGATCAGCTGATGAACAGCCTATTTCGCTTTAATGGTTGTTTGCAATAAATTGTTGCCTCAAAAATTCTTTTGTCAATTTAGAACCTCCTTAAGATCCATCCATCCGTTTTCTATGCCGCTTATCTTAATTAGGGTCGCGGGGGTATGCGGGAGCCTATCCCAGCTGACTTCGGGCGTGAGGTGGGGTACACCCTGGACTGGTCGCCAGCCAATCGCAGGGCACATATAGAAAAACAACCATTCACCCTCACATTCATACCTATGGACAATTTGGAGTCGCCAATGAACCTAACATGCATGTTTTTGGAATGTGGGAGGAAACCGGAGTACCCGGAGAAAACCCACGCACATGCAAACTCCACACAGAGATGCCCAAGTGGAGATTCAAACCCAGGTCTTCCCGATCTCCTGACTGTGTGGCCAACATGCTAACCACTCAGCCACCCTCCTTAAGATCCAACAGTGCAAAATGTAAATTCTTGCAATTTTTCAACTGGTTGTAAAATTTTGATGAGGTTAAGAAAAAAAACATGGAAAGGGAAACAAAAGTGTTTGGTAGCCTTCTGCCTAGACGGGTATATTGCTGCACTTTAATGCTCTGACAAAAAAAAGTACCAAAATAATCGCGTTTTAATGAAACAAAAAGAGACATTGTGTTGTCTTGCACTCAGTCACCTGTCTGCTTCCTGGTGGCAGCTTCTCAGACGTTTATATATAGAAGTCCTGAGCCAGTTAGTGGTGTGATGTAACCGTGTGTTTACTGTACTGTGCTGGCCTTTAACACAACAGCAACGGGAGCATGTAGAGTTTTTTTTTTAAACATAACTTTAATATTAATTTGTATAATTCTCCTTTTCTTCATGTCTTTCCTTCTCCTCACCAGCAAGGACTTTGCTGTAAAGTTGTTGTTGTTCTTCTCTGAAAGTGTCCTTCACTTTGGCTCGTTTAAGACCCCCGTCCCTGGAAAAAACAAAACAGTGTCGAATGCTACCACGCAGTACGGTACTACACTAATAGGAATCGTAAGCGCTCACCCACCAAATGAGATCTTCTAATCCTCCTTGTGCAGCGATGGCGGCTTTCACTCTATTGGCGAACTGCACTGCATCTTCCTCTTCCTTCACAATAATAACAATCATCACTGACGGTGCATTCACTGTTGTCACGTTTGGTTTGGTTAAAAGGAATACTGGTGCTCTTGCTAGTACAAGCTCTGCTAGTACAGTTCATGTGGTCAAGTGTGAACATGATCCTCCCAGCTGTAGTGTGCACCGAAGTGGACTGAGACCACTTGAAAGATGGGTCTCGGTCCGCTTGTGAGTGAACTGTGATGCGGTTTGATTCACTACATGAACCAAAGACAATGACCAGTGTAAAAATGGCAACAAAAAGAATGCAGAAATGACAAATATGTAAGAGAAAATACCGTATTTTCCAGACTATAAGCTGCAATTTGTTCATGGTTTGGCGGGTCCTGCGACTTATACTCCGGAGCGACTTATATATATGTTATATATATGTTTTTTTCACACTCTAGGCTTGTGTGCCATTATCTGCAACTCCTATCACTCCTGTACCACTGAACATTTACAAAGTAAACATCAACTTATAAAAACAACTGAGAAAGGTGGAACACAAATGCCCACCAAAAGAAAATCGTAAATGAAAATAGAAAAAAAAAAAGCATTTTGCTAAATATGTTATAGGTTTTAATTTGATTTTATAAATAATCACGCATTTTTTCTTAGTTTTTTGCTCCGTGGTACTTTGAGATTGCTAAAATGTAAAGTTCAATACAAATACATTTTGTTATTATAATATAAGAATCTATTATTCAACCCAGCAGACGGCATTTTAGTTTGGAATATTTGAGTTAGGTCACAAAAGCTAACCAATCAAATCCTTAGGACCAGACTACCAAACCACAAGTTTGAACGCAGCCTAAAATACTTTTTGCATGCATGTATCTTTAGATAAACACAATACCTGTCTGTTCATAGGCGGCAGGTACCACACACTGCACACAATGGCCCAGCTGCTCATCATCCTCAGCAGATAGCTGACCAAACCAAACTTACTGCTGTTCCAGAAGGCGTCCCCAAAGCGAGGATCATACTGCGGAATGCATGCATTGGTGTTACTTGGTGTGATGTTAAGCACGGGCTGGGTGCAAAAAGAACCAGAAAATAAACCGGCCTTGATAGCCACCGGATAGACAGTACAGCCTATTTCAAAGCTGCCCTTTTTGAACATCATCACGGATGTGTTGTTGATGCATGTTCCTGTAGATGAAGGACATATAAGATCTTGGATAAATGTACATAGGGCCTACTGTAAGATGTATAATCTATCATACACACCCTCGGGGAAGATAAGGATGGGCTGTTTGGTTTTGTCAGCAACATGCTCTCCCAGCCTGGAACAGTCCATGTACACTTCATTAGCAGATACTGTGGATCCCAGCACATTCAGCATTCATGACGCCGCAAATTCTGTGATTTTTTTTTGTCAAAATGTATATTTTTACCCCCCCAGAAAATGAGCTGTTTTTTTCTGCAGAAAATATATTATATTAATATATTGTTAATAATATATATATATATATATATATATATATATATATATACACACACACACACACACACATACACAAACCACACACAAATCTTACCTAAAGCAACTTTGAAAAGACAAAATAATTACAAAATAAGCCCATTAAAAAAGTGACAGCAAGAGTGCTGATGTTGTAGTTGCACCTTTTGGCCACTAGATGTCTGTCTTTCATTTGCGCTCTGTCAAACCAGATGTGTGGCGAGGATCTAACCATGGCTTTCTGGATCATTCCCATCAGTCCACCATGTAGCTGTCCAACCTGAGGCAAGTTTACACGACGTTCAAACGAGCGTACACGTGCCTACGAATTCACATAGACAGAGAATGTTGTTGTACCAGGGAGTAGCATCCATCATTGGCCAAGATGATGACATCAATGGGTGTTGTATGATTGGCTACACAAATACTGCCACCCCTTGGTTTGTTCTCTCTGCAATGAAACACACACACATTATACACGCATAGTATTGTGGTGATAGCGCTACATATACACACACATTGTACTGTTGTACAGTGATATTATTACTGTACATACACACATTATAGTATTGTCATAGTAGATGTTTTTGTTCTATGTGTGAGATGGTTACCTGTTATGATAGGTGACAATGGCTGTAATGGATCTAGCACAGAAGTGGTAACACATCGCATGGACCTTCTCAGTCAGGTAGACCCTCAACCTGAACACACACAGAAAGAGTGGCAGCATCTCAAAGTAACCAAATAGTAATACTTACAGTAATTTTAAATGGTTTATTCTCCATTCCTATGTAAACCCTTCATACAACAGTATTAGGGCCACATTGAAAAAAAAAAATCTGCAATTTCGAGAATAAAGTCATAAATGTACAAGAATAAAGTCGTGAATTTAAGAGATAAAAAAAGTTATAAATTTATGAGGGAAAAAAGCTGTAATATTACGAGAATAAAGTCGTAAATTTTTTACTTTATTACAACTTTATTCTCGTAAATTTATACCTTTATTATCGTAATATTACAACATTTTGTCTTGAAAAAATATGACTTTAGCTCATGCCTCTTTGCCGTGAAAACAGGACTTTTTCTTGAAAATATATAACTTTTTAAAACTTTTATTTAAAAAAAAAAACTTTAAAAATAATTTTTTTTCCTTAAAGATTTTCTTTCAAAATACACAACTTTTTCCCTCAAATAATATTACATAATTCTGTATTATTGAAAAAAGCTTTTTTTCCGACAATATATATTTTTCCCAAAAACATTAGACTTTATTCTTTTTTTAAATAATTTTTTTTCTTGAAAATACTAGAAAATACATCTCATCTGAAAAACTAATATTTATTCTCATAAGATTATTGTAGTATAAGGACTTAGTTTTCTTTTTAATGTGTCCTATAGAGGTTTACTATAAAAAGTACAGTACAGTATCATAGAGAGAATGTGAAACAGCGCCCTCTAGGGGTTACGTACTCTCTGTTTGGTAAACAGGCCACCATGGCGGTGAACAGAAAGAGCAGATTAATGCCAGCCACTGCGAGAGTCAACCTGCAGAGAAGAAGACAAACAGCTTTTAAATCAAACTCCTAAATTTGATCTTTGGACATTTTTCTTCCTAACCTCAGAGGCAGCAGGATACCGTAGCGGACGAAGATGCCGACACCCCAAAGGACGCTGAGTCTCATGCTGAAGTTGTGGAAGTTGTAGCTGCTCCTGGTCAACAGGTTCCAGGTGTCCAGCTCCTGGGCCGAGAAGCGCTTGGTGACGTCGTCATCCACGATGCTCTCCACGCCTCGGCGACAGAAGGAGAGGACGTCGGCCATCTTGAACTCGGGTGAGCCGGCGGAGGCCCTCGGTTGCTGGATGTCCTGCTGGAAAGACGACTCTTTGGCAATGATACCAACTGTGAAGGACGGAAAGGAAACATTAGTGTTAGCAATGAGGCATTAATGCGATATTGGAATGATAGAAGCTTACCATTGCTGTATGCTTTGTCGAAGAGATGCGTTTCCTTGGCGCCCCTCTCCATTGAAATGAGAAGAAATCATTCTGAATTTCTTCAAGAAAAATCTGACTTCTTTCTCAAAAATATACAACTTTATTTGTAAAAAATGTATGACTTTATATATATATATATTTACATATATATTTATTATTTTGTGCTATGTTGTGCCTTTTCGTCCTAGCGCCGTTCCACAGTACTGTAGCGTTTTTGTATCTTTGGTAAAACATATTGCTGCAGTTCTCCTCCTGTTTTAGCCCTCCTCCTTCGAACTGAAGATTCATTTACAAGCTCGCAAGCTAGCGATGACACAGGAGACACAGCAGGGCAAAGGAGATGAATTGATGCAGAAAACAATGGGCGGTGCAGACAAGGGAAGAGAGAGAGAGACACTCAACTTCCCACAATGCAATTCTTCTTAAAGGGCCAGGCTCGGCCTGTAACAGCGCAAAACAGCGAATCTGCGGAAAGGGAACATTGTATTCCATAAACAAATTGTGAATTCCACCGGTATAGAGTCATTGTTTTGCAAGAAAAGCTTCTGGATTTCACAAATAAAAGGAAAATGTCCAAATGTTATTAAAATAAAGCTGCCATTTGTGAGAATAGCCGTAACATTGCAGAAAAAAAGTTAAAATGTAACAAGCACAATGTAATAACACAAGAAAAATGTCAGAATTTGACAAAGATGAAGTTCTATAAAGTTCTATAATATACTATATACTACAAACTTTAACGTCTATATCACATTGTGACAAAAAAGTTGCAACTTAGTTCCTAAATTAGGAGACAAATGACAATTTGACTGCACTGAGACTGCTCTTGTTGTCTATATCACATCTTCAAAAGACAGATGCTGTCTCAACCTCCCGGGAGCGTCAACATGACAGATGGCATCCCCAAGAGCAAAGAGCGTGGTCCTTCCCTCCCCAGATTTAAAACCCTCTAGGCTGGGGGAGTCTCTACTGCAGCAACGTGAGTCTAATCTCATCCCCCTGGGATAAAGACAGACAGAGGCTAGTCTCTCCGGATTTGATCAACACTGAATGTTGAAATAACAGCACAGTACAGTGCAAATGGGACCATCGCATTACTGTAGAATGATCCAATGTTAATTTAGGTAACAAAGGATGTAATAGGAGTCCTTTATTAAAGTACCGCCTATTAACTTGTCCAGTGATTCTTCCCATGTACCGCAAGTTGAAAACGCTTTTGATTGGCTTTCATTTCCTACATCAAAAATATCAAAATAATAAACATAAAATACTAAAAACATAAGTCGTCCAATAGTGTATTGTGGCCTCACAAAAAAAACCACTTTATTGTGGGGAAAAAAACACTTTATTCTGGTAAAAAAAGCTTTTGTCTTTTGATATTACCATTGAAAAATTCTGATTTTTTTTTTTCACATTATCGGTACTTCACTCTTGTGAATTTGTGATATTTTTCTCGAGATATTAAATAAAAATGTCATCATTACTCGTTAAATTCATAATTTTTTTTGTCTCCCAACACTTAATTCTTGTTCAATTCAAAACTGTTTCCTGGCCACTTTACGGTCATAAAACTAGGACTTTATTCTTGTAAAAACAACAAAAAAGGGTCACTTTTCTCATAAAATGATCACTTTAGTCTGATAAAATTCTAGCTTTTTTCTTGAAATATTCCAACTTTATTTTTGTAAAATTCTAATAAAAAAAAATCAAACTCTAATCTCATAAGATTACAGTTTTATTCTTGTAAAGAATACAATCATTTTTTACACTCCCTTTAAAAAAATTGCAAATGTTTTCCCAAAATATTATGACTTCATTCAATTTTGAGTTTTTTTTCAACTCTGATTATTGTTAAATTTCATCATTATTGTCGTGATAGTACAACCTTTTAAAATACTTAATGTTTCAAATATAAACCTATGAACACACAAATTAGCCAAGTGACCACAACGACTATGATATCAATTTTTTCCTCTGCTGCCTCCGTAAATGCAACTAATTGCAAACATTAGAAACACATGAAAGCTCACCTCAAACATCCATTGAAGGGTCATCACATAACATCTGCGGATACCAAAAGACGCTCCAAATGCAATAATGACGATGCTGAGTAGCAGAATCAAGCCCATGGTAACCAGTGAGCTACCAGGACTCCCACACAGCAACTTGCCAATCATACATGTACAGTAAACCATGCCATGCTGATCAGGGGAAGTCTTCCTCTAGTGACTGAAAAGAAGAACATAATTAGCATTCAGGCATATGCAGAAGGTGCATAAAGCAAAATTAGGGGTGGGCAGATCGATCAAATAGCGATTGTATCCATACCAATAGTATCTGTAAGGATATAGGCAATACTAGTCCGGTATTTACTTGGTATCGAATTGATACCAACATTTGAAGTATCGCCCACCCTGAGTTCATACCATTACGCCAATTGAATTTAGAATGAAGTAAAGCCGTACTGGATTTAATGGAGCAGGACAACAGAAGGTGCTCTCCATCTGGAAGCTATACAGTGGCTAACCGCTCTTGTTAGCAGCATGCTAAAGCTGCAAGCAGGAGGGTCTTCACAGCAACAGGTGGCCATGACAGTAATCTGATTATTTTACAAGGTGCAAGAGCACCAAGAGAGGATGAGCGACGCCGAGAAAAGAAAGAGTAAGGAGTCCATAAAAATAAATAAAACGCCTAAAATATTGTAGGAAATTAAAATCATAAAATGGCTGCATTGTGCTGATTGCACACACTGAAATTACATTTTAAATATTTAATTATTAATAGTAATGCAATTGGTGGATGTGATGGACTCAAAACACCAAAAATAAATCATATTTTAAATATTTATATTTACTTTTTTTAATGGTAAAAAAAAAATACACAGGTATGAGGCAAATTAATTAATGTCAAATTAAATTAATTTTAAAATGACTGCGGAGACCAAAAATACTTTGAATTAAAAACAAAAAAATAAATATATATATATATAATTAATATATTAACAGCAAAATAAAACAGAATTTTTTCATGTATGTGGATGACTCACATCAAAAATAATATAAAATTAAAAATGAAAAAATATAACACCCCATACACCTTTTGTATAAAATAAAATAAAATAATTACATTAAATGCTGTTGTATTTAATGAAATTGTGAATCTAATGTTAAGACTGAATGTATGTGAGTCAGACACAAGCAAACACTTGTCCAGCTTTGGTTTGCATAATGCTCATAAAAACCTTTTATTGATTTTTTCCATAGAATTTGCTACAAATTGCTTGTTGCATGCATAGTTTCACACAATTAAGACAAGCATGATAATTCCCTTTAAAAGACTTGCTCACCTTCCGGCATGCACATTCCATCAACAGTCTTTTTATACTTAGCTGTTCCCACCTTTGAACAGTTCACCATACCATTAAACTCTACGGAATGTAGGTCAAATAATATTTTGGTCAACTTTCTTTGGCTTTTGCTAAAAAGAAACAAACACGGCTTTGTACATACTGTATGTTTGCATGAATAAGAACACTGAATTTAAACGGCAGATTATACTGAATGAAGTCGATTGTCCAAATTATTCGGAGGTATTAAAGCACATGGTTCAGCAAAGACAACCAGCATTGCATTATACTTATAAAAATCAAATCAAATTAAAAAAAAAATCTTCATATTATCCCATTTTACATGACAATTCTCCAAGATTAAAATGAACATAATAAAATTTATCCTTTAAAATTCACTCACACATTTGACCCTAATGACAAAAAAAATTCAGCTTCCCAAAAAGTGCTGTAAAAATATCATATATTCATATATGTTTAAATGTGTCAACAACCCTTTAAAAGGTCAGCAGGTTTACATAACGGCACAGTTACTGTATGTAAATCATTATCCATCATCAATAGAGAGAGTTTAAAAAAAAAAAAACAGTAAGTGTGAAGTTTGCTGCATGCTTTGAATGGGGAAAAGTAGCGCCATCTGGTGGACAAATATAAAAATGAAAAAACAGGAGGCCAGTAGCCCAAATTGAAATCTTAACACAAAGGCCTGCATTCGTTTGCGTTAAGATAAATGTGTGATCAAAATGTTATTTTCAGTAGGACATTTTTTTTTTTTTACTTGTTGTGTAGCGTTGCCGTTTTAGGCTCCAAGACAACATGGCTACAAGAGCTTAAAAATAAATATAAAAAAAACAGACTGGCACAAAATGTCCACAGGACCTCTTAAGGGTTAAAAATATTCTGTATATTCATGCAGAATATTTTAAATCGGTGGTCTCAAACTTGCGGCCCATATTTTGCGGCCCACGACTAGACATGGAGGAGTAGTGTAAATGCTATAAAAAATATTTCTTTTTGATATGATTCCACTTTATAGCATTGTTTTACTTGAGAGACATGAGATGTTGTGTTTTCTGAATGAGTTTAAAATAGCTTTACTGTTTTTCAGACACCAAAACTAAAATCCTGTTTACACTTATGTTGCTAAAACATCCTCATTCTTTTGTACCATTGCTCCCAATACTTCATGCGGCCCAGCCACAACCAGACCCTATCTCCTGCGGCCCCCAGGTACAGGGGAGTTTGAGACCCCTGTTTTAAATAGTACTCAGAGCTACTGTACTTCGCATTTCTGTTCATCGTAATGCACACAGAAAAAGACAAATTTCACAGTAAGATATTCATGACATGACTGAATCCAGAGGAAAGACGTCCTCGCTACAATACATTTAATTACAGAATAAGCAAATTCCCCCCGAAATGAATTCAACAACAGTCTTGTGGGATAAAGTCTAGTGCCTGGAGAAGAAACAACAGTAAGCACAGAATACAACCACACTTTTTTTTTGACAAGACCACATAAAAAAGTCCATATTGCCATCTTGGATAAGTGCTTTGTGCTGGCAAGCATTGAAGCATCCCTTAAGATAGTTCCTTTACGTCTAGCCTTAGTGCATTTGACCAGTTCCTACTTTGGACGGACCCTGTTTAGAAAATACCCTGAGATAACCTCCATTGTTTTTAGCCCCACATAGAGGGGCTTGACAGGCTCTCCTTGTTGGGTCTTTATCATCTTTAGCATGACATCATCTAAATGGCTACAATAGTCATCAACAACCACGTTAGCACCAGAAAAATGTGCTTGATTTTCTTAAAAAAATGATTCTTGATCATAAAAAAAAATGTACAGTCCATACTAAAAGAACCAGCAGGAGAAAATCAACTGTTGACAGGCTGTGGTGGCCAGTCATTGTGCTCCAGCATTGCAGCTTCAGGGCAGACGTGATATGCTTTGTTTTATTGTTTTGCACTCTGGAAGGCCCATTAGCAAGTCACCGAGACATCATCCGAACAAATTCTGGGAATCAAAGCGACAATAGTGAGCGTCGGACCCATTATTTTACATTATTTTCATGCAATTTAGGGGTTAGGTGCAGGATTATGCAAAAAAATAATTCTGAAAGAAAACAAATATTGCAGGAAAAAAACTGTAAATTCTACAAATAATATTTTTAAAAGAACACTTAACAGTGCTTATGACTTGTAGACATGACTTGAACATTTCAAGCCTATGACTTGGGACTTGACTGGACCTGTTTGTCTTGACCTGAGACTTGAATTGGACTCGCAATGTGATGTAAACAAAGAATAACGGGGGTGTAAAAATGACTCTCGGGTGTTATTTCATGGGCTCTAATAATGTTTGCACCCGTGTTTAGAAAGTCCTAAACAGGTTTTCGATGCTCTAACTACAAAAATATTCAGTTAATTAATATTGAATCCTACTTCGGAAATTCACTTATCACAGTTGGGTCTGGACCCAATTAACCGCGATAAATGAGGGATGATTGTATGACTATATTTTCCTTCTTTTTTTTGTTTGCTCATCTAGCCGTAACAGATACACGTCACAGAAATATGCGCTCCAATTTTTGTATTTGGGTAAAGATTTCAAAAAATACATAACATTACAGTATATTTCAGGTACTGGCAGTGCATTTTTAGAATCAGTCATGTATTCTGAGCAAAAAAAGCATTAGTAGGTAAATATGAAGCTGTTTTTTTGACTGTAAATGTCACATTGTACCCACCAGCTAAGTTCTTATGTGCCGAAGCTGAACCAGACGTTCACTGTAGTCATCCAAAAATACACAGTAATACATTCTCATCCTTGACAGCAAATATGCATCCTCCGTATGTGTGTGTGTGTGTGTGTGTGTGTGTGTGTAGGTAATATATGAGGTGACATAATCCCTTAGAATAGAGGGAATCTGACACACTTTCAACTTTTATCCTCTCACCTCGCTTGGAGCGTTTATGCTTAAATGTGAGGGAGAACGGATGGAAATGCATACAATGTATTGCGTTGGGTCACAAGTTTTACCTTCAAAATCCACGTGTCCATCTCCGTTGAGGTCGATGTCTCGCAGAATGTCCTCCAGGTCTCTGTGACCCACCTGAAAAAAGAAACTAAATAAGTGCAAAATTCCCTGGCCAATTTTAAGATGGCCCAGTGCAACAATTCTGACTTTGCAAAGATAATAATGCCCATTTTTGATTGATTAATTTAACAATTTGGGTATTATTGTGCTTGTATAGGTAACTAAGTGGACAGTGAATGTGATTATTTGAGTGTAAAATTAAAGTAGTGGCGCCCCCTATCGGTTGTGGTCAAAATGCTTAGAAACACAATTATGGCCAATTAGTTAATAAGTTGCTAAGACGTTTTAATTGATGGTGGCCATGTTTTTGAACTAATTTTGCTCAAATTTTACAGACATGTGCTGGTCAGTCCCCTAAAGGTGTGTGCCAAATTCCGTGGTGATTCGGCTAAGCAACCTCAAGTTCAAGTGGGTGTTTTTGTAGAGTGCGTATTATGTTTTATTATATTGTTTTCTCAAAAAATATTAAATGTTAAAAATTGATGTATTGTCATACAATTGTGACTTTACTTTTCTTAAAAATGTATAACCTTTTGTCTAAAAAAATGTGAAGTTTAAAAAAATATACTGTATACAACTCCCATCCATCCCTTTTCTATGCCGCTTATCCTAATTAGGGTCGCGGGGGGATGCTGGAACCTATCCCAGCTGAATTATGGGCGAAAGGCGGGGTACACCCTGGACTGGTCGCCAGCCAGTCACAGGGCACATACAGACAAACAACCATTCACACTCACATTCATACCTATGGACAATTACAGTCTCCAATGAACCCAACATGCATGTTTTTGGAATGTGGGAGGAAACCGGAGCACCCGGAGAAAACCCACGCACGCACGGGGAGAACATGCAAACTCCACACAGAGATGCCGAACCCCAATCTCCTGACTATGTGGCCAACATGCTAACCACTCGGCCACCGTGCAGCCCTCAATCCAACTTATGTGGTTTAATAACAGCGCCACCATGTGGTGGATTTGTTTGAAAAATAACAGCACAGGCAACAAAGTGGGGGTGCACGTTTTGACCAATTTTCACCCTTACGTGTGCAGTGGTTCAGGAGTAGGAGAGTTAAGAAAAATCTGTGCTTCACACCTGTTGTCCTAAAAGCTTCTTCATTGCTTCTCGTAGTTCCGCGGTGCTGATCTGACCGTCGCCATTGGTGTCAAACTGAAAACAAGAACCGTCACTTGCCAAAAATGTAAGCAGGAGGCATCATCAGCGTCACAATTTGCCCACCTCCTTGAACGCATCACGCAGCTCCTTCACGCCAATCATGTCCGCCGTCTCGGCTAGAAGTTTGGGCCCCATGAGCTCGACAAAGTCCTCAAAGTCAACATGTCCCCCCACTGATGGATGGAAAAGGAATAGTTTCAAATGGCTAAAAACAAACATTAAGTGCTTGGTGGATGTGGCTTATACTGTAGCTTACAGTTCATGTTGATCTGCTGACTGAGTTCTATCAGCTCCATCTCTGTTGGCATGTAGCCCATCGTCCTCATGCAGTTCCCCAAGTCTTTGCAGCCGATGAAGCCGTCTTTGTCTTTGTCGAACTCCTTGAACGCCTCACGTAGCTCTGTAAGCACAGAACATGTGGAATAATTACATACTGTAAGTGTCATTTAGGGTTCCTTCACACTTGTCATGTTGGGTTTGGTTATAATTAACTCTGGCATGTTTGCAATCATTCGAACCCTGGCGTGCACCAAACAAAAGAGACGAGTCTCGTAAAACCCCGTAAACTGTGGTGCTTTTTGTCAGCTCAAATGTGAACGCCACACGGACCACAGACATTGAGGGAAATGACGCTTGTTAAAATGACAGCAAAAAGCATGCAGGAAAAAAATTTTTTTAGAGGCGCTGTGTGTGAGACAATGTCTCTTTAAAAGTACATTTAAGAAGCTTTTGGTGAAATCTAAGCAGAATATAAAAATAACATATGTATTCAACCCAGAAGACAGCATTTTTGTTTGGTATATTTAATTCAGTGTGTCCAAAGTGCAGCCCGGGTCCATTTGCTACTCACAGCTTGTTTTTTATTGGCCCGCAGCACAATGTAGAAATACAATTAAACAAAAAAAAATGGAAAGAAAGAGCAAAAAGGCAGATTGTGAAGAGAAAAAGCTGAAATATCAATACTAATGACTAATAATAACACAATGGTTTGTCTTGAAATAAATATATAACTTTTTTGGGCTTTTTACAAAAGAAAAAATATATATATAGCAATAACATGCGTATTCAACCCAGCAGACAGCATTTTGGTTTGGAATATTTAATACAGGGGTGCCTAATGTGCGGCCCGGGGGCCATTTGTGGCCTGCAGCTTGTTTTTTTATTGGGCCGCGACACAATGTAGATCTAAATTTTTTTTAATTTTTTTTATTTTTCAGTATGCACCCCTCTGCGGAAAAAGTATGAATAAGCCTTCGTGTAATATGTCACAAAAGCTGCCCTTTAAAAGTACACATTTAGAAACTTGGTGAAATATAAGCTGGTAAATGTAGCAGAATATAAAAATAACCAAAGTATTCAACCCAGCACGTTTTAATGTGTTAGTTTTGAATATTTGAGTTAGGACACGTACAGTATCATGTCACGGAAGCTGTTCAATCAAGTCCTTACTTTTATTGTCCTGTTTCTATCTTTTTTTAAAAAGGTAGGAGCACCAAACCACAAGTGTGTCACAAGTCATGTAGTTTCTCAACATACCATCCATTTCTTCTGGCCTCAGCTCTCGGTCCTGTGAGGAAGCACACAAGAAGATTAGAAATTGCTGATATTGTTAGAAAGAGTGCCAAAACACAGCAGTCCTCAACACGCCATGATGTCATGAGAAATAAATTGGCAGATAGAAATGTGCTCCACTGCGTGCCAAGGAGGTTATTTTTTTTTTCATCTTCTTCCAACTGGATTATCTCCGAGGTCACCTGCAGAGAAGTTCAGGAAATAAACATTGGCAATTCATGTTCAATAAAGGAACTACTACAAAATACAGTAAAATGTGTTGCTTGGTTAGAGGTTGAAAATGTAAAACTAATACAAACAAATAAGACAAATTTGCATCAGGAACCTGAAATCAGGCAAGGAACCAAAATTGGTAACCTTTCATGAGGGTTAACGTATAAATATATGAGTAAATCTATCACAACAAATGACAAATTATATATTAATTGATAATTGTCTTGGGGTAAAATTGAGATTTCAATGGTATCCCTATTATAAAGTAT
This sequence comes from Dunckerocampus dactyliophorus, assembly GCF_027744805.1. Classification (NCBI taxonomy): domain Eukaryota; kingdom Metazoa; phylum Chordata; class Actinopteri; order Syngnathiformes; family Syngnathidae; genus Dunckerocampus; species Dunckerocampus dactyliophorus. The sequence continues at coordinate 13,664,407 of NC_072835.1, forward strand.
ATATTTGATATATGTACACTATTATACACTTCTATAGTAATGCAAATATAACATAAAGTGCTATATGTCTGCATGTTTAGTCATGTTATGTTATATGACATAACTTTTAGTGTGTGTTAGCATCATTTTGTTAGAGATAAATATATATAGAGATTATATGACTACAATAATCCAAAAAAATTGTCTCGGCTTGCTGTTATGCTGTTATAAATGATATATTTGATATAGAGTAGCTCCCCATTATTCCCGCGAGTTACGTTCGTTCCAAGACCGCTGTTACAACATTGGTTCTGTTGCTGCCGTGCTGTACAATATACTTAATAAATGAGCAGTTGGTTAAAGAGAGGTACGTTTTCCTTTCCACTTTTCAATCGACACCTCATATTCGTTACCTTTTAGGTAAATAAACACTCCAGCTTTAATTAGAGCAAATATGGTACCGTTTATTTTTGGAATAAATACACCTTGCAACATACTATATATTATAATGTGGCTTTATACATGTGGAGAGACCTCAAAGAACATTCATTTAATGGCTCATCACCACAGCAGTCCCTCTTTTCCCGCTCTGACTGCTAAAAGTAAAGACAAAAAAAGGCTGATGTGTGATGTCACTGCGGTAAAGCAACAAAGTGAAATATCGCCATGCATTTCTTTCCTTGCTATAATCCTGCCATCTTGATACAAGCATCAGTCTTTTTTTCAGCCATATTTTCAGGTCACTTCCTGACAATCGGCATGACATACCCAGCTAATCTCTCAGCATGCACACACGTGCTAACATTCTGGACTTACGTACAGCCTGCCGGCTCTCAGCGAAGCCCTTGCGTAGAAAGATGCACGCGGGGCCCAGCACGTTGTGCATGTTGGCGCCATTCTGGGCCAGGGCCACTAGCGGCTCTAGATAGCCCCCCCCTGAGCCCCCCTCCTCACAGGACTGCACCGCTTTGTAGTTCTTCTTCTGGTCCTGGAGCAGCATCCAGGAGTGTGGTGGAGATGGGTGAAGACAAGGGGAACTGTGACTCAGTTTTGTGTCAACACGGGGGGAGTCAAGGGAGCCATGAGGGGTTTTAGAGTTGGTCTGTCAGTCATGTCAGTCACAGGCTGATCTTCTACTATCCGGATCAGTTCAAACAACACCAAGAGCTGGATTAAAACAAACTACAGAAAGTACCCTGACTATCTAATGCACCTTTTTTTCCATCCAGTGGTGACAAACTTCACAAGCAAAGCAGTTGATATGGTTACATATAAAACCTTCTTAGTGTTTATCATATCATGACTTGTTGCTAGGCAGAATTCCCAAGGAACCAGTCATTTAGATGCTCACATGGCAAAGAACGGGGCAGTTGGCAGGGATACATACAGTCAAATTAAATTACAGAGCGGCCGAGTTCAGTGCAAAATGACTATAGAGCCTTAAAGACAGCAGAGCGCTCCTGCCATAAAGAGGGTCCGACTAGCGTTTTTGCAGTAGGTGCTGAAAAACAGCAGAGCACTCCTGTTGTACAGAAGACCTTTCACTACAGTTTTTGTTCTAGGTCTGTAATAAAAAGGAGAGGACTCCTTTTATATGGAGTATCTTAGAGTCGAGTGAACCTATCACATAAAAGATCTTTGACTAGCATTTTTGCAGTAGGTCGTTGAAAACCACAGAGTGCTCCTGTCATATAGAGAGGATCTTAGACTAGCATTTGTGCTCTGTTATTATTATAGAGCCATCAAATAATAGAAGATGCAAATGAATGTTCCCAATTGTGCACATTTTAGTGAGTTTTATGTGCAGCCAGCCGTTTATTTAATTAGCCAATAAACCAGAGGGCAAACAGGGTTCTCATGCAAGACATCCCAATTAGAGCCGGCGCTCCAGGTTAATTAAAAAAAAGGCTTGTTAGTGGTGCAAGCAAAAAAAAAAGGTCACGGACAATACACCTCCATCGCATCTTCGTAGTGAATCACAATATATGCATACACATATACAATAAAAGCACAGACTATTCCATTGTCTTCAGATGACCTTCACACTCCATCTGCTGCCACGTCATGCCCAATGCCAGCCTGTGCATTGCTGCAGCGCCCAAGCACAGGGGCTCAATGCCCAGTGGCTAATCTGACCAAGTGATGCATGGCGCTGGGCTGTTTGCAACCACAGCGTGCCAGAAAATTACTATCAAGCCATGCACGGGCAAGTTACATAACACACAAAAGGACGAGGGGTAGGGAACGAAATAAAGAAAGACAAAGTCTAAAGAAGTTCTCCTGAGAGGATGACTTTGAAGCATTGCCGTACTGTAATGCAGTTTTGATTTTTAGATCGAGAATAATACGGTAGAACGTCAAAATTTGACTGCCGCTGAGGTCGTGCTGTTTAGAAGCTGACGTTTTTTAAGGTTTGGGTTTTTGTGTGGTTTTACTTGTGATGCTACCACAGAAGGAAAAGTGTGAGGAAGCCATACACATGTCTATGTTCTGGATGCACAATATAATATGGCTAAAACGGGGTACACATACATAATAGTAGTAGTACTCCAGTAGATCCCCCCGCCCCAAAAAAAACAATAATGTATCCATAAAAAGCCCTAAAATATGGATACTGTAAACCCTATAACATGCCTCTCACAGTTAGTAAGCACATTTTACATTACATCAAGTCTTGTCAAAGCATCTTCCTGCTGAAAAATGTGACTGAATTGTGCGACAACGCCCGCTGCTAAATTCATAGCTGCAGCAGTTTTTCCTCCCCCTGCAGATAGCGCCATCAAACCACTTTTTAGATAAGCTACTATAAAAGAAAGCTATTTATTTACAATTCAAAGCAGAGAAAAGAAATCTGCAACTATGTGGGGGAGTGAATGCATAACCACAAATAGGCGGGGATCCGCTGTAGTACTAAATGCTATAGGAATGCACTGGCCTACACGCTTCCCTGTCCTGGCTACTCAATAGAATATGGCTAAAGTTGGACATAAACAGTGACAATTAAGCCAGATGGAGGACAGCCGTAGAAATTAAAAAACTGAAAATGAACTTATCAGTAGTTATTGTGTTTGCGATAGGAAAGCAGTACTAGTGCGTGTTTCTCTGTCCTGGCTGCTCAGTACAATATGGCTAAACCGGGGTATAAATTGTAGGAATAAAGCCGGATCAATGATTCTCATAAAACTACAAATATATCTTTTAATTATTCATAACAGTAGTAATAGCTGTAGTAGTAGTAGCAGGTAGTAGTAGCAGTAATCGCTCTGTGAAGCGATACATGCTTCTCTGTCCTGGCTGCTCAGTGCCATCTGGCTAAAAACGGGCATACAATGTTGCTTTAATCGGGAAACAAGAAGAGTACAAGTCTTGTCATCAGTCGTGCCGTGTACAGCATGTTTAAGTCGAAACTGAAAGTAAGCTGCAGGTGTTTGAAAAACAACTCCTGTCACGTAGAAGATTTCTGACTAGTATAAACATACTGCTGCCAAGTTATTTATGACTCTATTAGCCATTGGAGGTACAAACTGGAACGCGTGTCAGAGTCTTGCATCACATTGTATACACAACAAGAATAACGGAGTGTTAAGTCTGGCTCCCCAGTCCTTTCTGAAAATGTGTCCCCCCTCCGAACAACTGAGTTGTACTACAGCGTCATACTCAACATCTAAAAGACAAGACAACACAGTCTGGTAGTGAAAGGTAGCACGGAAAGTGCAGTCCTTACATGTCCAGTCAAGTCGCTAAAGGGGAGTTGAGGGTGTTGGAGGGGTGAAGGGTCAGGGCTCGAGGCAAACATGCAGAAAGAAAGGGGATGTGGAGGGAGCAATCAGAGCCAAGAGAGCGGCGCTTACCTTCTTGTTGAAAATTTTGAGCGACTTTACAGAGTTGCCCATCTCAACAGCCCGAGCTGTGGTCTTGACTTATGTCGTCTCCCTGATAAGCATGTGTGTGTCGGTGCCACGCGTGTGCGTGTATCTCCTGGCATGCATGGGGGAATGATTGGAAGGAAGAAAAAGAAGGAGGAGGCTTCACTGGCTCATTGACTGACAGGACAGAACATTTGGGGAGAAGCAGAGAGAGAGGAGGGATGAGGAGAAAAGGAGTCTGGTACCAAGAAATGACGGATGGGAAGAACACAGAGATAAGCCCGGGAGAGGATGTAGAGCAAGATGCAAACGGAGCAAGTAGAAAAGGGAAGATTGCTTCTTCATTCCATCCTCTCCTCTACAGTGCTCTTTGCAGCCCTCCCTCCCCTCACTCTCCTCTCTCGCTTCCTCTCTTGCTCGTTTTACCAAATCTATGCAAATTCCACAGAAGCAGCAGCAGCTCTTTGGGACAAGCACATTACCTTCCCCAGAGCAAGACGTCACAGAGGCTAATCCAAAAGCATGGATACAAACACACACACACACACACACACACACACACACACACATACACCCACGCACACACACACCCACGCTGACACACACTCATGTGGAGCTAAAAATACCAACACTCTCCTGCATCTTCTCCCTACTCTAGCCCCACCATCCATCCATCCAGCCATCCATCCATTCCTCTTTCTCCATCACACACACAAACACCAGTGAAGAGACATCACAAAGTCATTTTAATCTTCAAGGCTTTGGATTAAGACCAAAAGATGTGCACGGCTGCTGCACCCCAACCCCCCTGCAAATTCAAAAACACGCTGCAAAATAAAATACTTTTTATAACCACCTTTATATAAATTATTCAGCTTTTCACCGTTACACACACGCCTTTATTAACCTCGATTTTCACGCAAAAATGCAAACATGAAATCAGATGGACAGAGAAAAATAGCTGAGACTGAATCAACAGTGCCTCTGCTGGTTGAGGACGAATACTGCACTCCTCCGTTTGCCCTACTGGCATCAAGATTTCATCCATCCCTCTTCTCTGCTGCTTATCCTCACTAGGGTGGCAGGTATGCTGGAGCCTATCCTAGCTGACTTCGGGCAAGAGGCGGGGTACACTCTGGACCAATCGCAAACAACCATTCACATTCACATTCATACCTATGGCCGATTCAGAGTCACCAATTAACCTGAAATGCATGTTTTTGGAATGTGGGAGGAAAACGGAGCACCCGCAGAAAACCCACGCACACACGGGGAGAACTTGCAAACTCCACACAGAAATGCCGAACCCAGATCTTCCAACATGCTAACCACTTGTCCACCGTGCGGCCCGGCGTCAAGATTATTTAGATCAATTAATCGGCTAATTAACTATGGCCATCTCGTAGCTGGATAGATAGACATACTAAAAAGTTGAAGAAATAGCAGAAACATATAGTGTTTATAGAGTATAATCAAATAGGTTTATTGCGTAATATCAGTTTATAACATATGATCTTTGTCATTTATAATTTAGTGTAATTCTTGTATTAAAAAATAGCAATGGTCTTTAACTGGTAGAAAGCCGTTTATCAACTTTATCAACACGTTTATTGAAGCTGAATGGTATTCTGTAGAATAGGAACATATTTTGCTGGTTCTATGTTGTGATTGCACCCAGACTAAACCAACATGATGACTGTATGAAGTATTTTTATTTTCACGCTATTTTTTTTTAATCAAATATCCCTGATACCTCATCTTTTTCTGCTAAAGCTTTAACGCTTTCTGCCAATAGAGTACATCTCCTCGTGTACTGCTCAGTGGATGAATCATGCAGCCTCACACCGCAGGCTCATTGTGAACTTCAGAACTCATCAGACGTCACACACACGAGCAGTCAGTTCCGATAAAGTCATGCCAGTGTGTGTGCGTGTGCGGTGTGTGCGTATGTGTGTGTGTCTCCGCTTCACGTCCTCATCTCACTTGCATTTACATAACTCTGTATCAATGCTGGATTGGTTTCATAAGAATTATTAAACGAGATCTAAAATCATATTTATTGAATATAATTATATACTGTACGAGTATATAATTATTATTGATATACAGTGTTCCCTCATTTATCGTGGGGATAGGTTCCCAAAATAGCCCGCAATAAGTGAAATCCACGAAATCAGACAGACAATAACATTTTCTCACATCTCTCGTTTAAACAATGTCAAAAAAGCTCAAACCTTCGATTGAATTTTAATGACCAACCTAAAGGTCGGACACAAGAAATTATTATGTCACTCACACGTGTTCCACTCCTGTTGCAGTCCTCCTCCTTCGAACTGAAGATTCATTTACAAGCTAGCAAGCAAGTAAGCTAGCAATGACACAGGATGGATTGACAATGGTCTACAGCCAATCAGGACGCAGAAAACAATGCCCGGACACTCAACTTCCCACAATGCAATTCTCCTTAAAGGGCAAGGCTCGGCCTGTAATGGCGTTTGTACACTGTAATAAAAAAAAGAAGCACTAAAACAATCCGTGAAACAGCGAATTTCATACATTTGTTTGTCTCAGCCACAGAATATATGAAATTATTCATCAAATATTAAATTTAATTACATTACATTCATTTTTTTTGGTAATCCTCATGTATAAAGGCGTGTGTTGTTGGTCCCTTGCACAACATAAAAGCCACAATAAGGATGTAGGATGGATTATAAAATAAATACATTGACATAAATCAGGAAATAATCGAATAATTATTATATAAAATTGTATAACTTAATCCATAAATGATAATTTAACAAAGAACATGCTCACCGTAAGGCGAGACGGTGCTGTGCAGCAGGGGTGTCCAAAGTACAGTCGAGGGCAGTAGCAGCTCATTTTTCATTGGCCTTTGGTATATACTACAAATAAAATTAATTAATCATTTTTAATGAGATTTATTATTAGATATTACACTCATTTTCTTTGTCACCATGTGGCTGTTTTGTTCAGATATCTTAGCATACTGTATGTTGACCTACATTACATCTTTAATGCACAAAATGTATCAGCGTGACCCCAGTGATGTTGAATTTTTATGCATGCCACCCATGTGTGGAAAAAGTTGGACACCGCTGGTACACGGTATGCTTGCTTTAAGTACTGCGCATTAAACTGTCTGCTGGCATTTAGAGGCATGGGAGGGTTTAGTGTAAAACAGCAAAGTAAAGTGCATTTAGTGTTAAGATACATGTTTTACATTTGCCTATGAAGCTACAGTACTGTGTTTAAAGCAAATTAGGACGCAAAGGGCATCGCCTTCTTTTTCCTGCAGATGTTTAATCACTGCTAAAATGTCACATTTAACACTATAGTCATATTTTGTCCTCATTTGCCTCCGTGTACTGCATAACAAATGCACATTCAGGTTCAAGTCTCCATCAATATTTTTCATCTTTGGTGCATATCATGTGCGCACTCCATTTCTAATCCTCATATGAAAAAAAAGATAGTGGGGATTTACACCCAGGGAGAATTTTCGTGCGTCTTGCGTGCCAGCCTGGATACAAAAATATCCATCAGTGTCTAAAAATAGCACATTACACTCAAGAGGCATATGCTGCACTCAATATGCTCAATATACCCTCTTTTGCTTGCATCACTCCCACTAAAAATATACTACCCATCTTCTATTCAATGTATGAAGTGCTTCTTGCTAGGATGCATCAAGGTCAGGGCGACCCAGGAACATGGAGGAAGGGTGAAAAAAAAGCTAACAGGTGCAAAGAAGCGAGGAGCTCATATCGTCTCACGTCCTGGTCAGTGGTCTCATGTCACATCAAGGCAGGAGAAGTTAAAAAGCTCACGTGTCATCCTTGTTCTCCAAAATTTGTCACCCTGACCTTTTTACACGTCCTCTAGTGAATTAAGTGTCTCTCTTTAACGCGGCTCAAGATACTACAGTAAAAGCATCTGGCTCCCTCTGCTGGGGAATGTCTAAAACTACCGAACATGTCGTCACAGGTTAGTATTGTGGCTTCATCCTCTCTTTTTTCAGCTAATAAGTATCTTTTCATCATTATTATCTTGTTTTAAAGAAATATTATTATTATTGGTGTAACTGTATATAATATATGATATATAATATATATAAAGTGCTTACTTTCATTTTTTTTTGTTTATAATTAAACAAATACCGTGATTGGCTGGCGACAAGTCCTTGGTACCCTGCCTCTGGCCCGAAGACAGCTGGGATAGGCTCCAGCATACCCACAAATTGAGTGAGTGGTATAGCAAATGGATGAATGGATGGAGTTACATAAATAAAACAGCTATGGTGTAATTACATCACACTGCACAGTTTATCGTATGTATTTGTATTTGCTTTTATTCTGCTGTTTTACCGTGTTGTCTGCTGCCTGCTGCCTGTCGGCATTCCAAAGGATAATCTGTTCTCAACCGCCTTACCTGGATAAATCAATTTTAAATAAATAATAATAAATAATAAATAAATTAAAATAAATAAATAAATAAATAAATGAAATTAATATTATCGTATTGTATTTTTACAATTGCTGGCTGAGGTAAAATAAAATAAAAATGAAATGAATTAAATAAAATGTCCTATTTCCTCATGTATTAAGGCAGGAGTGTCAAAGGTTATCCACCAAGGGCCACATACTGAAATATCAAAAGATGTAGGGGACCACTTTGATATTTTTATGTACTTAAAAAAACATTTAAGGCTAGGAACAAATGCTATATAATATAATAACGCAACATTTCAGCTTTTTGTCTTCACCATCCATCCATCCATCCATCCATCCATCCATCCTCTATCCCGCTTGTCCTCACTAGGGGAGTATGCTGGAGCCTATCCCAGCTGACTTTAGGCAAGAGGCAGGGTACACCCTGGACTGGTCGCCGGCCAATCGCAGTTTTCGTCTTCACATTCTGTCTTTTTGCTCCATTTCTTCAATTTTTCTGTTTTTTTTGTTGTGCCGTGGGCCGCACTTTGGACACCCCCGTACTAAGGCATGCATTGTCCATTTTGACTCAAATTACAGTATCCAAATATGGTTCCTTGCCCTATAATGCGCTACAATATGGACATTTGGGGGATAATAAGTTAACAATACATAAATAAAAGACGACAAATAAATGTAATAAATTATTGAATAAATGTCATATATTTTTTAAAAACAACACGCTCAAGTTAAGGCATGAATGTGTAACTATGGCAACTGCTCGCTTTAACTACATTATACACCATGTGGAATATTAAAATGCATGCTTCAAAATAATCTGATTAGAACATAGAACATAAACATTGAGAAAAAAGATGACTCTTAGTAGTAGATTTCATATGTTTGAGATTGAGTGAGATTTTACAATGCATAGCCAAATGTTGCCTTTCTTGGAACTATATTTGGTATTTAGTAACTATTTCCAATGCACCCTGCATAATACTAATACTAATACTAATACTAATATGAATACTAAAATAAATCATGGCCAAATGTTGCCTTTAATGACTAAGGAACTATATTTGGTAAATTACACTCAACAAAAATATAAACGCAACTCCCATCTTTCATGAGTCAAACTCAAAAATCGTAAACTTTTTCTATTCACACAAAAGAGCGACTTCTCTCAAACATTGTTCAAAAATCTGTTAGTGAGCACTTCGCCTTTGCCGAGATAATCCATCCCCCCCACAGGGGTACCATATGAAGTTGTTGGTTAGACAGTATGATTATTGCACGTGTGCCATCGGCTGGCCACAATAAAAGGATGAATCCCGATTTTCACTATACAGAGCAGATGGCAGACAGCGTGTGTGAGTGAGTGTTAACATTGTGGATGGAGTGGCCCCTGGTGGCGGTGGGGTTATGGTATGGGCAGGCGTATCTTATGGACAACAAACACAGGTGCATTTTATTGATGGCATTTCATATGCATAGAGATCCCGTGATGAGACGCTGAGACCCATTGTTAGGCCATTTAACCATGACCATCGCCTCATGTTGCAGCATGATAATGCACGGCCCCACGTTGCAAGGATCTGTACACAATTTCTAGAAACAGTTTAGCCAACATACTCACCAGACGTGTCACCCACACAGCATGTTTGGGATGCTCTGCATCAGCGAATACGACAGCCTGTTCCAATTCCTGCCAATATCCAGCAACTTTGCACAGCCATTGAAGAGGAGTGGACCAACATTCCACAGCCACAATCAACAACTTGATCGACTCTATGCGAAGGAGATTGGCTGGAGTACCAGACTATATATTTGATACACGCACACTACAGTAGTTTAAGCTTATGATTCTAACAGTCCACCTGGAATTATCTGTCTTATTTTATCTGTAAAAGTGTCATACTATATGTAACTTGTGTCCTTTTTTTCAGGAGCACTTTAAACATCAGACGGCATCAAAAAACAAAATGGAATTTTACTGTATTTTTTGGGGGCTGAATAAGACACCCGGGATGTACATGAATAAAGGGTGTGATATACAATATGAACTATGAATTATAAAACAACGGCTATCGAGGAGTATGTGAACGTCCCTCCTTTTTTACTTCCCAGACAGCAGGTTAAGTTGTGTGTCGCATATTTGTTGGCTTGTTTTGTCTGGTTGTCTAGTAGAAAAGCTACTTAAACCATCAAAAGGTTGTCTCAGGTTGACTTATTCTGACTACTTGCATGTCGTGTTGCCAGCTTGTATGTTCAAAGTTTAAATTAAATACTTCGGAAGCAACTGGCGGGCCGGACTCAAACGCTCGAAGGGCCAGAAGTGGCCCCCGGGCCGTAGTTTGCCCACCCCTGCACTAGATACTGACTGGTTTTCTGACTCCTCCAGATGCCACCAATACAGTAAAACTGCACATTTTGCAGTAACCTTTTATTGTGAGTCATATGCCACATCTGTGAGGTGCATGGATTATCTCGAAAAAAGAAGTGTTCACTACCACAGATTTAGACAGATTTGTGAACAATATTTGGGAGAAACAGGCCTTTTGTGTACATGGAAAAAGTTTTAGATCTTTGAGTTTGACTCATGAAAGATGGGCACAAAAACAAAAGTGTTGCGTTTATATTTTTGCTGAGTATAAGTATAAGTCGCCATTTCAAATGCATCCTGCATTCTACTACTACTCCGGGCTCCAGATTGCAACGAAATGGTCGCATTTTGCCATTAAAATCTGAGACACTGCGAGTAAATTTCTCATCTAGTTGTGCATGTGCAAACAGATAAAACTACGTGTCCCGTATTGAGTTGACAAGGGGCACGCTTTGTCCCTGATTCCCGTGGGAAGGAAAAATAAAATGTGTCACAGGCTAAGCCTATCGATGCCAGATTGTGTGATCGCTCACCTTTCAATCTCATTGCTGTTCGACTTTTCTGGCATTTTTGTTTACACACTTTGCAAGTCGATTTTGGTGTGCGTCCCTAAATTTTCTCCTAAAATTTTAAGTTAGGGGTTAAGTTAGTCTGGAGCCGTGCTACAAGTACTACTACTTTACCACTACTACTATTCATAATGATAAGAAAAAATTATATTTTAATGGGTGCCTTATGCAGGGTTAATTTCTTCTTTTTTTCCTCCCCTGCAGAGGCCACAGTGAAATTCTGTGGCCGCCTCCAGTCTTTCATATTCAGGTCTTGACGGTCTATTTTTAGCCTCAACCACTGCGCGGGTCTACTGGGCTCGTATATGCAGATCTTGACGTTATGTAAGAAAATAAGTAAGTTTTGTTGTGTGCATCGCCCTGCCACATCCACTCAAGGGTTTTTCTTGAGACGCGAGTGCCTAGAGTGCATCTCTTCTACTCACTCTCTGGTCAAAAACTATATCAACAGTCCAACACAGAATATACGCTGATTCTGATTTGTAGTTTAAGGTACACTTGCATCATCTAAGGAGTTTTTGCTTGGCGTTTTCAGAAAAAATGTTAGACACAGCTCTTGGTGTGACGCAGGGTAGTACTACAACCACAATAATAAACACATTGTTGCATTAAGCCAGCAGCGTCATGAGACGGGCAGGTGTACCTTATGCAGCCCTTTCATCCTGAAATAGATTTTAGAATCAAATATTTGGGCGTGCACGTCAACAGCAGGCTGCTAGATACTGTAAATAGAACATCTCTGCCCTCATGGATGGATTTTGCATGGAAAACCTCTGAGACTGATTGAAGCTCACGGCCTGGATTGAGATTGAGAGAGAGACGAGTTATTTCTGGAACACATTAGTGTGAATGGAGGCAATTGTGCTCCTCTTGAGCTTTTTATCATCCACACTGCCGATGGAGAGGAGGGATTTGAGTGTAGCAAGGCAAAAAAAAAAAAATGGGAGAGCAATCAGTGACTGTGTAGGGGGTGCTGGCTGAAATTTGAAGGTCAGCATTGGCAAGATACACCTCGACACAAATAACATAGCACTATTTGTTATTATTATTATTGTGGTTGTTGGACTGCGTTGTATTGAGAACTTTGTTTAATATTTGGACCATTTAACGTAAGCATCCCATCCTTATAGCATAATGGGGCTGCACCTAACGTTGTGGCCGGTAGGTTTGATAGGCACTTCCCAAGTTTAGTGGGTGTCACTGAAGAAGAACCCCCCCCCCCCCCCCCCCCCCCACTCTTGTAACAGATACAATAAAACCAAATAGACCGCAGCTGTTTGCCTAGAACTAAGCCAATGTTACCCCACATTATTCATCAGAAATGACCAATTAAACACGTGTCCCTATTGTGCATTAGTTGGGCGACATGTTGCCTTTTCAAAGCCTACATGTCATATTGCCCCCCCCACACCCCCAGATTTTTGGTAGTTGCCTCTTGAAATGGTGCATCCCTGCTTATTTCCTCACAATGGACTTTTGTATAGTGTTTATCTCTCTATTACCTGAATTGAGCATGTGACTTCCAACTGGCAACACAGGATGAAGCCCAGCAGGATGCCACACAGTATTTTACCGTATTTCAATTGTTATTTGAAATATTACCTTTTGATTCGAATCAATTCTTTTTCTGCGTAAGGATTAGACGGAACAATCCCAACGTTATGGAGGGATGGAGAACGTGCCACTTTTTTTTGTTTTTTTTACATTTCCTTAATTTCACAAGAGAAAAATGCATGAAACCCTGCAGGAGCTGTCAGGAAGATGCTGCTTATCCTAATTAACATGGCCTGGCCATGGTGGAGGTACTGAGATAGGATGATACGAGGTACAATTGAAGAAACTGTTAGTTTTATTTAGAATTAAAAGTGAAGTTAAAACGTGCAAAAAGTATTGTTGCATGTTGTTTACATAGTGCACGGAGTCCACACATACCTGTCCAAACACAGACTTGACGATGGGATGCAGGCTGGCGTCGTAGTCGGAAACGGTGCTGAGCCTCTTGGACCTTCGGCCGGAAGTGGGCCGAGCGGGGGTGTTGGTGGTGGTGCTGCTAGCGGGAGCGTCCGAGCTCAGACTGGATGCTGACCCAGTCACGACCTTCTTGCTGGTCTCGAAGAAGAAATCGGCGTCGTCTTGCACCCCTTTGGGCCCACCTGGGGAGCCCCTGCGTCCAACCCCGCTTTTTGACTTGCAGGACTTGCTGCGTGACTTTTGCTTCACGTCCTCCTTCACGCTTCGCCGGGAGTCTGCATTTGCAGGCCGGCATAGGGGTCTCCTTGCGCTCGCCTCCTCTTCCATGGAGTCTCCTGCCTCGGCGTCTCTTCTTCCGCCGCGCTGGACTCTCTGGCCGCGTGGATCCGAGTGCGTGGACCTGCGCTGGAGCACCGTGGATCTCAACAGGGATGTGACGGATTCGCTTTTCGGCAAGCTCATGGTCCTACCACTTCTTCTTCTTCTTCTTGTGGCTTGGCTACAAATGCTGCTGGAGGGGTTGCAGGTGTGTCGCGCATCAGCCGGCAGCTGGAGGATCCACGTACGGCAACACAGCACAAGCCCGTGGAGGTGTCAATCAGGATGCTTCAACATTTGACATTCGCAGAGGAAATGTCTCCCCAACACTTTGCAGCTTCCAAGTTTTGGATGTGCAGCAGCCCGAGTGGCAGAGAAGAGTGTCACACACACATGCAGAAGAGACCCACGTCACTGCGGATTACCACTCGCATAATTTGCCATAAGAGTGAAGAATCCACGGGTCTTTGTGCATGCATTAGTGAGTGGGAGGATGCCATTAGTCTCCTCACTGCTGCAGGAATATAACACAATTTAACGGTCACCACTAAATAGCTAAAATATGTCATAAATGGTATTTTCATGCTACCTTCTATCGGACTTAGTTATTGCCTGTGAGGCAAAAACTCTACAAAAACGCATTAATTCATAAGTAAATGGAATTTGTTCTGTTTTTTTTAAATGTTTTGCTTCAGCAAGATGAGTCCATAGACAAAAACATTAATTGACATTTCAAAGTTACGTTTTCCTGTTTTTTTTTCCAATTTCTTGCTTGAACAAAGCAAAATCTTAATTATACTGCCCAAAAATGACAACAAAAAATCATCAACCAAGATAGGATTGCCCAGCTTTGTAAATGATGTACAGTAAAAGTTGCTTTGCTCATGAAGCAAAATATGCTTGTTTATTTTTTGAAAGCATCAAGTGTTCTTTCAGTGTTCAGGTATAAACAAAATCTGCATATAGGAGCATTTAGGCAAGAACCTATTACATTTTGGTGCAAATCTGGATAAAAATGCAAATAAATAAATAATAATAATTTATGTAGAAATAATTTTGGCAGTTTTCAATTTCAAGATCTGTTCTCCTAATTTGAACGTCTTTGACCAAACTGTGGTACGGACACTACTGGTGATACACAGGCTGCACACTTTTTTTTTTAACTAAGTTTAAAATTACATTCGAGACATGCATATCCAATAATTGTGCAATGCAAATTTACTAAACAAAGATAAGATTAAAATACATTCTAATTAGATTTTCCTTTAACTCACCTGCGACGCTACAAGTAAATTAGCTGCAAGTACAAGCCGCGCATTCCAAGCTAAACCGGGATGGAAAGTAGAGGTAGCACCAAACGGCGGTTTTTAAAAAGAGATATTTGGCGTAAAATGTGTGAAAAACATTTTTTTTTTACATCATTCTCCATGAAGCTGGAAGTAGCCCGCCTTTGCAATCATATGGAAAAAATGTCTTTATGTAAGCCAACTCTTCTACTCCTGAACCGCTGCACACAAAAAGGTGCAAATGTGTTCAAACACGCATCCCTGCTGTGTTGCCTGTGCTGTTACTTTTCTGACACGTAGTGGCGCTCTTACTGAACCTCATAAGTTGAACTGATATTGCTCACATGCTCTGCAAAACACCTACTGTAACGCCCTGGTGTCAAATCACCAAATAACCAAATCAACACAAAAATTGGCACACGCCTTTAGGGGCCCGACAAGCACATGTCTGTCAAATTTGAGCAAAATTGGTTGACAAACATGGCTGCTGTCAACCAAAGCAGCTAACTGTCCATAAGTCATTGACTTATATACTGTAACTTTGAGGATATCTGTATGCGAGAATGCCATTTACAGTCTGACATGAGTGTATGTTGTATGTTGTGGCTTGCCATTAAAGGCTATTTATTGCCATCTGCTGCCTCGTTCTTGTCAGAGCTGACTGAGGAAAACTGTGGTGGGGGTCTACTGAGAGCTATTTTAGTTTTTTTTTTAATTCTCAGCTGCACTCATGCAAAAACCTTAATCTTGCCCCTGAGATAAAAACCTATCATGCAAGCTATGTTTGCATAATCTTCACTGTGAGCATGAACCTGCGCTATGCTTAATAAGGGAGATTCGCTGCATGAGAACGTGAGCGACGCCATGTTTACACCCGGGGGTCAGACACGTTTCACAGCAGATGTCCAGGGATACGGGGCAGCAATCCCGTGCGAGGATCTTCACGTATGTTGTTGTTGTTGTTGCCAATTAAGAGAAAAGTCATGCGCTGAGCTTGATAGCACCAAACTCTGAAATGAAATGAGCACATTTGGCCCTCTGCTCTCTGGGGAGTTTTTGTTCTCTGACATCTGTGTTTCCCGCGCTGCAGGGAGAGGCAAAGTATCTTGGCTGCATCGCTCATGCATTAGCCTACTTTAACTCCTCTGCTGCTGCCGCTACAACGTAACACCGTTTTTCCGAGTACAGTTACTGAACTGCCTTTGCTGCTCTAATTATTTAGACTGACAACATTACAACATTACGTTTTGCATACCTGCATACATTTTGACCCTTGAACATGGTTGTACGACTCGCTGCTGTCCAGCTACGCATTGCGTTGCATTTTGCCTACTTCAGTTTTGAGTTCGTGTGACATGAACCTCCAAACTAAGGCTTGAGCTGCGGCGACGCGGTTTGTAAAGACTGTGATTGGTCGGCTTGTAGTTCAGAGGGTGGATAGCCCACCTCCACTAACGCCTTCTCCCTCGAATTCCAATCAACATGTGCAATAAAAATTACTTATAATGCTAAGCATTAGTTTCAGATGCAATAACACTCCCATTCTGTTTTTAATTACCAATGTTTGCTCGCTAGGAAGGAAGCTAACAAGCTAAGTAGTCCTAAATTAAGCGTTTAAGCATAAACGGCTAAATGAACTGAAAGTAGAACTAAACAAACAAAACTTCCTCCACTTAAGTGAGGGGAAGACTGAATATATTCTGTTCAGCCTTGACTCTCCCAACAGCATACCCGTATTTGGTGCCATGACACCGCAGTTCACTCCAGCGTGGCTGTTATTTTTGACTCCAGCCTGAAATTTGACAAACAGGTGAATGCTGTTGTGAAAGCAAGTTTCTTCCAGCTTAGGCTCCTAAGTCAAACCTTTTCTGTCCCGTGCTGACCTTGAAAAAGCCATTTGTCTTCAGCCTTCACCACTTCCAGGATGGGCTACTGCAACGCCCTCTACACTGGACTAAATCAACCCCTTCTCCATAGATTTCACCTGGTAAAAAAAGCTGCTTCTCGCCTCCTCTCCAGCGCCTCAATACGCGCTCATATTACACCAATTCTCTTCTCTCCACAGTACACGGGCTGCCAGTTCCATTCAGGGTGGATTTAAGGTGTTTCTGTTTGTGTTCAAGGTCAATGTGTTCATGTTCAATGGTCTTCCTCCATCCTACCGATCAGTCGGGGCACTGCGCTCCTCCGAGCAGATAACTCTAGTGGGTCCCAGGTCCAGATATACGAAATGGGAAGATCGCTCATTTGCTGTGTCTGCTCCTAAAGACACGCCTATTCAAACACAGTCTGTGCTTTAGAGTGATGTTGTCTGTGTTTTATTTCTGTTTTTATGACTGGGTGATTTGCTGCATTGTGTAAACGCTTTGTAAACTGTTTGGCTGTTGGTAGGGCGCAATACAAATAAATATTGATTGATTGATTGATTGATACAAGGCATTAAGAAGACACGTGCAAATTGTGAATGTAGTGTTGTACACTGGTCACTAGATGGCAGCAATGTTATTTTAATCTCCGGCGAGACACAAAAACATCAGACTTGATCTCCCGAACAACAGGCTTCCGTTGCAGGTTTGACTTATCTCACAACAGGTTCAATAATAATAATAACATAATAATCAATAATAATAATCATGACAACAACAACACGGGCTACTATTAGCTAAAACTCAACTCTGAACCCCCAACGTCACTTCCTGTCCTCAACACATCCGGGACATATTTACTGCGACACACACGAGTACAAGTTTGATTTATGTCTTAATTGGCTAATTTTCTCTGATTATATCAACTATATTGGGTAATACGAGTGTAAAGGTGACTATATTGGTGTTATTTCATGTCTACAGGGCTCTAATAATGAAAACCCAATAAATAAAACCCATATTTAGAAGGTCGGAAACAGGGTTTCTATGCTGTAACTACAAAAATATTCCATTTGTAAATAAGAAATCCACTCATCACGGTCGGGTCTGGAACCAATTAACCGCGGTAAACGAGAGATGATTGTACATACAAGGCAAGGGCCAAAAAAAAGAAAATGGTGCAGATCTGGATGATGGTGCACATGCAGGACACTTTCGGTAAAATGTGTGGAATTCGAGACAAATTACAAAATGTACAAGCACGATTATAAACATTATAAACGAATACATCTGTGACAGTGTCCGTCAAAATAGTGCATTATAATAGCAGATGAAGTTCTTTAAAAAAAAACAACAACAAAAACTAGCATGTTTTAAACAAAACAAACATTTTCTCTATGCAACTGTTTTATTGTAGATCTCCATTGTGTGTGGACGCAGCAGAGGGACACAGAAGCCTCAGGGAGCAATGTGGCCCATTTACTGTAACACCAGCGCACACACACACACTAACATACACACACACTGTAAGCAACTGCTGTTAATGTACAGCCCATTTACAACAGTAATGTACTGTATTAATGCAATGCAATACGGTTGTGTACTGTTTGCAATGCCTTGTGGGCTGTTCATCGTGAAGCAGAGGTCTTCAATGCTGTGTTAACGTGATAAATTACAGAAAAATACAGCATTTAAAAATACATCATTTAAAACGCGTTGGCAATTTTCTTCCTTAAAAAAAGCTTTCGGGGCCGCACGGTGGCCTAGTGGTCAGCATGTTGACCACACAGTCAGGAGATCGGGCTACCTGGGTTCAAATCTCCGTTGTGCATCTCTGTGTGGAGTTTGCAGTGTTCTCCCCGTGCGTGCGTGAGTTTTCTCTGGGTACTCCGGTTTCCTCCGGCGACTCTAAATGGTATTTGAATTGCCCTGCGATTGACTAGCGACCAGTCCGAGGTGTACCGCGCCCCGCCTCTCGCCCCAAGTCAGCTGGGATAAGCTCCAGCATACCCGTGACGTTTGTGAGGATCAGCAGCATAGAAAATGGATGGATGGAGAAAAGCCTTGGAGAAATCAACTAGTCAGCAGACACATGCAAAGTACAACATCCTGTCTGTACTTGTAAAAATAAACACCATTCCGTGTATTCTCAGCTGCGAGAAAGCAATACGTCATTTATTTGGTAACACTTGCATTTGCAGCTTAGCAACCTTATGTCCTTTTATCACTGCTTTGGTTCATTACTTCTATTCAGGTTTGCACTCGGGCCATCATGTGTGCTATGAAAAAAGTGACAGAAAATGCTGAAAAAATCCACAAAATTACAAAAAAACCCTAAAACAATCTACCTTACATTTGTCATAATTAGCTGAATATGACTGATTTCTTTACGCCGGTTTTTATTGCACGCACATGAAGGCCATGTTGCCAAACGCTGCATCCAGATTAGCAACTGAACAGTTTGCTATGACTGAAAGATTAATTAACATCGTAAATATTTAACCACGTCGCGGCTGGAAGAACGGTGCGTCTCATATGACCCCACCCCTCAAACATGTCGGACTGCCATCAATAATAGACTCATAATGAACTCAGTGCTCCAGTGATCCACATCCAATTATCAAGTATGGATTGATAATGACTTTCATTGTCAGCGCAGTTTAAAAAGGCCTGAAACCTGAAGACGCCGTCTGTGACTACAATAAATTATACATCATACTATACCTTGCAGGGAGGTATTGAACAATATGGTTATTATAGAGACTGGCATGGGTAGGTGATCATGATACAAAAGCTAGAATATTAATAACTACTTATTTACACACAGCATGCAAGAGTACAGTTTCAACTCAAAGTATAAGCACCTGTCACATCTCAGTCATTAAATCAGTCAATTATGCAAACATGCATTTATTACTTGTAGTATTTTAATTAAATATGTGATTAATTGTAACTGAATTATAAAAAAAATGGGATCATGTGTGCCCATGCATTAATTAATTAACATATTTTTTCTGTTGGGGGTGCTATTTACATCTAATAACCTTTATCATACCAGTACTGTAATTTCTTAAAACATAATTGTATATTCATTTATTTTCTACCATTTTATGTTAACATATTGGATGATTGTATTGGAATATGAGGATTCAATTGGAAAATGGACTCAATGTCGCCCTCTTGTGGCAAAGTTTCAGTACAGTATCCATCCATCCATCCTTTTTCTATACCGCTTCATCCTCATTAGGGTCGCGGGGGCATGCTGGAGCCTATCCCAGCTGACTTCGGGCGTTCAGTACAGTATCCGTCCAAAAATCCGTCCATCCATTTTCTAAACTGCTTGTCACCATAAAATCACGGGGGCATCTTGGAGCCTATCCCAGGGGACTTTGGGCGAGAGGCAGGGTACACCCTGGTTTGATCGCCAGCCAATCGCAGCCCAGTAAAATGTTAATGATAATAAATAAATAAATACATATTTAAAATAAAAATATATATATATGAAAATATAAAATAATTAAATTAAAAGTAAGGAAACTTCGCGCTCAATGTCGCCCTCTTGTGGTGAAGTGTCAGAAAGCCCATGTCAACTTGACATCGGAAAAAGTCAAATACAAATGTTAATGATGAATAAATAATTGAAAGTGAAAATAAAGACATAGTACAAATAGAAAAACATAACATCAAAAATAAGAATATATGTTAAAAAGTAAATATTAAAAAATAATATTTGCCACACAGTACAGTCACGCTCGGTTTTCAAACTCAACACCAACTCTCAATTTCCGATTCCGATATCAACTGAAACCGATACCAATATGTGTAACGTCACATATCTCCTGTCATGGAATGAACACATGTGGTGACCCACACGTGATTCCAAGCGGGGTCAGCAATAGAAAATGAATGAATAAATAATTATTTAAATTAAATTTGTAATGACTGCTAATCCTGACCTTCGGATACATTTCACTACATTGCACTACTCTAGTTTTTTATGACAGAAAATGTCACTTTTTATTTCAAGGCTGTCATTTTCCAATTATCATTATACCTCATTACATTTTTTCCATTTTTTTTGGAAGTCTCAACTAGTCAGCGTGGAACCACATGAAGTTGTTGTTGCACGCGGGCACTGTGTTGGCGACCCCCTGCTGTACATACTCTTCTGCAGATAGTACCAGGTACTGCATCTGTTTAAAATGAGATGTTTACAGAAATTAATGGTTGCGTTTGCAGTTTATGGTCCATTTTCTCCTCATAGGCTTGGTCCCGGTCATTACTTTAATGTAAATTTGCACTTTCCTCACGGCCGTGAGACCATACTGAATGTGAATTTCGAAGGACACGGACATGATACCGCCTCTGACCCGACCCTGGGTAGATGAGCCCGCCCCGTGTCAACAAAAAAAACCCCATTAGGCTTCACTACAGATCTTAAAATAAAGCCATGTCAGTTTTCAGTGAATAGGCTAACCGAGCATGATGTTGCTGTTAAAATGTAACATTAGCAATGTCCCACGTTTACACTTGAGACCATGCTAATGCTAATGCTGATGCGTATTTTGTTTGTTGCATATGTTATTAATTACTAATTAGTTATTCCTTTTTAACCCCAGTTCTCGTGGACATTTTTTTCCATTCCACTATCCCCCACAACACTTTCCCAGCTGTGAGTAATGTCCCAGTGGCTGGGGGTGGTGTTGGGTGGGGAAACAAAATTCTACGTCCAAAGAATGTTGATTAGATTAAATCTTCCCATTTAAGGACTGAGCACTTAAGGGAGGGCAGTGGGTGCGCGTTTATTCATCGTGACTAAACTTGTGACTGAAGTTGGGAGGTTTACACAGCCCCATCTGGAAACACAGAAGGATAGAAGGGGGTTCACTTAGGGAGCGTCACGCAAGAGGTGAACTGAAAAATACTTTACAAGGGAGTTCATGTGATTTTATTATTATTATTATTATTATTATTATTATTATTACTATTATTATTATATATGTGGTAGTGTGCTGCCCTGCATTATTTTGTTATTTCTTTCTGATGTTTTGCTCCTCTCATGTAAGGTACAACACTTCCCATTATAATAATCCAAGTTGTTGCTGTAGATCCCCTATTGTCCAAAATGTACGTTTAATGATGTTCCAACAATAACATGTGTCCCTAGAACCTGTTGAGGACCACCAAACATGAGAAAAGTCTTATCATTGCCCTCACTTGTTTGCTCCAATTTTGAGAGAGAGGAGGTCGGCTTTTAAGCTCTGGGTTTTCACCCATCATGATGGATAAAGCTAGCTAGCTGAATGAGACCTCCCCGTGTATACACCCACCACTTCACAGAGAAAAGCTTTGTAAAACAAACAAACAAACAAAAAAAATCACTTTGTTTTCAATTCAGTGAATAGGCTAAACTAGCATGATGCTGCTGTTCAAATGTGAGTGCAATGTTAGCACTGTAGCTCACATAGCTATGCTAGCTAGTGCTACTAACTTAATGTTAGGTTGTTGTATTGATATATATGGCATCTATTACGTTGGACAAGTGAAGAGTTACAATGTATATAAAAAGTGGGTGCTTTGTGAACCCACACGTGTCGGAGAAAGGTGTGCATTTGGTACCATGGGTCTTCAGTGGGGACTTGATCCGCCGGAATCATTCTCATATTCAAACCACAATTCCCTGTGCCAAGTGTCACTCACTATGCCAATCAGCCGCTTAAAAAAACCCTTACATTATACATAAGTGCCAGGTAGAATATGTAAATTCTCTGTTGTCTGAAGAGGAGCATTAGTAATTCCAGCTTGTAGTTGAACAGTGCAGCTCACTGCTATTGTCTGTCTGTCTATTTACATGTTACATGATTTACCTTACATCTATTTTACATTGCTAGTTGCTCTTGCTAATAGTGTGCATGTGACATGGGCCAGCACCCCTGATTCTGAAGGCCCTGGGCAGATTACTTTGACATGGCAATACACAGAAGCTGAAATGTGATTGAATTAAAAAAAAAATCTCTCTGGCGCTGATGCGCTGTGAACGAATGTGTAGTGAAGTTAGCCGCTAGCCGGCTAGTAGCAGGCCGGTGTGGTGTGGCGAGGTGTCACTACGCCAGTAACATAGTTCTTTGGCGTAACAATGTTAATAATGATAACAATGTCGCTGTAGCTTTGCTAATATGCAGGTCACATTATGTAAATGGGGCGTTTTTGGCATTTTTTTTAAATAGTTTTTTCCAGAAGGCTTTACAGGCAGAATAGGTGTGTCCCTTTACATGCCTTCATAGCTGTCTTTTTTAGTCTCTTTTTAGATCTTTAGAACACGCAGAAAAGATAAAGACGTGTGTTGGTGTCTCACACAAGGATTGTGGATGATGGGCAAAAATCCCCAAAAAGTTTTCCTTTAAGTTCCAAATGTTTTTCAGTGCTTGTGGCAGTAATTAGGCTAGCTGAGAAGGCCTACTCACGCTGACTGCACACCACTCTTAAAAGCATCAAGGCTCGATTTTGGACAACACACTTCCAATATACTATGGTGAACCCTATGAGACTTATTTAAAATTGATGAAATATACGATAATATGGGACCTTTAAATTAAATCCATCAAAATTGACGTGTACTTTATTGACGGTCCCTAAGTTGCTGAGCCAGTGCGTGTAGGAGTGGGTGTAACTCCAGAGTGAAGTCTTATGGGGCAGTAGGATCTGTGCGAGGTTTAACCCACATGTGGTTGTGTCAGCATCCCTAGTTGTAGATTTGAGTGTCTTGGCATTGAATTGATGGCCACAAACAATCCGTGGGTGGCGCGATGCTGCATCCTCAGCGCGTTAGTGTGCACTGTAGGTCTATTGTGTGTATGCGTGACCTTTCTCGTGTCTGTCACGTGTATGAACGGCACTTTCAAGCATGCTGCTGTGTCTGCAGACTCACCGCTTTGCTCCCAGGTTGGCAGGTAAGACTTAAACGAATCGTTTTTATTTGCAGTTGTAATAGAAATTCCCTGACATTTCTTTTGATGAGACGGCAGATTGTGGTGAAATGTGCAAGGAGATAAGGAGTTTAAGATAAGCTCGTGTCAGGAGTAAAGAGATAATAGCCTCAGGTTACTTTTATCACGGCCTGTCCACGTACAGTATGAAAACATATTGATATTTAAAGATTAACATCCTATCTGGAAATGTTGTGCCCTTCATTTTTATAACATTTGTAATTATTTTGGCTGTTTTGAACGACTCTAGGGGGAATTCATTTTTCAAACATGTTAGAACTGGAAAAACAATGGATGACAGTTGAGTTTGTGTACAGTATGTGCATTTTAGGATGAAGCCGTTTTAAGGATTGACTCGTTTTTAGGAGGGAATCAGTTCAGTTCAGTTCTTAAATCAGTTTTTGGGAGGGAAACATTATTTAGGCATTACAGGAACATACGTGGTGCATTCAGCATTAAAGATACTAAAGCCGATCCAATGTAGGTCAATATACTGTACGGTATGCCAAGCTTTCCGAACATTAGCATCTTAGCTTTGTGTTATAAGTGACAAAGCAAATTAGCGTAATCTCTAATCATATATTTAATTAATAATGAATCCATTTTATTCTTAGAATATGCAAAGGGCCATTAAAAACAAGGTGCAGACCAAAAATGCCCCCCCAACTTTATACCATTTTTTTTTAAATAAATGAGATATCAGTTAAATCTTGCCTGTATATTACATCATTTATTTATTTACATTTTTAATTCAAAGTCAGTTTAAATTCAATTCCCTGGACAGACCTTGTTTGACATCAGAAGTATTGTCATACAGTAATTCTATTTTGTTTGAATTGTTTTTGTTTTTATTGAATTGCTGTTGACTTTTACATATTTTCAGCACCTTAAACAAGCTTTGCAGTGTCAGCAGCATTCTACAGGGGGGGCCATAAGCTTCCATACTTAGGAAAAAGAACCATTCATGCTTTTATTCATATTACGGGCTCTATATGATTTCCATTGTTTCGACTCCACTGCTGATGAATTTGCATTAGCACAGTTGAAGTTACGCTTGTAATGGTGTTGGTGAGGGTTCCTTGGGATGATTGATGTGTTGCATCTTCACCTGATACACCATGGCCTTCAAATGCTCCCAAAGACAGAAATCAAGAGGGGAGAGATCTGATCTAAAACATAAAAATGTATATTATACATTTCCTACATATGGAAACGTATGGCCCATCCTGTATCACCTCGTTTTGGGGCAGTGTGCATGTAATTTCCCCGTACTTGGTAACTCTCGTTCTTTTCTCCAGGAATGTTCTCCAGCAGGGTGGCTCGGCAGTAGATGGCGCCATTGCAGCTCTTCTGTGCACCTCTGTGGTCTATCCCCAAAGCATGGGCCTGGGCGGAGGCGCTGTGGTCACAGTTAGAAACAGAACAGGTTAGTCCTCTGTTGCTCATTAGGACGTCTTCAAGCTGAGTCTTAATAATGTGTCGTCCCAGGCAAGGTCACGGTCTTCAACTTCAGAGAGACCGTCCCTCGGAAATTTAAACACAACCTCTTAGACGACTGTCCTGCCACAAGCAACCATGTGACAGGTAATTTGTCAGTTAATCCACTGTATTGATATATAGAGCCTGTTTCCAATCTTCTTACCTCCCAGGTAGTCAGTGGATCGGCGTTCCAGGAGAGCTGCGAGGCTACGAAGTCCTTCACAAGCAGTTTGGCCGGCTGCCATGGTCCAAACTGTTTGAGGAGCCCATCAGACTTGCCAAGGAGGGCATCCCCGTGTCTCCTTTTCTTGGGAAGCTGCTTCAGTTCCCTTCCATCAAAGGCAAAGTGGAAAGTTCAGCACTGTGGTATAAAAAAAACCCAGAACATTTGAGTACAGTACAAATGGAATAGAGCTGCAACATTAACTACACTTCTAGCAAAAATAACATAATATGCACCAAAATAACGTGTAAAGGCATCACTTTGTGAACACATTATGAACTGCAAATGTCAGACTACATGTGAAACACAATTTCTTAGTTTGACACATTATTAAATAAAAGGAATGCAAAATATAGAGTATAATACATAAAAAAATACATTAGAAATGATTAAAAGTACATTAGGCTGCCTGCAGGGGCGCTGCTTACCACCAGGCAAGGCAGGCAAATGCTTGGGGCCCCGACGGCTGATAAACTTCGAACCTCTACAGCAGTGGCGCTATGCAAACAGGCCCACTGTGAATTTTTTGCCTTATGCCTCAGCAGACTCCAGAATGGCTTTGGCTACCTGTAAAACACTATTTCTCATTCTGACATATTATCCACAAACAATAATCACAATAAATACAGAAAATGTCCTTTCTGTTAATCGAGTGTAACATGTTAATACAGTTTAAATGAAATTAAACTGCAATGTAAAACAAAAATACAGAAAGTATCAAAGAAATACATTTAAAATATTACGAAACAAACTACAAATGTTACCGGCTAGCTGTTAAACACACTCCTTCACCCCTGCATGTTTCTTTAAATATGTTTAAAAACATAAAAATACAGAAATTGCCAGTAGTTAAAGTATAATAAATGTAAATCTTTTTAATATTTAGTGATGTTTTAAATAGAGAATTTCCTCTGTGGGAGGTCATTATAATACATTAAAAACACAGCTGCAAAACATCATTTCATATTCTGATATATCATTATTCACATAAAATAAAATGGCTAGAACGATAGAGAATGTCCTCTGCAAATTAATCAAGTACAGAAAATTTCCTCTTTGGAAATTATCCAAGTAAAATACTTCCCATAAAAATTAATTTCAAATATTTTGCTCCCCCACCCACCCAGTGAAGTTTTCTGCAACGAGAACAGCAGCACTCTGACGACAGGAGACGTGATTAAGTTTCCTCAACTGGCTGAAAGCATGGAAGTGATTGCCAAGCAAGGAGCGGACGCCTTCTACGGTGGCGAGATTGGACGGCATTTAATTCAAGACGTTAAAGCCGCAGGTGGGTAGAGAAAATACTGTGTACTGTACATACCTGACGCAAAATAAATAGGTAGTAGGAAAGTATATTAAAAAAAAAAAAGTCACATTTTCAGGTGGGACGTTAGAAATGGAGGATCTGAGGTCCTATCGGGTGAGGGTGGTTGATGCCTGGACTGTTCCGTTGGGGGACACGATGATGCACGTCCCTCCGCCGCCTGCCGGGGGCGCCCTGCTTGCATTCATCCTCAAGATCATGCAAGGTTGCACCCTACAGTCACACAGCTTATACAGAAACTGAATACATTTAATGATTTAGATTTACTTTCCTTCCACAGGGTTCTCCTTGACATCACATTCCCTGGTTGGTGACCACAAAGTCCTGTTTTACCATCGTTACCTGGAGGCAGCCAAATTCGCTAATGGCCAGCGAGGGAACATTCGTGACCCTTTCTTCAACAGCAGGACGGTCAGGATCTGAAATACATTTATGCTAATATGGCGAAAAATGTATAGTTCAAGAAAAACAAGAAGAAGCTACTGTTACTGTGCTGGTACGGGTGACAGAAGAATGCTCAGCAAACCTTATAGAATAGCAGTTGACAGCAAGGGCAAAAGGTAACTGATCATCACGAGCAGATATGACACGAAGGAACGGCGCATGCACGATGCTGGTGAAGGTTTGGCAACAATCTGGCAATGGTATGACGAGGCAGCACTGCTTAAGAAGGGGCTGATTGCTAATGGCCTGCAGCTGCGCTAGCCAAGGAGCTGGTGAGAGAGTTCCTCTGCAGAGCCGAAATGAGACAGCAGAGGGCAGCATACCAAGCAGTGAGTAAGTCCTGACAGCTACAACAGCAGCTCAACAGCACCTCCCCAGGAGCCAAGTGGTATTGCAAGATAGGCGCTGTAGCTTAATTACGCAAAAGTTGTGTTTTCTGTGGCACGATAACCTCAAAAACCAATGATGGTGATTGTAGCTAATCAGAGGTCCGAAAAAAAGTCCTTTCCGGAAAAGGAACAACGGTGTTGAATCTCGGATAGGAGGATTTTTGAATGTGTTCTTCCAGAGTGCAGACCACTTGATCGACGACGCCTTCGTCCAGCACATCAGGGCGATGATTTCCTCCAACGGCACCCATCACGACTCCTACTACGACGTCAAGCCGTTTCCGGACCACACGGGAACGTCGCACGTGTCCATCCTGGACGAAGACGGACTGGCTGTGTCTGCTACCAGCACCATAAACCACCTGTGAGCAAGAAAACGTTGCCAAATAGTAGAAGAGGTTCTGATCGGTTTCTGTCTTGTGGCTTAGATTCGGAGGAACGGTTTACTCTCCGCAGACAGGCATCATCCTTAATAACGAGCTGTCTGACTTCTGTGGGAGAGCAGACACATTAAAGCCAGGTAAGGCGTTAAGATCTCCACCCATGTTGTGCCAGCAGAGACACGCTAATTTCCCAATACAGGCGTCCCTCATTTATCCTAATTGGTTCGAGACTCCACGGCGATGTGTGAATTTCCGCGAAATAGGATTCAATATTAATAACTGGAATATTTTCATAGTTATGGCGTAGAAAACCTGTTTACTATCTTCTAAATACCTTTTTTGACATTATTGCAGCCCTCAAGACATGAAATACCACCCATGTCCATTTGTATTACCCGATATAGTCAACAAAATAAGAGAAAATAAGACATATTAGACATAAATAAGATAACAGACTCACTAATTAGCAGTTGCTTGTTTTTTTTCTGGACAACGTACTTGTCAATGAATTGTAATGGTGGCTTTAAATGACTTTATGCTTGTATTACCCAATATATTAAACATAATAAGAGTAAATAAGCCATTAAATAGTAAATTAAATTCCTGTGTGTGTGTGTGTGTCACAGTAAATGTGTTCCTAGCGTCACGTCTGGCCCTTGTCTCACCGAACACCGACACCTAGTGGCCAATGTAGAATACAGCATGCTTCTTCTCCCTTGTATTTGTATTTTCGTTAGATTTTTCATGCTTGAAATGCTTAATTTAGGCCCTACAATTTGCTTAAAGATGCATATTTTTTCTACTAATAATAGGCAGTATTCAACCACTAAATCATTTATTAATACATTTCTGAGCGATGTTCGAGCGAGGGACGACTGGATGGAAAAAAGAGGCAGACGCACGACATGACAAACAAACGTGTTGTGGTGGTTCTGGTCGAAACAAAATATCACTCATCAGCGGTATTAATGCTGGCTGCGCTTTACTGCTACTACACCATTGGTTCTGTTACAGCTGTGGTGTGCAATATAACCGTTAATAAATTACCATGTGGTGAAAAAGAGCATATTTTCTTTTCCGCTTTCTCATGCACTACCTATTATCACAAGCCCCTGAGGTTGTAGAATTTGGAATTTTGTGCAAAAACAGGGAAAATAGGGAAGCAAATAATGCGACCCAACCAAGTCACACGTTTAGTCTCTGTTCAGGCTGTTCAGTACAACATGACTACGTCTATAATAAGCCAACAATAGTCTCTATATGCTTTGCATGTGGTTTCAGGTGAGCAGCCTCCCTCCTCCATGACACCAGCTATACTCGAGTCCAAGTCTGGAGGACTTCTTGTGATTGGAGGAGCAGGAGGAAGCATGATCACCCCTGCGGTGGCCTTGGTAGGACTTATAAAAAAAAAAGTCTCCACTATTTGTTTGCTTATTTACGGTTTCTTTGTTTCCTGGTTATGGCCCGCGCAGTCTCTCATAAATCACCTGTGGCTGGGCATGAGCCTCAAGGAGGCCATTGCTGCTCCAATACTGTTTGTCGATTCCAAAAACAAGGTGAATTTTGAGCAAGATTTCGACAAGGTGAGGTATTGCAGTCCACGATGAGATAATATTGTTAAATGATATTAAAGTGGTGTTTCCTCTGTGGTGCTTCAGTCTGTCATAGATGGCCTCAGAGCACTCGGACACCAGGTTGGAGAAATGGAATATTTTTTCAACGTCGTGAATGCTGTGGAAAAGGAGAATGGGTGCATTGTCGGAGAATCAGACAAGAGGAAGATGGGAATGTCGGATGGATACTGACGCTATGGACACGTTCCATGTGTGCCTTCAGAGCCTCGTTGATAAACTGAGCATCATCGGGATGCTTCTTAATGGAAGCGAAGGGCTTGAATACATGGACCCTTTATAGCGCACTGTCAATTTTAACCCTTGACATAAAGTCAAGTACAAGACTTTACTATAAGAAAGGACATTTTGAACCTGAATTCTTATTATTATTTTTCATTATACATTTTTTATTATCACCATTTGTCTTTATTGATCCATTATTATTAATTGAGATCATTTTGCTACAAATATGATTATTTGATATCATATTCTACAATGCTCAGACATCATTGACAAATTAGAAGTCTGTTCTGAAAGTTTGGCCTTCATTTCCTAAAACGTTCTACGCAAACAAGAAAAAGTTTTAAAACAATTACAAAAATGTTCTAGTATTTTTGGGGATTTTTTTTTATTACCTCTAAGCACAGAAAAACACAAATAAGATTAAAAAAATAACAGAATTGATTTGAAGTGCCTTTTTTTAGTGATGGTGTTTAAAAATAAACTTTGATGTTTTTTAAAAGAGTAAAATTAATCTGTTTTCTGTGCTGAAGTAACGTACCAAATTTGAGAGGCTGTTTGTGGATTTTTCTTAATTTGATCATTTTTTTCCCCACAATTTGAAATTTTACAATCACCTTGCCTTATTTCCACTTCCCAAAATTAAGGACAGCATTTGGAATTTCACATTTTAACCGCCCCAAAAAATGCATACTAAATATGTTACAGTATTTTTTTACTTAATTCAAAATATTAGCATATTAAAATGCTATTATACTGGAATATATTTCCCCTTCATTATATTCAACTATTTTTAGCATAACCTACAGTATATTAAGGTGAAAAATGACATGGTTTATAGTGGATTATAAATGACCAATGGTTCCTTGTCCTATAAAAGGTGTTCACCTGTAAAACGGTCTCATTTGTAATAAACTGGAACACACCTTACACGTATATATCACCTGCAGCCAGTCAGCAAACCCAAACCATTTTTACGACTGCATTGTATTTGTTGTTACTTTCAAAACAAAACACAAAGTGTATCAAAGGTATTGATCCCATTTCTCTTCTTCTACTGTACATACTGTGTGATCTGCACTAATCTCCTCCATGCCCTGTCTTGCTTCGGGCGCTCAAAAGACTGAAGGAAGCACAGCAATACATTCCAGTGGAGACTCATTATAAATAAGTAATGCTTTAAGTGGATTCTGCTGCCTTTCTCCTGTGACACGCTGGCTGTGACTTATAAGATATACATTTTATCCTGTGTATGGCATAGGAAGATAACTTGTCAGTGTCAATAGCAGCCATTGGAATAAATGTAAGTGGTGGGACCGAGGCAATGAACAAATACTAATTGCTGTCTGAATTTGGAGACTAATTTGTCAAATTAAAACCATCGCAAATGTTTCATATTTCAGGTTGTACTTTATGTCTGTGTTGCATAAGTAAAAACTAAGGCATAACTCCAATTGTCTGCTTGCACACCTTTTTGTCTTCTTAATAGCTAATTGCTGAGATACTCGACAAGTGAAGATTTGATTCAGTCTGGGGGCTTTGTGGCGGCCTCCAGGGGGCTTTGGAAAATGTAGCCTGGAAATATTCACATGGCCAATTTGGTTCCTTTCATCAAGTGCAAACAAGTATCGTTTTGATTGCTGGCAACTACACAACCCATTTATACCAAACGCAGACTTGAGGGGCACATTTGATGAGAAAGAAGGAATACAATTTTGGTGAGGATCTGGATAAGGGTGAAGATTAGGATGGGCCTTTGACAACTACTATTTATTTGATGGGGAAAATCTAAACAAGTATAACATAGAAAATCATTCTAAAAGTTTTTTGGAATTACTTTTTTCACAATTCGGTAATTAAAAAAAAAAAGAATTGATGCACACTTTGATGTGGTTAGCTAAGCATCCACACTGCTATTTTTGTCATGAGAGCGAAGGCTGCGCAGTAAAGAACATGTACATAAAATGAGGTCCTGATTGGGTTCCTTTTTGGTGACGTTTTACATGACGTAACTCAAATAGTCCAAACCCAAATTCCATCTGCTCGGGTGAATATGTGGGTTATTTTTAAATTCTGCTAAATTTAACAGCTTAGATTTCAGAAAGCAAACAAATATACTTTTCCAGAGGCATACATACAGGTAGACAAACAGCACACTCACATTCACACCCATGTACAATTTAGAGTCCCAATTTACCTAGCATGTATATTTTTGGAATGCGGGTGGAAACCGGAGTGTAACCAAAGAAAACCCACAGCACACAGGGAGAACATGCACTCCACTCCACACTCAGATGCCCAACGGAGGTTTGAACTCCTGACCGTGTGGCCAACATGCTAACCACTCGGCCACCGTGCGGCCCCCTGCCTTGGACGTCATGGTTGTTAAATATTTTTAAATGTGCAAGTGTTGGGGATTTCCCTTTCTCTGTCCAAACTTGGAGTGCTTTTTAAATGTATCCGATCCAAGCCATGGTCCGAGCAAACGTCCTTCCAGCAAAGAGCAGCTGTGTTCACTGGACATGACAAGGTCACGTTTTAATGGACAGCAATGACGTTTGACAGTGGTAATGATTTACAAAAAGGGCTTCATAAATAGCGAGTGTACACTTTTATGATTGGACAAAAGCTTACAGGGCGGCTGTGCTTTGAACATTCATAGTCTGATTATAATCAAGATACAGCAGGTAAGAGTAGCAACTTTTTGTTTTGGTCCTGAGGGTTCGTTTGTTCGACGTTTGTTAGAAACATAATTCTGCAAATGAAATTATTGACAGAACAAATGAGTGTTGAGTCTCTAGTGTGAATCTCCGATCTACTGCTCGAGAGTAGCGGTGGTGACCTCAGTAGCCCGCGGCGTACGACCACTTGCGAGGGTCCGACTCAGCCTGGAGACCGTCGTCGTAACGAACCACCGCCTGCACCACGGCTCCGGTCGACTTGAGGTATGACGTCTCGTGGTTCTTCTTCGTCAAGCCGGCCATGATGTTCTGCAAAGAAAGAAAACAGAATCACTGGCCAGAATACCACATAAACCTTTTGTCTTTCAATATTTTTTGAACGATAATACGTCATAGCAGTCTGGAGATCGGGAAGACGTGGGTTCGATTCGCCCTTGGGCATTTCTGTGTGGAGTTTGCATGTTCTCCCCAGGCGTGCGTGGGTTTTCTCCGGTTTCTTCCCACATCCAAAAGCATGCATGGTAGGTTAATTGGCGATTCTAAATTGTCCATAGGTATGAATGTGAGTGTGAATGGTTGTTTGTCTATATGTGCCCTGCGATTGGCTGGCGACCAGTCCAGGGTGTACCCCACCTCACGCCCGAAGTCAGCTGGGATAGACTCCAGCATCCCCCCGCGACCCTAGTGAGGAGAAGCGGTATAGAAAATGGATGGATGGATAATACGCCATAGTCAACCACGAAACAGCAATCATTTATTCATTAATTAATTTTGGAAAACCCACAATAGAGCGAGGGTTCCATAATCAGAGCTCAATATTGCGAGGGACGGCTGCTGATGTAAAAAGTGGATGAACACAACAACGCTTGCTGAAGATGCATACATGGACAAACACAGCTCATTAGCATTAAAGCAACAGACACACAAAACCCCTTGGTCCCAGTAGGCCTTACTAAAAACACTTTTAAACCGTCTAAGGATTTTGGACAACACACTATTGTGGTGGGCCGCACGGTGGTGTAGTGTTCTCCCCCATGCATGCGTGGGTTTTCTCCGGGTACTCTGGTTTCCTTCCACATTCCAAAAACATGCATGTTAGGTTAATTGGCAAATCTAAATTGTCCATAGGTATGAATGTGAGTGTGAATGGTTGTTTGTCTATATGTGCCCTGCGATTGGCTGGCGACCAGTCCAGGGTGTACCCCGCCTGTTGCCCGAAGTCAGCTGAGATAGGCTCCAGCATGCCCCGCGACCCTAATTAGGAGAAGCGGCATAGAAGATGGATGGATGGATGGACACTATTGTGGTACATCTGAGACATTTAAAATGGGTGAAAATACTACAATATGGGACCATTAACATGACTTCCTGTTTGTTCCGCTCACTTTGTCGAAGTCGTGCTCTGCGACAGTGTAGTTGGGACTCAGCTGGTTGTGCAGCCTCGGGTCGGACACGGCTTTCTTCAAATCGTAGTCAAAGAAGAGCGCCTTCAGAATCACCTATGATACACGGTGGGTAATGTGAATAGCATCAGTGTGGCTTAACAGGTTAATGAAGGCTTACCTGAGCGATGGAGGTGGTGATCTTTGTGCCACCGGATCCTCCCACCACCATCTTAACTTGGTGATTTTTGTCAAAGAGGATGGTTGGACACATGGAGGACATGGGCCTTTTCCCTTTGAACAGCATTTAAGTATACCGTTACCTTTAAATATCACCTACTGGATTGTTTTCTTTTACACTTACCTGGCCTGATGAAGTTGCTGGGTGAAGGAGGCACTCCAAAGCCATTCGTGATGTGCGGAGAGCTGAAGTCGTCCATTTCGTTGTTGAGGAGTATCCCCGTTGATCTCGACATGACTTTGGAGCCCAAACTGCAGCGGAAACAACAACTGATAAGAGCTTAAAATTCAATCATGCTGAAAGAGGACGTACAATTGGTTGATGGTGCTGGTGGCCGCCACGGCGCTGCCGTCCTCAGCTACCACGGACAGGTGCGAGGTCCCATGGTTGTCAGGAAGGTAGAATTCTGGCTCGTAGTAATTCATGTGGTGAGTTGTTTCATCTGTGATTTTTGCTCGGATGTCATCGGCGTAGGCCTGCGAGGTGATGTTCTCGATGAGCTTTGAAGAGAGAGAGCGGGGTTATGCTTACCTCCACCATGCAATACAGTATATCAACTGGTATTTAAAGGTGATCGCTGAAGAACATCTAGGGAACTTCGAGGGAAGCCTGACCCTCACCCTAATCTTAAACCCAAGAGAAGCCCAACACTAAATTGCAAAGCTAATTCAGCTATGTAACTCTGACTGAACTCCGACTGTATCATTTTTAGCTGCATTGCTCACGTATGTTCTCAACTCCTGTTTCCATGTGTGTCTTATTCAGTGGAGTGATGCTGCCCGGGAGGATGTATTTTATCAGCAAAACGACTTCACTGACTTCCAAACCGTGGTATTCAAGTACTAGCAATAGTGGTTTAAAATAACATAACACAATAAGATAACATAATAAGATAACATAATAAGATAACATAATAAGATAACATAATAAGCATTGCTGCTACCTTGAGTTGAAAAATCCCGGCAATCTTCTTAATTTTGGAAACTGTCCTTGGGGTTTAACAGGAATTTACGGGACTACAAGTATGATGATAATTTTTAAAAATGTAATTAATTTCGATGTCAGACTTACCAAAACATATAGAAAGTTTGGGGAAATTTACTGGAAATTCTTTGGCAGTTATTCACCATTCATGCTTTTTTAAATCAAATTCTCATTAATCCTCAAGACACATGTCCAGCTTTAGATATCTGCAAATTTTCCAGGCTAAACATCTTACAGAAAATTTCTGGAAATTGACCTGAAACTGTCTGACAGCTTGTACCTGCACTGCCCCCTATAAGATTGGAGTGGAACATCCACAAATGCAACATAATCATCACAACCAGGCATCATGAAAACAAGATGACACCTAACAGCTGATCAACAGCACCTCACCATTGCAAGGCTTCAAACAGGATGTTCTCAGAGGGAAGTGGCCACTGAGCTTAGTGCAGCGCAGCGGGCCAGGGGCCATTTGCGGCCTGCGGCTGTTTTTTCATTGGCCCACAGCACATTCTAAAAATGTTGCGCGAAAACTATAAAAAAAAAATCAGCAGTAATTTTACAAGAAAAAAGTCAATAGTGTTAAAGAAAAAAAAGTTGTAATCTAATGAGAAAGAGTAATATTTTTACAGGAATAACGTAATATTATGAGGAAAAATATCATTTTAGTAGCATAAAGTTGAAATACTACAGAAAAAATACCTTTAAAAAAAAAGAAAAGTCATAACTGTATTATAAAAAAACAAAATAAGTTGTAATTGCTGGAAAATTAGGTTGTGAAAAAATGTATAATGTTATGGGAATAAAGTAAAAAATATTATGGGAATAAAGTCATAATTACCAGAAAAAAAATTACAAGAAGAAAGTTGGAACAGTTGAAAAATTGAAAATAAACTCATAAAATTATGAAACAAGTGAACAATAATACAGGAAAAATTATGTCATTTTTTTTTAGCATAGAGTAGAAATTTTAAAGAAAAAATTATGAAACTATGAAAAACAAACAAAATAAAACTAAAGTTGTCATTTTTGGAAAATTAGGTTGGGTAAAAAGTCAAAATATTGCAAGAAGAACATTCGCAAAAGATTATTGAAGCAGGAAGTTGTAATACAGTATTTGGAAAATAAACAAAAACAGCAAAAATGGGAAAAAAGAGCAAAGACTGAAGTTGATACTAATAATAGGCGTTTTCACCGATATCACAAAGCTGAAATACAGTTTTTTTCTTGAAATATACATACACTTGTTAGAATAGCTTTACAATATATCAAAGTGGCTCTCGCTTCCTTTCAGTTTTGACTCTGTGGTCCTCCCTGGAAAAGGTTTGGCCACCCACGGCTTAGTGTGTCACAGTATTCCATTGGCAGGTTGCAACAGAGATAAAAAAAACGTCATGGAAGAGTCACAGTATGTCTCTTTGTGAAAATGTCCCAGTAGATTCATGGTTCACACACCTATTTTCATATTTGCCGTTTGCCTTCCTGTTAGAGAACAAGAACTTCGGGAGTACTGAAACACTGAGCAGATGGACATATGCATTCAAACATTTGGGGAAGGTCAAATTAAGTTGGCCTATAACGATTAAACTACATTTTAGGTGCATTCTGAAATTTCACCTGAAATGTGAATCTTTTTTGTGAGTAATGTACACCTCTGCTACTCCTTCATATACCGTTTAGCACCTCCTGGTAAAGCTTGTGAAGGACGTACAGCAAAAGAGGACCTTAAAATGATTGACAGGGACCTTACATCGGTGATGTTGAGGAACGCAGGGTCTCCCAGCAAGGTCCTCTTTGCGTAGGCGAAGCGAAAAGCCTCCATGACGCGGTGGTATGTTAGGATCTTTTTCTCAGTGCTGGCCACGCTGTCCGACGTCAAGTGATACCCTGTTGAGAGGAAAACTATTCAAATCCAAGCTTTACTCTCATCATCAAACTCAGGTGAGGGGAAGCGCCGGGTTGAACGGGCTTGACTCGAACTTGCCCTTGTGTGTTTATTTCGGCTGGAAGCTGACAGCCGCGGAGGGAGCAGAGCGGAGGTTGACCGGACTTCATTTTGACGGTTTTCGGCTGTCAAAACCAAGCCGGGGGAAGTTGGAGCTCATCAGTGGGAATAAAGTTTTTGGTGGGCCAACTACTGTGTCAAGCCACCGCAGCTGTGACCGTGTCCAATTAGAGCTAAATTGGCCAGATTAGAGCTGGTGTGTGTGTGAGCACATGAGCAAGTGGGCCACAGTGAGTGGGTGGCCGGTCAGAGCGGAGGAAGCTTCAAAGAAATTAATTACACTGGAAAGTCATCTAGTCCTCAGATACAGTCACTGTACTGGAAAGGAGCTGAGGCTGAGATAGTCACTGTTGAATGTGGTCTCTCTCTGTGGCATTGCAAAAAAAAACATATGGCTTTTATTGTGCTTGTACCTACTGTATTTATCTATTCAATGTTTCTGTCACTTTCTACTCCTATACTGGATGTATTCTATATTATTTAAGCAAAGTGCGGCACAGGGGCACCATTTGCAGCCCGCGCTTTGTTTTTTATCGGCCTGTGGCACACAGTAGAAATAAAATTGAACCAAAAAAAAGCAGCAAAAATGGGAAAAATAGAGCAAAAAGGCTAAATGTAAGGAGAAGAAGCTGAAATGTTAATGCTGACAACTAATAATAAAGCACAGCTTTGTCTTTAAATATATACATAAAGATTTTTTTAGCCTTTTTACAAAATAAAATAATACAAAAATATATCAAAGTTATTAGTTCATACCCTGCATTTATTTATACATTATTTATTTATTCATTCATTTATGGCTCATGTCTTTATGTTCATTTATTTATCTATTACTTGCAATTGCTGAGACACAGAAAAAGAATAGGATTAAATACTGTGAGCTCTGCTTCTTCCTACTCTTTTTTGAACATGTTGAATTGTGCAAGCGTAAACACGTGCTGTACTTCAAGGTAACTTGTTAAATATGTTGATAATAAACTAAACATTACCATTACACTGAGAGCATCTACAACCACAATAATACATGTTAAATGAATTAAGCATTTTTGCACTTGTTTTGATGGCTAACCCTAAAAGAGTAAAAAGCATTATATTATTGAGAGAGTGACACAGATCTAGTTCAAACTGCTCTTAGGTAACTTCAGTGCAACAAAGCTTGTTATTTTCAGAGTCCATTTTGCACCGTGAGTCTGTGGACTCTTTACTTTGAGCGAGTGACTGACAAAGGGAAGGCAGCAGCTCAACATGAAAGCACATCCTCTCCCACTCAAGGTGTTTTTTTTCTCAGATTTTTTTGGACAGTGCATCAAGGCTTTACCATTCAAGATGTTTAATATCAGCGAGAGCACAGGGCCGCTAGCGGGGGCATTGGGAACAGCCATGGTGTACTCCCCCACATTCACGCTCAAAGGCTTCTCATCCAAGACGGGCACATAATCCCTCAGATCCTCCATTGTGATGATGCCGCCTATGCACGGAGAGAGACAAACGCTGTCAATGCGCTTGGACTGGAATTGCAAATACAAATCCGTCACGCTGTTAAAATTAGACGTCACAGAGAGACTGGGAGCCATTTTGTTTTCTATCTGCACGTCTTCCAGTCGACAAAAAAAATACATT
Source organism: Dunckerocampus dactyliophorus (assembly GCF_027744805.1). NCBI lineage: Eukaryota > Metazoa > Chordata > Actinopteri > Syngnathiformes > Syngnathidae > Dunckerocampus > Dunckerocampus dactyliophorus. The sequence continues at coordinate 13,703,092 of NC_072835.1, forward strand.
TTTTAAAGACACAGATTTGACTTAAACAGTGAAGACTAAACATACTAATGTAAACAGATGTAGAGTGGAAATAGGAAGTCAACACACCGTTGTTTTGAATGCAACCACTAACTAAAAAGAAATATCTGTATGGGGAAATGATAGCAAATAGAAATGCACATACAATGCACAATGTTTTTGCAATGGCCAAGTCAGATCCCAAACCTAAAACATAGAAAAATGTAATTTTATGTAAAGGGATATCAATTTTGGAAATATGGGCCATTATTTTATTTCAAAAATAAAATCCCACAGTTTTTGCACGTTTAACACAAGCGGCGACTTGTCCCGCTTTGTTCAACGGTTCTTGAACGCACCGTCTAACTTTCTCCCACGCTGCACAGATAGACTACTACTGTATTTTTTCTTTTTTCTGTTAATGCATAAAGGTAAGATTTGATGACCTTATTGAGTGCTAATGTGCACATTTGTGCCGTGCACCTCTCTAAAAAACAAACTCTCGGCTCGTACTGGCGGATGGTGGGTCTGTATTCATTTAGGCTTTTAATTTGATGTTGTTCCTGTCATACTAGTTTCACACAATACATAATAAATAAGATAAATAACATTGCTATAATGTACGTATGTTTTGTTGAGCTTTCCCAGTGACTGGCTAATGTGCTACTAATGCTAGCGCTGCTAATGCTATTTACAGCCATTCTCGTCTTCAGTTATGGTCACATTGACACAAGCCCCCAAATAGCTGTCCTCGGCTATGCCTGCCGGTAACCAGTTGTCCACTCGGACAACACCTTTGTGTTTTGCTGAGTTTGAGATATTTCTTAAATTCAATGGTGGTTCTCACCTTCTTTATCAAAATGCTGGCGCTTGCAACTTTCTTTGGGTCCATTGTGGGTTATTTTGCAGCCGCGATCACAAGAAAAGCAGAGACTTGTGGCTTAACTGTGTTCGTTAGCAAAGAACTACAGAATCACCCTCTGATGACATCATAGGTAGGCGACAAAACTGACTTGTAGTTTCTGTTTCCATGTAGTAGCAAGCTAAGGGGCTGCTAACAAGGACGTTGGACTCACGCAGTGTATTAATAACACGACAAGACGCATGCCAAATTGTATGTTACATTTTTTACGTTAACCGAAAAACACGCTAAGCGGGGCGTACGCTAACCAAGGTTCCACGGTATCATTATTATATGGTCAAATTTATTCACATAAAAAACAAATGTACTTTATTTTACTCTATAAGCACTGCACATAGGAGCTGTGGTTTACATGTACAAACAAATGGGTGTCGTAAGCTCTAGAAATACAACCTGCAGCTTGAATATCCGCCACCAGGTTCTCCGCTAGTTCTCCGTGGTAGAACGCCTCAGGCCCCTCCTGCGCTATCTTCCTGTAGGTGTTTGCAAGCTTTGGGAACCTAATGGTGTCATTTTCTTTCAGGATGTCGCTGCCATTCCTGCAGAAGACCTCACTGCAAGACAGGGAATTTTAAATGAACAACAAATGCTGCTTCAAAATGACAAAGCTTGTCGGCGACCCTCACCACAAGGCTGAGTCTTTGATGATGGTGTTGTTATGTTTCGACAAAGCAGAGGCAAGAGCCCTGCCTAAAGGAAAGCCATTTTCTGCCAGATCTATGCTGGGCTGGAACAAATCCTTCCAAGGCAGTTTGCCGTGTCGCTTGTGGGCCAGCTCGTAACCCCGGATCTCCCCCGGTACGGCCACAGACAAACCACCTAGTATCAAGCAACAAAAGCATCCAAATGTATCATTGTATTGTCTAAACATGTGTGAGCATTCACACTAAAGCTTTTAACACTAAAAGCGCTTGTAATAGCATCCACATTTCTTAACAGTGACAAAATATGTGTCTTATTCTGGACATTACTTCTCAGAAATAAACATGACATTTTTTTCATTTTTTCAATTCCTGGCTGCACCCCTGCTACTGGCTATATGATATGAAAAAAGGAGCCATAAAATCACCTTAATTTAGACAAAAACATACTTTGCTTACTTTGTCAAGCGAACATACTGTAAATCACTGGTGAAATTCCCAGAGGATGACACGCATTTTTTAAGGAGACTTTGGATGTGAGTGTACATGTGTGGAACTTCCAGGTAAGTGATCAAGCTCGGTGTCTTCCACCACTGAGAAAGTCTGGTCATTCCGTCCAATTTTTAGGGTTATTAGCTTAGCCTTCTGACTATCACACACATCTCTAAAACTCACCACACGCCGTCAAATGTTTGTTCTTTAAATGCCGTATTAAAGCTTTTAACGTGCTAACTTTCCGTGGCATGTGTTGGTAGTTCTTATGTACACAACTATTGAGGAATTATGTGTAATCATCTTTATCGCCCTATTGAATTGAGTTGTGACTTATTGGTGACTGATATAAACTTCTTTCATTACTTTATTGAACGCAAAATATTAATCAATACTATTTCGTACCGTGGTTTAAAAGTTTACCGGTTAAATTTTATATATATGTTATATGTTTTTTAGTGAGAGATAGATCATGTCGACTTATAACTTGCACATAAATACGTACCTCTCTGAGACAAATCAGTGCTGTTGCCAAACATGTTCTTTGTCGCATTACGAGGCGCCGTCTCCCTGGCGTCGATGGTCTCCACTCTCCCTGCGTTGCAAGTCAAATGTCACAAAGTTGGCGAGTGAAGGTTTTTGTTCACGAGTTAGTCATAAAGTAACAGCAAAGTTCATTGACAGCGTTACCAGTTGACGCATTGTAGATGGTGATGAAAAGCCCTCCCCCGATGCCCATACTGTGAGCGTTCATCAGTCCCACACACAGCAAGGCGGCTATAGCAGCATCGACGGCGGAGCCTCCTTTCTTCAGCGTGTCACTGTCAAAAAAAAAAGCACAAATGGATTATTATTAGTTCTGCGAGCTATATGAGATTGAATGACGCGGCTTTGAAAGAATACATGTAAATATATGCGTGTGTGTGCGGCTACAGATGACTGCACTGTTCATGCATCTGTGCTTATTTTGCAGCTTTGCATGCAAGTCAATTGCATCTTCCCCGAGCTTGGGCAGCCTTGGACAGTATGTTTCCATACTAGTCATAGAACCGTGACAAAAGGGTCCATCCTCCTAGGGGAAGTGTTGATGGATATATTTAGATCTTCTACTACAACCGTCAGAAGTCTGCCTTTACAATGATAATGTTTAGTTTTGATTGGTCATTATTGTGGTTGCAGTTCTCAGTGGTATCTCTTTGTGCTTCTTTGCCGTACCTGTCAACGTTTGCTTTTGAAAATAAGATACATTTTCCAGAAAATATGGGGAATTCTGGTCTTCCACCAGATTTTCCACCAGCACCACGCCCCACCCCGGAAGTTGTGCTGCTCTGGCAGAAGTGGAAGGGAAAGTACAGTTAAAATACAGGAAAAATATGGGAAACAATTAAAAGGCAAGGGCGCCGGGGAAGAAGTGTAAAATATGGTACTTTCCCAGTAAAAACTGAAGGGTTGACAGGTACCCGTATGTTCTTTGCCCTTTTTGAGGGACCGATGAACGGGGCCATGTACAGTACAATCTTGGATGAGAAAGCAACAGCCTCGAATCTGGACAGAGGAGTGGACCAAAGTTCCTCCTGAGATATGTGCAACCTTGGCAACCAGCAAGAAAAGTCTGACCTCTGTGCTTGCCAACAACCCGCAATAAGTGAAATCTGTGAAGTAGCCAACTTCATTTTTGTACAATTATTATATCCTGTATGTTTTAAGGCTGTAAAACCCACTAAACACACAAAAAAAAAAAGTTCAAACCTTCATTTGACGCACCTTCATTTCAACGCAAGAAATTATTCCGCTGTACTCTAGTGTTTTTGTATCCTCGTTAAAACATATTGCTGCAGACGAACCGAAGATTCATTTACAAGCTAGCGATGACACAGGGAACATGGCAGGACGGCAGGAAGGAGATTGGTTGACATTGGTCTACAGCCAATCAGGACGCAGAAAACAATGGGCGGTGCAGACAGACGAGAGAGGGAAGAGATAGACACTCAACTTCCCACAATACAATTCTTCTTAAAGGGCCAGGCTAGGCCTGTAACTAAAAAGAACATGATAGAGCGAGGGAACTCTGTACTGTACAAATTAATATATCAGTTTCTCTGTTACAATAAACCTACCATAAAATACAAGCATCCTGGACTGTTCATATCTTTGTAAGGGTGTAAACTTACCAAATATTTATTTTCAACACTTTTGATCTTCTCCTAAAACCGTCAGAATTATGTCCTTACAAAGATAATAATGCTGGGTTTTAACGGGTCATTTTTGAGGTTGTAGTTCGCAGTAGTGTCTCTTTTTAGCTCTTCACCTCTTTTTGAGGGGTCAATGAAAAGGACGTTCGGTTCTTCGATGAGAACCTCCTGGCCTCAGCCAGAGCACAAAAGATGGTCGTTGTCCAGCCTGACAATGACCCAAAACATACTCCCACGGCAAAAAAGGAGTAGCTCAAAAAGAAGCACATTACAACCGCTAGAAATACCAAAATTGTGGAGTTGAAGCTTCCGAGTTGCAAAGCAACAGCCTCACAACCTTAAGGATTTTGGAGAGAGTCTGTAAAGACGATGGGACCAAAATTCTTGTACCACACTGATGACTAACAAAAAATGTCTGACCTCTGTGCTTGCCAACCACGGTTTCTAAGCCATGTTTTGCTGGGGGATTCATTATTTAATTCTCCCAATCAAATACAAATTCATTCATGATGTTGCTTCACAGTTTTAATTATTTATTCTGTCTCTTTCTGTTACAATAAACAGACCATTTAAATTCTGGACTTTTAATATCTCTGTAACGGAGTAAACTCACAAATACTTATTTCCCCCCATGCACAGTTAAGCTTGAAATAGCTCACATTAGTTAAAGTGTGTGAACACAATAGACAGGAACATTGAAGCCTGGTGACATGGATGTGCCCTCCCCATGCACGCATGTGTCCCTTGACAGTATCTTCACATGTGTGTCTGTCACAAAGAATTTAGTTTAGCATGTGTGTGTGTGTGTGTGTGTGTGTGTTTGTGTGGCGTGTGTGCGCTCTCGCCTGCCGATCACAGAACATGGCCCAGCGTCCGCCGCCACAGCTGCTCTCAAGTACACTTGCTCACTTGGGCGCTTCCTTGCCCCCACGCCGAAGAAGACGCCCACAAACGTGGCCGCCGCTGCCACTAGCAGCAGCGCCAGGGCCACCACGATCGTCTTCTTCACCATCGTGAGGGCTCGGCTGCAATGTTGCTGTCTGTAGCGAGAAAGGGCTGCATGAGTACTCCTTGACTGAACTTTGTGTTGCATTAAAATGATTAAGAAGTTGCACAAGAACTCTTGATTGCTATTTAGGAGAGTGGCAATTCTGTATCGGGGCAGATTGTGCAGTGCGATTCGCAGTAGCGATTCAATTAAAAAATTGATGTGTTCCTTACAGGGCTGTTTGTTTTTTTAAAGAATTTCCTCAGTGTGCGCGTGTGTGTGTGTGTGTGTGTGTGTGTTTGACGTTCAGTTGTCTGTTCCTGACACTAGTTTGTGGTTCATATATTGTTGAACTCTATGAACTCTGCCAAGCAACAAGCAGGCAAGCATAATGATAGATTGATATGCACTGGTGTGCACCAAACAAGTGCACTTGCATGATAAACGGGCAAAGGATACGCACTAGCGTTAAAATGACAGCAAAAAGCATGTGGAAATGCGAAAATGTACTGTGTTTTCTCTACTCTCTCCCTCTGTGTGTGTGACAACGGCACTATTTAAAAGTGTATTTAAAAATAAGAAGAACTACCGTGTTGAACGCAGCAGATGACATTTTGGTTTAGAATATTGAAGTTACATCATGTACTATGTCGCAAAACTGTCCAATCAAACCCTTATGTTCTTAAATGTGCAGTCTTTGGTCCCATGACAAAAATATCAGCGTGAACGCCAAGCAAACTGCACCAAAGTGGACACCAAGTATGCTTTTTGTTAAACTTTTGTTCCAGACCAGTGCACTGAATCACAAGTGTGAACACAGCCTAAAACATGATGTAATTTTCCATTGTCAGGTTAGCTTACTCGGAAGGGTAGCTGTAAACTCGTACAAATACTGTATAGTAGTGCATGGTGTACTATATTGCCCAAAAAGATTTCTGCAAATACTTTATTACACTTTTTCAAGGGCAACACACTAAAGAAACAACACTTGAATACAATGTCAAGTAGTCCGTGCACAGCTTGGATAACAGTATTCATTTATTGTCACCTCAAAATAATTCAACACACCAACATTATTGTCTAAACCCATGGCAACAAAAGTGAGTACACTCTTATGTTAAACTGTATCAAGTGGGCCCAATTAGGCGTTGTCATGTGACTCATTAGTGTTCCAGGTGTGTGTCAGGTGTGAATGGGGAGCAGGCGTGTTAAATTTGGTGTTATCGCTCTTACATTCTGTCACACTGATCAGTGGAAGTTCAGCATGGCACCTCATGGCAAAGAACTCTCTGAGGATGTTAAAAAAAAAGAATTGTTGCTCTAGATAAAGATGTTCCGGGCAATGAGAAGATTGCAAACACCCTGAATGTGAGCTGCAGCACAGCGGCAAAGACCATACAGCGCTTTAATACAACAGTTTCCGCTCAGAACAGGCCGCGTCGTGGTCCACATGATCAGCGTCATAACCAGAGGTTGTGTTTGTAAAATAGACGTACGAGTGCTGCCAGCATTGCTGCAGAGATTGAAAGGGTGGGCGGGTCAGCCAGTAACCACATACTGCATCAAATTGGTCTGCATGGCTGTCATCTCAGAAGGACGCCTCCTCTAAAGATGATGCACAAGAAAGCCTGCAAACAGTTTGCTCAAGACAATCAGACTAAGCACATGGATTACTGGAGCCATGTCATGTGGTCTGATGAGACCAAAATAAACATCTTTGGTTCAGATAGTGTCAAGCATGCGTGGCGGTGGCAACCAAATGAGGAGCACAATAACAAGTGTGCCTTGCCTACAGTCAAGCATGGTGGTGGGAGTGTGAGGACTATGTTCACTGAGGGAAACATGAATGCCAACATGTATTGCGACATACTGGGACACCTGAGCCGCAGGGCAGTATTACAGCATGATAACAACCCCAAACACACCTCCATGATGACCACCGCCTTGCTGAAGAAGCTGAGGGTAAAAATGATGAACCTATACTTTATACTCTATTGACTATATCCTGAAACGGAAGGTGTGGGAGAGCAAGATGTATAACTTGGTAGGATATCCATTTTTTTTCCATTAAGGATGTACTCACTTTTATTGCCAGCAGTTTGGATGTAAATTGCTGTGTGTTGGATTATTTTGAAGGACAGCAAAGTTACACTGTTATACAAGCTGCACAGTGACTACTTCACATTGTATCAAAGTGTTGCGTTAGTGTTGTCCAATGAAAACAAATAATAAAACACTTGCAGAAATGTGAGGGGTGTACTCACTTTTGTGAGATACTGTAAGTTGATAAGGACTTTCTAGCGGAGCTTATCAGCTGGCATTGCATCAGGTTGTTCTGTTCCAGTACATGCTAATGCATCAAGAATACTGTGCACTTTGAAAGTGCGGCAAAACACGGCGCTTGAGTTCAAATGAAAAGAAAATGCAAGATCAGCCTGCAATATTAACAGAAAAACACACGTACACCTGCAAAAAGTATTGCTGGACCACAATGTGGTGTTGAATCGTAAACTGAAAAAGATGCACCGTATTTGTCTTACCTTTTTTAACTTGAGTCAGGGGCCTCGGCAAGTAGCTCTCTAGTAGTTATGTTGGCCACAATCTGCAAACAGGTGATAGGTTACACACTCACTGTGCATCTTCAATATGTAACTACCTAGCATTGCACTTTAACCCATCACACCATAAAACACTTCTACAACTTCTACAACCATGGAAACATGCAGCTCAACAAAATAATACACAACATTATATTATCAAATGATGACTAAAATAAATCCCGGTTTAAAATGACAACTAAATAAATAACGCTCCGTTGGGTGAATTGGGCTTTATCTGCAAGAGATAGCTTATCTGCCACGAAGAATAACCTGCAGGAGTCTCTAACTACTAATCTATGAGGCATGACAGAGTGGGCCCCTTGTACTACATCTGTTTTCCTTTCATGCACAAAGATATTTAAGTGTTTCTCACCAGGAAAGAAGATCACCATGAGGGGAGGAGAAAGAAGACTGAGCTGCAAGGGGGGAGCGCGGCGTGGTGGAGCAGGTCAAAGCGAGCCAGGCAAAACAAAGGTGGAAGTCAGCGGGGATGGCCCAGTGGATTCTTCTCAACTGGGAGGCGAGGGCAAGCAAGCTACGGGCCAGGTGTTGGAACGCCCTTGTGTGGCTCCACCAATCAGGCTTGGCAGAGAAGTGCTCAAGGATGGCTTCAGGAGGCTGTCGGCGAGGGGCGCCTCACGACTGGCCTTGAACTCCATTCCTGTCAACTGGTGGTGTTAATTTATGACAGTGCAACATTTCTTCAAGGTGGACCTTGCATGGATGCAACAGAATTAACACTTCAGCTATCATAGTGCGTGAAAAGAAGCCTGGTAACACTTTACTAGTATTACAGTATATTCTCCGTGGTGCATTTAGTATTAGCTGCTCCCTGCTTCCTTCCAGCTGTGGTTATGTTGACTCTTTGTGTTTTGCCAGCTGTGGCCTGTTAGCTGTAATAAATGTGCCCAATTTGTTTCATCGCCCCTAATATAAACAGCAACATTACACTGCGCCAGGCTAGCGGATTCACTTTTACAACAAAACATAGTTCATCATAATGGAGTATTATGTCATTAAATATTGATTAGGCTCAGTATTAACCATCACATTGTGCTACCTACCTGTATATTTGTTGTATGACTGTAAAGAACAGTGATTGGAAATGCCCGTATTAAAGTTATCAGTTATTAGTTATTAGTGCTCATGCTGTACTATTGTGTACGAAACTGTACTACGACACAGAGCAGTTTGTCCGGTTGCGGTATAACATTTGTAACTCTGGCCACACTCCATCATGGTGGGTGCGGTAATGCGCCTCAAAGCTGGTTGCCACTCGACTCCCGCCTCCCGCAAGAAGAAAAAAACGCAACACCACCATGCAGATATTCGGCTCCATAGCTACAGCGGTAGGCCCCCCTCACTGTGCTTGTACTGCTGTGTCATTGTGCGGGGAGCTCACACGGGAAGTGCCGCTGTAACCGCTGACTGTTTATACTAGGGACCCTCAAGAAGTAGAAAGTTTGTTAAAAAAATGTCATACTGTATATTCTAAATCACACCACAAATTGATCCATAACATGTCAAATGATGAGTTTTACCCTAAAAGTAGGTTGCACTCCCATTGCACTCCAGTTTTATCTTTTATTGGAAATACAGTCAAACCTGTCTTAGCGGCCACCTTTATAGAAGGGCCACCTGCCTATAGCAACCACTGAAAAATCCCCCCCAGCAAATTTACATGTTATAGACCCTGTGTATAGCAGTCACCTGTCCAACGCAGCCAGCAGCCACCCATTTTGTCTCCCTTGGTCAATATCTGACCTGCATATAGCAGCCAAATTACCAACTCAAGTAGAAGCTTCATGCACGAAAAAGTTTTGTTTTTAAATCAATGAAGGCGTTGTGTGTAGACTTTAATTACTGAGTCCTAGCTCAGTCACAATCATTCACAAGATCCACACAAACTGTCAGTTGTTCCACATAAAAAAGCCGTCTTTTTTTGAGCTTTCTATTTCCTGGTCAAACATGTAACTTTAAGAGCATTTGCACCAAAACATTACCGCAAAGTAGGCTGGGAACAGGACGTGCTCCCAGTGATGCTACAATAAAAAAAACAAACATATGCTAGCATGCATGCGGCAGCGGGAGCAAAACTGAGTTCGGTTGTACTTAACTGAAGTATTTTATCAGTTATCAGTTATTATTAAGCCTCTAGCTTCCTTTTAGTAAGTAAAAACCTTGACTATGATTGCACTACATTGTCATGTAGACCTACAAAGTACACTTGGAAGAACAAGAGGTGAATAAATGTATTGCAACTGATGTGAAACTGATGAGGGGTAGGATTAAATAAGCTTTGCTTCTTCCTACTCCTTTTTGGACATGCAAAATTGCGAATTGTACTATGTGATGTGCTACTGTTTGACTCATGCATGTTCAGGATTAAAACCATGAACCATGATAATAACAAGCCTGGTAGTGCCGTACAACTTTTATCAGCAGTCCGCAGTGCCCTCTACTGGTCAACATTATTATTATTATTATTTTTTTCCCTTTTTTTCCTTTTTTTCCTCTACTGGTCAACATTCAAACTGGACGCCAACCTGTCTATAGAGGCCACCTGTCTATAGCAGCCACTTTTGCAGACTCCCTCTAGTGGCCGCTATAGACAAGTTTGACTGTATTTTTATTGGATCTTTTATTGGATTAGGGACCTAACTCACAGAGGTTTGTTACAAAAGCCAAACAATATTGTTGGTCAAAGTAAAAGTAAAACTAAATTCAGAAATACTTCGGTTGAATTATTTTTAATGCTTTGAAGAGCTATTTTCATAATCAAATTCATGTTTGTAACAAAAGCTTATTATTTAAAAAAAAAAAAGGATCAGTTCCCAGATCGGAAGCCAAAAAATGTGGATGGGGACATCCCTTCTAACCACCTGGGATTGCAGGCAGCACGGCAGCACAGTAATTCCATCACATTCATAGCTTTGACATTTATAGCTGCACAACACAGCATAACACAGCAACTAATTCAGTAAAGGAGGAGGGAGGGGCAACAGTAAACAAACAACAGTGGCAGATTAACGATGAATCACATTGTGAAGCAATTCAAATCATACAAGAGTTGTATCAAAAATTATGCACATAAAAACAAAAGTGGGGAGTTTTGAGTGACACTGTCAAAAAGATATAGATTTAATAATATATTTATTATCGTGGTTGTGGACTGAATACGGGTTGCCTTATTTAGTTACATGAGCATCTCTGATTCAAGGAGCAGTGCTCAGCATGATGCAGTGGGCAAACTACAACCACAATAATACACATGTAACAATACCTTCGTAAAATGTATTTAGAGAGCTGTTATATTGTTATATTCAGTGGTGCAGGTCATGACCATGCTCACGGTATCAAAGATAAGAAAGTAAGATTAAGGAACATCGCACGATTACACTAGTGCAATTTTAGATGTCCAAAAGGGAGTGGGAAGAAGCAGATCTTATTTAATCCTACCAATTATCCGTGTCTTCGCAATTTGTTCACTTCCTGTGTTAAAATGTCACCATTTTCAAATAATAATAAATAAGAATGTGTAACAATAGCTAGATAGCTTATTCAAATGAACTTTACATTTTTGTTTCTTAAACATACAAAAATCCATCCAAAGCAGTTCAAGACATGCTAAAAGATTAAATAGCATAAATAATACACATGTCTGCTTTGCATTATTTTTATTAGTATGATTACATATGATTGATATTGAAATTTTTTTGCGTGGCCCTAATGTGTAATCCTTTGTAATGTTCTGACGCAGTCCTTGTTTCATTTTATTTATATATTGGAATAAACTGCAGGTCAATAAAAACAAGCAGCGCAGCACATTGCCGGACTTTGGACATCGCTGGTTTACACAGTTATGAAAGGCAAGGAAAAAAAGCAGACAAAGAAAGTAGAAGTGTTCAAAATAAATAAACAAGTGAAACGTCTACATAATACAGGTATATACATATACACACACACACACAATGAATAGAAACTAAAATATACTAAAAGAAAGCTAAATTAATAAATACACTCACAAATGTAAACAGAAACCTGGTTTTTGCTCCTATCTGTCATGAGCTCAAAGATCTAAAACTGTTCCTATGTACACAAAAAGCCCATTTCTCTAAAATGTTGTTCACAAATCTTTCTAAATCTGTGTAAGTAAGCACAACCACTGGCGTAGCATATCAAGCATGATTAGGATTGTTTAGGCACAGCTACCCACGATAAAAAGCCACTTCAAAACATGCAGTTTTACCACACAACACAATCCCACAGATGTTACAAGCGTTGAGGGAGTACGTATGTGATAGGCACGCGGACAGCAGGGATGTTCACCGCAGCTGTTGCCCGTGAATCGATTTCTCATTTCTCTACCATAAGTCGTCTCCAAAGGTGTTTCAGAGAATTTGGCAGTACATCCAACCAGCGTCACAACCACAGACCATGTAATCACACCAGTCCAGGACCTCCATATTCAGCCTCTTCGCCACCGAGATCATCTGAGATCAGCTGCTACAACAATCGCATGATCGAATGATCAAAAAACGTCTGCACAAACTGTCAAAAGCCGCATCAGTGAAGCTCATCTGCATATTGGGCTCTCGACCTGACTGCAATTCATCATCATAACCGACTTGAGCGGGCTCACATTCAATGACGCCTGGCAATATTTGATTGATTACTGTCCAAAACAGTGCTCATCTGTCATGGTCTGGTTTGAAACGTTTGGAAATTAAAAAAAATACATATAAAATTATATAAACTGTAAATAAAGAAATAATGAACCTAATTGTGAAAATAAGCCTTGTGAACATAAAATAACTATCAACTTAAATTGCCCTCTTTCGGGAGGGGAGATGTCTTCTTAAATACAAATGCAATAAACTTTATTTAATGTTTTTTCTGGATTTTTTATTACATGCTGTGTCTCTCATTTACAATAAACATACCCTAAAAATTCTGTACTGTTCACATCTCTTCACAAGAGGGTAAACTTACAAAATCAGCAGGGGATCAAACAATAAATCTGAATCTTAAAAGTGGATTAATTTCATTCAATTCAATTCAAAAAGTTCAACTCTTATCCTGTGTATTTACTACACACGGAGTGAAATATTTCAAGAATGTATTTCTTAATCATGTTGATGACAGCTAATACAAGCCACAAATTCACCTCTGCTCAACTGCACTTCATGCAGTTTACAGCAATGTGTTCATACAGATTTACAAGCCCCGACTTCATTGCAACACATTGTTATATTGCTTTATCATTTGCTCATGTTATTTCAGAACTGGCAAATGCAACATGTTGAATAGGAAATGAACAAATGTATTAGCAATTGATGTGAAATGAAGCGGAAGGATTGAATCAGCTCTGCTTCTTCCTACTCCTTTCGGACATGTGGAATTGTGATTTGTGGTATGTGATGTATACCAAAGCAAAACGTATGAATGTTCAAATAACATGAAACCATTACCATTACTATTACCATTACCTCATGAACCTCATAAAATTAGAAAAAATGTTAAAAAGTTCAATATTGTGAACTACTGGTTTGCGCTCCGGCCAGCAAATGAACTGCAAAAACTTCCTGAACCTTTTATTGGTCTTTTTGTCTGAATTGAACAAAAAGACCAATGCTCTCCAGAGGTTACCCTCTGGAGTGCATTGAAGTACCTCGAGGGTACAAGTACCCACATTTGAGAACCAATGGTGTAATGTAAAGGTGAGCGGATGCAGTGGATGCATCCGTGTGTGTTTTTGTTCAATTACGAATAAGTCCTTGGACACAGGAGGGTATTGGGTGCAAAACAACAAAAGGTTCTGACTGAGTGCCAAAGTTATTTTTTGCTTTTCGTTACTTGGTCTATCTTGCTCAAAAAATTGTATATAATATAAGTAGGACTGTCAAATGATTACAAATTTTAATCAGATTAATCACAGTTTTTAATTAATTATTCATGATTAATCACCATGAGCAACTATGTCTAAAATATAACAATTTTTACTGTATTTAATGAACAGAAATATAAATGACAGGACAGGATTATACTGTATATATTTGTATGTATTGACAGCTCCAAATGAACTGAATACGTCAATCAAGCTAAAAGAGAAGTCTAAAAATCAATTTGTCTACCACTAGTCTCTTTAATAGAATCAGAACATATGAATCACACTTTAAACCGTGTTATTATGAGTAATGAGGGGTTGCGTTCAAAGACACCATGTAATTTAAGGTAAATTTGCTTGTTTCCAGTGTATTTTCCAGCATACTTAAATTGTACATCCGAATTAAGAGTTCCAAAGTGAGTGATAAGAATATCCACTTCATGTTTTTCTTTATCTTCCTGTTTATTTACACACACACACACGCACACAATGAATCATATCTTCACACAAACTGCACAGGTGTTTGTAAACCCATCTCTTTCCCGTACTTTTGTGCCTACTCGCCCCTCACCCAGGTGAACCATACCTTCCAGACCAATCATATCTTCACACAGACCACCAAGATATGGCTTGATGTTTGCCTCGCACTCCTTTTACTCTGAGCACAATGAGTAGGCGACTGGCCATGGGGATAGCTGTCAGAGAGGCTCTGGACCAGTTTTTTAGAAGAAGATGAAGAGGGCACTGAATCAGAGATGGATAACGATGTCTCGGACGTGGAAGATAACACCGCTTTTGAGCCAGACTGACCGGTCAACAGATGGAGAGGAAGCAGCACCTGAAAAACAGGCACCTGAAGAGACATTTTGGTAAAAGAGTGGCGACTTGCTCTGGTCTTTATCCCCCTAGGACAGAGGAGGTAGAGCGAGAGTGCAAAACATCATAAAGATGACGCCAAAATGGTATGCAACATCTCGTGTGGATCTTCCAACTATTTTTACTAGAGTCCATTGAGGGAATTATACTGGAGATGAAAAACGTGTAAGGGAGGTGTGTGTTTGGGGACACCTGGAGGGAATTAGACCTGGTCGACCTCCAAGCCTACATGGGTCTGTTGATTCTTTCAGGAGTATATCGCTCAAACAATGGGGCCACATACGTGCAGGTCTACGGGATGCAGAGTCTGGCAGGTCTATATTTCGGGCAACTATGTCCTTAGAAGAGTTTCATATTATTTCAATAATTATTTGATTCGATAACAGACACAGGCAGACCCACACACATGTTCATGTTGAGGAGTTTGGTGTCTGGTTTTCCATGTCATATTTACATTACATGTTCACTTTGGAATACATTTTGACTGCCTGTATGTATTTCACTGTGGTAATTCATGTTAACCTCTACTCTGAGACATTGTTCACAGCTAAAAAGAGTGGAAAATAATACATTGGTGGTGATTCATGGTTTGTGTGTTCATTTAAGAGCAGTTCAATTTGACCGGGAACACTAAAGTAAGGGTAGGAAGATGAACACAACACAACAGGAGGGTTAAATATTGTTAAAGGACTGTATGCAGTGGGTTCCTCCGGCTGCCTAGGGGGCACCAACTTTCAAACGTACTACTAGCATTTCAAACGTAACAAATGCACACGCACGAATTATGTTTGTTGTTAGCCAATGATAGCGATTTGGCGAAGTTTAACCACTAAAATTAGCTATTCTTGAATGCAGAACCTATCATAACAACATGAATGTAAATTGTTGTTCGCCCTCTCTGAGACTGCATGTAATAAATACCAACAGCCATGAGCGACAGAAATTAAGGGCAGTTATTTTATTTGGGCCTGACAAAACTTTCAGACAATTTTTAAGGATTTGGTTTTTGAAGGAATTCATAATTATGAAAAATCTAGACCTTTTTTTGGTACAGCCTCTTCCTTTAAAGCACTATTAGTAACATATGCTAGCAGGTGGTGCTGTTCTAATATCATCCAATATATGTTTTAGTTTCATAAAAATTTTATCTGGAGAGAGTTGCATTTCAATTTAGTCCCTTTTTAAATTGTTAAATTGTTAAAATATTTGCTTAAAGTCTTTGTCATGTGTGTTTTATTCTGCTTATAATAAAGATCAAGAAATTTAAAGCAAAAAAATCTTAAAATCATTCAATGATCTTGAAAAACATCCAAGTAAAAAGTTGCGGAATCAGTATTGGTATCGGTAAATGGTGGTAATCGGTGTTATACCTACACGGCCCTGTATTTACTTGGTGTTGGGCTCAATACCTAAATTTCTAGTATAGCCCACCTCGAGTATAATGCATATATATATAAAGGCACAGGCATGTAAAAAAGTATTGGACCGCCTTGTTCCTTCAATTTCTTGTTCATTTTAATGCCTGGTACAACTAAAGGTACATTTGTTTGGACAAATATCATCATGACAATAAAAATAGCTCGTAAGAGTTTAATTTAAGAGCTGATATCTAGCCATTTCAATGGTTTTCTTGATAATAACCAAAATCACAAATGTTTTTACATCAAGATCTATGGCATTGTACTGCCAAAAAATAAAATCCCATGACTTATTTTTGTTGTCATCATCATATTTCAAACGGATGGCGCTAGGATTAAATAAGTTTTGCTTTCCTCCTACTACTTTTTGGACAAGTGGAATTGTGAATCGAAATATGTGATGCATTCCACTGTATTGTGCATTCATGTTCAAAATAAATCAAACCATCACCATAACCATATTTCTCCAAACAATAAACCTTTAATTATACCAGACATTAAAATTAACAAGAAACTGAAGAAACAAGGGTGGTCTAATCATTTTTTCCATGACTGTAGATTAAGCAATAACTTATTTACCGAATGTTGTGATGCTCGGCTTCCACACTCTGAGAGATCATGCCAGCATCTGTTTAAGAAAGCTCTCCTCTGATTGGCTGATAGTATCCAGTCTAAAGAGGTGTACTCCGGCGTTGCTCGGATGCGAGCGAATGGTGGGGTGCTCTTTTGGTTGGAGGGGGGGCTATAGAAAGGCTAGTGGTCGCACATCTTTTCTAGTGGCGTGCAGCATGTTAAACTTTAGCCAGCATGGATGGATCTGTGCGCACTTCGCTGCAAGTTAACTGTGATGTTTCGTCTCATACTCCCACCGTATTTACTACTACTTGTACTACTGCTGCTGTTATAAACAGCGACGAGTCCTCTCGGGAGTGATGGGCTCCAAGTTGAGCAGGCAGCGAAGTCTCGATTTGGAAAGTAAATGGTCCAAAAGACGGCGACAGAGGAATGACACCCCCCCGGTGAAAAGCGATAGAGGCGGTAAAGGAGGAATTGGTGGCGGTGGTAGTGTGGGTGTTGGTGGTGGAGGAGACCTGCTGTTTACCTCGTTGATGCTCAAGTCCGACAAGCTGCCAGGGATGCTGCGGAAAAGCAACCACAGCCCATACGTTAGACGGGTGGCTTGGATCCGTGAGATCCAGAAGCATCTCCGGGAGCAGAGGACGGAACAGGCGGCAGAAGTGCTCAAACTGCTGAGGAAGGTAAGACATGCATTGATGTTTACTTTTCGTCAGACTTTCCTCTGCAACTTTGCTCCACAACACTAGGCACCTCTTCACGATGTCTTAAGGCTTTTATTTGTTTTAGTAGTTTGCACTTCAACGCATCATATTGAGGTGTTCCTACAAGCAACTGTCAGTATGACTAAGTGCAAACCTCAATAATACCAATACTACCAATAATAAACATATTGTTACACTAATACCTCTCTGACAATGACAACGCAAATATTATTGTGTTGCCATATTTCGTCATCATAACTTCCTTTCAAGACAAAACTCCATTGGACTGCTTGGGTCTAAATAATATATTATGCCGGATTCGCTCCATGTTTATTCATTTCCAAAGCACAGAAAGAACACATGACAAAAGCCCTTTTAGAATAGAACATCAGATTGTAAAAAGACAAAAAGACTTAAAAAAAAAATCCATCTTTTTTTAAAATCATTTTTAAATGTCAAAGTCAGCAAATGTAAAAACATATGTCATGCTATTGTAGAGCCTATACCCTGTACTTTATTACTATACAATGTTTCTGTCAATTTGCACTAGTTTATGTATTCATTCATTTTATGACTGAAAAAGCCATCTATGAATCTCATGTACTAATGTTACTATTACACATTCCTTATTCTTTCTTCCCCATTATAAAATGGCAATATCTATCTAAATGACATTGAATACACGCTAAATTCCGATTTTTTTTCATAAATATCCATATCCTATACAGTATATACAATATATGTGTGTGTGTGTGTGTATAGGCTATACAGTACAGTGTATATACAGCGTTATTCAAAAAGAATGAACCGATTTCATTCCGCAATATTTTATGAAGGAAAAGCAATAGAAAACTCGAGGCAAGTCACAAATATTCAACTCACAATCCAGTTTTATTTCCTGTCTTACAAGTGTTCAATGTGGCCACTACCTGCAGCATAGGCAATACCAATGTAATAAGAGAATTCCTCCCAGACGTGTATCATCATAGTGCGATCAACTGAACGTTGCCAGAGTAATGACGCGACTACAACTCCGCTTTGGCAGCCATTCAAAATTCGGAAAATTCCTCTTTCAAATGGTCACTGATTCATTCCACGATGCTTTGGAAGTGAAGCAATGCGTCATGAAATGGGTTTGTCCTTTTTCAGCCCTGTATATTAGTGGTGGAATGGTAAGTATTCATGATGGAGTTTTGGTACAGAACATTTGGTATGATACAAAGGTGTACCGAGTTCCCAAATGGTACACATTGAATGAGGGACAGGAAGAGGGAATTCTGCAAAAATGTCTCAACCAACCCATGCTTTGTGCTCAAGATGCAAATCAACAAAACCTAAATTGTCCAAACAAAGCTAAATGGTATTGCAATGGTGGTTCTCAACTAACTTCTGAAAATCTATATTCTTTAAAGATGGATATCATCATCAGGGAATGCTGGTGGCAAGACCTTTTTTTTCAATGTTTTTTTCTTCATGTCCCCTCGGGAGCTCCGTGGGTTCACAATTAATGATGAAGCCATCGCTGTATGTGTTAAACAGTGAAACAGTGGCACTTTCACAGCCGATTTTAAGATGGAAGCCTGGACATAACACTGTCCCAACCAAGTTATCAGTTTAGCCTAAGTTAGCATGGTGATGTAGCTGATTTAAGAGAGAGCTACCTTCGCTGAACACGCAAGTCCAGATGTGCTAACCCACTAAACTCGCTTTGCAGAATACCCCCGAAGTGTAACTGCCACGTGCTTCACATATGTAATACGTAAACTAATACAGTACAGCCCAGCGTTTGGCAAGCGCAGTACTTCTCAAACAGTGGGGGGTGGCCCCCAGAGGAGGGGGGGGGGGGCACGGTGAACTGTCAGGGGGGGCGTGAGAGGCAGGAATGACTTTCAGCATTAGTGCAGACCTGCCAACGTGTACTGTATGAATTTGTTGCACTCAGCATGCAGTTTGACTCTTTAATACTCTTGTATGCTTCACTGCTCTCCATTTTGTTGCATTTTACTTGTTTCAGTTATGAATTCAGTCTATACAGTACAGATAAATAAACAGATATTATCAGTTTCTCAGTAGTATTTCAAATCGGGGGGGGCGAAAACATTTTTTGACAAAATAATTGAGAACCACTGGGCTAGCGGGGGGTCATGGAGAGCAATAGTGCCAAAGAGAAGCCAGAGCTTGAAAACCCCCCTCCATTCTTAAAGTTTCCAGTTTCGGAACACTTGACCCTCTCTACGGATGAGTGGGTAAGATGAAAGCAGTGTGCCACCATTAAGGAACTTTGGTTTCCTAAAAATAAAATAATAATTTAGACTGCTCAAATTGTCATTGTTGAACTTGTCTGAATTGTTGCATTATTTGCAGCTTATGTTTTATTTTAAAAATCATGTTTACACAAAAGCTAAGCAGCTTTATGTTTTGCATTTTGTTCCTTTTCTTTACCAAAAACTAAATGACCTACCTTAAACCGAAACATATTACCGAGAAAGAACAATCCGTGAGGAGGAAAACAACAGCGAGTGAGTGGTTGCTTTAGGATACGAAGGGGTTAAATTAAAACTGCATGTTATTATCCCTCCTTTTGTTCACAGTATTTCCGGTGTGGATTTAAAATATTTGAATAAAAAAGCTTCATCTTACTGCTCCATGTCTTTGTTACACATGCAGCTCTTATCTGCCTAAACTAACTGGAGGTACTACAGGTTTTCCGGCTCTTATCTGATATCCACGATTGTGTAACACTTTTTCACAGTTTAATCCGCACTTTCTGGATGGGGGATTTACCCTGACTAGAGAGAGGCAAGAGTGAGCGCCGTTTTTAGAGCTCAGCTTGAGCTTTCCACTTCCTCTTGGTAGCTTAGCACTGATCAAAGCTGGGGGGGGCAGACAGTCAGCATGCTCTGACGGGAGCACTTCTGATCAAGACAACTCCCTGGCATAGAAAAAAACACTAACTTCCGTCCCATCTGTAGGTGCTGCAGAATGCATTCTGCAGACGTGTGTTGTAACAGGAAACAATGAGTGTTAAGTGTGGGATGAATCTTAGTGGGGCTTTGTGTTGATTATTTGCATGAAGCTGAAAGAATGTGAATCATGGAAAAACTTCCTCCAAGACTTGCTGACCGGTGCCCTTATGTATTGCATTACTTCATGCAGTGACTCACATGAGAGAGGAATATATTCTTTTTTTTTTATGCTGGGACAATTTTTGTAAATTCCCTCAAGATAAAACAAGAAAAAAGCTTTGGAATCTGAACAAAATTGACCAGCATCCCGGAAGCCTCCCTTCACAGCCACAGTTCATCATCCATTACGTGACATTACAGCAGGGAGTCAAGTATCTAATTATCTTTTAAGACTGAAAAGAAGCAATGGGTGCCGTGTTGCTGTTCATCTTCAGCAGTGTTTTCCTCTCTGGAGAGGTGGAAGGATTTGGAGATAATCACCTTGAGATGATGGAACATATTTTTTTCACATTATGCAACCAATAAAGTCTCTCAAATGCAGCATGCGCCCTCAATGTTATTAACGTAACTTAGTGTGGAATCTTCAAGATGTTCATTAGCAAGATAACAATCGGTATAGGTCTCAGTTTAGTTGGAACGTGCACACTGAGTAACCAAGGCGCAGTGATGCAGAACAGTATGAGAGGTTGGCTGCCATAACGCACACAGCGGACATTGTTCTACATCGGATTGATAGAACTCCAAATTTGACTATTAATGAGTCATTCTTGACAATCATCCTTGGAGTTGGGTGGGGGTTAAATAACACATGTAACAATTTATAGGTCCCGTATTGTAGTATTTTTCAACAATTTTAAACATCAGAACCTTTATTGTCATCCTGCAGAAGGACAACAAAATTGTATGCAAATGAGCTTTATTTTAAGATGTGCAGCGAAGCCTCTATTTTTTCCTCTATGAAGTGGTGTCACGAGAAGCCGCAACTTCAAAGACGACCACTTCCCTCAAAAGCAGAGCACAAAAGTGAGGGAGACTATACATTTTTCCTCACACGTTACTGTTTGGACGTCATTAATCGTGCAACATAGGGGACCTTTAATGGTCGTTTCTCCAAGCCTGAATTAGCGAATGATTCATTGCAAAGTCACCTGATATGAACTTAGTAGGAAATCATACAAAAAAGGACTGTAATTGTAGCAATTAAAAGTATCAAAAGGTAAATAAATGATACCGACATGCATGCATGCCAGAACAAACATGTCTGCCGTGCTGTGCTGAAAAAAAATCCACACTTTAAAAGCAGTCTGGATTAGTAGATATTGTTATTATTCACATCCTAAATACAGCCTTTCTGGCCTAGATACTGTGCACTGATTGCGTTCTTGCTAAATTAATGTGAGGCTGCAAGTTTTAATCTTTGCAGTATAAAACATGGCGTAACAACAAAATGTTCCATTTTATTACATCTCAGATGCAATTAAAACCCAGCGAACAACGTTTACTGCTGCAACAACTTCAACAGTGGTCTGGATTGGTCACACTCGGCAATGTTACTAATTGGATTCAAGTGAAGCGCATGTGTGGGGAGAGGTTGTGTGATTCAGAGCCAGACACTTTTGATATCAAATTACATTCACAGGGACTTTTCCCAATCAGATCTGAGCCCATGACGGAAACAGAGATGTGGACAAACGGGAAATGTTTGATGCATTTATGTTTAGAAATCAGTCTAATTAATCCTTACAATTTGATTTGTTTGTGTGCTGTAGCCGCATAGATCATATCATCATAACACAACAGTCTTAACTCTGTGCAGTCTGCCTCCACATGAGGATTACTGGAGGGGGAGCTGGCCTGAAAGGATAGCCCAGCATCAGGGACTCCCACTGAGGTCCAGTGTAATAAATCAAGTCAGAAGCCGGAGGAGGAGAAAACGCTGATGGGAGTTTTCCCCTCGACGTGCCTCTAGGCGTTCAGTCTGTCAGAGCACACGAAGCATAAATTACATAACCTCGACCTCCAGCCTGTATGATAGTCTGCATTATTAGACTCTATTTGCGCAGACGCTGTTAAATCTTCAGCTCCACAACTTAGAGTTGTATAGTTTTAGCATAAATTAGCCGGCGTTACAGATAAAGTGCTGATGCAAATGCCTTCAGCACCCTGGAGATGTGTCCTGCTTCTGGGTTTGAATTACATGTTCTTGCTTGACATTACTGATATTATTATTAATTGTTTAAGAGTATCAATGACAAAGAATCTTTTAACATCTTACCACGTTGATTGTACAGTACATCACCACTTTAAGGGTTACATTCAGGGACCACAGGTCTATTTATAACACACAGCTCGCTCCTTCATCCCCTCCAAACACCACTGCTAACTTGACATTGACGTTCTCCTCCGATTTAGGATCAAAATTTGCAATAAGAGTAACTGTTATAATATATTAGATTAAACTCCAGTACCCTCCCTCGTCTCTCTTCAATATGCCTCACACACTTACTAAACACATTTTCAATTATAAAATGTATAGGTACTCGACACTAATAGATGATAATATAAGCTGATTGATGAACAGATGCAATTGGAGTTACGGTGTAGAACATACTGTATATTTAAGTTTCACATTTGAGTCTCACAGTAACTATGGTGCATTCAAACAAAATGCAGAATCTCAACAAAAAGAAAAAACATTATAAGTGAACATAAAGACAAACAGTTTTAACAGTGGTATGTGTATGCTGTACATTTTACCTGTGTTATCACTCGGGGTGTCCCAAGACACCCAACTCAAGAGACGAGACGATGCATGAGTTTGGTCCACAAGAACAAGACGAGACAAGATTTTAACACTAATTTTAAAAAACTACAATGAAAAAATATGACCGGACAAAAAACTTTTTTCCGAGTCACAAAACAGTGCAGGTGCGTTTTGAAATGTTTATTGTCCCACAAACTGACGCTAAACAATATTGTCAACGTTTTCTGAGAACAAATAAACCACTAATGCTATGATAATATTGTAATCATAATAATAATGTAGGGCGGCACGTTGTTGTTAGCACGTTGGCCAACACAGTAACAGCCTGGAGATCGGGAAGATCTGGGTTCGATTCTCCCCTGGGCATTTCTGTGTGGAGTTTGCATGTTCTCCCCGTGTGTGCGTGGGTTTTCTCCGGGTACTCCACTGCCACCGCGACCCTAGTGAGGATAAGCGGTATAGAAAATGGATGGATGGATGGAATAATAATGTATAATAATATAAAAATGCATTATTTACTTTAATATGGATAGATAGACACTTTATCTATCTCCTACAGAAATTCACGATAAAATGTCATCTTTCACTCTGTAAAGTTGTGGAATTTCCGTTTTGTGGCATGTATTTTCTCACAGGCAGGTCATACTGTCTGTCAAATGTTTGCAGCGTTTCTGGAAATGCTGTATTGTCAACTGTATTAAAGAGCAACAAGAGAAAACTAATTATCCAGTTTTATAAATTATTACCGTCTTAGGGTGAATACGATTTTCTGTAGAAAAAAAACTGCCTATTTTCGGAGGAAAAAATAAGAATAAAAAAATTTGAGGGGGACCAAAAAGCAGCAAATTTGCAGGTCCGTGAATGTTGAGTCACTGTAAATGATCAAACAGGGAAAAGGCCGACTAGTCCAACCAGTTACATATACAGCAGGCCTGCAATCCTCTCATCAATACATCATGTCAGCTTTTAAAAGGAGTTGCCTCTCATGTCACTTAAATGTAAGATAAACCTTTTCAATTTTTTTTTTTTTATCCCCTCTCTCTTCCCAGGACTTGGGGCTCCAGGGGACGTCGCTCAATGACATTTTGTACAAGAACGCAGCTTTTCTCAACCTGGTGGACCCAATTTCACACGAGCTGCTGCTGGGTCTGGCCCGAGACCTGCAGTGTCCAAAAAGGGTGAGAATCCTTAAAATACACGCCTAAAATATGCCTAAATGCTTAAAATGTCTAAAATAGGGGAAAGGTTGGTAACCTATCAGCTTTGACTGCAAACATGTAATGGATGTTTTTCAAATTAATTGAAGATAAAGCTGATAAGAAGGGCTTTAATTAGGCTGTTGTTGTATAAACACAGCCCCTGTGTATTTTTTCTTCTTTCAAAGAGGAATTGCCGCATTCTGATAAAACGGCAGCAATGGCAACAATGTCGATAATCTCTTCTGGGTTTACCGCAAATGACAAGCTTGTAAAATGTTATTTATTAGTTAAGTCATACATTCGAACATTGTTAAAAGGTCCCCTATTATACTAAATTGACTTTTTAATGATGCTGTAACACTAATATGTGTCTCTAGAGCCTGTTTATGAGCACCAAACGTGAGAAAAACCAATCATCTCCCTCACATGTTTGCTCCAGTTTTGACAGAAGAGGCACTCAAATGGTCCCTTTTGAAGTGTTGGGTTTTCATGACATCATGAAGGGAAGACCCTCCTTCTTCATGGACATGATACCGCCTCTGACCCACCTCTTGATAGATGAGCACACTCGTCACAGGCTTCACTACACATCTTAAAATAAAGCTCTGCCAGCTACCCATCAGTCAGCTACAGAAGTAGAAGAAGACATGCAGTCCAAATGTGAAGAATTATCCCAATGGGAAAGTGACTGGTCAAAGAGACAAGCTAGTTCACAGTTTACTTGCTTTCTTTCAGTTCAATGGTAACAAGGTCACAGGGCACCGGGGGGGCTGGCAGGAGTATGCAAATGCCTTCCAACTGGTCAGTGTGGGCGGGCAGTGCACAATTTTAAGAAGATAACATTGAACACTGTAATGTCACACAAAGGAAACAAGCCAGAACCATTTGGAAGGACTTCCTCTATTAAGACAAATAATAAATACAAGAGTTCACTTGTCATCATTAAAAGGCTCCATGCTGCATGAATCCATGTCCACAGTATGTAAATTATGCCTGGCATACAAAAACAAAGCATTCATATTCAAAATACATACTCCGACAAAGGGGAAGACACCAAATAAACCAAGTGACTGTAAATCACACATTCGGAAGCCATCGCTGTTATCTACAATTATCTGTTTTAGGAAAAGATGGGCTGGCTTAAGATAAACTAGCCACAGGTCTAAGATAATCACCTGTGAGCAATTCTAATCTTATTGCTGTTTACTTTGACAAGGGAAAAGTCCAATGAGGAAAAGGGGTGGAGTGTGCTGGTAGTGGCACTCTCCTGACTGGCTGGTGGCTCGTGGCACGACAGTGGAGCAGACGTGACTGGCTTTAAGACACACTGTGTGTTGGTTTCAGACGTGCTGCTGCTGCCATGGAAGGCATTTTTGTAGATCAGAATTGGTGTAGTGCTTTATTTTTGTTTTATTGTAGACACTTTGCATTTACAGTCATGTGAAAAAATTAAGACGCACCACATGCTTGCCAATTTGTGGCGCTCCCAAAGGGTTGTGCTCAAAACTATTTGGAAGACAAGCTAGTAGAGCCGTCCCTCGTTTCTCGTGGTTAATTGGTTCCAGACCCGAGCGCAAAGTAGGATTCAATATTGATAAATGGAATATTTTTGTAGTTAAAAGATTGGATTTTTACGTTTAT
Organism: Dunckerocampus dactyliophorus; assembly: GCF_027744805.1. Classification (NCBI taxonomy): domain Eukaryota; kingdom Metazoa; phylum Chordata; class Actinopteri; order Syngnathiformes; family Syngnathidae; genus Dunckerocampus; species Dunckerocampus dactyliophorus. The sequence continues at coordinate 13,728,955 of NC_072835.1, forward strand.
TAGAGCCCTGTAGACATGAAACACCCCTGTAGTCACCTTCACATTCCTATTATTCTTTGTCTACAACACATTGCTCAACAGTAATGCACAGGTGCAAAAGAGACCGTCGCCGCTAGCATAGCAAGCTACCGAGCTAACTAGTTAGTTAGTCCCAAATTTACTTCTTCTAAACTTAAGAAATTGTTTCAAACGGAGTGGGGAAGACAGACAAAGTAAAAAGCCAAAACCTTACCACTTCCACATGGAATGGGAGGAGAACTGGGAAGAGAAGTATGTCATGTCCGACATGCTATGGCTGACTTGTGTGAAGTGTGAAGGCAATCTAATTTAATGTCATGTCTCATCAGTGTAACATTACTGACACCTAGTGGCCAGAATATTACATATCACTTGTCTTTTAATACATTTTGACTAATAATAGTCCATAGTCAACCGTGTAACAGCTGTCATTTATTAATTAATTTTCAAAAAACCATGATAGCGTATACACTGTATACAGTATTTGTAATACAGATATTTTCAAAGTTGTATAATCATCAGATCAGTGATCAATGACTCATGGCTTAGTTACTACGGCTATGTTCACACTGCAGGTTGTTTGTACTTATATATGATCTGTATCCATGAGCGCTGTATAGGGGGAAAGGTTAGGACAAATCCAAGGGCTACTGACTGACAGGGGCCCCAAAAAATGGGTACCGTAATTTAAGGAGTGTTTTGCCGTGCAAGACTTGGGGAAAGGTACTCACGGATCTAGGAAAAACTTATTTTGTCATCTGAAAATTATTTTTTAAATCTGTGTCGGTGATGGTCAATGTCTCACCACTCCTGGCACAGACTACTCACCCACACGCTACTCAGAACAGACGTCGCAGCAAGTTCCCCACAAACTGCCATAGCCAAAAGTCTTGCCCTTTTCCTTCTTAATCTCCTGCATGAAATAATTTGGTTGAGAAAAATGTTGACTCCGGTTCACCAAATCCTTGAAATTACCACAAATGCCACAAGACTGAGACCACAAATTAGGGGCATGTTTACTTTCCTGTATATACACAGTATCGTGTGTGACCTTTTGCTTTTCGCACATACACGTCACTTCCCGGATGCCTTGCGTTCAAATTTACAAGTCGCATTTTTGGGTAACATGAGCCACGACATAAAAGATTAAAAAAAAAGGAACTGGGCATTATACCCTGCAGTGTGAAAGTAGTGTAAGTTGCAAAGACATTTTGCTTGATGGCGGCCATGTTTCTGAATCAATCTTGCTCAAATTTGACAGACATTACCATGTCTGTCCCCTAAAGGTGTGTACTAAATTTCATGATGAGACGCGCATTCAGTCATCCAAGTGGCTGAAAATGCCACCTCTGACTGCTTTGAAGCATGTTTGTTTGTCACCCAAGAAAGGAAGTGGCAGTTGGAACGGTTAATCGCCTTAAGGTAAATTGCCTTGTCTTGCCTCTCTCTTGTTGTCTCTGTTTGCCACATTGCCTCTTTCTTGTTGTTGTGTTGTAGCATTAATTAGATCTGCCCAGCTCAGCGTAACCCGTTCCATTTATAGTGACAGAGCAAGGGAAAGAAGATGAAGAAAAGAGACATTGAGGACGAAGAAGGGGGTGGCAGAAGGACCATAAGGTTGCCATGAGGGAAATGTTGCTTTTAAAGGAACAGAGTGATGCTTTGTGTGTTTTTTTTCATTTTCCATCAGAGCGGCACAAATCAATCTCCATTCAATGCTGATGTCGATCCGATATCAGCGCGAATCCTACATACTTTTTGTACTTATTTTGTAATTAATCATTTTAGAAAAGGCTTGATCAAGTGATATTACTCTAACAGCGAACAATAGCAGGTATGACAAAAAACGACCGATTTACTTCTTTATGCACATGGGAAATAGTTTTATCCACAATGTAGTGGCAGCTAGGCATAATATGGCCAGGTTCGAGGTGCTCAATTATGGGCGGCGCACACGGGAGGCGACATCGCCTCAACTCCATTCATTTTCAATGACCTGATATCCGATATCAATATCTGATTGAGATACCCCTACCAAAGGTGGCACCAACGCTACTACAGTGTAATATTACGACATTACTGATTAACTGTGATGTACTACGTGAACACAACACAAATATGCATTTGTTTTTTACATTATATTTAACGTTTACATGGGAAACTTAGGTTGTCCTTTCAAACATTTCGGTCGTACAAAATACCATTGTCTTGCAAAAAAAGATCAAACCGACAGTGTTGATCCTGTACAAATGTTTCTCAGGTAGTTGTAAATGTATCAGAAAAGAGCATCGACAATCCCTCCTTCAAGCAGGTTTAGTCATTCACCACCACACCGTTTTATTGAGATGTCTTACTTGCTATTCAACCCCTGTCCCTCTTTTGCTGCAGGAGACGGACTCCCTCAAGTCGACCAACAAGATCTGCCGCCAGCTAATTTACCACCTGACGCCTCACTCCAAGTGGACAAGACAGAGTGTTCCCAGGAGGAAGACTCAAGCCTGGTGAGTGTGCGTCCTCACTGTGCCATCACTCTTCAGATGGATGCTTCCCCGCCACGCCGGGCACATCCTCGTCATAAACATCAGCGCAACTCATAAATCCTGCTTAAAGTCTTTCTGCAATACTAATCTGTCTTCTGTACTCTACGTACAGGGAAGTATGCAGGACAGCTCCTTACTATCCTGTTTCATAAGTGAATTGCTTTTTAAAGGAAAACACACGTCTTTCCCTTTTGTGTCCGTTCTACAGAGTGAAAAACGGTAATGGGACTCAACTATTTCGACTATAAAGCCCTGAAAAAAACTTGTACTGCATGTTTTTATATGCATGCTGTGACCATGCAGTAAAAGGGTACATTCATGACAACATGTAATACTAAAGTATTTTGCCGTATTTTGGTCTTTTAAGCATTACCGAAACTTCTTTCCTGGGCGCATTGATTTCATAGAGCCCATAGCAACTAACGCTACTTCCGTCAACAACAGCAGCATAGAAAGCGCATGTCTGTGTTTGCTACTACTAATCATGACAGACTTTGTAAGAGCCACCCCCGCCGACAACTACTTTTGGACAAATGAGGAACCTTTTTTTGAGCCTGAATATGCAGAGGATGAGCTACAGGTTATAGAAGCTGAGCGGGCAAGAAGAGAGGGTGAAATGTCGGAGCAGACGGGGGCAGAGAAAGTCGGGAATGGTGTAAATGTGGAGCTTACCAAGCCATGGCGACAGAAATTGAGTGTTTCTGCTGCACCGAGTGGCATGCGGTGTAACCATCAATGGAAAGGGTTTGTGTATATGGCGAGGAGGACATCGCTCCAAGAGATTGCGTCACAATCACAAGCGTGCCTCAATACTGCAATGGTGCTGTTGTAGGCTGCCAGTAATGACTAACTCCTTAGAGCGTTGAAGACATTTTTCCCTTTTTTTTGTAAACTTCTGCTAATTATTCGTGGAAGAAAATGGAGGCGAGAGCATTTGAAAGCCCCACGTTGAAAGTGTTTGAAGGCAGCATAAACAGCGGTTCTGTCATTCGTTGGCCTTCAGGTTGCAATGTTTGCAAACAACAATGAGCTCATTAGCGAGGTCTGCTCCTCTCACATCACAGCTGCAACGGCCCATAGAGGAAGACTCATTAAAACAGGCAAAAAATGAACCTGTTTACATGATTTAAACATGCTTAATTAACATTACAACTTTTTTCTGAAGCACAATTTTTAGCGATGAAGCACATTCACTGCCCATTGTATTTCACTTCTACCGTTTCCTGGTTCCATTCTTCCCATATTGTATTGATCGTCTTCCTCTCTTTACTAGGGGGCTTTCTCATCCACTACTGTAAGAGTCCATTTTGTTGGGTTGTTGCCACACAGAGCAGCTCTGCAGTTGGAGCCAAGGCTCTGGGGAAACACGCTGTCAAAGTTGGAGATAGAGGAGGGGGCGGAATCACTGCAAGGTTGCTGATTAGAGTTCTTGTGTTCTCTCCCCCACCAACCCATTTTTTCTTGACGCCGTTGAATCACGAGAGAATTGCCTCCATGTTTGGAAAAACAAAAATGCACTGGGTAAAATAAACTTGTATTTCGGCATGATGTCAAACTGAAATTACTACAGTATTTAAGAATGCAAAAACAGTGTTGCAAACTGCTATCCAATTGCAGTCATGAAAAAAATTGGGTACCTTATTGTAGGAGTGTCCTGATCTGAATTGATATCGGGTATTGGTCCGTTATCAGCAAAAAATGAGCATCGGATCTTATCGGTCTGCATCTAAAATCTTCTATATTCGCACTCCGATGTAAGCAGTCCATTCCAGACTCCTCTCCAGCACTTCTTTCCATTAGCGGGTGCCAACGCATTGACAAAGTAGCAAGAAGCAAGAGCGACGTCCAAGTCCAAAAAAGACGTCACAGCAAAACCCACCATTCGCAAGTCCCTCTGGGTTAGCCTTTTCTAACATTCCACACTACAACATAAGTAATAAAAGTATGATTTGTGCTGATATGGATCGGATTGATATCAGTATTGGCCGATACGCAAGCCTGAAATAGCGGTATCATTGCGAAAGTGAAAAAGTTGTATCGGGATCACCCCTACCTTATTTGTTTGTGAAAGCTAACTTCTACTCCTGCACACAAAGGGGTAAAAATTGGTCAAAACATGCACTTCTACTGTGTTGCCTGTGCTATTATTCTTCTGACAAAAACATCACATGGTGGCGCTATTATTAAATCCCAAGTCGGATTGACTTGAAATTTCTTACACAGCTTAATACAAAACACCCACTGTAACTTTAAGGTGTTTAGCCGAATCACCACTAAATTTAGTACACACCTTTAGGGGACTTGCAAGCACATGTCTGTAAAATTTGAGCAAGATTGGTTGAAAAACATGGCCGCCATCAAGCAAAACTTCTTTGCGGGACTGAGCAACAAATTGTCCGTAAGTCATTGACAATTTGTCTTAAGGTTAAAAAACATTGAGGAGGCAGTGATTCTCAAGTGGTGGGTCAACCCCAAAAGGAGGTTGCGGAGCCGTTTTCAGTGGGTCACGGGTCTTTGCCTGGGCAAAAAAATAGTAATAATGTAATGACCCAATGTCCGTGAATGTACCACACATTCTGTGCAGTCTGCGCTATTTGCTTGCTACACCGTCACAAGGTGCGTGCCATGTTTATGGGAGTCTTTTGTCAAGCTTGAGCTTGACTTAACATGCCTTCCATGCAACACACAGCTGCAGATATCTGCTGAAGAAGAGTGCGCCATAAAGAGAGAGACAGCGTCTCACCATTGCACTCGCATTGTGCTTCAAACAGTCCCTTTAAATAGAAGATATTTGAGAAGTTTGAGTTGAAATATTTCCACAATTTGGGTCAGCGCTTGTCATTGAGGGGTGATGGTGGGTCCTGCAGCCAAACCAGTTGAGAACCATTGTCCTAAAGCATTTTGACCACAACCTATAAGGGGCGACTAGCAGACTCACAAATCACAATTCTGGCTCTATTACTCAAGCTGCTTTTGCTTTCAGAACGGTCTTAATTGCATAGCAGATGTGACATGCTTAATGTATTATCAAGGCAGTTTCATTTTTGTCTGCCACTGCATGTTTTTTTTTGTACTGCTGCACCCTAGAGGTGCTTTTAATGTCATTGTAATATGTATCAAATCCCCCATTAATCACGCTCATATTCCTATAATTCTAAATGATTATTGCACTTACAGCACATTTTGATATTAGACTGGGATTGCAGCAGCTACTTCATGACTTGTTCTTTACTAGGGGTCTGTAACTGATGTAGCGGCCATGCGGCAGCTATTACCAGCATCTCTGATTTCAGTGCCGACGTAACCCTGTGTGTCTTTAATCAGCAGAACGATGAAGGAAAAGTGTGGTTTATTTATGTCGCCTTTGTTACAGAGCAGAAGGCATCACTCAGCTGGTGGGCTTGGGCACAGTTTAGTGCTCCCAGCTTGTGCTGTCTGATAAGCGCGAGATGAGTCGCGGATGTGACAGCTGTTTGGGCGGGTGTCAGCAGCTGTGGGTGACCGTTGACTGGTCGGAATTTTGACACAGTTGCATCATCTCGAGGCCCACTCTTCAAAGATCATGTCATTACCTTCAACAAGCTTATATTTTGCGTTCCGTTATACTGATTAGTTTGTTTGGATCGTTAGCAATCAGGATTAGGGCAATGCTACTTAATTAGCGGCACACGGATGCGAGAATAAGTTCAACTTTGGTACAGGTTGTGATGAAGGTGGAAATTGAGAGTTTTGTATTCACCTTTAGCTGTTGCAGTCCACTTGCAATGGGGACAAGCTTAAATAAGGTTGGGAAGGGGTGGGAAATAGACAAGGGAAGACCCTGTTTATTAGAGCTGTAACAGTACACCATGCCGGTCCTTTAAATCCTTTCCTAAAAAGTGGCGAGCTGTACCTATGCAACATCGCTTTAGGAAAAAAAAATTCAGTTCAGCAATTGGTATCATCGTATTTGGAATCATGTAGTTCGAGGTTGTGATTCTCCATTGTCTACTTTCAGCTTTGCTCGTAAGGCTTACAAAACGGATACTTCAAGCCCTCTGCTTGGTGGGTCAACCCCGAAAGGAGGTTGCGGAGCCGTTTTCAGTGGGTTGCAGGTCTTTGCCTGGGCAAAAAAATAGTAATAATGTAATGACCCAATGTCATCTCTGCTTGGCGCTGAAGGAGGACATCATGAGACAAGAACATAGCGTCACAGCTTTAACCACATCGGGTGAACGAGTTCTGGAAAAGCTTCTCCAGGATCTTGTTGCCTTCAAAAGCCACATCAATATGATCAATCCCTCCGACATCCTGCTCTCTACTGTTGACATATAAACTTATACACTAGAAATCTTGTTTACACTGCAAAAACAACCATTCTTGAAACAAGACCAAATGATTTTAAAATGAGACTTTTACTTCAAGCAAAAAATTCTGCCAACGAGGTAATCGAAATTTGCTGGGCTAGAATTCTTATAACGAGAATATTTTCTTGTGACTTTTAAGAATATGAGCACTACAATAAGAAATCAGGTCAAAGCTGAAGCAAGTTGTTCTAAATCACATAGCTAGATTTAAGTAAAATGTTGTTATTACAAGGTAAGAATTAAGCCAAATGCTCTTATAAGATTGATAACATGTTCTTACATATTCTAGATATAGAAATATTATTTTCCAGAGGTTTTCCCATAGACACACAACCATTCACACACATGCACAATTTTTACAGTCTTCAATTAAACTAAATTGCATATTTTTGGAATGTGGGAGGAAGCCAGCGTACAAAGAGAACATCCACAGGGAGAACATGCTAACTCCACACAGAGATGTTCCAACAGAGATTTGAGTCCAACATGCTAACCAATAGGTCACCGTACATCCAACTTTTTTTGTTGTCGGCATGTTAGCATATTTGGTTACTTGAACACGTGCACACGTATCACCAGACTTATTGTTTCTTGACATCTGAGCTTTTAACCAAGCATGAAACAAATTCAAATTACATGGATGGAACTTTCTTAGTTAAAAAAAAAATTAAGAAAAAACTTATCTGAAATCTTTTTTGGGTTGATTTTCTCCCTGACTGTATCTGGGTGCACACACCCTCTATCTTTTTAAAAGTCATTCAAAACCCATCTTTTTGCTAAAGCACATAGTTATCCAAACCTCTGATACAACTAAGACTTTCCTGTTTTCTGGCTTGATCTCCCATCAATGCCTCCACTCTAGTCGAGACAGACTGGTTGGGTTGGTTGGTTGGAACCCACAGAGCCTGGGTTCTGTTCAAGGTCTGTTCCCCAGAGGGAGTTTTTCCTGGATTCCGTCACCAAGTGCTTGCTCATGTGGGCTTTCGGTTTGTAAAGTGCCAAGATAACTGTTGTTGTGATTTGGCGCTATATAAATACATTGAAATTCACAAATTTTATGATTTATTAACGAGATAAAAAGAAAGTAATATTTTATTGAATCAAGTTTAATAATGTTAAAGTTAGCTTGTATTTATCTAAAAATCTTAAACACTTAATAATAATAATATTTTCTGACTAGATTTCATGTAAATCTTGGTATGCTCGAGGAAATTTGCGGTGCAGCCTTCACTTTGGTCTGAAATCTGCAAACCTATGAGTATTTTCTAAATATGCAATATTCTCATCTGTTGCAAAATTATTTTTTAAATTTTTACCTTCGTTATTATTTTAGTTGTTAGACAATAACACATTTCTGGCAAAAGTATCTTCACAAGAAAAGGCTAGATATAATTGCTTAATATAAGATTATTTTCTCCCCTGTGAAAATTTGATCTTTTTCCTTTTTAGGAAAAAATGTGGAAACCATGACTTAATATGGGACTTGCTTACTTTCTTGAAATGTAGTTTTTGCAGTGTGTTCTTGGAAAAGAAATGCAATGTTTCCTCTGGCCTTCTGGCACACTGTATGCCTGTGACATCTACCATGTGAGTGACCTATTTGTGGAGCCAAGTCACACACCGCCTCCTGACTCAACACTCTGACCTCTTATGAGTAAATCAAGGTCGAGCCCTAAGGTGGTTTAAACTCTTGTCAAAGTGGCAAACAGGATATGTTCAAAGTCACATGTTTACCTTTCTCCGGGCGTATTTACTGTAGTACTCTGGAGTATATGCTTTGACCTTCCCTCATAGGAAAACTGCACGCTTCTTGGAATTTTGCCCATCATCCACAATCCTTATGTGACACATGAACACACGTCTTTCTCTTTTCTGTGCATTCTAAAGATAGAAAAAGAGATAAAAAGAGCAGCTCATAACTGCACATAATGGGACATACCTATGCTGCCTACAAAGACCGCTCTTAAGACACCTCCAAAAACCTCCAACAAGGTTTTATGGTTTTATATACATGCTGTGACCATGTAGTAACACGTACATCCATGATAACATGTAACGCTTACTTTAGTTAGCATATTTTGGCCATTTTTAAGCATTACCGGAACTTCTTCCTCGGCGCATTGATTTCACATAGCAGTATAGGAACGAACACCTACACCTAGCATTAACTTTTCCAAATTCAGAAATAAAAACGGAACAGCACTGGCGGCATCTCAAATATGTAGCCTTATCCTTTTTTGTAGCGGTCTGAGGCATTGTGATCGCGACACTGGCGAATCTGTGGTGATGCTAGTCGCTAGCCGGCTACTTGTAGTAGCTAGCCGGTGTGTTCTGGTTAAGTGTCAATAATAATAGTAATAATAATAATAATAGCAATGTTGCTGTAACTTGCTTCTATGCACTTCACATTATATGTAAATGGAGCATTGTTGCCGCTTTTTAGAGGCTTTTTTCAGAAGGCTTTATAGGCAGAATAAGTGGTTCCCTTACATGCAGTAATGAGCTGTTTGCTTTTATCTTTTTTAATATCTTTACAACACACAGAAAAGACAAAGACATATGTGTTCATGTCTCACATAAGGATTGTGGATGATGGGCAAAATTCCAAAAAAAAGTGCAGTTTTCCTTTAGAGATCTCGTCAGCAGCCATGGACATAAATAGCTGTGGGAGACGAGTCACGTAATCAGTACAGTAATCACGGTTTGGTACATTACTCAGTTTTATTGTCACGGTTATTAGGAAATGAAAGTTCCTTATTGCTTAAATTGCAACATTGAGAGTTAGCTTGCAACTCCATTCCCCATGGCGGCACACTGCTTTCGTCTTATGCACTTATTTTTGTCCGTTTCCGTATTTCACCGGTAAGATAAAGTCTTCCCAAACAGGAGCCTTTCATGATGGGTTTCAAGAAGAGCAGTTTCAGTGGCAGATTACTATCACTGCCCTGCTCAACAGAAAGACTTAGCAGATCATTCCTCCCCCACGCCATGTGGCTTTTCAACACAACAGAGGGGGAGCAATAAAAACACACCAGGGACTGGCCTTAGTACCATATGACCAATAATTATTATTACTGTATGTATTATGATCATTTATTATTATGTGTATTATTACACTAAAAATTGGTAGTCAACCATTCCGTATGATTTATTTATGTTTTTATTCTTAATCTATGTTCTTATTTTTTATTATTATTTATTATTATTGATTATTTATCTTACCTGTCTTCCATTGATTGTTTATTATGATTTTTGCTCGAAATGTGAATTTCTCTTGGAGATTAATCAAAATAATTTTAAAAAATGATCTATCTATCTATCTATCTACAGTATCTCAGTAAGCCTCTGTACTGTACCAAATGCTCTGTACCGAAAACTGTGATGTACTGTTACACCCCTAGTAGTCAGGCCCGTTAAATGTTAAATTAAAAAACATAAAACATTTTGAGCTGTTTTCCACGAAAGGGATATTCTAAAACAAAAAACATGTTGCATGAAAGAACAGCAGTTCCAGACCTGATGGCTTTTATCCTGGGTTTGAACTGCTCTTAACCTCCGATTGATTGGGATATCAATCCTGCGTCTGAAACAAAGAGTGGCCCCTAATGATGATGACGGCATCCCCGCAGGGCTGATAGAGATCACTCCAGCGTATTTGTACTGTATTTGGAGGCGCGCCTTTTAATGCTGGTTTCATAACTGTTCCTTGACATAGTAAGGCAAGACTAGGGCGCTCCCCTCCATGATATACCGTTATGTAAGGCAAACTGTTTTCTGTGTGTTCTGTCGCAGTCTTCCTTTTGCTCACAAGCATCCAGTTTGCCACTGAGCATCAAATCATTGGTGGAGCACATACAAATACATTGTAGCACCCTGAGGTTTAATAACCACTGTAAACTGTCCAACATACTACTGGACCACGTCTTACAAGTCACATCAATCTTTTTTTTGTCTTTTTGTTGCATAGAATTACGTGCTCTTTATGTAACGTGTGTTTTGCATGAAGAGCAAATGTCTCCAATTTGTGCTGCTTTGTTGCGTTCACGCCCCAGCACCCCATGAGAGCTGTGTGATGGAGTAGCTCATCGCTAGCAAAGGTTTGCTGCACAAGTGTTCCCAACACATTCATTTGGTGGCCCGCCACAATTAAATTTGGACTGGGACAGATACATTTGGCGCTACTTGTTTTGTTGCTCCCTGTTCGCCCTCGCTTATAAACACATGGAAATGTCTGTGTAGCGGGTGTTACAACTCCGTACAGTAGATGGCAGTATCATTGGCGCCTGGTCTGCCAGAGAATAATCGACTTCACACACCAAAGGCGACAAACGACCACAATTGGTGAAATTCGTCACCAAAGCGTAGCAAAGCCTGCACACGGGAGAAGATGAGCGGCTGTAGTCAGTGACATCAGTCAGCGACACGCTCACATCCAGAGCAAATTAGGGGCCTTCGCGGCTGTCAGATTTTTAGGTAATTTTGGGAGATCGAAGTAATTCAGAGGAGAAAAAGCAGCCCGTGTTAATAGAGTACACTTGCTAGTACCGGATCTTGCTAGTATCAAAGATAAACTTGCATAAATGTCCGTGTAAATTAATGTAAACTTAACTGATATGTTTACGCCCATGCCGCTGCTTTGTTGTTCTAGATTCTTTTTTAGAAATGTCAAATACCTCCAGGAAATCTGACATGGCAGGTATTCCTGAATAGCATCTTGTCCGCTCATTTGGTTGGTTAATGAAACCCCAGCTGATTGGTCCTCGTCTGGGCGATGAAAGCTTGAAAAAATGAAAAATGCCATTTGCAAATTTGTGTCGATTTGTTTATGTGTATATACATACAGTGGTGTGAAAGTGTTTGCTCCCCTACCTGACTTATTATTTTTTGCTTATTTTTTGTTTGTCACACTTAAATATTTCAGATCATCAAACAAATTTAAATATTAGTCGTTGACAACACAACTGAACAACTGAACACAAAATACAGTTTTTAAATGAAACTTTTTCTTATTAAAGTCCTGACCTGAATCCTACTGAGATGCTGTGGCTCCAATGTGGCTGAATTACAACAATTCTGCAAAGATGAGTGGGCCGAAATTCCTCCACAGCGCTGTAAGAGACTCACTGCAAGTTATCGCAAACGCTTGATTGCAGTTGTTGCTGCTGAGGGCGGCCCAACCAGGTATTGGGTTTAGGGGGCACATTTTCACACAGGGCCATGTAGGTTTGGATTTTTTTTTCTCCCTTAATAATAAAAAGTTTCATTTAAAAACTGCATTTTGTGTTCAGTTGTGTTGTCACTGGCTAATATTTAAATGTGCCTTTTTCACACGTATATATATATATACTGTATGTCCAAACATTTGACTGGTACTGTAAATGTAATATAGAAATTATGGTCGTTACTGTAGTAGGTTTACAAACAACATAACAACATTAGTTCACTATTGTGGTTAAATTTACTTATTAAGTACTAGTACTTATTCACTAAATGAGGTGTGCCCAAACTTTTGACTGGTAGTGTGTGTGTGTATTTATATATACACACACACTATATAAGGGGATTCATTTCCATCTTGCTGTCCATGTCGTTGCCAGCAGTTCCCTCCGGTGCGACATTAACATTGCTAATTTTATTTATTCCTTTTCCACGAACCGAGTGACTCATCGGAGATGTCAAACACCACACACAGCCCCGGAGCTGCTCGACTGAAGACGTACAATTACGGAACCTTTATTAATCAACTCATCTGCTGAAAGCTTTGTTTCCTATCCCAGAAAATGTGGCGTTATTCTAACAAAAAAACGTAGGAAGCCAGAAAGAATATGCAATCACTGCTTTCAGGCACCCTGAAGAAATACAGTATCAAGCTTAGTTACATAAAGTTTATACAAGTATTTTTAGAAGCAGAATTTACTGTTTTTCTATGTTTTAGGTCACTAAAAACAAACTTTCGGAAGAATGATAAGACTTTCCATGATCACCATCATTAATATTTTACGCAATTCCAAAAACATACCAGTGCAATAAATGTGTCAAAATGCGTACTATACTGCTGACTGCCTTACTACTACTGTTTTTTGAAAAGTAGCGCAAAATTAGTCAAATATTACAATGACACCTTTCAATGGAAAAAAAATGTGTACCATAAAGAACCTATTATGGACTATCCTAATTGATCTTTTCTGCAGTATCTTTAGCAAGTGGAGTGTACTTATTTCCCCATAACCTCCACAATAAGTTAGATATGGTAATACCAGGGAGCAATACAGAGTGATTTTTGACCGAGGACGAATTTTGCTTTATTCAATATTGATGTATTTCTCGCCATTATATGTTGTATATTTTGGATGTGAGGTTTCCAGCTCATCTTTTCATCTATAATGACCCCCAGAAATTTGTTTTTGTTCACCCTTTCAACGTCCGCTCCATCAATTTGTATTTGTGTATAAGTATCCTTTCTGCTATTACCAAATAGCATCTTAGTTTTACTTAGGTTCAGGGATAATCTGTTTTTATCAAACCATCTTTTTAGTACTGTATAGTCATTTCATGAGTGACTTTTTATTAGCTCTTTTGTACTTTCTCCAGTACAGACGGCAGTAGTATCGTCTGTAAATAATACTAGCTTTAGGTGTTTTGTGGCTTTATAGATGTCATTTATATATAGGTTGAACAATTTTGGTCCCAGTATTGACCCCTGGGGTACGCCGCACGATATATTTAAGCATGCTGAAGTATATTCTCCTAGCTTCCTGTTGGCTAGATAGCTTTGAATCCAATTCAGCACTAACACTCTTATTCCATACCTTTCTAATTTTGTAATTAGGATGTTGTGATTAATTGGTCTATGGTCTCAGTAGGATTCTGTGGTGATTTCTTCGGTAATTTCAATCAGTGCTGATGAATCCCTTCACAAACACTTTTCAAGGATTAAATTCTTCCGGGTTCTTTATGTATTAAACAGGTGCCGTCTGCGCCAATCGATCCAAAAAAAATAATCAAGTCAAGACCAAACCGTTGATGAAAGACATTGATCCAAACAGTCCCAAACGGTCTGTAGAGTAGCATCCATATCCCGTGATTCTCCTGCACTCAGTGATCCACTTGTGCAAGAAATTTATGTATGTTGTAGATAATACTTTCAACAGACAGAACTGACTTAATACTAAAGGGTTTTAGTACAGTTGTTTACGTGCAATCTTTGAAATAAATACGCACTGCTACCAGCTGACATGTTAATGTTTTGGGGTGTCACCCCATTTATAGCAGTGAGTAAGTACAGCCAAATATTTGACTGGTACTGTAAATGTAATCACAATTTTTAATACAGAACATCCTTTGCTGTCAGTGTTGTTTGTAAATTTAGCGACTGACACTCTTGCTGAACTTTATTGCTGACCGTAACGCAGCAAAATCTTTACATTTTTTCGCACATTCTCTGTGTTTCTATATTGCTCCTGATTTTGTTGTGATAATTATGATGATTTGTTGTGGATTTTATTTCAAATTGGTGAATATATTACTTAGTTATCATTTTATTTATATTACTGAGGCATTTAATTACAAGTCTGTTCAACCTGACTAACCTAACCTGTTCAACCAAAGATAAAAAGCCATTGCTTTTGAAAAAAATGTGTGTGGCCTTCTTTTATAAGTACTGGTTTGAGCACCGTTTAAGCACATTTCAAAAGTACCGATTAGGCACCGGTATCGGATAATATGTATAACGAAAGCCAATCCTACTGGTAATGTACATGGCGCTAGAGTGAAATCACCCATAACCTCCTCAGTCAGTGAGGCAAAAAAGAACCTCAAAGATTCACTCTTGTTGCTCATTATATTACTGATTCATGAGAGTAAATGAAGGGGAAGGTACTGTATGGCCTGCGTGGGAGGACAGATTACAAGTTCCTTCCGCTGCATGCTTTTAACCGTCACCCTGGAGGCACAATATTGAGGGATTTCCTTCAATCTCTCTAGTAATAAACTAAGTGTTCCAAATCGGGAAAAATGTGCTCAAAGGCTCGAACAACCCATTCTTGCATTGTCATAATGTTCTTGTGTGTTTGGTGGTGATAAGAACCAAACTATGTGGACCGACATTTGTGGCGCCTCCTATGGGTTATCGTCAAAAATTAAAAAAAATACAAAAATACAGATATCCTAAAAGTTTTATAATCAAACGGTCAATGACTTATGGACAATTAGTTTCTAAGTTGCTAAGACATTTTTGTCACAAGGCAGCTCTGTGGTATATTAGAACGCAAAGCAGACGGACACAAAAGGTACAAAAATAAAAAAGCTTAATAACAAAAAGTGCACTTAAAGTAGGTATAAGTAGGGAAAAACTAGCAACAACAAAAAACACTAGGGTACCTTTCACATATGAACCGTACCCTTGAATTGGGACTAGTACTCAACGATACCAATTTTCTCTATTTTTCTGTGTGTTTATGTGGCGATAAATGTTAATTTACTATTTTTATTAAATTGTTTTCAATTTAAGATATTTACAGTAGCTCTCATTATATTAGCTTTAATATATCAAAGCAACAGCAAACTATATTTTAATGTTGCAGTTGTTTGACAAATTTCTTCAACATGAAAACTTTAAGTACAATTAAGTACAATTAAAGCCCTGCTCTACTAACGTGTTGTTGTTGTTTTACTTATCACTGCCTAATTAAATAAACATGTATGATTTTCAGTCTATTTTCATTTATTTGTGAATACAAAAATTGCATTTTGGTGTTAAAATACAGCTGTTTGATACATTTATACACACTAGGATGCATTCAGGCATCATGTCTTCTTCCAGAACATTCCGACGCTTATTAAACAGGTTTTATTGTACCCATATACTTAAAAAATATGACTTATTTCAGCTTCTTGAGCTTTAATTTGTCTCCTTCTTGGTGTAAACATTGACTCTCTCCCTCTGGCTGATTTTGTGAATTGAATGTTGTTAGGAGCGCCGCCATGACACTCCACAGAGACTGCCGTTTAGGTACCGGAACATGGTATCATTTGATGTCTTGTGAATCGGTGCTCAGTAGTACTGACAAAATTCGGTCTGTGCCTATAAAAGTACCAAATTAGTACCAAAACAGAAAACGGATTCAGGACTTCGCCAAGTCGTGTGACGCAAACCACCTGCACCTCAACACCACCAAGAGCAGGGAAATGGTGGTGGACTTCATGAGAAACAGGACACACCCAGTTCATGTTCTCATTAAAGGTGACCGTGTGGAAGTGGTTCACACCTACAAATACCTGGGAGTGCATCTGGATGATAAACTGGACGGGACTGCCAACATGGATGCTCTGTGCAGGAAAGGGCAAAGCCGTCTTTACCTTCTACTGTACGCCGAGTGTGCTGGGGGAGCAGCCTCAAGAAGAAGGACGCCACACGCCTGGACAAACTAGTGCGGAAGGC
Organism: Dunckerocampus dactyliophorus; assembly: GCF_027744805.1. Lineage (NCBI taxonomy): Eukaryota > Metazoa > Chordata > Actinopteri > Syngnathiformes > Syngnathidae > Dunckerocampus > Dunckerocampus dactyliophorus. The sequence goes on from NC_072835.1 coordinate 13,745,298, forward strand.
AGGCTCTGTCATCGGCACTGAGCTGGACAGCCTGACATCTGTGGCAGAGCAAAGGACACTACATCATCCAATGCACAGCATCATCTCCCGACAGAAGAGCAGTTTCAGTGTCAGATTACTATCACTGCCCTGCTCAACAGAAAGACTGAGCAGATCATTCCTCCCTCACGCCATGCGTCTTTTCAACACAACAGAGGGGGAGCAATAAAAACACACACAGGACTGGACTTATTACCTTAAGGGCCGCACAGTGGTCTAGTGGTTAGCATGTTGGCCACGCAGTCACAGTGGAGTTTGCATGTTCTCTCCGTGCGGGCGTGGGTTTTCTCCGGGTACTCTGGTTTCCTCCCACATTCCAAAAACATGCATGTTAGGTTAATTGGTGACTCTAAATTGTCCATAGGTATGAATGTGAGTGTGAATGGTTGTTTGTCTACATGTGCCCTGCGATTTGCTGGCGACCAGTCCAGGGTGTACCTCGCCTGTCGCCTGAAGTCAGCTGGGATAGGCTCCAGCATACCCCCGCGACCCTAATGAGGAGAAGCAGCATAGAAAATGGATGGAGGGATGTATTATTATTATTATTATTTATTATTGCACTACAAATTTGACATGACCTGTTTGGTATTTATTTTATTTATTCTATTTTGTTATTTTTCTTATCTCTCCAGTCTTGCCTTGGTTGTTTTATTTTGTGATTAAGTTCATTATGATATTTTTGCAGAGCTGCTGGAAATGTGAATTTCTCTTGGAGGTTAATAAAGTATCTATCTATCTATCTGTCTATCTATCTATCTATCTAGCTAAATTCAGGATCTAACTGTGGCATAAGGCCGCAGAGAAAAGCAAAAACAAAGTACAAACAAAACACTGAACATAGCCAAAAAACAAACTAAAGCACACAGTAGCAAGGCACAATCTTAGTCAGAAAACACTGACAAGGAGCATGGAAGACAGTCTGATGACTGAGTGCAGTCAGGAGTGTGTTTAAGTAGGACTAATTGGAAATGGCGGACAGGTGTGCAGCAGGCTGCAGCAGTGGCTCCGCCCAGGAACTCCAAAAAAGGCCCTGTGCAGAGCAGAGTAAAGAGAGCAGCTGCACAGGAAGCAAAACAGAATCAATGTTTTTTTTTCACCCAACCTTGCTCGCATTTTACATACATGTGCTTGTGAGTTTCCGTAAAGGTGTACAGTGTTCCCTCCCTACATCGCGGTTCACCTTTCGCGGATTCGCTCTTTTGCTGATTTTTTTGAAGTGCAATTTTGCACATTTTTTTTTAACAACGTAAGAATGCGCATTGTGTTCTGTGTCCTTGTGCTGTATTAGATGCTAACGGTGCTCTGTTGCATGTGTCTGTTATTGTATTTACTACTGCTACCAGTAGAGGGTGTTGTATGCTCATGTGAGAGTTGAAGACGTGTCCGGATGTGTCCAGTTAGTCTTAGTAAATATAGAGCCACAACAGTCCTGATCGGCTAAGGGAGAACCGGCCCATTGTGTTCTGCGTTCTGATTGGCTGTAGACCATTGTCAATCAATCTCCTTCGTGCAGGACTGCCTGTTTCCTGCTGTATGATCGCAAGCTGCTAGCGAACGAAGTCAGAAGTTACACGGCTGTAGGGAATCTTCGGTTCATGGAGGACAAGGAGGAGGATATATGTGTAGGATACAAAAACGCTACAGCCTAACGGCGCCAGGACAAGCCACCGTGAGTCACTTAATTTCTTGTGTTCAATCTCGTGAGTCGATCATTAAAATTCTAACGAAATTTCAACTTTGAGAGTGTTTAACAGGAGAGAAATGTAATAAAATGTTAATGCCTGTCTGAGAAAAGTGTATAAAGTGTATGGTGAGGTGTTTTACAGCCTTAAAACATATATAATAATTGTACAAAAACATAGTTGGCTATTTCACGGATTTCATTTATTGCGGGCTACTTTGGGAAACTATCCCCCGCGATACGAGAGAACACTGTATACAAATTTTGTGGTGATTCGGCTTAACACCCTGAAGTTCCAGTCGGTGTTTTTGTAAAGTGCATTGAGATGTTTGAGAAATTTCAAGTCAACCCAGACTTATGGGGGTCAAACTATGGAGTTTAATAACAGCAACGTGTGAAAAAAATAATAGCACAGGCGACACAGTGGGAGTGCATGTTTTGACAAATGTTCAGGAGTAGAAATTGGCATCATTGGCTCAGCACAACCGAAGTGTGCTGCTGACGAGCACATAACCTTTAGCATCGGGAGAATCGTGAGCTATGGATGTAAACAAGAGGGAAAGGTATTGTGCCGACAAAATAATCAATTGCTGTGTCGTGACCTTCTAAAAAGAGAAGCTTTTACCTTGTTATGAGATGCAGCAGGCTCCAAATCTATCAAGGCAAATGCACAAGGGAAAGGATGGCGGTTTACGTCGCAGTTTTTCGCTTGGTATGACTTTAAAAAGTTCTACAGTGTTGTCCTACTAGCTGTTGTCTACCAACTAGTCTAGTTTTGTCCACTATAATGACCATACGATTTCGTCAGATTCTCCAGAGCGCAGCTTCATTAAAGAACACATTCTCTGGCTTGCACTGACCTTTGCAGCACACAGGTTCCCTCTCTGCCTGCATTCTATTTCAATATCACAGACCCCCAGATGCTTACTTTGCCCACTTCTGGGCTTTACATAACTACGGAACAGCGAGCACCCTTGTTTCCCTGTGTGTGAAAGTTAACAACATCCCCGAGGAGAATCGAGCTATGAAAAGCAATTAGACCGTCTGCCCTGCCTCAATATGTAAGCAGCCAATAGTGTGACACATGAGAGTCGGGCTCTTATTAGATTCCTGCACTGTTGTGTCAGTGAGCTTCCCGCGATGTCAATAAACTGATTTCCCTCTCTGGTTTTGAATCATGTTGACTCGTTTGATGTCGTTTGTGCTGTGGTGGAAGAAAGCTACAATGCAGCCATTGTTACGTAGCGTACAAAGTGGCTTTAGAAATGCAAACGGACCCCAACTAGCTGCTTGTGGGCGGAAAAAGTTGGCCGTGAGGCCCAGAGGCAGCGTGTTCGAAAGTCTGAAGTCGTCTTTTCTCCGTCTCATTATAACAACGCAGAAAATCTCCCCCACCACCACCCTGCATCTCCCACTCAGCCAGTGCACAAACCGTTGCACAAGATATTGTTTTCACAGACGAACAGGTGGGAGGGGAAAGTTATCACTGGGGAGACGCCTGCTATAATGCATTGCCAATACTTGACTGTACCCACCAATATAAACCTGTACTAAAGTGAAATCAATCCATACGTGGATGAAATAAGAAATCCATAAAATTTAAATCAACATTTTTTTAACTCATGCAAAAATATAATTAATAATAAATCAATACATAAATGACTTTTTTTTTTAAGTAAAAACACAAATAATAAAAATACACATAACTAATAATATAATGAAAACCAAATAATAACAATTCCAATAATAATACATTAAAAAATACATGATAGAAATTTTACTTCCTAAATCAGGACAGTAACTCCATTAACCCGACTATCACACTTCTCACGCTATTCTTTTCTTTCCCTTTGAGAAAATTGTCGTTTGTGAACAAATTAAATACACGACGTGAAAAGAAATCAGAAATTGCTGAGACCCCCAGAAGGTATAGGATTAAGTAAGCAATGCTTCCTGCTGCTTTTCGGAACATGCTGGCAGTTATTTTTGCTCATTCGAATTTGGCTTTTTGAGAATGTTGTTAAAAATAAGCATTGCATGATTGTACAAGTACATGACTGTATGTGTATTCATCAGAGGGTATGAAAATTCTTATGACAGTTATGACTTGACTTGACTGATACCTATGTGAGTAAATCATTGGTCAATTTTGGACAACAAAGAGACACCACTACTTAATCGAATGCAACGAGAACCGGAGGACGACTGGAGAGGCTTCTGGTGTAACAACTATTTTCCTAAGTTACAACTGTGTCTTGTTTGGAGTAGTAATTTGATGCTATTTCCTCATTGATTCAAGGTTATCAACCTAACCTGACAAGCTCCTGTAAATAGCTGAAATAAAACTCAAGAAAATCTACTGGAGTTGAGTTGATAAAGCGTCCTTGACAATCTTCTCAACTTTTTCAAGTGCAGGCTGGCTTAAGTCCAAAACAACTTGACAATTTTAGTTGTGTATACTTGAATAGTTTTATATATTACATGGTTAGAATCCCAAAAATAAATGTAGATTTTAACTACATGATTTTAAAAAATGCAAGGTTCCTAGACACTGCATATCTACTTGCTACAAATATACCAAATAATACAATTTACTGCACTACTACACCAAACCAGACTCATTTAGCACACACGCGCCATTAATCGTACCGCGACAATGTTTGATGAATAGCTAAATGAAACAGGCAGGGTAATAATGACATTATCATAATATTCTGTTAGAAAATACTTGGCAAATGGAAAATGGGATTTTTTTCAGATGATGATAAACAGCAAATGTATAAAGTACGAGATGAACTATGCTAATTTTTGTCAATATGGAAATAAGCCCAAAACCTGGACAGTAACCTTCGGCCAGGTTAGGTAATGTTATTCCCCATGATTCATGTGTTGAGGTTGTTTTTTTGCCATATTCTTCCAGTAAAAACTACAACTGCAACTCAACACTTGACTTCATCCCAAGCATCTCATATCACATCTTTTTAACTATTTTTACACCAGATGAAAAGAGACAATCTCACCAGAATGTCATCTTCAAAAGGCCACCTAACACTTTGTCTCCTTGAGTGCTAGTTTTATAAAAAGCGACACTGGTCCTGGGGGTAAAACTAAAGTATCAACAAACCAAGATGACATATTTGTTACTAACATGCCCTGAAAGCAGCAAAGGAGGACAATTTCTTCCCTTGTTTATTCTCTGTCTTTCATTTGCCATGTTTTGAGCGACAAGAGGTGTTTTCACAGAAATGAAGAGACCCCGCAAAGCGACAAGTCATCAGATGACGTCCCTACCCTGGGGACAGAGATCATTACTGAAGATTGAGGAACATTCAAATGCTAATTCTCTCACTACATTATTGATCACAGTGCTCGCTATACTCTAATGGAGCTTGCGGTTTGTTTTTGTTTTTGCATACTTTGCAAAACTGTGGCAAAGCAAAGATGGTTAGGTACTTTTAGATGTAACAAAATATTGATTCTCACAAATAAATCTGTATAATAATATTAGTGTGGCCCTCTATGGGTGGTGCTCAAAATGCTTTGGAAGATAGATGCAATACAGAAATCGTTTTTTTAATCATGTTTACGTAAACATATGGTCAATGTCTTATGGACTTTTAGATAATAAGCTGTTAAGACGTTTTGCTTGCTTGCAAATTTTACAGACATGTGCTTGTCAGACTCCTAAAGATAGATACCACATTTGGTGGTGATTTGAGCTGTGTGAACCAATCGGATGGACAGTCGTCCCTTGTTTATCGCGGTTAATTGGTTCCAGACCTGACCACTATAAGTGAATTTCCACAAAGTAGGATTCAATATTAATAATTGGAATATTTTTGTAGTTAGAGCATAGAAAACATGTTTACGACTTTCTAAATAATCACGTTTTTACCATTATTAGAGCCCTGTAGTCATGAAATAACACTATAGTCACCTTTACACTCATATTATTTTTTGTTTACAGGACATTGCTCATCTGTAACGCGGAGGCTACAAAATCACTGCAGGGACACAAGAGGCAGCCGCCGCTTTAAACATAGTATGCTACCAAGCTAACTAGTTAGCCTCCAATTTGTTTATTCTAAACTCAAGAAAGGGGTTTCAGTCGACGTGGGGGAGAAGGACAAAGAATCCAAAAACGTACCACTTCCACACGGAATGGGAGGAGAACATTTTTGTCCCTATGTCATGTCGGACATGTCATGGCTGACTCCCTGCAGTGTGAAAGTAATCTGTGTTATATTTCATCAATGTAACATTCCTGACGCCTTGTGACCGGAATACTACATATAATTTGTCTTCCAATATGTTTTACTAATAATAGAACATAGTCAACCAGAAAAAAGCGATCATTTATTAATTCATTCATTTTAGAAAAAAAATGCGATGGAGTGAGGGACGATTTGTGTGGGGATTCGTAACATCGCCACCATGTGGTGTATTTGTCAGATAAGTAATAGTAGAGGCAACACAGCGCAGGAGCAAGTTTTGACAAAATGTCACTTTTGTATGTGTCAGGAGTAGATGAGTTAGCTCACAGAAATACATTTATTTCAAGAATAGAAAAACAATCATGTAAAATATGAATATAGTACATCACTACATAAAGTTAAACACGAAACACCTTGTTTAAACAGACAAAAAATAGAAAAGCAGTAGAACAAACCTTATAGACTGCATGTAACTAACATGAGGCCTAGGTTTGTGCTGATGCTAAGCCTCTTAAAACGCACAAGCCAAACAAAAAGAAATACCTGAAGCTTCTGTGTCCTTGTTGAGGAATATGAGCAATCCGGTCCAGCTGGCTGAAAAATTGGCTGTTACTATTGGGCTTAGTTTTGATCTTCTTTCTTTGTTAGCCAGCAAACTACAGTATGTGAGACTTGAATCAACAGCACACATAAATTCTGCACTGACATTCATTGGCTTTGATTTTCCAAACAGTTTGAAGACCACCCTGAAAAAGAAGCTGTCCGGCGACGTGGTCAACCTCTCCGGCATCCCGCTCTCGGGCAGAGACGTCCACCGCGTGGCCTTCTACCTGCAGGGAGGCAGTGACGCGGTGTCGGCTGTGGACCTGAGTTTCACTGAGCTGCAGGACGAGAGCCTTCGCCTGCTCCTGCCGCCCCTAAGCGGCCTCCCTAAGCTGACCACACTCGCCGTCAACGGCAATCGCCTCACCACAGCCATCCTCAAAGACCTGACAGAGGTGGTAAAAGACCCCAATAAGTTCCCGAAGCTGGCATGGATTGACATGGGCAACAACGCCGACATCTTCACCGTTCCGCAGCCGCTGCTCGTGGCCCTGCGGCGACGCTTCGGTTTACGCAGCAGCCTGCCCACCATCTACGAATATAGCGAGGCAAAGACCTTCGGCAGGTACAACCCAAACATGGAGACCTCTGTGGAGGAGCCCAGTGTGTATGATGAGGGTGACGAAGGTGAGGAGGAACGAGACGAAGACGATGACAGGCTGGAGCTTCAAGCTTGGGGCTTTAGAGAAGACACAACACCCAGAAGTGTTCAGGTGTCATTCTGTGGGAGGTGATCTCACAGGTTTCCATCCTCTCTTCTCAATGCTACTCTGACACGTCTTTCTGAAAATAAAGATACTGTCTTGTCTGACCTCAGCCTCAGCGATGTAGCTCCATGCTAGTTCAGACACTTTATTTATGGATTTATCTTCTTCTGTCTAGACAGATTTGGACCGCTTTTTTTGCCCCCAGGTGTCTCGTATCGGTTACAGAAGGCTGGGCAGTTAAGTGCCTTGCACAAGGGCACCTTTGCAGTCACCCATTAGGGATTATGTTTACAATTTACAGGAATATCCCAATTTATTATATTTCCAAGTTGAAAGTGGACTTTTTCTCTGTGTTCTCCATGACAGCGTTTTGTGTGAAGCGGGCCAGCCAACTTTAGTCATGTCAAAAAACGATTTGCAGTTACTACACAGAGTAAACTGAATCTAAGGTGAGCAGAAAACACAAAGTACGCTCCACAAAATATATATTTTGCCGTGTAGTGGAAACACATCAACTATATTGTCAGAGGGGAGGCTCACTGTACTACACTTTGAAACCCCCCTCGGTATACAAAATAAGATTCTGAGGTCATGAGATCACTAAACGTTTTAGAGTGTCTCCTCATCAGGAATTATTGCATTGGCGGTTTTGAAAGTGTGAGATGGGCCTCGGGGGCCTCAGGGAGGCGCAACAGCTTGAGAAAAGCAAAGGAAACAAACTGCTAAGCCACCTGGAGTTATGTCAAAGGCAAAATTTATATATTTTTTTAGTTCCTACAATGAGACTAAACTGTGGTGAGCAGAAAACACCACGAAAGATGGTCCAGGAAATCCTTTGGGGGGGATGTAGAGGAAGTCCCAGCTGCGGTGTATTCTCTTAGGGGAGACGCACGCTGCCATACTTTGAAAACCACTGAATTACATATTTTAAACGTGTTTGGCTCACTTTAAATCAAGCTTTACATAGCCAATTGCGCTCTGATGTGTATAGATTGCTCTAAGGCCACCTCAGGTACAGTTACAGCACAGGATACACTGGAATTATTTTTAAATATAAAGAAAATAAAACAGTATATTTGTCACAGCAGCAATTACTGAATATAATTCATGGAACTCACCAGAGGCCCAAATCTAGCTAATAAAATTTCTGCGTCTCACCAAAGCTCATCTCAAAGAAGACAACCTCTTCCATGGTGGTGAAATCTTCCTCACTTTCCTGTTCCATTAATCCAGAAAATAAATGAACTTGCGAGCATTTAGCTCACTGAAGCTTAATTCTCGTTTGCTAAACTGGCTAAGTGTCCATCCATGTCAATGGCTAACGCTAACTTGGTACAGTAGGTGGGCTATTCAAGGATGAGCTGTTAGCAGTGTTGCCAACTCGCTGACTACTGGTAATGGTATTGCTAATGGGAATGGTTTCATTTTATTTGAACATGCACACTAGCTACAATGGAATACATCACATCATTCCATTCACAGTTCCACGTGTCCAAAAGGAGTACGAAGAAGCAAAACTTGCTTAATCCTAACCCCTGTCCGTTCCACATTTATTCATTTCCTGTATTCCATGTGTGATTTTTTTTTAATACTTAGAAGAGTAAGAAAGTAATGTAACAATATGGTGATGTAATTAAGATTTTTTTCATAATAAATAGAAATCATATATAATAATCAGTGTAATAATAAATGAATAATGAATAGAGACAAACATAACAAGTTCAAGACTCTTCTTCCTTATATGTTGCATTGTATTGTTTCTTGAATTTGCTCATCTCGGTGCTTTGTTTGACTTCCTTACTCAATCTGTTCCATAATTTGATTCCACATACTGAGATGCTGGAGGTTTTTAGTGTTGTTCTCGCGTAAAAGTGTTTTAAGTTTAGTTTTTCTCTAAGGTCATATTTCTCCCCTCTTGTAGAGAAGTATTGTATGACATTTTGGGTAATAGGTTATTGTTAGCTTTATGCATTATTTTAACTGTTTGAAAATGTACTAAATCGGTGAATTTTAATATTTGTGATTTTAGCGATAAGGGATTTGTATGTTCTCTATACGCGGCATTGTGGATTATCCTCACTGATCTTTTTTGCAGTACATTTAGCGAGTGAAGATTGCTTTTATAGTTATTACCCCGTATCTCCACACAATAAGTTAGACATGGTAGTACCAGACAGCAGTAAAGAGTATGTAGTGATGTTTGATCAAGAACAAATTTAGCTTTTTTCAATATTGAAGTATTTCTCGCCACCTTATGTTTTATATTTTTGATATCAGATTTCCAGATTTGTCACTAAATCTGGCGACATTACAAACCCTCTTGGTGACATTTTCTCAAAAGCGACTAGCGACAAATCTAGTGACTTTCTGACGTCGTTGGAGAGTTTTCTGGTATTTGGGGACTCAAAAGTGAAAGCACATATTGTCCTGCAGTTTCTGTTCTCACTGAGCCGCAGGGGGTGCTGCTGAGAGGTCCGCCCCGCCCCAAAGCGGTCACAAGCCGTCAGTGCACAATCATCTTCCGCGGCACGCTGAGAGCATTGTGAAGCTCTACGCAAACATGAATCTTGCAGTGCCGCTGGGGTGGATCGCTCCCTGTTTCACAGAGCAAGATCTAAAATGTAAATATTACTACTCATTACACTCAAGCCTCATTCGAACTCAGTCACTTACCTGTCAGTGTGTCAGAACGTGTGATGGAAGAACGTTGCGTGATAAATGAAACAAGTAGTCCTAATGCAAGATCAAATGTGGTAGGCGCTGGCTGAGATAAAATATTAAAATTATATTTTGATGAGTTGATGGCCAATGAAGAAACCAAGAGTCAAGTTTATTTGTAGTTCTAAACGTACCGTAATTAAGGTGTTTTTACTCACTTTTTTGTCTCTCCTACAAGGTCGTGCTTTTTTCCTACAGCATCTGTTACAACGTAATACGCAAAGTAGCCGATGTCGCCACCTAGCGACTTCTAGCACAGCCATTTTTGTACTGAGGAGTTGGCAACAGTAGTTGTTTAAACCTTAGTTAAACTGTTGTACATTTCAACGTCAAAGCTTCAAAACGAAGCTGTCAAAACGAGTTAGGACTCCATGTATCCAGGAGTCCTTCATTATTACGTTTCTGTTCTTGAACTCGACTCAATTTGGTCACGGGTTTAAAAAACAGCACTTCCGCTTTGAATTATGACCTTTTAAAATAAAGTCCACATTATTAAGGTGCAGTATTTCAACACATTTTCACATTACTGTAAACTGTTTTTGTAAAGGGACATTTTGTCAAATTCATAATGGGGTAAAATATTAGTAACATTTCCAAGCTATACGGTGGCTTCACATTTGACTTCAAATGGCACAAAAACAGTGTTTCTGACTGCATACACTATATAGCTGTACAGAACACACACTCGCTGCAGATGAACTGATTACTGCCTGGTTTGTCCCCTCAGTAGCAGGTCTATTTTTTTCCCAGTAAATAGGACTAGCCCCAGACCATTTTAATGATGGGGTTTTATTTATTCTGATCAGTGAGCAATGGGAACAAGAAGGATGCCAGCTCTTTTTAAAGGCAACACGGAGCACATTCAGTACAGTACGTCGTTGTAGTGACACGAATGCTGCAACTCTTCTTCCGTTTTAGTTAGTGTTCATTTAATATTGATGTATTTGAACTAACTGTAGCACATCCATAGAGACAGAAGCATGTTTTTTTTAAGGATAATTGATCAAATGACACTCCTGTTGTTGATGTGTTGTTTTCTCCTACAACGGTATTGTTTGTTTTTTTGTGCTTACTGGATTATTAATGATCAGGATGCCTTGCTATGCGAGTGCATAATTACAATGTGTGCACGTAAAGGACATGCAGAGTAAATGACAACCTTTGATCGCACAAATGAAATGTTTTTCATTTGCACTTTAAGGACAACTCAGCCACTCCTGAATAAGCAAACATTGTTTTAATGAGTCTGTGTTATAAATAGGTTCTTTCTGAATTAACTTTTAGCATTTTCTACACAAATGTTGATGGTGAATTCATTAGGTCATTTCAAAATCATGACTTGCTCTTAAGACTGAAAGTGATGTTTGCCTGCTGCTGTTGCTTCCAGAAATAAACACAGTTTGAATATTTGATTTTATGGACTGTCTGTTGGCTTAATATGACATCACTGTATTTCTATTAAGGTGTGAAAGTGCTATTAATGACATGGATGATGAGTTAAAAACAGTATGCGGGTGTCCTCATTTTTTACACGTGTTTGTTTGTCTAAGCCGGGGGGGGGGGGGGGGGGGGGGGGGGGGGGGGCCTGACAGGCAGCAGGGAGGACTTTCAATATTAGTGCAGACCTGCCAACATGTATGAATTTGTCGTACTCGGCATGCAATTTGACACTTGAATACGCTTGCATGCTTCACTGCTCAATTTTCTTGCATTTCGCTGGTTTCAGTTTTGAGTTCAGACAGATAAATAAATAGATATCAGTTTCACAATAGTATTTCAAACCCGGAGTGGGGTGCAAAAATATTTCTGTCCCCTAGTGGGGGCATGACAGAAAATAATTGGCAACCACTGGCTAAGCTAACTCTTCTACTCTTGAACCGCTTCACACAAAAGAGTGAAAATTTGTCAAAACATGCATTCCCGCTGTGTTGCCTGTGCTTTTTCTGACAGATACACCACTTGGCAGCGCTGGTATTACACCCCATAAGTTGGATTGACTTTAAATTTCTCACAGCTCAATAAAAACACCCGGTGTAACTTATAACTTATGTAATCGCCCTGCATTTTCAGGGAACTGACTCGAACTTTGGACTTAGCAACTAATGTCCATAAATCACTGATAATTTGTCTTTTAGGATATATGTATTACTGTACAGTACATGTATGCTAGCATGTCTTGCAAAAAAAAACTGACCACAGCCTATAGGGTGCGCCACAAATGTCATTTACCATCATCAGTGTATGAGGCTAAATCCTAGGAAAAAGCCATTGTGTTGCTCTGAATTTGATATTCTACTGGCATATTGTTTTACCATTGGTGTGTGCCGCCATCACAGAGCGCTGGCAAAATGCTGACAAAATGCTTTTTATATTTATTTCTTTTCAGTGGCGCGTTTCCGTGTCAGCGCTTCGTCTTATGTGTGAAGGAGTGTTGCCCTGAGGCGACCTGTCACAGGAAGAATAATACCAACATCCTGCTGACTTGTAGCCTCTCTGCCAGCGAGGCATTTTCACTTTCACTGGAGGGGCAGGAGGTGAGTCTGCGGCCATCCATCTTCATTTCGAATCACACTTGCCGCTCTAAATGAAGAAGAGGAGCGTCAGATGGAAAACATTTAGAGGTTGGAGGCCTTGGGGGCTTCTTGTGTGTCACACAGACACACAGTAGTAAACACATAAGCAAATACATTATGTACAGTGTGTAATGTGAATTAAAAGTGCGTTTTTTAATTCATATTACACATTGTGATTCACAATTAAGACTGCAAAGGAATCACATAGAATGGATCATTTTTTTACCTCTGCTGTGTTGAACGGCATTGTTCTGCATGTTCTGACATAGAACAAAAATTTGTGTGCAATGTTTTCATTAATTTGATCTCAATACAAAGTGAATGGACAGCAAAATACATTAATTAAGAATCATGTAAGCGCTAGTGTGTCAAACTTCCCCTTACATCTTGTAAAGCCTATTTTGTCCAGATGTTAACTGATGAGCAGTGTTGTCTGTTTTCTTAAAGTGTAGCTACGCCATCTACTGACAGAAATTGGCTTTACAGTGCAGCCCCAATGGAACCTTTCAGGGGAGCCTGTTCATTTCCATCATTCGTCTTTTTCGATCTAAACATGTAAAAAAAAAAAAAAAAGTGTTCCACCATTGGAAAATTTTATAACAATAAAGCCCAAACGTGTGGTTCTCGTGCAGAGTTATTATATGAACAATAGCCGAGAGAAATGAAGGGAAAGAAAAATCAGTAATTGCTGAAAAGGGTGTAAACTGAAGTCAGCTTGATGTTTGGTGTGATTTAATATGCATGTAGAAAATGGATTAGATTAATGTTGTGAAGGGCATGTTATGTGAAGAAAGGGAATATCTGTGCTCATTCATGATGACAATGACTTATGATTCATGGATATTTACTAAAATGAAATCCTTATCTAGGGTGTTAACAATAGTGCTCCATCCAGCTAATATCCTTTTTGAGGTCAGGTAACATAAGATGGTAATCAGCACCTATAGGGTCAGAGCATAATATAACGCGGGAAAATGTATTTATTATAGCCTAATATGCATGTATTATTATTATTTTGTAATAACCAGACTTATGTTTTTGTGGCATAAGAAATTACAAAGCTTTATTGCGAATAAGCATTGTCATGTTGGCTTGCTAGAACATTTAGGTGAAAAGTATATCAAGTTTTGACATCAACCTTACATCCAAAAACTTTATTGTTATCAAAACCAGTGTAGCTCCGTGTTGTGTTTGTTTTTTTATCCTGTCGTTTATTAGAGAGCAAGGTACTTCCGTGTTCACTGCAATGACGGACGACGTTACGCATGGACGGTGCCATTTTCAACCTAGGGGTAGACTTTTCCATTCATGTTAGAGCGAAACCGAAAACGAAAACATTGCAAAGTGGGAATACATTTCGAAACTAACAGAGAGCGGCGGAAATACAACAAAGTTATCTAAAGTTTAAAAAGAAGTCACAAAACGTCGTAATTGTGGTCGTGTGTTCTACAGTTTGTTACTTACCGAGCAAGCTACTTCCGGTTTCCGGTGACGAAATTCTTCCCTTCGCTAAGTATAGTGACTCAACTCACAATGCCACACATCAGTGATGGAAATTTCGGCTCTTTTGAGAGAGTCGGTTCTTTTGGCTCACTAAAAAGAGGCGTATCTTTCGGCTCCCAAGTGGCTCCTCAGATTTTGTTGTGTTAAATTCATTTCTAACTAAATTATTACTAACTTATGTGTATTGTGTAAAGTGAAATACTAATGTGACAAATACATGATATCAAATGTTTTTATTTAAATTGATTTAACACCTCGATTAACAGCTGTAAAAGTATATTGTAATATAATGTTATATTATGAAATACAAAAACAAAGACTCATCTCAGTAAAGGTCAAAATAGGTCAGATTTCTTCATGCAAATTTCTCACGAACAAGTCGTCTCTAAGAGCACAGTGTGGACACAGAGACGCCGCCACACATCTTGACCGATAACAATTCCTTTAACAGAAAAAAATACAAGGAAAAAACTAACCGGCTCGCACCGACGTGAACCGGCTCCAGTCGTTCATTTCAAAGAGCCAGTTCTTAAAGCCGTTTCGTTCGCGATCGATACATCACTACCACACTTTTCATTGTCATAGCACAGTTTTAATTGGTTCATCGTTGCCCACTTTTCCTTGAAGTTTCACTGGAGACTTGTAAATATTTTTTATCTAATCCTGCTAATTTAACTCACCAACAACAAAACCTATGGTTTTCATGCTTTGTTTGGAGGTAATAACACAATAATAATAATAATACGTGCAATCTGTTCATCCCCGAAGTGCTGAAGACTAAAGTATTATAAATGTTACGATGTCAATAGCCGGGAAACAGAATCAACACTTCAAAGACTCCAGTCAAGTAAGTGAATTCATCTGCATTTCTTCCATCTTTGATGTTTTATCTGTGTGGAGGACGATTCAAGCTAAAAGTGTGGCACTGCAAGCCTTAGGGCCTCACTTGGAACATCTTTCAACGCCAAATTGCGTGAAATAAAACCAACAGTGGGTCACTGAGATCGTATAAAAGAGGCATTTGCATCGCTTGTGTGCTTGCCTGTAGTAATGCTGCTGCTGCAAAAGATGGCCCCAAAAATGTGAACAGTATTAAACTCATCATCATCATGAGCTGCAAGAATAATCTTTTCTCTCCTGGGGCACAGTTTGGCCCTGGATGATGATGATAATAATAATACATATGGAGAAGCTATCTGCTGCCCCCAAGGGTTCACAGCGGGTATGCACTGGAAGAAAAGCCCTCTAATCGCATGTAGACACAACTTGCTATGAAAACATGTATATATTACAACAGATGACAATCCGCGTTGCTATTTAAGTCGTGAGAGATATAATTAAAACATCACCTGAGTGGAATAAGGCGAGAATAGCATGCAGAGGCTCACACATGGTTCTTTACGCACGGGACGCCCACTGTGCTGATACGTCCAAGCTGATTGGCTGATAAACACGGTGCTTCCTGTGCGCACACTTTGATTGGCTTCCCGCTCCTGTCGTTGGTTATGACGTTATGCCTAGTCCACACACATACACACAGACAAGCAGAGGCGGCTGTAACAGAGGGAAGACGTAATGGTTTGACTCTCTGTGCACTTGCGATGATTGTGACTCCTGCATTACTCTGCACATTCCTCAAACGGGAGGCGCAATGAAGGTAGGTGACCCTCCCCTATTGTCTAAAGACATGTGCAAGTTTTTTTTAGCTTTACACACCGTGCTGCAGCTTAACACCGGTATTAATACCTCAGTAATAATGGTTGATTATTGTGTTTACACGGGGTTATATAAGGAGACTTGCTGTTGGCTATTTTTGCTACTTGTCATCTCATCTACGATGGTTTATTTCGGGTCAATTAGTGTTTTTTAAGCCCATGGTGCATGCATGGCTCGTTGCAAGAGCAAACAAGAGGGTACAGTGTATTGTGCAGCCTTGCAACGACCCCCCCACCACCACCCCGCACCCCCCACTTGCAGAGTTCAGTGGACTAATAAAGCCGCTGCGGCCACCTTCCATTCATTGCCATGCTGTAATCCGCTCTAAAGAGATAGCTGAGGCGCGCACCGAATGGGGGGAGGGAGTGTGCATGATATTTGGGGAGACGCGAGGATCACCCTTCAGGTACAGACAGAGTGTGTTTGTGTAGTGTAGTGTAGTGTAGTGGAGAAGATGCAGGCTCCAGCTCACGATGAGGCAATGACGTCATAGTCTCACCATCAGCAATACATGCAAGGACATATTTATTACTTTGCGCCTATCTTACATGCATATGGAAATACAGTATATATCTCGATTCAGGTATCGAAATGTGCATTAAATTCCAAATTTATGGGAATTAAATCACATTAGATGCACCCGCAACATCAACACAAGAGCGAGCTGCAAAAGTATGCCTTTTCCAAGATAATAAAGCTCAGATTGGATGAGGAAAATGGTTATCTTTAATGAAATTATTACATTTTAATTCCTGCCGTATGAGTTTTGTGGTCAATTTAAACATCTAATAAGCAAATAATCCACAATTTTTATACATTATTGCAAATTAATTGTTTTATATTGTATCTAAACAATTATATGTGAAACTATCTTCAATCATCAAAAAGTCTGCTTTTACAAAGAATATAATTGTCAATTTAGGTTGATACTGTCAGAAAAGGATTGATTTAACCACACTGCCTGTTGATTTTTGTTAGTGGTTTTGTGGTTTGCAGTGGCGTAGCACCGCACTGCATCATACTCAGAGGCATTTCTAACATTTTGAAAGACATGAGTAGGATAACCCGGAAGTAAATTGGCAGAATTTAAGAATTATGAAGAAGAATTATGTCTTTGTCAAACACCTGGACGTAAAAATTGGTTGCTGTATAACACTGTAAAGTATTAAATCTTGAGTCTTTAAAGACAGATATCCCTCCGGTCTGGCGCCCCTGGTAGGCTGGCTAACTTCCGTTGTCTACCCTGAACTTGCAGCATTTTCTCTCACGTAGTTGTTTTTGGCATTTGCAGCATTTTCATTTGTTTTTGATCCTGCAGCGTTAGTGTGATGTCAGTCTTTTTAATTTGTAGTAATTTTCTGTTGCAAGTGTATTACAGTGTTTGTGTGTTTTTGGTTTTGGAACATTTCTATGTTCGGAGTTTTTGCTCTGTCACTGTAAATAACAGCTCTCAGTAATGTCAGACATGAAACACATAATAAACACAGCATGGTAACAGTGATAAGGATGTTTGCATGCACTTGCGACATGGCTGTCAGACCATGCAAATGTGCGTCGTCTGTTGTCTGTTTTATTAAGTAGGGGATTTGTTTGCTTCAATTGAATCCATGTGTGTAGACAAGGATTTGTGCGACAGCGTGCTGCTATAAGTCAAATGTGCAGTGCACAAGTTAGTAATGTGTGTCAAATCTCAAGTGTGAAGTCTGGAATAAATGCAGATAAGAAAGATTTGTTCCCGCATAATAAAGAGATTTAGGCGACCTGGGGCGGATTGAGCCTGGAGATTTTTTTGTGTGCGGAGAATAAAATAGACTGCTGCGAGGATTGCCCCATGCTACACACCAAAAACTATATGACAAGCATCAGCAGGATTCTCCCCTTATGGCTTGTCTTTGTCCTTTTCATAAGCGATCCAATATTCAGCTTTAATTTGACATTTGATTGAAGCGCAGCAGAAAAGCTGCTTTTCATTTTTTGCAGCCAGATTAATCACGTCCATTGTTGTGCTGACAGACATAATGTGCTCCTTTTGGGAAATGAAAGTTATAAGCGTCAAACCCTCACACCTGACAGTGGTAATCAACACAGTGTCACTGAATGCACCATGTATACACCTGTATGTACTATATACAACATTCATGTTATGAGGGAAGGACATTATCCATTGTATCCATTGACACTAGTGCAGCATTGAATTTGACCATTGTGTTTTTAACGTTAGAATTACGTTGTCATTTTAAAGCGTATAGCACACTTTTTGTATTATTAGAAATAGCTTTATACAAAATTAAGTGAACTTGAAACTGTTTAATAATTGTAATTTACAAAATAATTTAGTTATTTTCTTATTTTGTCTTGTAAATTTTTTTGTATTTGCTACAAAACTCAACCAAAGTCACATATAGCAGTACTTTAAATTGGATAATCTGATGAAAGAAAAAAAATCCATCCATCCATTTTCTATGCTGCTTCTCCTCACTAGGGTCCTAGCTGACTTTGGGCAACAGGCTTGGTACACCCTGGACTGGTCGCTAGCCAATGAAAGATTAAAAAAATAAGTCAAATCAAATAATAAAACCTGTTTAAAACAAGTATACAGTATGCCAAATAAACCGCTATAATAAAAAATCAACATTATTTTATATATTTAACAACATTTTAAAATCTTTTATCTTTTTTGTCTCAGTTATTCATATTTTTAATGCAAAATTAGGGTTGTTTGATTTTAGTTGGATACTAAATTATGTGAATTGAAATACTACTTAGTATGAAATTATGTGTGTGTACAACTGTGTGTCCAAAGTGTGGCCCAGGGGCCGTTTGCGGCACGCAGACAGTTTTTTATTCGCCCCTGTTACTAGAGGAAAAAAAGAACAAAAAGGTGTAGTGTAACACAAAAAAGTGGAAACACTAATAATGCGCTTTGGCACCTACAGTATAAGATGACCAGGCTTTTTGAAAAAAATAATTCATTAAAGACATAAAAGTGTCCCCTGCATCCTTTGATTTTTTTGGCCCTTGAGTAAGATTATGTACATAATGAAGTGATTATTTATGGGCCTTCAACTCCAATATGTAATAATGCAAAGGCTTTTAAACTTAAAATTGGCTTAGAAACATCCTTATGGCTGTCATTTCTATCACAGGGTGACACAGTGTTCCAAGAGCTGGAGTCAGGACTCAGTGTCTACCATATATTCATTTATTTGTGGCGGCCCGCCACAAATAAATAAAGGGTAGAGAGGGCGTCATGGTCAATTTAGCAAATTTGATGATGACATCTTCCGTCATCTACACAGTTAGAATGCAGCACTGTGAGAAACACTGGGCCTGCAGGGTGAGACCTTCCCGTGGGCCTGTTGCCACATATACAACCTTGTTCCTAAGATTACATAAGACGTCCCTAAGCAGGCAACTGAGGTCACGTCACATCACAGGGTGTTTGTGACCAGTCGGAGCTGCCCGGGAAGATGAGACGTTTGCAGGAGCGTGTGAATTCCATTGTCTAGTACAAAGAGAACTCATTGCATTGTTACCCGTGTACTTCTTCTATATGTCTGCTATTGAGTCACACCGGTAGACATTTTCTCTCTCCCCTGCGCCCGTCCCCCACCATCCTCCCCTCATCTATATGCTCCGTATCCTGCCATCTTTGCTTCAAACTTAACTACCCAATACACCGCAGGAATGCTTACATAAATCAAATCAAGCCGTAAAAATACGTACAAGATATATATGGTTCAGTGATGTACCCGTTTAAATGACAACCACAATAATAAAGACTATTAAATAATGCCGTAATAATCCATCCATCCATCTTCTATGCCGCTGATCCTAATTAGGGTCGCGGGTATGCTGGAGCCTATCCCAGCTGACTTCGGGCAAGAGGCGGGGTACACCCTGGACTGGTCGGCAGCCAATCACATATAGACAAACAACCATTAACACTCACATTCATACCTATGGACAACCCAAGCATGCACGGGCGGGACATGCAAACTCCACACAGAGATGCCCAACGGAGATTCAAACCCAGATCTTCCCGATCTCCTGACTGTGTGGCCAACATGCTAACCACAAGGCCACCGTGCGCCCCGCAAAAACAATCAATTATATTTAAAATTATTGTTTCATTTTTCTATAATTTTTTTCCCAGCCATTATCGTAATAAAGTTATGTTTGCGTTCCACAGGCGGGGGCCTCGTCCATGTGGGCATCATGCTGCGGGCTGTTGAACGAGGTGATGGGCACGGGCACGGTGCGGGCACAGCAGCCCGGCTTCGGGGCAGGGGCGGGGCCTTTCCGCTTCGCCCCCAGCGCGGGGTACTCCACGTACCCCCCCACCAGCTCAGGGAGCGCCGGACAGCTGTGCAAGGCCTGCGGGCTGGCCTTCTCCGTCTTCAGACGCAAGGTAAACCACGACATTCATTCTAGTAAGTTCCCATGCAAATGCGGAGTACACAGGAGTGATGTCAGGGATGACTAATATCAACACACTCACCCGCTAATCCATCTCGGTCAACATTTTGTCAGCTTTTATCAGAATTATGTAATCATTGCGTGCACCGAGCGGGTCGGGGGGGACTCTTTCACATGCTGCATTTAAGAAAACACTTACTGGGCCCCTAAATGCCCAAACAACAACATTAACCTGAATTATTATGCATTCAAATCTTTAAGTCTCCATTTTTAGGGTCACATTTTGGCCTTTACAAGGATAATCATGCTCACTTATGACTGATGTTTCATTGAACCAGTAGGAAGCAGATGTGGTATTTAGTACAGAGCAATTGTGGCATTAATGTGCATAAATGAGCCTTGTTAAGAGGTGTGCCTAATATTTGGACCATCCCATGTAGTTAAATACTGTAAGGCAAGAACTGCATCAATCAGTATGTTTGCTACTTATATGAACATGTATACTGCTGATAATGTTAAGTTCCCTCAATTCACACAACTTGCCTCCTGAATACTGTTTCATTATGTGTGTGTGTGTGTGTGTGTGTGTGTGTGTGTGTGTGTGTGTGTGTGTGTCAATTGCACAATGCAAGTACTATATTGAGTTTGAAAGTGGTGCTGTTGTTTTCTTTGTCTTACACCCTTTATACTTAATACAGAGCAGCAAAATTCATGTTGAAATGAAGATTTATTAAGGCCAGTTTCGCCCTGTTTTTGAACTTGTTCTTGCTGATCTATAGCACCGACTTTACCCTTTTTATCATCTCCTGTGCCGTCTGTCTTCCGTTGTAACTATGCCCACCTCCTTTAAAATGTCTCTACTGAGTTGAGTTCTTGACAGGCCGATGCATGCTTACCACATAGTTACATTTTTATGTTTAGATTTATACTAACTTATGTTTGAATGTATTGTTGTTCTATAAGAGAATACTGTATGTAGCGTACATATTGTAAGAGGTTGGTGCCCCATATTTTCCATATACCGCTGCCAGCAAACGTTTGACAGTTTTGCGCTTTTTTTAACCAATAAACCAGGCTGCAGGAGGAAATATGAATATTACTGTTAAAATATACTAGATTTCATGTTTTGCGATAAAAATGCTTGCAGTATCAGACAAGACGCGGTTCTTCTGCAGGTGGACTCCATGGTGATTGATAGTTCTGGGTCAAGTCACATTAGCATTTCTGTTTATCAGTACAAACAGCAGCTGCAATGAGCCCAGCACCACCATGGGGGCCGTTTTTAGGGATCAAAGTTTTCATGGATTCTATGTTATTCATGTGGAGACAGTTAAATATGCCAACACAAGTCAGACATGCAGACATCTAGTATTTAAAGACACTTGATTAATTATGATACTGGAACGCTTCGAGTGGTATTAAAAGGAATGAGTGATGACACGTCTCCGTCCTTCCTCGACAGCACATCTGCTGCGACTGCAAGAAGAGTTTCTGCGCCCTGTGCTCCGTCCTGCAGGAGGACCTGCGCTGCTGCGCCACCTGCCACCTCCTGCGCGGCACCGCCTTCCAGAGGCCGCGCCTCATGCAGCTGAGGGTCAAAGACCTGCGGCAGTACCTGCTGCTACGCAACATCCCTACGGACACGTGCAGGGAGAAGGAGGACCTGGTGGACCTGGTGCTCTGCCATCAGGGGACGAGGGAAACTCCCAGACCTGTAGTGGAAGAGGAAGAAGAGGAGGAGGATGAGGAGGAAGACGAAGAGGGGGATGGAGACACGCACGAGGGGGAGGAGGAAGATGACACAGACAGTCTCCACTCACATGGCGCCTCGCCCCCCTCCCCCACTCGCTCCGCCTCGGAACAGTCGGTCGTCTCCGCCTCTCAGGGAGTCGTGCTCAGCCCAAGTGACAGCTCAGGGACCCCCAGCCAGGTTGGTGCACACACACACCCTTACACCTTACAGGACTGTGCAAAAGTCTCGCACAATCATTAGATGTGTTGTTTTTGCTATGACATAAGTCAGTCTATAGCGCGTGCTCTAGGTCTATAATTACTGCAGTGCCAAAAAAAACCTCCTGATGTAGTTTTTTTAAGATGGCAGTAGGTGTGTTTGAAGTATCACGACTGCTCAGGAGCACTCCAGCAGTTTTATCTACGTCTACCTCTGCATGCGCTTTAAAATGGATGTTACCACTCAGCTGTAACTCCTGCGTGTTGTTGTTTACAAAGCACTCAGCAGCGGTACTCGTGCTGGCTGAACAGTTTACTCCTTACCACTGTTACAACACTGGTTCTGTTGCTGCTGTGTTGTGCAACACGCTTGTTAATACATGATTGTGTAGCGAAAGAGAGATACATTTTTCTTTGCACGTTCTCATGCACTCCAACTGATTGTTAAAGGAAAACTGCACTTTTTAGGGGGCATGTTACCCATCATCCACAATCCTTACGTGAAACATAACCACGCGTGTCTTTCTCTTTTCTGTGCGTTCTAAAGAGAGAAAAACAGATAGCATGAAGTCATGGGACACACCTACTTCAACTATAAAGCTCTCTAAAAAACCTCAACATTTTATGGTTTTATATACATGCTGCGACCATACAGTCACAGGTACATTCATTCTTACAGTATTTTGATCATTTTAAACATTACCGGAACTTCTTTCTTGGGCGCATTGATTTCACATAGCCCATAGATAGGAACTAGTGCTACTACTCAACAACAGCAGCGTGTCGTGTCGTGAGAGCCGCCGCCGACAACTACTTTTGGACAAATGAGGAGGAGAAATGGAGTGATTCTGCTGCACTGAGTGGCATACGTTGTGTCCATCGATGGAAAGGCTTCGTGTGTATGGCGAGGAGGACATTGCTCCAACAGATGGCATCACAACAAACAAAGAACTGTTTTTTTTTCCACCTACCCAAAATCAACTGGAAAAGACACCCCGGACCAGCTGGACCAGATGGACAACTGTCCATCGAATAAGTCAGCACGATATTGATTGTGACACATGGAGCCCATAGCACATGATATCACAGCACAGTCCATCTCGCCGTGTATAAACAAAACATGGAATGCTTTCCTAGTCAGTACAGATTGGTGTCCTGTCGCATCGCCAGATAAAATAGCTCTTCGTGTTAGCTGCTACAACAACAATGTTGCTGTAGTTTGGTTTATAAACAGGTGAGCTATGTGAATAGAATATTGTTTGCATTTTTTGGAGGGTTTTTAGGGTTTTATAGACCAAATAGGTGTGTCCCGTTATGCTAGCTGTTTTTAGCTGTGTTCCGCTCTTTAGAACGCGGAGAAAAGAGAGACACGTGGTGGTCATTTTTCACATAAGGATTGTGGATGATGGGCCAAATTCCCCCAAAAATGTGCAGTTTTCCTTTAAAGTTAAAAAAAGAAACTACTATATAGAATGAGCTCAAACAACATCTCTCCAATTACGCCCCAGGTATGATAAGAGAATTTACACTAGTTAGAATTGAATAAGTTACAAAATAAAATACATACTATTAAGAATGGGCATTTCTCTACATTTTCTTGATCGTCTGAGGGAAAATGAACAATTCGATTCATCGACTCCATGTTCCATTTTTGTAGTATTTGAAATTGGGTGTGAGAATCTCTCTCTGAATGTCCTTAACCCCTATTTTAAAGCCAGAAACATGAATTTTAGGAAATAGGCTGATTGTTAAGGATTGTTAAGCCCGCCCCTGTGCAAGATTTGGCCAAAAACAATGTAAAGTAGCAGAAATCTGCCTTTTCAAACTAATTATTTGCATTGCTGAAGCCTGGATATTGTCCTTCAGTTTGCTATTTTTGGCTTTTGCACAATCAGTATCATTACAATTTGGGAGATTTACCACATGGCGGTCCTCTTTTGGTCTCTTTGCTTATACAAACAATGATGTGAATGTTTCCCTCTTATTCTCTATTGACTATGACAAGGCTGAGCTCAACAACACTGCTGCGGTAGTCATGTGACAGCTGCAAGCAGCACCATTTACTCTCTGACTCTGTGTGTGTCTGTGTGTGTGTGTGTGTGTGTATGCGCCTGTGTGTGTGCGTGCAGACCAGCCAGCCATGCAGCTTAAGCCCTTTGCCTTTTTTAGGTCGCTTACATAGGCTGAGTCAGTTACGTAAGGCAGGTTGAGAACTCCCCACAGCAATGCAGCTGACAGCAAAGGCTACTTCCTGTGTGCTTGCTATCATGCTTCTTCTTCTCTTGTTTAGAGACTGTAGAGTGTAGCATTGCCCAAATGTAGGTCGTCGTAGAGGCCAGAATATGCAGCATTATAGGAAAATAATACCATGCTAAATCCAATTAGTTGGATGAATTAATTCAATTATCCAAGTGTATGCATTAGAATGTACTCCCCGGACACATTATTGGATACGTTTGCACGGCCCAATACAACAGCAGAAATTCTGCCCGTGGTGCTGACACAAATAGTAATGCAATGTTTATCAGTAATACTGTAAATAATAATATTATTGTGTGATAACGTGACCCCCTCATGTAGCTAAATAATAGATAAAGTAATATTACTAATGATAATTTAATCATCCAAAAAATAAATGGTAACGCTTTGGTTTATGTTGCACACGCAAAACAATTTACATGGCAGTACATCACTTGCACAATACAAAATGTCGGAAAAGGAGTAGGATTTAACCCTACCCCTTCTCTGTTTATTACTGGTAGTTGGTCACCTCCTGTGTTTAACACGTACCTGTTTACCAATGTCTTTTAATGGTAAATGAATACAGAATACATTCAATATAAAAAAATATATATTTAAAAAATAAAAACTTATTTCTATAAAAAAAAAATTGTGGAAAAAATAACAATACAGCAATACTTTTTACTGGTCAACGTAATACATGTGGTGTAGAACCACACTCCTACATCCTACACTTGTTGCTAGGCAGACTTTGTGGAGCACAATCATTCCAGTGATAAAGTTCATGGCTTTACTTTTTTTTTTTTTTTTTTTTTACATTCAATTCTTGTGTTCTAATTGTGTTTTTAATTCTTATTCACGTACCCCCTACGGCAACCTGCGTACCCCACGTTGGGAAACTAGGTCTTAGCATATCTACATGTGTTGCTTTACAAAATATCTAAATGGCCTGAGAGCCATTTGTGCTCTTACATTTATTCCTGTATGAATTCCATGGGCATATCCTTCTTCAGGAAAAGTCTTCTTGCTTTCTTTTTAGTTTTAAAAGTCACTTAGCTGTGACTCTCACTCTCTGTAGAAGGACAGCAGCAACAATGCATGACGCCACCCAACCAGGTCTATGAAGGATTGTGCACTTAAAGCAGTGGTCCCCAACTATTTTGACTCACGGACGGGCTTGTGTTACCACAAGGTTCGTACATTGTAGCGATCTAATTTATCTTACGTCTGGAGTTTTTCCAGAGAGATTATTACATCGCTGTTTGACGTGTGTGGCAGTGTGCTAGCATGAATTCACTTGAGACAAATGTGCACATTAGCACTCAATAAGTCATCAAAACTTACCTTTATGCTGTTTGACATGTGTGGCAGTGTGCTAGCATGAATTCACTTGAGACAAATGTGCACTTTAGCACTCAATAAGTCATCAAAACTTACCTTTATGCATTCCCACATAGTATCAGCATTTGAGACCGAATATGAGGTGAAAGAAAAATGGTAAAAATACAGTAGTAGTCTATCTGTGTGGCGAGAGAAAGTTAGCACACTCACAATGGACATGCGTCAAGTGAGACAGATGTAACAGAAAGAATCCGGCCACTTTTCAAAATAAAACACCATGGAAATTATTTTTTCTTTCTGTGCGGCCCGGGGGTTGGGGATCACTGACTTGGAGGGTACATCCGGCTCACGCAGCCTCATCTCAGGTTTCTGCCATGTATTTGATCAGGAAATGTGTGTGATTTGTACTGAAGAAAATGCTTAAAATGATTGCAATCATCCAGAGAATACATTCATAACAGTTCAAAGGACAAATGTAAACATTTATTGCATGTTATCATTATTCATTTCTTATTTTCCATGAGAGCCTCGCTTACCTCCCGTGACCTGAATCATCCGCTGAATCATACATGTGCATTCTGCCACTTGTTGCTAAGCAGAATTTGTGGAGCACAGTCATACGTGCCCTGTGGTGCAAATGGAAAACATGTAAAGACTGAAGAAAAGTGGATGTCATTTGGTTGTGCAGATACTGTATACCAGGGGTCTCAAACTCGCGGCCCGCGGGCCATTTGTGGCCCGCCAAGTCACATTTTGCAGCCCGCGATTTGACAGGAAAGACTACTGTAAATGCGGCCCGCAAGGTCTAAGTTAAGCCAATGATGCTCACAGGGTGAAAGCACAACCTACCACGGAACTAAGAGTGTGTCACATGGAGACATGGGGGTCACTAAACAGAACACTGCCTACAAGAAATGTAACGTTCACTGCCGATAACAATAACGATAAAATCTATAATATAGATATTATCGTTATCGTTATCATGAGCCTTACGCCGCATACTTGATGAGGCCCAGCTTCACTCAGACTCTTCCTCCGGTGGCCCCCGGGTAAACTGAGTTTGAGACCCCTGCTGTATACCTAATGTGTCAGTCAGGAAATCTAGAAGATGCGGGTTCGAATCTCCGTTGGGCGTCTCTGTGTGGAGTTTGCGTGTTAATTAGCGACTCTAAATTGTCCATAGGTATGAATGTGAGTGTGAATGGTTGTTTGTCTACATGTGCCCTGCGATTGGCAAGCGGCGTAAAAAATAGATGGATGGATAACCGCGTGATGTCTGGGCGAGGACCCATGTCTGGCACCACGACGCCAATGAATGCATTATTAACACACTGGAGGAAGATGGAGGAGGAATGTGCTGAGAGACCAAGATAGACTGCACACACACACACACACACATACACACACTCACACTTAAACATCATTTTTAATCAAGCATTTCAACAATAAACTTCCACTTTACTATTCACTCATTTAGTCTCCTTTCATCCGGCGAATTCCTGACCTCCACCTTGAAAGAGACTCATTATCAAGCACGAGTGAAGTGTTTCAATCTTTTTTTTTTGTACGACATATCTGAGCCAATGTGAAATCAGTTTTGCGACACTGAATGTCATGTTGAGCTGGAAGGAAATGGTAATAATTGTTTGATAGAGTCAAGGAAATACACTGAAAGGGTTTTGTAGTCAAGCCATGCTGTTGACGGGTTCTTTGTCTTGGTTTTACTTCCTTCAGAGTGCTTTTGTTGATCAGCAGTTGGTCTTTTCAGCCGTCGCTCTTTCCCCACTTTGTGTTCCTCGGGCATGAGGTTGTTCTTTCGTTTTTTTCGTTCGTCCTTGAGGATGGGGTTGAATTTGGCAACCCTGTCAGGCCCAGCAGTCGTCCAGTTTCTTGGCCTGTTTATGGCTTTAGCTGTTTCTTCTGGTGTAGCATCTCGCCATTCTTCTTCCATTACCTCTGCATTGGTGTTTTCTTGTTCTTGTATCCAGTCTGGCATCATCATGGTGGGACTTGTTCTTCTTTCATTTTTTTTTTACTCCAGAAAGTTTCTGTCTTCTTAATCGGGGGAGGTTCTAGGACAGTGGTATTGTCTTTCCTGGCCCCCTGTACAGTTTTTTTTTGCATTTTGTTTAGCTTAAAGAAGTTGGCTCATTTATTGTACCTCCTTAGATCGCTGAGATTTGGCCTGGATTTGCTGTTTCAGAGATTCTTTAGCTTTGGGCATGTCTGATTTTTCTTGGATTTCATTGTCATTTGCTTCCATTGATGTTCCTTGTTATGAGGGAGATGGCTTGATTGGCCTGTTTGATTGTCATGTTGGCTTTAGCAGTTGTTCTTGACCCTGGGGGCTGCATGCCTATCTTTTAGCGACCACGTCCCACTTTTGATTAATGGCCTCCTTCATTTGCATCACTATATTCTATTACGGATGTGTCCAAAGTGCGGCCCGGGGGCTGTTTGCGGCCGGCGGCTGATTTTTTATTGGCCCACGGCGCATTCTAAAAATAACATTTAACATGAAAATTTTTTTAAAAATCCCAATAATAAAAAATGTGCAGTAATTTTACAATAAAATATAAAGAGAAAATATTTTTTACAGGAATAACGGTGTAAAAAAAAAGAATCTTAGTGGCATGAAGGTGAAATATTAAAGAAAACAGGTTTTATTTTAAGGTCGTAATGTTATGAGAAACAAAACAAATTAAAGTTGTCATTAGGTTGGGGAAAAAATGTCCCATTATGGGAATAAAGTGAAAGTATTATCGGAATGAACTATTACGAGAAGTAAATATGCAAAGATTATTTGAAAAGAAGTTGACATATTTGTAAAATTTAAAAAAAAACAGCAGAAATTTAAAAAAAAAGTTCATACTAATAATACGCGTTTTCACTTATAGCACAAAGCTGAGATGCATTTTTTTCTTGAAATATGTATAACTTCATAGCATATCTACAGTAGATGTGTTGCTTTGCAAAATAGCAAATCGTCCCTTGCATCCTTTCGTTTTTAAGCATTTGGCCCTCGGTGCAAAAAGTTTGGACACCCCTGTTCTATTATATCCAAGTATTCAAAACAGATAAAACATTTTGTCAGTTCTTAGCTTTTATGATCCTTGCAGTTATTGCATCAGTAAATAGCGGCCAATTGTTCCTTAATGCAGCTTTAATGTTGTCTGTTGCAGGAGCACGAAGACACGCCCACAGCCTCCCTCCTCAATCTTGACCACACTGAAAATATCATCGAGGTATCAAGTTTTTTTTTTTCATTTATATCATTTCCACATATTTACACCCCAAGCAGACCATAATTCCATTTCCTGTACCACCCTGGCAGGTCAGCCCGGCGACGCAGAGGAGAATCCGGGCCTCGCTGTCCGACCTGGACAACGAGGACGCCATTGAGAACCTGTCGGTGCGTCAGCTCAAGGAGATTCTCGCCAGGAACTTTGTCAACTACTCTGGCTGCTGCGAGAAGTGGGAGCTGCTCGAGCGAGTCCATCGACTCTACAGAGAGAACGAGCAGAACAGGAAGTCCAGTAGGCAGCCATTTTCGATTTTAATATTATAATATTATGTTGACATTTAATATGATGTGACAAATTTTGTTTTTCCCCTTTCCCTAGTGGAAAATGTGAGCATTACTGCAGGTAAATACTTTTTTATCACAATTCCCAAACATCACTATACTGTAGTACAGTACAGTACAGTACTATGCACCCTGTATATCGAATACAAAGCACTGATTCAAGTAAACATGAATATTACTAATAATGGCACACACGTTATTGTGCCTCATATTCTGCCTAGCAACAAGCGGCCACGCTGATTTGTACTTTTGTTTTAGTTGTGAAATTTTACAATGAATCATAAATTATTTTATTTCTGTGCTATTTACATGTTTTCCATAAGAGGTGTGAATTTAGTGTACACCATTGAATATGCAGCACAGTGCATCCCCCGCATATCAGCAATTCAGCATTTGTGATAAAAAAAAATGTTTTTTAAATTATTATTGAAATGTTTTCCTTCAAAAATCCGTTTATCCGTAGAAAAAAAACGCTGCCGCCTTGTTGACCCACCCTGTTCTGCCTCGGATTGGCTCTAACCTGAAGACAGTCGGCGTTTACAGTGACCAATCAGAAAGGAAGGGTTGGTGCGAGGCTGTCTACCCAAGAGTGCCAATCCCCAGAGTGCCAAAGCTCAGCAACTCCGCACGCGTAGAAAGCACAGGGAGTGAGCGCTCACGTGGGGAGTGACCACACGCGAGAAGGGAGTGGCAACAAGAGGTTATTTAAATACTGCGAGCGTGAGGAGAGTGGTCTTTATGCGCGCTGATTATGTTTTTTATGAATTTTGGCATTAGTTTGACACCGTAGAAATACCAAAGCATCTGACGCGGCGAATGGCATCTTTTGGAAATGTGAACAAGCTTACTCCGTCTCCTTGAGTGTTCGAGCAAAAGCCTTCCATACAATGAATGGGCATGATGTAAAAATATAGAACAGAAATTCAACCAAAACTGGACTACAGCAATAAAGGAAGCATTGTAGTGTTTGGGGACTTCCATGTGAGAGGGTTCTCAAAGTGAGGGTTCTCACTTCCTCCTTCTTCTCCAGGCCTCTTCTGCTACTTCCACTGCAAAAACGGTAAAAATTCAACAGTTCAACAATTACAGCGGTCACTTTTATCGCAAATGTTGATCCGATATTGGAGGAGAACGTCAATATCAATCTAGCAGGAGGGTTTGGAGGGGGAGGAGCGAGCCGGCATAGCGTAGGGTGCGGCCGGTTTATTGATATGGGTTTACAGCAGGTCATAACTCGCTAAAAGGTATTAAATCAATCACATTTTGACAGACGTGGAAGCGTTCATCTCTCTAATATGAAGTCAAAATGCTCCTGCTTGTTCAGACTTACAAATGTGATCTTGTTTGCTGCTTCCCTCGATTTTTAAACCCCGCCCTTTCTCGTTTATCTACCAAGTGGTCGCATATCCTCCACCTGTGTGCAACAGTGGAGATGGAGGTAAGATGTTGTTTGGTTCTTTTATCATTTCCACCTCCATCTCATACTGTCTTATTCAGCATATCTGGTGTCTCTCATCATGTCGCTTCACTGGAGAATGCCTCTTAGCCTCTTACGTGTCCATTACGAGCGTTTGTGTCCTGATAGCGGCATCGTGTGTCCATCGTTGCTCCTGTTAAAGGGCCGGTTTGCTTATCATGTGCGTCTTTGCAGACGGCGTGAAAGCTCAGCTGTCCTCCGACGACAACCTGTGTCGCATCTGCATGGACGCCATCATCGACTGCGTGCTGCTGGAGTGCGGTCACATGGTGACGTGCACCAAATGCGGCAAGAGGATGAACGAGTGCCCCATCTGCAGGCAGTATGTGGTGCGGGCCGTGCACGTCTTCAAGTCCTAAAACTGTGAGTCAGGTGACGCCCACGTGGGACTGTAGCGGGACGCTCTTTCTCTCTGGTCTCCACACCTTCTACTCTGTCGTGTTCCAGCTTTTCGAGATTTTACGCCCACTTGAAGTGGATCAAGTGGACAAGCAGTGTGATGGCAGGGTTTAGAGTCAACACGGTTTACACACTCATGACTCCTACTGTCAGTCGACTATAATATGTGCAATATCATCAAAAAGAAGACTTATATTGTTTTTTTAAGTATAGAAAATGTCCATTCATTCTCATTTTAGCAGAAGGGTGTAAAGATGCCAAATAACACGCCTACACACAGCCCATTTTTTTGCTTTAGCATCTCATAACCAGCAAGCTTTGGTGCGTTTATGTTGTCATTGAGGACCATAGGAAACAGTTTATAATAAGGGTGCAAAAATGGCTCATTTCTAAAGGAAGTCTGGCACACATCATCACTGGAATGAAATCTACGGAAGCCCGTTTCCGCCACTGAAAGAAAAAAAATCTCCCAATTTAAGTCATAATTATGAGATAAAAAGCCAAAATTATGAGATAATGGATTTATAATTATGAGACTAAAAAGTCGAAAATTACAAGATAAAGTCAGAATTATGAGATAGGCAAGTCGACATAATGAGCTACAAACTGCACCTGTGCCGAGTGCCATGTGACGAAAGCTTCAGTGAAGAAGGTGGCACATGCGCAGTTTGTGTCTCATAATTACGACTTTTTATCTCATCATTTAGAGAGAAGAGAATAAAGCTGGATTTTTTTCCACAAAAAATAAATATATATAATATATATAATATCATATTACAATTAAATCATACACATTTTTCATTTTAACGCAAATAGGCTTGTAATATTATGCATATATTCTCCCAAAAAATTATATATTTCTTTCTTGTAATATGTTTTCTTTTTGCCAAAAAAAACACTACTTTGTCTTGTTGTTTTGGTAAAGTCCAACATTATTCTCTTGGTCGTGTTATTTTATTTTCAGTGTGTTCCTAGTAACAATAAGAAGACACCACAGAAAACCATCTACTTTTTCTGCAAATTCGTTTTTTTAATCCACAAAAAAAAAAACAACCTAAAAAGCTCAGGTTAAAAATGCTAAAACATTGCCTGTTTCGTTAATAAAGGTGAACACTTTGACCCTGGAACGGACTAATCCTATTCCTATGATTTTCCAATGGTAAAATATTGGATTGCATTTTGTAGCATCAGATTGTGTTTGACCTGAAAAGGTTCCACTGAAGTAATGTACTAAAAAAGGTTAGTGACAATAGACAAGCTTTATGGTTGTTGGTAAAAATCACTTCTTTTTTTTTTTTATACAAACTGTGGTCATAAATACCTTTTGTATGAGTGGTACCCTTATTTGAGAAGGTCATAGCAATCAATGGATGTTTCCTCTTTCATTTAGGATGAATAAAATACCAACCAAGCACCAAGCAATAGCGTCAATTTACGTGAGACAGTGAGAGTTATGCAAAGGAAGCAACCTCATCCACTGTAATCATTCGTGTGGATCACATGTAAGTGTAATGCATAGATAGCTTCTATTGTTGATGAAATATATGTCTATTTTTCCATGCACTACAGCAGGGAGGCTGAAAGGTTTACGAACAGAATGTATCGCTGCTGGGTTTTTTCCTCATTTAAACATTAAATATCTTCATGGTCTCGGTTGGTTTATGTCTGTTTTTTTGTTTTTTTATTTGAATGCTGCAGTCATTTCCTAATGAAAGATGTCATTCATGGGCAGCTACAGTCTTAGCAGAACAACAGAGGAGGTTCATCGTGAGCACTCATTATCCTGGATCTTTATATTTTGGAATGTTGGACCTTTTTATTTTGGTAAACAAACAAAAAGATTTATTAGAGTCAATAAAATTCAGTACAACAAAAGCTGTGGAATCCTCTTTTTTTGTATTTCAAACGTCTCAAAAGGTGGACAGAACTCTTGCTAAATGTCTTTGAATGTGTACATTATGCACAACATGTACAGTAAACACACCAACGTGGGAGGTTTAACAATACAAAATAAGGGTAACGTTAGTTTTCAGTCTGATTCAGTTTTGTAAAAAATACAAACAAAAAACTAAATATATATACAGTACATTTTTTGTCATTATGGAATTATATAAATAATATTTTTAGATGATATATATGTTTTGATATATAGATAACTTGATAAATCAAATTATTTAGAATGTGTACAACTTCCAACAGCCAATGCTGTATTTTCTCACATAGTGGCTTTGATTTACTCAACTACAGAGAGGACCAGGCATCTATTAGGGGTAACGTGTTAACACTGAACAATTAACACTCAAATTGGAATTTTTCAAAATCAAATAAATATTTTAAAAAAATGCAAAAGTGGAAAAAAAAGACATTTATAAAAAAAAAAGTACAAAAAAATAAACATACATAAAAAAAACATGGCAAAAAAAAGTGCATCAAACTATTTTTAGTTTGTAGTTTTCCAGTAAATAATAATTTTTCGCTCATTGTTTTTAGGGGTTATTTCCAATTTTTTGCTCGTTCTTCCAACAGCCCAAGCACAAAAATATCAGCCACTTTTCTAAAGAAGACATTTACATTTTCTCCAATCAGTTGCATTTTAGTCAGGCTAGCTTCCCTTTTATGCAAAAACTTGATGTTCTTTCTTTCTTTTCCATTCATGAGAATGACAGCTCGGAGTGTTCAAGTGCTGCATGCTGAGCTAATACACTTCACATACTTTAACAAAGAACAAGCATGACGGACGAATGACGGACACTTTTCATTGCGGGAAGAAAAGAAAAACATCTACTTATACACTTGACAGCAGGGCTATTCAACTGGCGGCCCATGGGCCAAATATGGCCCATGAATGACATCAAACCGGCCCGTGAGTTCATTTCAAAATCAGAGAGCGACTAACATTTTTGCAGCAGATTCCTAAAAACGCCGGTCTCCTATGGAAGCTCTTTGACTAGTGCTTTTGCAGTAGGTCCTTAAAAACAGCGCTCCGGTCATATAGAGGATTTTGACCAGCCTTTGTGGAGTAGGACCTTAAAAACAGTACAACACTCACATCATATAAAGGATCTTTGACTCGCGTGTTTGTTTTTGTCCTTAAAAAGAACAGCGCAATCCTGTCATCTATTGTCAAATATCTCTAATTAGCACTTTTGCAGAAGGTTCTTAAAAATAGCAAAGCACTCCTGTCATATAGAGAGGATCTTTGACTAGCGTTTATGGAGTAGGACCTGAAAGACAGCACAACACTCACGTCATATAAAGGATCTTTGACTAGCGTTTTTGCAGTAGCTCCTTAAAAAGAGCAGAACACTCCTGTCATCTACTGTTGGAGATCTTCGATTAGTGATTTTGCAGTAGGTTCTTAAAAACAGCAAAGCACTCCTGTCATATGGAGAGGATCTTTGACTTGCGTTTTTGCAGTAGCTTCAGTAGCTAACGGCAGGGCACTCCTCTCATATAAAGAATCTCTGATCAGTGTTGGGGGTTTTTTTGTAGTAGGTCTTAAAAACCGCAGAGTGCTCATGGCATATAGAGGATCTTTGACTGGTCTTTCTTTTTCGCATTAGGTTCTTAAAAACAGTAGAGCACTCTTGTCTTTGACTAGCATTTTTTCCCCAGTATGTCCAAATTGCAGCGCGCTCATTATATAGAGGATCTTTGACAAGCATTTCTGCAGTAGGTTCATCGAGCATATCTTTTTTTTTTTTTTTTTTGGAGCATTTCTGTCACACCAAGGTCCTTTAACTAAGCACTTTTGCTGTAGATTCCTATCTTTGACGTGCGTTTTTAAAGTTTCTGTTGAATAGCCCTCGTCTCCAGTGTATGCATGAATACACTATTCGTCATTAAAGGTGCAAATAAAATACACAACGTCACATATCTCAAATGAAATAAGCTACAAAAAAATAACAAAATGACCTCTCAAAAATGAAGAGCATACTGATTGATTACCAATATCAATATTAGAATATTATAGAAAGGCTTTCTGATACAAAAATAGCACTCTTGCAATGCAATACGTTTTGCATTAGAACAGAACAGACTAACACAGTCATGGTAGAAAATAGTCAATAAATAACTTTGAACACTTAGGTGCAAAAAGAACAAACAATAAAGGCTTCACAGGAACATAAATGGGTTTTTTTTTATACATTCTGGCTCAGTAGTTATCAGGAGGAAACAACACACAGTGCGGTCCTCCATCATACAGTGTACAGTCGTGTGCTGCCCCCGTGTGGACAGCCGTCTAATCGCCTGTTAAAAGCTTGATCTTCTGCAGCAGTTTGTCCTCGATGAGCTCAAACTGCACGCTGACCGACATCTCGGCCACAAAGCGCTCGCATCCCTCCTTGCTCACCTGTTTGCAGTAGCGCAGGTCGATGTGGCGAATGCTCCCGCAGCGCTTGAAGTAAGTCAGCGCCTGGTCCGTCACCCTGTTGCACACTGAAAACACACAGTCGAGCTTTTAACAAATGGTACAGTCCGCTGTCCCCTTATGATACAAGCTGTACATTCAGAATCAACCCCTTCCGGTTCATAAAATCCAAAATCCTCATTAGGATGAGCATTTTTTTTAAACTTTACCCTTCAGCTGTTCATGTAACATTACCTTTAATTATTAAAGGCGCTCCAGATATAGAAGATGATTATTTTTAGAACCTGGACTCTTTCATGTTTTAAGCAAATACTCTGTCTCATATAGTGACCCGCCTGTGTTTATTTACTCAACTGCAGAAAGGACCAGGCATCCATTAGGGGTAAGACATTTACAATCGCTAATTCTGTACATTTTGTGCAACTTATTGTTGATTCGTGGTGTCTTGAAGTAACTGAGGCAAAATGGTTCATGCACTACTTTGATGCCACCAGCAGAGGCGCTGTTGTGTCAGTCTCAGTCTAGGTCAGTCCTGCTGGAAAAGAGAAAGGGTGGTATCCACTATTTGTTATATCGTACGACGGAGTGTTAGGGCCACATTGAAGAAAAAATAAACAAATCTGAGATTTTGAGAATAAAGTCATGCATTTATGGGAAAATATTTGTACAATTACGAGAATAACGTCGTAAATTTACGAGGAAAAACGTCTTAATATTATGACAAAGTCGTAATATTACGCGTCATCGTGTCAGAGGGAAAATAGAGCATAGCTCTTCAGGAAAGAAGTAAAATTTCCGCTTGCTTCAGGCAAGCTTTTATTTACAGGACATAACGTGCCAGCAAAACAGAGTACTTGAGCACAAACAGATTAGCGTGGCTAGCTAGCTAGCCCTGTCACTTTCGCCTTCCTTACCCCGCCCCCTCCACATGCCCAAGGCATAAGTCACCCCTTTTCAAAGCTGTCTCAGGTAGTGCCTGTTACAACGGAGTATTAAAATCATCTGAGATTTCCAGAATAAATCGTAAATTTCCTAGAAGAAAGTCGTAAATGTACCAGAAAATTAAATATATTTTATTCTATGAATACTTTTATGGACCTTGCTTTGTGCTTTGCTTTGGGCCACAAAATATCAAACTACAATGCTTCCCCAAAGTGTCTGTACAAAGTTGCAAGTATTCAATACTCCAAGAGGTCTCGTGAAGATAAATGATTATGGTTGCTGGGGAACTAAGAGGTCTCCAACTCCTGATTGATGTGTGTCCCAATACTTTTGGCCATGCAATTCAAGCCCAATGCACTAAGACTAAGCACCAACATACCTGATAGGTTGATGTCCGTCAAAGAGTCCCGGGTGGTGGTCCCGGCAGCGGTCAGGATGTTGACCGACTGGTCGGTGACGTGGTTGCAGTAGCTGAGGTCCAGCTTGGACAGCGAGGGCATGTGGCGGATGATGAGGCGCAACGTGGCGTCCGTGATGTCCAAACCGGCCAGCCGGATGTCTTCCACATTGCGCAGCTTGCTCCTGTTGTCTAACTGGCCTTTTGGAGGATGACACAGATTAGACGACCACAATGTATTCCAGTGGACAGCCTTTAAATGGATATGTGATCAAAATATGAACAGCTCTTTGTGATGATGCCTTAATAAATCCGTTGGAAGCTGGCTGCTACCTGGCCTGTTATCAGTAGGAGGTGAAAGTAGGTCCCGCATCTGGGCATCTTTCAGCCCTTCCACCCACTGGACATCCAGAATTCTCAGGAGAGGACAACTGGACGTGCAAAGAGCAGAGACGGCCACCCACGAGCACCCAGACAACTGGAGCACCCGCAAACCTGCAGCAGAGACATCATCAGAATACTGTACATCTCAATTATTCATTCATTCACGAGGACGGGACGTTATTAACAAGTGTAATGTTGTAATAGTGAGTAGCAACATTTCAAAGCGCATGCAGAGGTAGCCAAAGTTGCTGGATGCTGACCACTCATGATGCGGAAAATGCAGCGACTGCCATCTTGTGACGTTAATTTAAAAAATACATCAGGAGGTTGCCTACAGCTGTTAACATTTGTTTCACCCTGACTTTTGTAGACCATGCACCTGGTGACTATAGGATGAGTTCCACTATATGTAAATGATTGCGGACGTTTTAGACTCTCGCTTTAAGCGCTCTCAGCAACTTTGCCATTAAATGAACAGTTCTGCAATGTTCTGCTGGTTGTTGAAATAAGTAAATAAATAAGTAATTAAAAAATTGTTATTTGTCATAATAATAAAAAAAGAAATTGCAGCTGCAGCAGCGGCAGTCCGTCCGCCCATGCAGCCCACCACCACAGTTTCAAAAGAATCTTAGGGGAAACCCTGTTTACAGTACATTAGTTTATCTTATGTTGGACAAGATATGTCAACTTTCTGGGACCTACGAACGTCATTAGCTCATCAGCTCCAATCAGTGGCAGGTCTGCTTGTCAATCATTATCCATGGCACCAATGACTGGCCCTGATGTCCTGTGCACTGCTCTACATTGCTGATGAAGACAGAGAAGAGTGTGTACCAGGCAGTCTGTTGATGAGCCAGCTGAGTTGCTTCTTGGAGATGTTGGTCCAGCTCAGGTCCAGCGCCACCGGCTGCCTTCGAATGATCCCGCTCAGCATGAGGGGTGTGATGGACTTGCAGCGGTTCAGATTGATGCGCTTCCACAGCCTCTTGTCGCAGCACCTGGACAGAAAACCAAAAACATGTTCAGAAGGCGGACCGGTGTGTTGTCCCATAATGCAACTCACCATCTGTTCCACGTCCTGCACACGCGCATGCACACGCAGAGATCTCTGTGCATAAGGTGGCCAAACACAAACATCCAGGTCTCCCGCCGCATCACATGCTCCTCGCCGTCGCCCAGGGGCAGCCTGTCAGGAGGGGGGCTGATTGGAGGCGGGCGGATGACGTGGCGCTCCATTTGGACGCATTTGGGTGGGGAGCGGCAAGGAAGCGGACGTGGGGCTATCGGCGTGTTCCGGTTGGAGCTGAGAGGCGAGTGCCGGCGTGGCGTCCTGTTCTGCTCCTGCCCGCTGTGTCTCAGCCAGCCCCCGAGATCGCTGCTACCGTTACTGAGCGGCCATTTTGGATTGGACACCACTATGTCGTTCTCAGGCTCCACCTTAACCGGCCTGTGGTTCTGATTGGACAGGAACTCCTCCGTCTTCTGTTTGGGCCTTCTGTTTTGAATGGGTCCGCCTTCCTCCGCTTTGTGCGCCCTCCTGTTGGTCGACTCGTGATCGTCTGTCCTCTGATTGTTGACCGCCTCTTCTGTTTTGTCTTTGTTCGTCTCTCTGTTGGCAGGACGTCTGCAGTGATGGCGAGCTTTTAACTGAGCACCGACGTCCCCTGGCTCGCCACTGGGACCAGCTCTGTGGTCGCCCTCTCTGCCTGCTAACGTTCTCCTTAGCGGACTTAGCAGGCCTTTGGGTTTGTCCTCTGTCCTGTCCAAATCATAGTCTTCCTCCTCACCTTCCTCTTGGTCCTCGTATTCCCTTTTCCCCTTGAAATGGATCCTGTGCAAAGAGAACCTGTCTTCCTGGCGCGACTCCTGGATGTCTTCATACTCGCCGAGGTCGTTCTCCGTCTTGATGTGTCTCAGCAGCTTTGCAGTCAAAGGATCGTCCAATTTTGAGAGCTTTTTCAAAGACAAAACAACAGTCGTTAGCCCCTTTTACACCGCCTGTTACTTTGGGGTTTCTGTATCATTTTTCTGTCTAAAAGGCACAGGTGCACGTCAACATTACACTTTAATAGCCAATATCAGAGCCGTAGAAGACACAGGCATCAAATTGCCTTATGACGGGATGCCAGTTATGGTAACATTCCGCCTTTGCTGTGTTAAAGGCCAACAGGGATATATTTCAGGGTTTCAGTGTAAAAGAGGCTCCTAGTGAAAGTGATAAAGGTCTTAATGTACTTACCTTTATGTAACAAAAAAATTCCAAAATTTGAGAAAATAAACTTGAGTTGAATTGAAAACGTGACTCTTGACGTGACTGAAAACAGGAAGGTGGTGATCTCGCTGCCACATCATGTCTTTGGGAACAGTACGTCTTCAATGAAGGTAATAGTAACCTTAAATGTTCTTTTATCCCATAAAATTCCTCATTTAGATGCATTTAGAAATGTTTTGTGTAAACATTTTTGAGAGTCAACTGCTGATTACGTTATAAACGGTTGACACAACTTGCGGTTGCCATTTTGTTTAGCTAGCTAATAGGATACTAACAAGGCCGGACGTTTTGTGATTTAAAAAAATACATTAACAACACAGTTGGACTCATGCAGTGTATTAACAATACGATAAGACACTCACCATATTGTACGTTAACTGGAGAATGCACGCAAACAGAGACAAAATTGTGGCGTAAATTTTCAACATCTTCAACAATCCATCTTTGCTAATTTTTATATACAGCTCATTTGATGCGCAGGTGTATCTAATGTTGTGGCTCATGAGTTTGCCCAGTTGCTGCCCTTACCTTTCTTTTGACGTTGCCTGGTTCATCACTCGTGTCAAACAGTTTCTTCTTCTTCCTCAGCGGGTTGTCCTCCTGTCTCGGAGGCCGGGGAGAACCATCCAGGGACAGCAGAGGGTGCCGCTTCTTCGTATTCTCATCCTCTCTCCTTCTTGGAATTTCGTCTCTTTCGGCTTTCCTCTTGGCGGTGGTCAGAGCGTTAACAGTCGCAGATGACAGCAAGAGAGAATCGGCCTCCTCTTTGGCATCCCGGCTTTGACGTGGTTCTTTCAGGAGCGAGCCCGGGAGGTTTGATGCGTACTTAAACCCCGGGCCCCTTTTTTGCTTCGAGGCCAGAAGATGAGAAAAAAACAGAAGGGTACTTTATTTCTCTTGTATTTAGATGACCGGACACATATTTAACCATATCATGATGCATGCAAGTCCATACAGATGCTTACTTTTCCAGTTTTGCCAGCATGGTTACACTTTGGACATTCCCAGCAGTTCGGCAACTCATCATTGATAACCCCGCTTGAATCTTTCACCTGCATAAAAGAAACATGTCAGGGACCAATCAAACAGGATGTGTCCATTTAAAGAACTGTACCTGTAAACAGTGAGGGTGGACTATCTCATTGCAGATGGAGCACTCCATTAGCATGAGGTTGAACTTCTCCTCTTCCTCCTCAACAGTGTCCTCCTTACCCGCTTCTCCACAGACAACACACACTGCTGTGTGTGGCAGGACGGGCTGGAGATTGACATTTCCCATTAGCAGCGAGATACAGTATTTAGACCAGGGATGGGCATTTGACTGCATTTCTTTAATCACTTGTCATTTTATGTATGGATCTGAATTGAGCTGACATCATGTTGTCCTTCTCTACACAGCAAACTGGTTGAGACTGAATGAACAGCGCCTCTGCTGGTTGTAGGCAACAATGCCCTCCATCTTTGCCTCAATTGCATGAAGATGCCATTGATCAGCAATCAATTTCACCCAACTGATTAACCAAGTATGTGCATCCCTAATTTATGGGTGTATCCTGTACCAAAATATCGCAAATGCTCCTATTATCACCCGGGTGTGTGGTCTCTAAACGCAAATAACTCTCTCATTACGGGGTCTCTAATTAAAACCAGATCAAAAACATTGGCATTAACAGCGGTGGCTGTAGGCAACCTCCTGATGCAGTTCTTTATTAACTAACAAGATGGAAGCAGCTGCATCTGAAGTATCATGAGCTGTCTGCATCCAGCAGCTTTATCTACTGTACCTCTGCATGTGCTCTATCATGTTGGCAACTTGCACTACTCATGCATGCTACACTTGTTGTAGTGTTGTTTACAATGAATTCCATCCATCCATTTTCTATACCGCTTGTCCTCACTAGGGTCACGGGTAAGCTGGAGCCTATCCCACCTGACTGCGGACGAGACGCAGAGTACATTCTGGACTGGTCGTCAGCCAATCGCATCCTGTGGTATTAATGCTGCATGGGTACTTTGCTCTTTACTGCTATTACAACATTGGTTCTGTTGCTGCTATGTTAATAACAAATGACGCTTTCCTTTACACTTTCTCATGAACTCTTAATCGTTATTAAAGATTTTAAAAAATTAACTGGTCAGATTACAGAAATAACAGCCTTTCCCTAATTATCGCCTGCTTCTAATTAACACTCCGTCCTCTTAGTGGTTTAGATAAACGCCCCGGGATTTAATTAGAGCATTCACTATAGTCATGAAATGTTCTTAATTGCAGACATCCATATTTAGTTACTGTATGGCACGCAGTGTAGATTTGTGAACTGTATTGCCATCATTTCAATAGCAAGAAACCAAGCAGTACTTCTTGGAATCACCATAGCAACCATCCGGATCAGTCTTTAATGAACGACTCCCACATGGCCAAACTAAAAATAGCCACTAAAGAGGCAGGAACAATAACAGCAAAACAGGAGCAGAGACAACTTACGGCGATGCACTGCCTCATGATGCACGACTGCTTCATTCTTCCCGGCCCGCCAAACTTCTTCATGTCTTTGCAGAAGTGGCAGTCGCCGCACTCCGTTCGCAGGCACGCTTCACACTTGCGGCAACGCGTCCGTCTCCTCCTAGCGCCGGAGGTTCCCCGACTCGCCGACAGCTTGATCGCAGACGCCGGGGACGCCGACATTTTGGGTTTGGGTCGATTTGGAGGGCGGGCCTGAAAGGGAAAAGATGGTAGCATCAAACAATATCAACATAAGACTGCTTCACTGATCATCATTATCTTAATAGAGGTGCAATTTAGCGCCACCTGTTGGTTTCCATGTATAATTCTCTAGAATCCCGAATATA
This sequence comes from Dunckerocampus dactyliophorus, assembly GCF_027744805.1. Taxonomy (NCBI): domain Eukaryota; kingdom Metazoa; phylum Chordata; class Actinopteri; order Syngnathiformes; family Syngnathidae; genus Dunckerocampus; species Dunckerocampus dactyliophorus. The sequence continues at coordinate 13,787,682 of NC_072835.1, forward strand.
AAATTATGCAATTTTTTTTAATGCATTTAAAAAATGGCGTCCTATACTCGAGTCTATACAGTAGCTATTTGACACTAGACAAAACATCCATTTAAAAAATGGCGTCCTATACTCGAGTCTATACAGTAGCTATTTGACACTAGACAAAACATCTCCAGATAATGTGGCAGATTCCTAACAGTTTAACTCATTCAACAGCAAAGACGTATTTATACATTTTTATAAACCCCAACGCCTGAACCCCCCAACAATGTATTTATACATCTTTTATGTTTTTTTTGCACAAGAGGCGAAAAGTGCTGATGACGCAACTCTCCAGTAATGCATTTCACTTTCAGAGCAATTTCAAGCCAAAAAAAAAAAAAAAAAAATCACACATGACAGGAGGAAGTGAGAGAGCGTGGAGGAGCATAGCGTGCAAAAGGTTATGCATTGTAGGGAAATTTTAACGCACGCACACGCACGTGTGCACACATGTATGCACGCACATGCACAGACACACAGTTCAGTTCCAAATGTGAAAATTGTAGATAGTCCATGGTGTTATATTTGTGAATAAACTGTTACTTCGATGTAAAACAACCCCTTTTTTGTGTTGTTTGTTATAGTTATAGTTGTTAAGATATTTGAGCTGTCACAAAAGCAAAAAATATTTGTGTCAAAGTGAAAGTTATGCTTGAAATGTATCTTTTCACAAAAAGTTGGTTTTCTCCCTGTTCTACTCGGGAAGTGATATTTTCCCGAAACTTACCTATGTTTTACTGCTGATTACTAAAGAATGGAAAGAGGTAGAAACAAACTTTTTTCTGATGAAAGATGGGAGTCTAATCTTTCCTTTGGTGGGTTTCATGTTTATACAGCCATAGAACACAATATTCTGTGTGCCTTGAAAGTCCAGTCAAAATCGTCTAAAATGGTCGGTACTGACGGGGTTGTCTTTTGAAAAATGTCTGGAGTTAATGATGACTACCACCGTGAACAATATAAATTAATGCAAGGGAGCCGGGCCTGCTCAGGAGAAGTTAAAACAATGCCAAAAACAATTCAGACGTTTTTCTAGGGAAAAAATATCGTCTTATAGAAATGAAACAAAACATCCCCACATAAACCACAAAGACAAAGCACACAGGTGTGTAAAGTGCATGTGTAATATAATTGATCAACGTCAACGGCTGTTATTGATAACCGCAACCTTCAATAATATCCAGCAAATGAACAAAATCTGAAATAATCCAGGAGGAAGCATATTTGTCTTCCTTCCTGTTTTATATTAACGCGGTTCAACGCGGTAATGCAATAACCACAACTTCACAAGTAAGTGTTTGCTGGACTCATCTTCTTCTCATACAAATTCAAAGCAATGCTTACAAGGACTGATCAATTAATTGATCGTTAGTTGAGGATTTGGTCGATGGTGTGCACTTGACTGTTGCTAAAACAATGCATTACTTGGCTGCAGCCAGCAGAGGCAGTGTTGATTCAGTGTTAAGTGGAACAGTTTAGATTATTTTGAACATGCTGTACAAATTTACATCAAAGTACACGTAATAAAAATATCAACATAACATTTTTGTTTGGTGTGGCATATCAGGATGCTGATTAGACAGCGTGCTCATTGCACAGGTGGGCCTTAGGCTGGCCACAATAAAAGGACACAAAGTGTTGCGTTTATATTTTTGTTTGTTTGTTGAGTGAACATCCCATGTTTGCACAATACAACATGTCCGAGCTTATTTGATCCTATTCGATCTCCGTGTCTCAGGAATTACTGAGTTTGTTTCCTGTGTTTCACATGCAGCAGCTTCCTGTCTGAAGAAGCACAATATGACATTAGTTATGGAAATACAGTACCTCCTGGCTGCAATATGCTTCTCAATACAACAGCTGCATAGAAACAGGAGTTCAGAACATCTAGAAATTCCATCAAATTAGAAGTAACCTGTTTTTAATTAAGGGATTAACTGTTCATTTCCAATGAAATGTGGTCAAATGACACTACTGCTGAGGTAGAGGATGAAGAGGAGAACGCATCCGTCAAGAAGGTCCCCGGAGGCGTCTTCCACATTTAGCTCCATGTTTCTACTTCAAAGAGAAACGTCGCTCATTGCTACGTTTCACACACTCGCACTTGCAGTCATTATTGTGCGTTAAAGGAGGGATGGAGTGGAATGGGGGCTCGCTTACAGTACATTTCCAACAGCGTGCACTTACAATGTGCTCTATTTTGTACAACTGGCTAATGGAGGTGCCTTTGATCTCAGTCATCATTGCTGCTAATGTATTCTACTCTCTTTCTCTCTCACACAGACACACACACATTTTAACACACAGTGTGTGGACATACAAAAATGGGGAAAACAGATGAAGCGTTCGCAACAAAAACAAATGCTGCAGATCTTGGAAATCAAGATCAGATGTCTCTCAGTGCAGAATTTTCAGCATAGCAACAGCCCAATTCCTTTCCTCAAACAACAGAGCCTGTGACACTCACACACTTGTAACCAATAAGATGTGTATTGACAGAGAGGGGGCATACATAGCACAGTGTATTCTTCTAAAAATGGCAGGAAATGGAGTGACACAGGCAGTCAGATGTGAGGTTACCAGACGGGATTAAGAGGGAGGTACTATTGGGGGGGTGGGAGTGTAATCTGCCCTGGTCTATTTGTTCTGGGGGGTTTCAAAAGGGGATTACAGGCAGGAAGTCTGTTCCACAAGGGAGTAAAGTAATGGGAATATTGTATGCAAGTGGCACATCAATCAGAACAAGTTAACAGGTTGCAATTTTTTTTATGAAATATAGGAGGAAAAGCATGAATATCTACAGATGTATCCTAATCTCAATTTGATGCTCAGATTAAAATTGATCTTTTGTGTCTGTATGCAATAAAAATGCATGTCCAAACAATTATACGTTATAGTTACAAACAAAAAAAAAATCAGGAAATACATTTTTTTTAAACCAATCAACATATGTTTGCATAAAAATGTAATTATAATATATATATAAAATAAATATAATATAAATAAAAAATAACATAAAACAAAATGTAATATAATATAATGAGGAGAAGTGGCATAGAAAATGGATGGATGGATAATAATTATTATTACATACATTGTATTCTTTTATTTATTTTTAGAGTACAGAAAAATAGGTACTTATAGTAATTAGATAAACTTTTAGTAAAATCAAATGGGATCCACTTCAAAAAATGCATTCTAAAAATTCTACTTTTATGGTACTGTCTCAAAATATGTACCTACTAATTTAATTGTATATCATTGTGATTATAGTTTGCAGTGGGGTACAATTACTTTGCATCATACTGAGAGCTGTTTGTGGTATTTTGCTATTATTATTATTATATTTAATATTATTATTGCTATTACAATATTATTGTTTCGCTACAAGAGAATGGATCAAGTGGTTAATACCTGTGTAGTTATTTTAGCAACTGTGAAACTAAACAAAAATCAATAAACAAGCAAGGGAGATACAACTCACGGAAATGCTAAACGAGCCTAAATATACTATGATTTATCTACCTGAGGGTGCCAGAGGACAGTATCTTGCAGTACTGTAAATAACTAAAAAGTAGAGTTGGGGGTTTTATCAACATGCAAACATAATACGCTATTATATCAATGATGCACAGCTGTTTCATTCCTAAAGGTGTTTGCATAGTTTGCGTCATGCTTCCGAGTATTTTGCAAGCCAATTTAACATTCAAATAGTTGCCTAATCGATAAAAAGTTAAGGACAAACATGTAAGAACAAGGAGGCAGAATTAATGTCAAATGTCCACAGTCAAGTGGAACAAGCACCATTTTCATGCTAATCCTTCAGCAATTCCTCAGAGATAGAACAGTGTCCCCTATGTGTTATGTCACACGTAATCGGAAGAAATGCAATAAATACATTAGAAAATGAAAAAGGTCCACAAAATTGAATTCACTGTTTGTATGGGAATTTTCTTCCATCGGCTTCTCACCCACAAAATCAGCCCTGCCTGAGACTCATTAGTGAATAAACACCCTTCTCCAAGGATTTACCACGCTAAAACGCACATGCACACACAGTAAATGTGTCAGAAGGGCACAAAAAGCAGCAGCTATTGTATGTTTTTATGGAGCTCAGCTTGCCTTGCAGGGCTGCTGCATGCATTCCTCTAGTGGACTCACTATGTATGACAAGGGAGGGGGTGTTGGGGTGCTAACCTGCTCAGCATCTGAGTCGTAGTCCTCATCATCAGCGCTCAGCGACATGGCCATGGCTTGTTTTTAATCACACACTAGTGTCCAGCACGCAGCGATCTGACATGGCTGCAGTCTCCTCCTCCTCTTAGTCCTGATAGCCTGCAGCCCTCCCTCCTTCTTTCCCTCCTTCCCTGCCTGCCGTTAGCTCCCCAGTTCCACAATACCACAAGCAGATGTAGGCAACACATGACAAGCCTGCCTCATTAATACAAATGCACAAAAGAGAGGCGGTGCTTTAAGGGGGCACAGCCAATGGAAGGCCGGCGTGCATCCACATTTGCAGCAGGGGGGTGTCTGCCTTCCTCCAATGAGGAAGATGAAGTGAGGATATATTCACTGTCTCAATGCAGAGCCAATAGAGACAGATGGCACCTCATTGCAAAAGGCAAACACAAGGCAGCAGCAGGTGGAGATGAATTAGGACAGGATTGTTCAACTGGCGGCCCGTGGGCCAAATCTGGCACATAGATGACAGACTAGCCAGCAAGTGACGTTAAAAGCATCTTTTGCAGCAGAATCTGAATCTGTATCGACCCGTTCAAAACACATGCGCAGTTTCATATTTATTTTATCAACTTCTGACACCACTCTGTGCTGAAAGATCAGTGTATCTGTGATCAACTACTCTGGCTTAGGTTGCATTGTCAAGCACAAAGCCACTGAGCTCCGCCTCTCACATTCATACCATGCTGAAAACATTGAAAAATTTGAAAAATGTTGGCAATTTCAATAAAATTGAAATTGAAAATGGAAAGGTAATTTATTTTTTGTATCGAAAAAATATTGAACTGTAACACGAACTATGAATCGTTGCACCCCTACTCCTAACAGTAGTGTACTCATGTCAAATAAAAAATTTTGACAAGCGTTTTTGCAGCAGGTCCTTAAAAACAACAGTGTGAATGTCATATATAGGAACTATGACTAGTCTGCTTTTTTTGTTGTTGTTTTTTGCAGTAGCTCCTTACAAATAGTTTTATTGTTATTGTATTATTTTATTCTATTGTTATTGATAACATTAACAGCGTTTAACTTATTTTTAGACTTGTAAGACGACAAAAAAATGTCAAAATGCTATTTAATTAGTTTTTTGTTTTTTTTTACCCAATTACTGCTTTAAAAATACCTGCACAGTTTTTGTAATGGTGACGGGGGTGGGGATAATAATCAATTAACACAATTTTCAGAATGAACCGATTGTGTGGAATTGATTCCAGATTTTTGCACCTTGAAGCAATTCACGCAAAATGGATTGCAGTACCCAAGAGCCACCAGCAGAGGCAATGTTGCTACGTCATACAGTCATTCCTCACCAATTAGCACTTTGAATTGTGTTAAAACCCTTATTTAGAAGGCTGCAAACATGTTGTCTATGCTCTAACTATGAAAATATTCCATTTATAAATAATGAATTCTACTTCACGGATATTCACTTATCACAGTCGGGTCTGGAACCAAATCACCGTGATAAACAAGGGATTGCTGTATATCATTACTTTATAAGAGACAAATATGTTATTCATCAGCAATGCAGGACACCTAATTCAATATATATTTAAAACATACCTTCATGATTTTCTTTGGCCAGAACACAACAGGAAGTCCAGTGATGGCTAATTTTGGGTCATCATCAGCGTGTTCTTTTAAGACAACCTACAGATGAGCACAAAAATGTGATTATATTGAATTATACTTTGTGTTCCTTCGGGCTCTGTCTAACCTTCATGTCCTCCAGCAGGCTTTGCGGATTCTCCAGACCTTCTGGAACACATTTCTTATGTTCAGGGAGCGACTCCAGCTTCTCAACCAGCCTCCTAAGTCCGTTTAGTTCAAATTCCGTCAGATGAGTCCATTTATTGTGCCACTCTGAGGCCGGGGACGCCGAGGGGGTTTTGGAGAAGACAGGATTGCAGCTGTCCTCAGAGTCAGCAGATAAGACGTATTTCAGGTGCTGGGTCTCCAAGCAGGGATCCTCCTCATCCCTGAGCTGCATCTCGCAGGAGTAGTCATTCGTATCCTGGCTTCTTGAGTCAGAGGAGGGGCTTCCTACATACAGAAACCATAATCAAAGCCTGCTCAGCTTCTTAGGTTAAGTGATAATTCCACTCACCCATTAAGAAAGGCTCTTTGCAGATCTCCTGAGAAAGGTAGGAGCGTTTGGTCAGGCAGTGCATGTATCTCTCTAGGACGTACCAACACATCTCATAGTAAAAGGGGAAGCGGAACTTGGAATGAACCTAAAACAAAAACATCAAATCAGCCTTGACCTCCATGTTCTTAACCTGTTTTTGTTCTGTTTTTCTTTAACCAGTGTATATTTTAGCACAAAATGAACATACGAATGAGTGTGACTTGGACTGCAGGAAAATAATGGCCTCCACCCAAATAGACACCATGCTTCAGTACAAATAAATACCTCACCTCAACTATCACAATTAACCAGTTTCCTAATTTAGTGATGATACCGTAATATAGTCACTATTTTATCTGTAAAAACTATTTAGTATTATTCTAACAACCCATTTATACAAATATATGCCTTTAACAAACCTTACCTCTATTAAACACACATATACATATATACACACACATATACATATATACACACATATATATATATATACACACACACACACATATATATACATACATATATATATATACACACACACACACATATATATATATATATATATACATATATATATACACACACACACACACACACACATATATATATATATACACACACACACACACACACACACACATATATATACACATACATATATATATATATATATACATTACATACATACACATACAGTACATATATACATATATATATACACATACATATACACATATACATACATACATATATATATATATATATATATATACATTGTGTATGGTTTTTTGGCAGTACTTTGTGCTCTATAGCTGATGTAATGTGAATTATCATACTGTGTTGGATCAATAAAGTTTTTTAATTACTGTCACTTTTTTGTGTTTGTTGGTAATATTTTTAATGTATTATTTTTTAATGTATTGTTTTTAATACATTTTAATAATTAATACAAATTAATAATGGATACATTTTCTCATGTGTTTAACATGTTTCTGCGTTGTTTAATGGTATGATTTTTGTTTGGAACTTGGTTGGTAAACGCTCTTTGTCATCTTGTCACTTCCAACTACGTAACTCTTTCCATCCCATTCTCTACCTCAGACGGACTGAGTGATTGATTGATTAACCCCAGGTGGCATCTTCTCAAAGATCAGCAGCCCTTACCTTGGTTCGGTTCTCTATCTCATGAATGGTAAGCTGCATTGGAATGTTAAAGCTGTGCAGAATGTTGCCTCCGAAGACCAGCGAGTCCTCGGGAGTGTAGACGGCATGGATCCACCCTTAATTCACAAGAATGTGAATTGACAAACGTAATAAAACACATCAGGGGCTGCTAATCTCTACAAGCATACAACACACCAGATGGGATGAAGAAGGTGTATCCCTGCTTGAGCTCCACTCTCTGGCACCCGTCCGCTCTGTCTCCCAGGAATACATCGCTCTGCTTGCCCGACAGCACCCAGTCCTCATACAGCGCCAGGTTGTTAAGTGTGGGAGGCACTAGCCAGAACACCTAAGGGGGACACAATTGACATATTTATACGCTATAGCGCACTGGTGTCCAATGTACAGCCCGCAGCTCTTTTTTATTGGCCCTTGGCATATTCTGAAAATGTAATTAAGTCATTATTAAGACATATTAATAGAAATAATACTAATAAATATTTGCTTACATACTTTTTGTCCCTTGAAGACGTGATACCAAACAGATGTCCCCCCAAAATCAATGTGGAAGTCTGTATAGCAGCCCTTCACGCTCATCAAGCAATACCTAGGAGAAAAAAAAGAACATAATCACTGTAGGATATTCACAAACACTCACAGAGAGGTAAAATGAAGAGTGATGAATTCTCCAAGGGTAATAAATTATTCAATCATCTATCCAAATGGGAGTTAGGCAAGAGGAACTTTTATTTTATCTGAGAGACTCTCATGAGGACAGTGAAAAGAACATAACCGAGGGGACTGTTTGAACAGTGTTTAGTGGAGCATCCCTCTTGAGAGAAGACCGCCGTGTGCACAGTTATTAAGCAAATGCGTATTTTGAGCATATTGTCATTTTTATGCACTTTTTAGATTCCTAAAGAATCAACACTCTATTTAAAAAAAGGTGCGCACAATTCGGCAGCTTCTTTTCCTTGGGCAACATGGCTTGGAAAAAAAAGCAGTTAAAGGTCCCCTATTGTACAAAATGGACATTTTAATGAGTAATTTGTGCTCCAAGAGCCTCCATCCATCCATCCATCCATCCACCTATCCATTTTCTATCCTCACTTGGGTCATGGTGGTATGCTGGAGTCTATCCCATCTGACTTTGGGCGAGAGGCGGGGTACACCCTCGACTGGTCGCCAGCCAATCACAGGACACATATAGACACTCAATTTCATACCGATGGACAATTTAGAGTCGCCAATTAACTTAACATGCATGTTTTCGGAATGTGAAACCGGAGTAATCGGAGAAAACCCACACACGCACGGGGGAGAACATGCAAACTCCACACAGAGATGCCCAAACAGAGATTCAAACCCAGATCTTCCTGATCTCCTAACTGTGTGTCCAACATGCTAACCACTAGGCCACTGTACAAAAAAAATAATAATTTGCTTCGCTACACATCTTAAAATAAAGCTTTGACAACTATCCATCAGTCAGCTACAAATGTGGGCGCTGTCAGTTTTCATCATTTTGTTTGTTTTTTTTCCAGAAAGTAGTCTAACCTAGCGTGATGTTTAGGGATGAGGTATCGAAACACTGTACCATAATGACAACGGTGCCGACGTAAACGGTACAACCAGAATGAAAAAGTAGATATCGGTGCCTCATTTGGGTGCTAAATTAATAGTTACAATTAATTAAAGCAATTAAATGAGGCACTGAAATGAGGCAAAACTGAGATATTGTTACCGTCGCCTAATCCCGGAGTCAACTGTCATGATGTTACGGTTGACGTTGTTCACCTGCACAGACGACGGTGGGCATCTAGCCAAAACGCTCAGACCGAAAAACACTCAAAGGTTTGGTTGTACCTCACCTCAAAAGATGAAGACCCATCCACCATCATCAACTGTTTGAAGGTGATATGGTGCAAGTAACTTTGAGGTAGTAACTTTATTTTGCTCAATTAATGCACAACTCTTGCCAGCCAGTCAGCCTTTTTTTATGCCGCTTATCCTCACAAGGGTCGCGGGTATGCTGGAGCCTATCTCAGCTGACTTTGGGCAGGGTACACCCTGGACTGGTACACGACTCTTGCATGTAGGATTAACTAGCAAACACCGGTCTAATATCGTGTATCAAACAATTATTTATCAATTATCATTTTCTGCCGGAATTGTGCAAAATGTCTGCACTTTAAGTCCTGTAAGATCTTGCGATATTTTTGCACATTCTCTTTGTTTTTTATTGCTGAGTTTGCCGTGATATCTATGACAATTTGATGTGGATTTTATTTCATATTGGTGAATTTATTACTTACTTGTCATCGTATTTATATTACTGATGTATTTACATTACTATTCTGTTCAACTTGCATGTCACAAAATTCCTTAAAAATAAAAATGCATTGCCACTGGACAAAATTTGTATATTTTCCTTTTTTCATATTACCCACCATTTAAGCACCGGGTGTGTTTCAAAGTACTGATTTGACACCGGTATTCGATGAAATGCAAACAATACCCAACGTAATATTAGAAATTTTGGCAACACATTTTCTATACTATCTGAGACGTATTTAAAATGGTTGAAAAATACTATAATATGGGATCTCAGAAGTCAGAAATTGTAAAAAGTCTTCCACATTCTCTGTGTACCAGTAGGACAAATGAACTGTACAACTAATGGAGGTAAAAGAGTCCAGCAGCAAGTGGTACTATAATGAAAAAAAGATCCCCCATGGGTGAGAGTCGTTGCCTAGCAACAATCAGCTCTTACAGATGGTGGAGGGTACCACAAGTGTGCAGCTCTCCACAGTCCTACCTTTGCACTTTAGGGTATTTCATCTCTGAGATCACATTGGTGGCTTCTGTTTGGCTCTTTTTCAGATAGGAAGGCCACATGTTGTCCACCCAGTCGACCTGATCCACCTGGAAGTGTTTAAAATGTCACATTTGTGCTTTTTTTCTTGTTATAACCTAAAGACAGAGTGTTTTGTTATATTACCACAGTGGGCCTCTTGATGAGGTTCTCCAGCTTGGTGTGGCTGAACTCTAAGCTGATCACATTGAACAGTTTGTCCCGCTCCTCTTCCGGTGTCTCATAGTAACGCACAAACTGGGACATGGTCATTTCGGAGCCTTTTTGAGTGCTCACGTCCATAACATCCACAGAGCGACGGCTGCCTGCAATACGGGTCAGAAGTCATCATTTCTATATTACAAGACCCAACACCACCTATCCTGCTTCTATGATATTCATACTATACTGAGATACTGCAGAGGGGAAACTATAATTTACCATTTTGTCCTCTAGATGGCGCAAGTACACCCTATCCATGCCTTTATCCACTTGTGTATAGAAATGCATGAAGAATATGATTACAGAGCTGAATTAAGTTGGTCGGGGCCCCAACAGTGTACTTTGTAACGTACTTTTCAATCAAAGTATTGTTTATTTTTCTTCCGATGAGCATTTGAGGGCCCTGAAGCATACATGGGCCCCTTGGGGTTTCAGTGTGTGCAAAGTCTGTACATTCAGCCCTCACTGTATCCTTTTTTTAATATAATAATAATAATAATAATAATAATAATAATAATAATCATCATCATTATTATTATTATTATTATTATTATTATTATTATTATTATTATTATTATTATTATTATTATTATTATTATTATTATTAGGTAAGCACATTGTCTGCTGACAGAACAATGAAAGTGAATGGATACAAATAGTAATTGCGGCCCACTTTCCCTAAGAAGGAAGGTCACACTCTCCTTTACAACTTTGTCACATTACATGTTGGGGTTCATGTCTCCCGTCTACGAACCACAACTCCGCCAGTGCCAGCAGCACTCGTGCAGTCCCAAATGCTGCTACTGATTTGTGATGCCAGCTATTTACACAATAACGGCTGTGTGTTGAGTCATTTTCAGTGGATAGTAAAGCTATACTGCGATACAAGCTGTACACTGGCTACTCTAAAGTGTAACCAAGATTCATTTCTATAGTATTGTCTCTTGAGAAGATTTGGGAGATACTGTATTTGAGTATGTATGACACACTACTTACCAACTAAGCCTTTAATTTCAGAGACTGTGAATTCCGGATCAGGCATTCTAAAACAATTAAAAAAGAGCTTCAATCCGGAGTCAAAATACTCCAACAACCATCACAGGTATTGGATGTCTTACCTGATCCCGAGTCCTTGCTTCTCTTTGAAAATAAGAGGCACCCTTAAGGCCTCCCTTTGCACATATTCATATGTGAAGTCTGCAAAAAAACAAAAACACATGAAGACGAGAGAGAATACTTTATTAGGAATGTCTTGAGAGTGTTTATAGACCAAGCAGATACTGTATATGTTTACCTTTACCCTCCATTACGCAGACAAAGTCCGCACCATAGCGGTCGCTGGCCAGCTTCTCCTCCACGCTGAAACCCCTGATGTTTACTATTTCCTCCACATCAGACAAGTCCTCGTTCTCGTCATACATTCGCCGGCAGATGGAGCGCTTTTAAAAGGAGAAGAGGAGCTTTTTCAAGTTCCAGGTTCTCATAAGGTCATGAAGTAAAAAAACATCTTCCTTATGGACATGATTAGGGCTGTAACTGACAATTATTTTCTTAGCCGATTAATCTGAAGCTTGTTGTTTCGAGTAATCAAGTAATCGGTTAGACCGCAGACAGACCAAGTGAACATGAACCAAACATTAAAGGGATAGTTCAGGTTTTTTGACATGAAGTTGTATGACATCCCCATCAGCAGTGTACTACATCATTTTTTTTATATTATGTAAAAAGGGTTAAAGAAATATTTTGTACCACCGCACGGTGGCCGAGTGGTTAGCATGTTGGTCACACAGTCAGGAAATCGGCCTGGGTTTGAATCTCCGCTTGGGCATCTCTGTATGGAGTTTGCATGTTCACCCCGTGTGTGGGTTTTCTCCGGGTACTCCGGTTTCCTCCCACATTGCAAAAACATGCATGTTAGGTTAAATTGTCCATAGGTATGAATGTCCATAGGTATGAATGTGAGTGTGAATGATTGTTTGTCTATATTTGCGATTGGCTGGCAACCAGTCCAGGGTGTACCCCGCCTCTTGATCAAAGTCAGCTGGGATAGAAAATGGATGGATGGATATATACTGTATAGTATATATTTAAAGACAAAGCTGTGTTATTTGTTAAAAGTATCTCTGTATTGTGCCATTAGTTGTATTTTCCCCATTTTGCTGTTTTTTAAAATTTTATTTTATTTCTACTATGTGTCCAATAAAAACGAGCCACAAGGAAGCAATGGCCCCCAGACTGCACTTTAGTCACCCCTGGTCTAAATGAAGAATGAAGAAACGTGTTCTACTAAAAAGTGTTTGTGCATTGGTTTGTAACTGTTGAGCATCCATGCATTGACTTCTTATTAAAGTATGCGTTATTGAATGATTTGGATTTTGCATTAAAAAATTGTACATGTGTTGCTTTATTTCCTCAAAGGATGCAACTTGTCAGTGTTATGCGCTTCCAGTATCGCTGCTGCTCCTACTACTACTATGGTGCAAAGCGTTAGCTCAGCTAATTAGCTCCAAGCCAAGCCCCTCTGTTCGGGCGAACCATGTTGAGGTACCTACCAGCCTGCGCCCGGACTCGGCACACCTTCCCCCGGCTTGAGCCATCGCCTGGTGGAAGGGGAGTAATGTCGTCCACTGATTCAGCCTCAAAGGAGCATCTCCACTCATAGCACGTAGCACGCTGCACAAGTCCAAAACAAGGGAACCATGTTGTTGTGTGTTACGTCACCGCCAGGAACCAAAACATTGTAGAACAGCGTTCCTCTCCCCGCCCCCATTAAAAAAACGTAGCTATGTGTTTGTTGTAATATTAATTAAGACGCTCTTTTCTCCAAATAACGTATTATTAATGAAATACGGGTTCAAATAAACAATATTACACCATTTCAGATTTGATGAATCAATTTGAAAGTAAACGACAATTTTAAAAGAGCAGTTTTAGCTTATGAGCATAGTGATAGCGAGTTGAGTTAATTTATGGCTAACTACAAAAAAAAAAAATCCTGCCAAATTATATATTCTGTACACACCTGCAACCGGGTTTTTTGTTACTTACTCACATTTATTCTGTAATAGTTCAGTTTATTCGTTGTCTTTGTTATTGTTGTTTGTTTCAATAAAGTTTTTTACAAAATTAAACCGGATGTTGTGCTGTACCCTGTTACGGGCGCAAATGCTTCTGGGTAATGAAAGGCGCAGGCACTAGAGTTTGATAGCGTGTAGTTTGTAACGCTAGCATTAGCATTAACGTGGACATGTAACAAGTTTATGTTGTATTACATACTGTATATACTTAGTTGTTAGCATGCTTACCGTTTGGTACTCTCGTGTTTTGGAATAGCAACGACGAGGGCTAACGTGAGCGACTTGTGCTGTGTAAATTAGCAACATGAGCCTCAATGAGCATTCATTGCAAGCACTGTCCTGGAGGAAGCTCTATTTGAGCCGGGCTAAACTCAAGGCTTCCAGCCGAACCTCTGCTCTGCTCTCGGGGTTCGCTATGGTGATGTATTTAAATATGTTTTTCCCCACTAAGGTGTTGTCAAGTTCAGTCAGTGGCGTTTTTATATGAAAAATGTATTATTCTGCAGTACAGTACTCTCTTTTCATGATGTGCTTCTTTAATAACGTTATCAATCAAAAAATGTTATGAATCACAAACACACGAATAAGTCAGTAATTCAAGTGTAAAACAGCTCACTAGCTATCGACCATACACTGCAACCCAGATAAACAGAATTGCTAGGATTCTTTTTCCTGCTCATGTTACTGTACATGCTTCCATGGCCACTTGTTGCTAGGCAGACTTCATAGGGCTCGCTCATTTATGCTCCTCAAAACAGCCAGTTATGCCCATTAAACTGCTTGAATTGCAGATGCAAGCGGTGATGTGCCCATAACCAGATGCTGCATTTCCGACAATTAGAAAGTCAGAAATGTCCAACCTCTGTCTCAGAAAAGTGCATCGGAATGCCGAAAATTCACAGAGAGGTAGTAATCTGACAGCATACTACAATGACCGCACCCGTAGCAACAGTCGACCACCGATTTGTATGTATTCCCGATTGGAAATAATGTGTTATGTCCTGAACTTGTATTAAAATGACATTATTCAAGTGTAAAAAGAAGCAAACCACTGATAATAGTACAGTAAAAATAACACATCTAGCCATATCTTTAACGACACGGACATAATGAGAGGCGAGTCTTGTCCCCACTATCTCACTTCAACATGATTAATTGTGGCGCAAGTGTAAAAGCAAGCTAAAACTGTTAAATACTATAAAAGTCACAAACAAGTGTCAACTTTCGAGGCACATTTATTGTAAGGTTTTAGTTCTGGTCAGGCTTGACTTCTGATTTGTTCAGAGTTCCCGAGTCAGACTATTTCTGTCATAGATTTAGTAAATGTAATAAGTAGCTAACCACCAAATTATATTACGAATTTAGAGGAAAAAACAGCACCCTCTGCTGGATGTAGTGGGGCAGCGCTTTCCTGCCACTATTGCTAGATCACTAATGGTCATGTTGTCATCTGCTGTCTTTGAAGGTAGCAATGGTGGAGGTGCAGCTAGACAACAGCTACCCATACCCGCCCGCACTTCTCATCGCCTTCAGCGCCTGCACCACCGTGCTGGTGGCCGTGCATCTGTTCGCCCTCATGGTCAGCACCTGCATTCTGCCCAACATCGAGGCCGTCAGCAACGTCCACAACCTCAACTCGGTCAACGAGTCCCCTCACGAGCGTATGCACCGGCACATAGAGCTGGCGTGGGGCTTCTCCACGGTCATCGGCACGTTGCTGTTCCTGGCCGAGGTGGTTCTTCTCTGCTGGGTCAAGTTCTTGCCCATCAAGCCCAGCAAGTCCAGCAACAACAGCATGTCCGCCGGCGTGGCTGCCGCCATCACCTCCACGTCCATCATGGTGCCTTTCGGCTTGGTGTTCATCATGTTCGCCGTTCATTTCTACCGCTCCTTGGTCAGCCACAAGACAGACAGACAGTTCCAGGAGCTGGAGGAGCTGTCCAACCTCACCAGGCTGCAGAATGAGCTGGACAATAGAGGAGACTCCATTTTGCATTCTCCAAGCTCACATTTCCCATAGACCACAGCTATTTTTAGATTTTTGGTTTTCCAGGGCCTCACCTCTGTATTGTAATATTTATATACACATTTTATTTTAGAGATGTTTGCTCCATCTCAATAATGGCATAAATGCATGAAACTTGAAATCACAAAGTCTTAAATGTGAATGCTCTTTATCCATGCACTTGAACTTTGACCCCTGTCTCTTGCCTGCTGCATTTATTTACCTGTTTTTTTGTTTCCCTGTAACGTGATCCACGAGTAATTCAACTTTTATTTATGCCGCACACAAGTAATTCAGCATGTAAAGTACATTTAATGACATTTGTACCCGGGTTAATTCATGTTTTGCTGCTTTACACGTGAAGTTTGCTTAGTTTTATCGTTGATCTGACTTTTTTACTGTATGTTTTTGCAGAATGCATTGACTGGAGAAGAAAACTGCATTGTTTTTGTAAATTAACGCTGTCACGAGGCATGCAGTGAGACTAGAGTATGTATAAAGCCGGAAGCAAGTGGTCTGCATATTTTAATATAATATGCAAAAGTATATGTTATACAAAAGTATAACTTGTACTGTTGTGTGACCAATGAAATGTCTTTAACACCTGGAAAAATAAAAGTTCCTGCCTCTATTGTGAGTGTATACTTTCTCAAGGACCAACACTAGAAATAACATTGGATATACCTTGGAGTAGTCAGTGTACAGCTTGTATGGTGAGCTTATTCTGTCTAACATGGAGGATCAAGGTGTGCGGACTGTGCTTCTTGTAAAACCATCTTCATATCTTTCAGTTTTACCTAAGGACATCAAAATATGATTAATTCATCATATCACATTGGAAAATCTCCTTATTTATGACATTGTGATATTGTTGTACCTCCGGGATGGGACACTTAGTGGGTCTTGGTGCATCGTCTCTCCCAAAATCTGACAATGTTCCACATTTAGCTTCGCCTTTGACCCAAAGGCCTTCATAAAGCTGACCTTTGTCGGAATAGTAGAACTTCCCATGTCCACTTTTCCTGCCTTCTTTCCAGGACCCATCATACCAGTTTCCATTTGCTAGTTTGAGTAGGCGAGGGGGAAAATAAACATTTTATCCATTCAGTCATACCTTAAAGGTCCCGTATCATACAATTTTATACATACAGTAATAGTGTATTGCCTAAAATGTAGCCTTGATGTTGGAATTCAGACAGCTTAAGAGTAATTTTAGTAAGCCCAACTGTGTATGTCTGTAGCTTTAATGCTAATGAGCTATATTTGTCCACGCCTATCTCCAACAGCATGCATGTCCACGTTCCTTTCGGATCTGATACTGAGTGAAATTCAGGCTCGTATCAGTGATTTACCTATGTTCTGTAACTGCACATGCCCAACATAAGAGATGCCATATATCACATACAACAACGTAACATTTAGGACAGGAGGACACAAATACACTAGCATAGCTATGTGAGCTACAGTGCTAACATGACAGGTGCACTTACAGGTGCACTTTAACGGCAATATCATGCTAGTTTAGCCTATTTAATGAAGACGAGAAAAATAACAACAGTTTCCACATCTGTAGATGACTCACAGTTAATTGGCAGAGGTTTATTTTAAGATGTGTAGAGAAGCCTGCTTAAAAAAAAATGTCCAAAGCTGTCCTTTGTGACATGGTGGGCATATACACGGTGTGGGCGGATCAGAGGCAGTATGAGAGGTTTTGCCTTCATGACGTTATGAAAACACGCAACTTAAAAATGGACTTTTCTCTCAAAAGTGGAGCAAACAGGAGAGAGGTGATATATTTTTGTCACGTTTGATGCTTATAAACAGGCTTGAAGGACACATAGTACTACTAGAACATAATTAAAATGTCACTTTTGGATAATAGGAGACCTTGAGGTGAAGAAAAACAACATTACCATATCGAATGACACCCAGGCCGTGCTCTTTATCCTTCATCCACTCTCCTTCGTAGACGTCTCCATGGTTGAAGAGCATTCTTCCCCATCCACAACGCTGGTCCCTGCTCCACTCGCCTTCATACACTGCAGAGTTATCATAAAAGTATGTACCATGCCCCTATAACATAATAGCATATACTATATTGAAGGTTACTTGATACACTCAACAGCTAATGCGTTTTTTTGTTGTCTTTTACATACGTGCTTCATCCCACTTCTCCATTCACCACAGTACTTTTTTGCATACATCTTTGTGTCGGCTACAAGTACACTACAGATGCCATATCCGTCACGCTTTCCACACTTCCACTCTCCGTTATAAATGGCGCCGGACGTCTTCCACACCTGAGTGCCCCTTCCTTGGACATATGCAACAGCAAATAGCATCCAATTCACGTTAATTGACATTTTAAGTGGTTTTAAGTGACGGAGGCAACACCCACCATGCTTGTTGTTGTTCAGCCACTCCCCAGTGTATTCATCTCCATTGACGGAGTATACGGTAACACGCAGGCCGCATTTTTTGGACTTATTCTCCAGCAGGGTTGAACGTGGGGGAGCATTTGGAGGTGTTTTGATGAACGGCATAGTGGGGAGATCATGAAGCAAAAAAGCTTCATGAGCTATGAATTAGTATAAAAAAAATCACTTATATTGCATGAAGATAATCCTGACAAAAAAAACAGCAAACAGCTGCATGGCAAATCCTATATTTACAATATTTGTTTAGTTTACATGTTTAAATTAGCTAAATGTGACCATCTATGACATCACCATAGAAGTTACTTGTAAATAAAACAATTCTTACCTTCAAGCTGTATCTTTTCTGGGTAAAATCTCTGCAAGCGTAGGACTCAGGAGAACCCAGCATTTTTTGTATCCTAGCAACAGGCTAGCAGTACCAGGAAGTGTGTTTAACCCTTGAGAGGTTCTTTAAAAAAACTCACATGTTTGACCTGAATGACAAGAAAATGTTAATCTTTTAAAAGTACTACAACCTGAAATGTGCATATCATTATTAATTCATGTTAACTATATTTTTCAGGTTTTAAACCCTGTAAAAAAACAGTAATGGTATGGTGCAGTTTTAACACGATACACTTTTTAAAAAATGACACACACACCTTTCCAAACATCAATGGAGACCTATCATTTCAGTAACAAAATAAAAAAGAAGTAGTAAAAATGTTGATGCATGCTTTGAATCGGGAAAAAACAGTACCATACGGTGGAAAAAATATTACAAAAATAAAATTTAACGCCATTCACCTTCTACTTATCTGAGGTTGGGTCTCCCTGGCGACTTCGTCCAGCTCCTCCCAGCAGATCCTGAGGCATTCCCAGGCCAGTTGAGAGACATAGTCTCACCAAAGTGTCCTGGGTCTTCCCCGAAGCCTCCTGCCGGTCAGACGTACCCTGAACACCTCCACATGAAGGCGTCTGGGACGAATCCTGACCAGATGCCCGAGCCACCTCATCTGGCTCCTCTCAATGTGGAGGAGCAGCGGTTCTTCTCCAAGTTTCTCCCGGATGACGGTGCTTCTCACCTTATTTCTAAGGTGAGATAAGTCATCTCGGCCAGCAATCTTATCTTTTCGGTCACTACCCAAAGCTCTTGATCATACGTGATGGTAGGAATGTAGATCGGCTCAGCTCCCTCTTTACCACAACGGACAAATGCAGAATACGCATCACGGCAGATACTGGACCAATCAGCCAGTCGATCTCGCGTTCCATCCATCCCTACCTGGAGAACAAGACCCCGAGGTACTTAAACTCCTCCACTTGGGGCAGGATCTCATCCCCGACCCGAAGATGACACTCGACCCTTTTCCAGACGACAACCATGGACTAGGTCTTGGGGGTGCTGATTCAACCCAGTGAGAGTTGAAGATCACGGCCCGATGAAGCGAGCAGGACCACACCATCCGCAAAAAGCAGAGACCCAATCCTGCAGCCACCAAACGGTTCCCCTCAACGAAAATTGAAAGCTAACAGTCCAAATTGAAATGCTAACATATAGGATTGCATTAGATTACGTTAAAATGTAGGATTACATTTTTTTTTCATTTTTAATGGTTTTCAATGGGGCATTTTTGGTCGGGAAGAACAAATGTACCGCTTTTGGTGTAGTGTTG
Organism: Dunckerocampus dactyliophorus; assembly: GCF_027744805.1. Taxonomy (NCBI): domain Eukaryota; kingdom Metazoa; phylum Chordata; class Actinopteri; order Syngnathiformes; family Syngnathidae; genus Dunckerocampus; species Dunckerocampus dactyliophorus. The sequence continues at coordinate 13,807,488 of NC_072835.1, forward strand.
CCATCTTTGGCTAAATTAAGGAATGAACGAGTTGTGAAAATGTTAAAATGTTTTTAAAAATGAATACCTTCTTGTAAATTGCACCTGTTCATTCAGCACAAAGTGGCTTGAAAATAAACAGAATTTGTCCCAATGATCTTTTAAGGGTTGATATGATGTTGATGGGGGTGTCAGCGCATAAATGTTATTTCCAGGTGGTTTTGAAGTTATTACTGCGACACTTGCGTGGCTGTAGCTTTATTAGTTGATGTTGTGCGCATGCGCAGTGCAGCCCAATTAAAGCGCGCCTGAGTGGACCGTCATCCTGTGCGAGCTTTTGCAGGACCCTCCGTCCTTCCTCGCTTGCACCATCTGAACTGCACTATAATGTCCATAGCCAAGTTCCAGGCGGAGTGGGAAGAACTCGATGAGGAATATCAGCAATTGCAAGTAAGAGCAATAACGTGAAATGATTCTTCGGTCGGGTTTTAAAGTCGCTTCGTCGTCGCGGTTAATGACACTGACAGTGGAATCACCGTAGCCTCCTGCTTACCCGGCATTCTCATTCTTATCATCACAATCAACCTAAGCGCAATGATTAGCAACTTTTAGGGAAGTTTGAACCAAAATCATATCAGAAATTGGCTTCATGTATCACCGGATGTTTATCCACTTCACGATGTATTTGCCTGGCTGACGTTAGCGGCAGGTTCCCCGTACAGCTAGTGTGTTTTGCGGTTGCACCGGCTAACCACGCCGTGCAGTATTTCTTGCATTCTGTTACAGTATTTATTCTTATTTGGATGTCACATTTTATACGAATTTTGTCGCCACTGTTGAACACAGAAGGAAATTATTCCATGGTCTTTGTATGCATCATAGCAGCTCACGTTAGCTAGCGAGTTGAAAACACTTTCTAAGCTAACCACACAAAAACAATGCTCATCGTTCTTAAAGGCGCTTTTGTTGCACTGTGGCACCGTTGTTCCTCTTGCTCGTATTAGATGTGACAATACGGTCAACATCTTAAATCTAGAGCTGACCCGTGGGGAAATGTGATGGCTTAACTGTCCAGGGATAGCTCATTTATAGGGAGCCACAGTAGGTACGCCTACAAGAACTATATCCAGTGTAAACGATAACGCTCCCTCTCCATGGACACTATCACATTTGTATCAAATTAAGACAAAGAACGTGGATTCATCTTTTTTTATGGTTGTCATGTCTTCTGTGTTCACATCTATAGGAAACTCACAAACTATACAGGCAGAAACTGGAAGAGCTGACCAACCTTCAGACGACATGCAGCAACGCCATCAGCAAACAGAGGAAATGTCTCAAAGACCTTCGCGGCAGCTTGACCAAGTATGAATACTTTTGTTTACACCCCATGTTGTGTTCTAGTCAGCATTCACATTTGGATAGCTGGAAGCTCATTAGTTTATTCTTGTGTCAAAGATGTGCACGAGTCTGCGATGAGAACCTGATGCACGTCATAACAGACATCCAAACTCAAATCAAAGAGAAAGAGAATGTGTTCTTCGACATGGAAGCCTATTTACCAAAGAAAAATGGGTCAGTACCTTTTAACTCGGACCTCTTAAACTGCTGTCACATGCAAAATCAATCATGCTACTGGCCAGCTTCTGCATCTAAATGGGACATAATGTATTAAAATCCCAAAACAACAAATTCTAACCTGATGTCATGAGAGTGTGACCCAGATTCAGTTCACACAGGGTATTGAAACTGGATCAGATCCGCAAGAAACTTGGTTTGATGTTACATAGTGGCATCTTTTGTCTGAGTAAACACATTGTAAATTTAGTTGTAATTTTATGTGATTTGACAATATGACTTTAGTGTGTTTTGCCCATAGTATATAAAAAAATACAGAATTGTTTGGATTATTTTGTATTATGGTTTTGATTATTTTTAGTATTCAAATTGGAAAAAGTTTGGACCAAAGAGATGTACAATATAGTCCATGCAAATCTAAATGATGAAATCCTTTGCAGAATCCCTTTAATGAATATACATATTTTTTCAAATAAAAAATGGGTGTTTTTTATTATTTTTTTATGAATTAAAATCATATGCATTCATGTAAAAATTCGCACATTAAATAAAAAAAAATCTTTATGCTATATAATTCTTTATACTTCACCATTGTAAGAATAAATTATAAGAACAATTTTTAATAGAATTACCTTTTTTTTGGACTTTTTAAAATTTTTTTGGAGATGGTGTATTTTTTTAATTTAATAGATTTAATACATTATTATTACGGATTATTTTTCAGATTTTTTTTTGTTTTTCTTTTCATATAACAAATTATGTTCATATTGAATTATATTTAAAAAAATATTTTATATATTTGACATTTCTTGTGCCTGGAATAATTTTATATTTTTTTAAATGAATCAAAAGTGTGTATTCTTACTAAAAATAATGAGATCATCCTCTGAAGACAGCCTAACCATTGTTTAAAAATTAAGGGTGGTATATCACAACAGCAGTAAACAGGAAATTGCACTTGCAAAAAAAGTTTTATTCTATCTTCCAGGCTGTACCTGAACCTAGTACTGGGCAACGTGAACGTGACCCTTCTCAGCAACCAGGCCAAGTATGAACTTCCTTCATCTCCTTGACTTTCTGTCCTCATCATCATCCTCCTCTTCTTCTTGTCGTGTTTATTATGATCCACACAGGTTCGCCTACAAGGACGAGTATGAGAAGTTCAAGCTGTACATGACCATCATCCTCATGTTTGGCGCCATCACCTGCCTCTTCTTCCTCAACTGTCGGTGAGGCAACATCACCACCACCTCCGCTGTCTCAGATGTGTACAACATTCTTATTCATGTTGTTATTTAGCGTGACGGATGAAATCTTCAACTTCTTGCTGGTGTGGTATTATTGCACATTAACCATAAGGGAAAGCATCCTCATGACCAATGGCTCCAGGTGAGTAGAACGTTATACACTGGATCCACATGTAACCCACTTGTAACTTGTCCTGTGTTTGTTTCAGGATTAAAGGGTGGTGGGTCTCTCACCATTATGTGTCCACCTTCCTGTCCGGTGTGATGCTCACCTGGTGAGTGTGTTATCAATACAGTGGAATCGCCAGAGCTAAAAAAAGTCACAAATTCTGAATTCAAGATAAATTTTTGCCACACCTATCTCTAAATAAAATATATATTTCAAATATAATATAATATAATAAATTTTTTTTTAATTGAAAAAATGCGATATAATGAGGGAGCGATATTCAAACCGCGATATAGCGAGGAACGACTGTAATTCTGTTTGCATTATTTCCTGTAGGGAAAATAAATCCAAATGTCTGTCCTGGATGTTTTCCATCGTAAGAGATTCCACTGCAGTATTATTAGAACCGACTGCAAATTTTAAGATCTTCTATGCTCCTTGCATGATTTTTAATTGAATCATTCTTGCAGGCCAGAGGGACCCATGTATCAGATGTTCCGAAGTCAGTTTCTTGCCTTCTCCATCTATCAGAGTAAGTCACAAGTTGATTTTTTTTGTTATATCCTCTCACGGGACAATACTATTAAAAGTAAACTTGATATACGTTAGAGTAGCAGTAGAAATCACAACACAACCATTATTGTCTAAACAGCTGACAACACAAGTGAGTACACCTCACTTTACACCTGTATTTAGTGTGACCGCCATTGCCTGTTGCCATGTTGGAATTCATGTTCTGCAGCACTCATGCAGTCCCTGACTATGATGTTACCACCACGCTTACCTGTAGTCAAGACACAATTATGTTGGTATTCACTTGTGTTGGAATTCCCGTTTCCCCTCAATGACCTGCAGCTCTCCCAGTGCCGGCAGCAGACAGTGACGCTACCACCGGCGTGCCTGACTGTAGGCAATACACAATGATCTTGCTACTCGCTTGTGTTGCCAGGTATTTAGGCAAAAATGGTCATGTGTTGAGTCATTTTCCGTAGAAAGTACATTTATACTTTTATACAAGCTGTACACTGACTATTCTAAAGTATATCCGCGTTTCAGTTCAAAAGTATTGTCCCTTGAGAAGATATCCTGTAGTACAAATGGTTGCTGAAGTGTGAGCGTTGTACTTTCGTGTGATACTGTACTTCAGTCAGCTCTTAGTGTGACAAGTTAACACACCAAGCAGGGGTTAGAGCAGGTCATGTCCTCCATCACTCGAGGCAAGAACTTGCTTTACATAACAGCAAAACTTTGTGTTGAAAATCAAGCATGCCAGCACACAAAGTGCCTTGCTCATATTTGATGCATGGAGGCGTACGGAGTCGTTAAGTGGGGTTTGTTCAGATGTGGACTTTCTAATGTCTCCAGGTTTTGTCCAGTTCCTCCAGTATTACTATCAAAGTGGCTGCCTGTACAGGCTGCGAGCTTTAGGGGAGAGAAATCAGCTGGACCTCACAGTGGGTGAGTGGTCAAAGTTGGGAAGGAAAACAACAACAAAAAAAGTAGTGTAAAAGGTTCCAGACACTACATCAACACTAATGATTCCTTGCAGAGGGATTCCAGTCCTGGATGTGGAGAGGCCTTACGTTTCTTTTGCCATTCCTCTTTTTTGGCCATGTAAGTCAACACTGTATCTACTTACGGAAAATAAACCACCAACCTAATTCAAAGTGACACCTTTTTCTTTCAGTTTTGGCAGCTGTATAATTCGGTAACCCTGTTTCGCTTGGCGGGACATGAGGACTGCAAGGAGTGGCAGGTAAGTATCGATTTACATACAATGCTTGTCAGATCCTTTATACAGTGAAGCCCTCTGCTGTTTTGAAGGACCTATTGCAAAAATACCAGTTAAAGAGCTTTTATGATGAGTGTGATGCTATTTTTAGGAACCTGCTGTAAAAACATTAAGCAATGTTCCTCAATATACTGTAACAGGAGCAATCTGCCTATTTTAAGGATCTACTGCAAAAATGTTAAAGATCCTCCATACAACAGTAGCAGCACTCTGCTGTTTTTACGAACCTGCTGCAAAAGGAGCTTGGAAAAAAATTGCAAAAAAGGAACCAACTGCAAAAATGCTAATCAGTGATCCTCTGGCAGATGTGATACTCAATATGACTGGATTTATATTTTAGTAATCTGATACAAAAATGTTAGTCCAAGACCCTCTATATCACAGGAACGCTCTGCTGTTCTTGTCTTGCAGGTATTTATGCTGGCACTGACCTTTCTCGTCCTGTTCCTGGGAAACTTCCTCACAACGTTAAAGGTGGTCCACCAAAAAGTACAGAAGAACCAGGAAAATGTGACAAAAAGTGACTGAAAGACTTGATCAGATTTGGGGTTTTTTTGGAGGACAAGGACCAATCTTGCACATCCATCGATGACTCTGGAGAAAGTGCAGTTCTCTTCTCTCAGGTGTTGGTAGCAGCATCCGGCCGACTGTGCAATGGTTTTTGTCCATGCTGTTGCTGTCGTCCCTCAGATGTCCACTTTGCTGCTGGATCCTGTATGAAAACAAAATGGAAGGACTTTTAGTGCGTCAATGTGCTATTACAATTATATGCAACGCAAAGAGGGTGTCAAGTCAACTGTACATCAGCAGGTCTTTGCCTTTGACCACCTGAAAGTCTTGTCATGCAGCTTCATACTTCTGTGAAGTAGTTCCCATGTCATGTGTCTGTTTCACAAGTGTCTAGGTCTGACTCTATTAGAAGTACTCCTCCGTAGAATGCACAGGGCTCAGGCAGGGACCGTCCTCAAATGTTCACCATTAGTCACATGCACATGTAGTTTTATCATGGTAAGAGATGAGCATCATGTCTAGTTGTATTTTATACAGTAGTCCTAAAAGGCAGAAACACTTGAATTTGTTGAAAGGGACATGTCCTATCATGTAATGTCATGTTGCACAAATGTTTTAGGATCGAAATGCTACTTGTTGGCGTCAGTACTGTACTTCAACACTGTCATGTAGAACGAACGGAGGGGAAAAATGGGATGATTCCAAGCCACAAATTAAATATTTGTATTAACTTAAAAGGCAAACGTTTAATTTCTGAAATTTAACTGTCTTGCTGATGAGGGAATTCATCCATCCATCCATTTTCTATATCGCTTCTCCTCATTAGGGTCGTGGGGGTATGCTGGAGCCTATCCCAGCTGACTTTGGGCAACAGGCAGGGTACACCCTGGACTGGTCGTGAGGGAATTCAGATATTTATAATTAAAAATAAAAATTAATCATGTAAATATTAAAAAAAAAAACGTAAATATACATACATAAAAAATGTAAAGTATACTACTAAATGCAACAGAATTCCCAATGGCTGTAAATAGAATTTAAATGCCTCTGCACACCATAGCGCTAAATCAGGTTTATAACACTAGTGGGCGCTGCTGCCCAAGATTACTACTGTACTGCACTCCTCTTCGCTGGAAAACTATAGGAAGTAGCACAAATAGTTTCACCCAAAATCGATTCATACACTGGCCAAATTTTGAATCAGTGAATTTTTATTTGTTAAATTATCTTTTATCTTAAAGGGTCACAATCTATTTTAATTATTTTTGAAAAACTGAAAAAAATTGCCATACCGTTTCTTAATACAAGCATATTTAATGTACAAATTTTATAATTCAATAGAATGCTCTTTGCTGCAAAATAGTTTTTCCCCTCAAAATTGTGTGATAAATTAAGGGATCTTAATCAGGTCTTAAAATGAAGTAGCAAATATTCATTACAACTTTTTTTCTCTCAAACTTCTATTTGGCCACTTTTTTGTAATTTTTAGGAGTTAAAAAAAATAGACATCCACCAAATAAAAATTAACTCAATATTTGGCCTTGTTTGTATAATATAAATCTGCTCATAGCAAAAAAAAAAATCCACTTTGTTTTTTTTTTTAAAAAAAATAGAAAAGGCAATGAATGAAAAATGACTAAATATTTACGTTTTTTCGCAAAGTGCATATGAAAACCCTTCATGTATCTTGAGTCAACAGGAGGTGTGCTGCCACTTTGACTGACAGGCAGCGAGGCCCTCTTAACGTCATAAAATGGCACATTTCCTCTTCCTCTTAAAGTTCATGTGTTTGCGCTGGAACGCCAAAGCCTTTTTGGCGGCCTCCCTGAAGACGTCTTCCACGTTCTCCTGATATTTGGCCGAGCACTCGAGGTAGAGTTCGGCTTTCATCCCCTGCTGGGTGGCCAGGCCCTGCAATCCCAAAGACACTGATGAGATTAATCAAGGGGAGGTGGAGATAAGCTTGTTGGAGTGAAAGCGGCTTGAATGTCCTAGTGGGTCAGCCTACTTCTTCCTCCTCTTCCTGCTTATCAAAATAACGATGTCTTACCTGTGTGTAAGTGATTGGAGATTGATTTATGGCCTTCAGCCTCCTGATGGACTCTTTGTCCTTCCTGAGGTCAGTCTTGCAGCCTATTAGGATGACTGGAATGTTGGGACAGAAGTGCTTCACCTCTGGGTTCCACTGGATAAAAAAAAAAAAAGAAAAGACAATGCATCATAACACACAGAATCCTGAGGAATTGAGCAGTGGAATAAAGTCAGTGAATATTAAAGTCATATAATCTGCTATAAGGGAATTTGTAAAGGAACAGGTATATACTGTATTAGTATACCACATTATTGACTTAGTTAAACCCAATGATAGGGCTAAATTCCTTTAAAATAAATTTTTCGGCTTCTAAAATGTGAGGTCACCATTTTTATAATGCCTTTTTTGTCATTTCTTGAAATGTTTCTTTGTGCTAATTGAACTTCGGACATTTTGTGAAGATAAATCACAGGCAAACATCCAAGGTTGTGGTGTTCGGATTTAAAATCTCCCCACAGAAAATAGTGGAAAAAGAACTCATCTTTTCCTGGGTCAAGCAATCACCATGATAAAAACCTTTATTTAGCTGTACAGGCAATGTTTTCAATATTTCAGCAATCACACAAGTGTAAAAATAGGTTAATATCGAGACAAAAACCAGTTATGCACCCGGTCTTACCTTTAACGAGGCATGACAAAGGCAAGGTGCGCTGCAAATGCACCTTACACATGCTCATTTTTCATTCTTACTTGTCACACAAGTGTAAAAAAGTAGTCACCTGTAAATTGTAAAAACTGTTTTGTGGGACTTTTTGTGACTAGAGTTGTTGCAGTGTGTCCTTAAACAAAACACGCCTGTCACATAGAAGAGCTTTGAGTGCTTCTGTTTTAATGTATGACTATATTACCGATTTGGTCAGATAAAGGCGTGTTTGAAGGTGTGACAGGAGTGAAGGGAGCAATGCCCCTGTGTGACCCCCCCCCAAAGAACATTTTAGTAGAATAGCCCTGGTATAGAATGTACAGTATAGATATAAGTCAATCAAGTGGTCTTGATAAACATAATACGGACATAAATAGTAGCAGTACTGTATTTCTGACAGGAATAAATACAGTAGAACAAAATCTCTCACAACAAAAACGGACATTTCTCACACTAAGCAGGTCTGAAAGGAGGAAGTGGCTGACCAATACTGTTCTCCTGTTCTCTCTGCACGAGGTCAGAGTCCGCACAAAAAGCAAAGAACCATGAGTTAATCATAACTGAAAGAACGCAAGGCGCTCTCCATTTGAAGACCTGAAATTCCAATGTTTTGAGAAAAAAAAAAAAAAGTACACTTCTTTGTTGAGGCATTCCTAAGAGGGCACGTTTTGCGATTGCCATCTATTTTGTACCTTTATGGTGACATTATCAAAACTGGTGGGGTTGGTCACGTCGAAGCAGACCAAAATCAGGTGGGCTTCCTGGTAGGAGAGTGGCCGCAGCCTGTCGTAATCCTCCTGTCCTGAAAGACAAAACAGGAGATCTGATTAAAAAGTATGCGTGGATTGTAAACAGCAGTAGATAGCTTTGAAAGCAGCAAATGGAGATAGAATGTGTTGTGTTGTATGTGTGTAAAGTTAGGGCATATTCACATAAAACCACATCCTGGCTTCCTAACTTCCTTTTTTAGGCTGATGTAAGGCACAAAGCTGCAATTTATACCGACTGACAACTTTTAGGTAAAGGATTAGGAGGCGTATTGGCGATTCACATAGTTATGCATCAAAAATGTCTGTGCGTGATGACAATAACACTAATTCATATTAATAATAATGTCTACTTTTACAAAAGTGCAAAAAAAATCACCATGAAATGACTATAAAGTACACTGTACTCCTATTTATTGTACTGTACAAAATGGATGCAGCCTGTGTTTTTTGTACAAAAAACTGTATTTTCTATTGGTCTCTTTAAGAGTTTCACATAGAACAGCAAGTACTTATGGAAACAGAATGCCCTGTGTGTGTGTGTGTGTGTGTGTGTGTGTGTGTGGGAGGGGGGGGGGGGTGTAAAAATACAGCATAATTAGTTAAAGGTGAGTTTAATGTTTAAAATGAGGACATGACTGTTGAAAAGTTGGATTAACAATGGCAACTTTTCCAATATATGTTGTATTAATGTAGTGCGATGGAATTTCTGTACCAATTTCTGACAACTGCAAAAGTCTTACTTCCAAGGTTGGGTTCCATAGGAAATAATGGACGTTGAAATAATCTGTTCCAGGGTCATAGTGTGGCCATGATAAATCATTTGACTGGAATTTTTAAGTAACATTTTGGCATTGTTAACTGTCATACAAGTGTAAAAAGAAGCTGACCACCTGTAAAAGGTAAAAACAACAAAATACACAACGTAAAAAGCAAATGGCATTAACAAAAGCTGGGGCACTGCATTGCTTTTATTTTATTTTTTTTAAGTGAGTCAGTTCCCTTCCGGTGTATATTCTTCTCGTACCTTTATTCGCATAATAGCCCTTGCTGTGTTGGTAAAATAAGGTAAGAAAAAGCAAGAAAAAGCCCGTTAACAGAGCTTTTCTTATGTCATTTCTACGTCTTTCTCACGTCACAGTGGTTGTCTTAGGTTTTGTGCATCTTCAGTTGGGCTTTTCCTGAAGACTTTGGTCAGAGTGCATTTAGAGATTCAAATATAAACCATCCTCTTTATGTCTGTATGCGCAACTGACGATCTTGCGTTACACAGCCATGGATTTCATACACATTTCTGACAACTGCAACACTCTTATTGTAAAAGATGTGTAAAGAACCGAATATAAACTGATATTTGCACAAATACAGCTTAAAGTGGCAGTACTCTGCACATATACTGGACAAGCTATTTTTGTTAAATATAAGGATACATGGATTCTCCACAAGTATTGGGATAATTCAGCTTAGCAATAAATGCAATTATCATATTTTGCAAGTGTTTCCCATGACGCCAACACTGACGTTTCATTTCCTGTAAGACACACACAGCAGCTTGACTGCTTCTATTTTGTAGGAATACACTAAAATGTCCAACATGAGGGCTTACCTGCTGTGTCGTACAGGTTGAGCTTTACTTCTTTCCCTCTAAGAACCACAGAGGTGGAGTATTTTTCAAACACTGTCGGGGCATATTTCTGTTTCAAACACAGGAGAGATATGTTATCACTCAGTTTTGTCCTGAATAATGACACTTGGGCCTAATGATTAAGTGATGATGTTATTAATGATCTTGACCTTACCTCTGGAAAATAATCTTTAGCATACACCATCAGGAGAGACGTTTTCCCGCAGCCTCCATCGCCCACAATGACAATTTTTAGTTCCTCTCCTTGCTTGGAGGTATGACTACCTGATTCTTTCTGTGTCATCCTGCTTCCAAACAAGCAAAACTTTACTCCCTCCACAGTTCAATGAGGTGCATGGTATAGGAAGCCTGATCAGTTTGGGAGGTCCATGATTATTTACATACTACCCACATCTTTTTACCTCTCTCTGTGTTCACCACTTCCTGTTCCTGTCACACTGAAAGCCTGACACCCTTCACATTTCTTCTTGCCCCGTATGCTCGCGTTTAGCATCTCTGGTTATGAATAGCACCAACGGCTGCACCCACTTCCTTTATTTTGTGTGTCATTTAATGGGTGGGACCTTAAATGTGCAGTACTGCCTCCGTTTGTCCTGGTAATCACACTTTAAGGCTGAATGCCAGCTCCCGAATGTGGACAATATAGCAGGGTATCCAAAACTTGCTGTTATCAATGTTAAAATTTTTAGAAACTTGTTTTATAAACACACACATATATATATATATATATATATATATACACACACACATATACACATACATATACAGTCATGGAAAAAAACATTAAAGACCACCCTTGTTTCTTCGGTTTATTGATCCATTTTAATGCCTGGTACAACTAAAGGCACATTTAAACAAATATGGCTCCTAAGAGTTAAATTTAAGGGCTGATATCTAGCAACTTCCATGGTTTTCTTGATAATAACCAAAATCACTTCAGTTCTTACATGAATGGTTATAGCATTGTACTGCCAAAAAAATTGCACTCTTATGACCTATTTTTGTTGTCATTGTTATTTGTCCATTAAAATTAACAAGAAACTGAAGAAACATGGGTGGTCTCATCATTTTTTCCATGACTGTGTGTGTGTGTGTGTATCATTAGACTTCAAAGGACATTAATTTGATTTGACTGTTTAGTATAAATACAACCAACTTTGTAGATCATAAATTGGCTCATTAGTATTTGTGATTACATTGAAGTCTAGCATTGTATGCAAACCTGCGATGATTAGTGGTGTATTATATATATATATATATATATATATATATATATATACATACACACATATACACATGTAGATAAACATGCTTACCCCCATCACTGATCTCTACTTGACAGAGAAGATAATGAGGCTTAAATAACGTGTCTGCATCTGGACATTGTGATTTTACAAATGGAGTCCTTTTAGGCTTACACAAGCACAGGGGTGTCCAAAATGTACCCTGGGGGCCATTTGCGGCCTGGCCTCAGCTCATATAAAAAAATACAATCAAACAAAAAAATTAACAAAACCAAGAAAAATGGAAAAAGACCAGCAATTTTACAAGAATAAAGTAAAAATATTAGAATAAAGTCGTAATATAAAAAAGGTTTAACATTACGACAAAAATAATTATGAGCATAATGTCATAATAGTATTAGGGGGAAAATGCAATTTTCATAATTTTTTCAATATTAGTAACAAAAAGAATTAAGTTGCAATTTTGGGGGGAAAAAGCTGTGACATTACAGGAATAAATTCAAAATAGTATGGGAATAAAATGCAAAACGGCAAAAATGGCCAGTGGAGAAAAAGTAATAATACACTGTCACCTAGAAGACAAAGCTGAGATGCAGGCTGTTTTTTATAGCATCGCTACATGGGTTGGTTTACAAAATGTAAAATATCAAAGTGGCCCAGGATACGTTGGTTTTACTGTATGTGGCCCTGGCTGGGAAAAGTTTGGAAACCCCTGCACTCGTAATGATTTTAAAGTAAATAAAGGATTTTTGAGAGGTTTTTTTTGGTAGTTGTGCTCAGTTATTTTGGCAAGCTGTCGCTTTAAGGGAACACAAAAGACCAGCAATGTTTTTATCATATTTTTTTGGGGGGGGGGAGACAGGATTCAGAGTCAAGTAATGGCGTTTATGCTGAGGCACTAATTAAATTCATGTGCAGATAAGTGGCAACATAAATGAATTCTCATCAAAGTCTATTTACAGTAAGTAGGCTGTTAGGTAAAAGTGACATTTGATATTCAGCAACAGTTTCCACACATGAAGCCGCATGAAGCCGTTACAACTAGTATGTTTAATAAAAAATATATACATGCACAAAGAGAACGAAATAGATGAAAAAAATGAATACAGTACCATCAGTCTGTACAGGGTTCTTCAATAGCGGCGACTGTAGGCTATAATAAAGATTAATTATAACCTTTAAGGCAAACAGCATATGTAAAATTCCTTATCGATTGGTATTTTGACAGTAGTAGTCGATATACAAAGAATAGAAAACATTTTTGTCAAATCGTCTACAAAGCAGCTTTTGTTCACCATGCAGTACAATCCACTATGGAACATTCCAGAATGGCAGCAACACTAACGGGCGGGTTTTTAAGGCCTGTGCATACACTAACTACTCAATTTACACCACTTTTTGTGTGTAATAAAATGTTCACCTTGGTTACACACGCTTCTTCGTAGTTGTGTGTCCATGACAGATGAAGCTGTGGGGGAAGGGTGTTCCAAGCTAAGTGGAATGACAGCATCGTGACTTTCTAATCGAGGAATGCTCGCCCCGGGCGGCCGAAAATAAACACGACTAGCAAGAAAAACAGGCCTTGACACTCGCTTATAAAAGTGAGCTCAGTGTGCCACACAACAAGACACACCTAAACAGCAAAACATTTGTCTTTTACTAAAAAAAAAAAAAAAAAAAGACTGTTACTATGGCCTCTAGCAACATTTGGCACGCAGTGTAATTTTCCAGTCAACAGCCAGGTTATTGTGCGTGCACTTCCCATGACCTTATATGGCAATGTGAAGGGGGTGCTGCCATGGCAACCCCCGCCAGATCTCGGATTACCGCCTTTGCCTTTGGGAGAGTGAACCCCAGCCGCCGCCATCTTTGTTTCTTTCATCCACACGTTGAGGCGTCAGTTCTTCGTCAATTCAACTCTTAAATGTACATCCATTCCGGATATAGTTACACCTCTCTCGACAGGGTGTAAAAACGCCTCGCATTGACTGTGGAAACGTCGAGAATATCCCCCTCCCCCTCGTTGTCGCCGAAGTGGTCTCGAATGAGCGAAAGAGAGAGAGAGAGAGAGAGAGACCTCACCCAGTTTGTTATGGCGCAGCAACACTTATTTGAAGCTCTGTCCTTTGTGTGTGTGACGAGAAGCCATTTTGAGAGCCTGCTGAACTCTTTTAAAAACCTACACGCCACCCCATGGCTTTTGGACCAAAAAGGGGTGGAAAACAGAATAGTCCCAAGATTTCTCCCCCTCACCCCCATAAGACTCAGGTTTAAAGGCTTGGATTACATATTTTTGAATACCAGCTGTAAGTTATCAATACAATATTGATTAAAATGTTTTTAACATAAATGTAAACACAATTGACAAGTGTCCTCTATTAGAATGCCTACATGTACAATAGATAAAGACAAGTGAGTGGTAAAGTGTAAAAAAAAAAAAAAAGATTTACCTTTGCAAATAACATTTCCTTGTAGTTGTAACTGTGGTGAATCTTAGTGAGATTGGTCGATGTTAGTTGACTGTTATCCTGTCTTCAAGGGAGAGAGATGCTTTGCATATTGCCCCAAAAACAGATGATGGTTGAAGATGCATTACTCGCTGACTGGGAGGTAATGGAACGCACTCATTATTGTTTATGCAGGAGCTTCATCTTTTGTGCTATTAATGGATTCCTTTCTTTTTGCAGGATGACCTTTCCCCATCCCTCATTAATGACATTATTAGAGGATCCCAAAGATGGAAGCTGGAATCCTGTCGCCTCTGCATTTCAAGGCCTGTTTTTACTGCATTTCACCAAAGGTGCTGAGGTAAATATTTAGTTGTTGTCCCTTCTTGTGTCCTCTTTGGCTTTGGACGGTTTCTACTTCTGCAGGTAGCTGCCCCCCACACCGAGTTAGACCTGTTTGGGAAATTAAAGATGACCTTGATCCAAGGTCACGTCGACTGCAATTTGGTTCTTTAAATGGCAAACCAAATTCTCCACCCACAGCTGTTCTCTCTCAAAAATCCATCACCTTTCTGTTATGGGAGAAAATGTTTAAAGCCATTAATCAAAGCATCAAATGCAAGGAATATAAGGAGGGTATTTTTAAATTTAAAAATAGGCCACCAATGTATATTGTATTCATAAGAACATGGAATAAAGTTGGATGCTACAATAAAAAAAGACATTTGGGATAGCTCAGTTGATACATTGACAAAAAAATAGTTTAATAATCAACAACTGCATGCTGCAAAGATTATTATAGAAGAGTTGGACTTACTCATTGCTACTCATACAAGGCCCATTGGTGCAAAACTGACTTAAACATTTACAAACTGTGTTTTTACCCCTCTCTTCCCAAAAGAGCTGTTTATTCACAATATTTTCACTTCTTTTTTCTCTTTTCAAATAGTATTATATGGGTGTGCCCGTGACCAAGTTAAGACAAAGATGGATTCCAGGCAGAGGAAAAAAGGCTCAAAATGTCACAGGGTAATTACATCCAGCACATTCCCTCTCTCTCTCTCTCTTCCTTCTTCTCAAATCCTTTCAAAGGAGCAATCATAAGGTTTATCATAGTCCGTGAGAGGTTGAGGAAATCAAGTGTAAGATCCCTTTTTTTGAGACAAAGGAAACCCAGCTAGGCCCATTAAGTCCCCCTGTTTTTAAGCAGGAAAATGGCTGCCGAGAGCTTTCAAGGCCCCCCTCTCTCTCTGCTCTGTTGAAGGACTCCTGAGCCGTGCCTCTAATAGCAAACCGCTCATCTGGTGCTGCACTCTGATTGGCTACGCCAGGCTGCCGCTGTTAACCAGCCAATTGCCCGAGCACTGCAAAAAACAGCAAGCAATGTCAAAGAAAGGGGGAAAAAACATCGTCTGTTCAAAAACCAACAACAAAAAACAGCATTTAAAGAAAACAGTATCAACACGGCGTCAGATGACGATTTAATCCCCTTTGAAGCTACGATCTGTGGAAAAAATGCACAGTTATGTTTGTTTATCTGCTTTAAGTTGATTTTAATGGTGCCGGCTCAAAAATATTAAAAGACATACCCGCGTTGCCATTGTTTGGAAATAGTTTAGTAGCACAAGTAGTGTTGCCAAATGCGGCATTAATGCATTGGTTCGTCAGTTACCTAAACGCCAGTGGCAGATTCGACACGCTACATCGTCGAGCAGTTAAACGAGAAGTATAATTTCCTTAAGTCAGTTACATGTATTTAACCGGGTCATTGTAGGGGTGAGAATAGTTTAACACGGGATGGTGTTGTATTAAATAAGAAGGCGACAAGGAAGTTTGTGGCGAAAGTGCGGCTGAGCGTTCGACATGGGCAAAGCCTAGCGGTGTATTGTGGGAGAGACAGAAGCTACACACATACACACACAATATGTGCTGGCTCTCGCCGAAAAAGCAAGCATTATTCCTCAAGATAAATCATGTAATCTAAGCGGCGGAAAGGTGAAGGTGATTTCTTTATCAATTCAAGACAAAAATCCCCTCGATCGGACCAGCCATGTCCAAGCCGGGGGAGCGAAACAAATTGCACGAAGACCATGGCAGAAAGCAGAGTTCAAGTAAGCTTTTTCCCCCTCTTCCCTCTCTCGTCAATTGTCCGTCGTGATGGTGTTACATTGTCGCTTAAAGTCTTGCACGTTTGTGTGGAAGTGTCGAGGAAGGGGGTCACTGGTGTCGGTGGTGGTAACGGGACCGTGTTGAGTTAGCGCTGCCTCACGTTAGCTTGCTTCCCCCCCACCGTTTTGCTTGATCGCTCGCCTGTCCTTTCCAGCGCTGGCCAACGGCACCGACAGTCACCCGGTGTGCGGCTCGGCGGAGAAGCGGAGTCACCACTGGAGAAGTTACAAGTTGATAATCGACCCGGCGCTCAAGAAGGGCTCGCACAAGGTCTACCGCTACGATGGACACACGTTCAGCATGCCCGTAAGTGCAACCCGAGTCGGCGACCTCCATGATGGGGCCACGGTGTGTCTGTATAGTGTTGTGGGTTCACGCAATGTTCTTCCTGCTTTGTTTACGTGTGTAACAGCAAAGTGTGTGCATGCCTTGCCTCCTCCACAGAACCCGGGGATACCACCGGTGGACGTCGTACGAGACCCAAGAATCGGACGTCTTTGGACCAAGTATAAAGAAACTGACTTGCCTGTGCCCAAATTTAAGGTATATTGACAGTGTGTGACAAGTGTGTGTGTGAGCTGGGGTGTCATAAGTTTCAAAGTTCTGGACACATTCTGCTTTGCTCATCTTCAGGATTTCTTGGAAAGCTTTTTCTCAAAATGCATGCTGTAAACCAAGTTTTAAGTGTGGCTTCCCCACAGAGAATATAACGCCCAGTAAATCTGATATTTTGTGGAGTCTTCTGCTCACCCCAGTAATGATAGCTACAGATCCTCTAAATGACAGGAGTGTTATGCTGTTTTTCAGGACCTCTGCAAAAAAACAACAACCCAAAAACACTTGTCAAAGAACCTCTATATGACATGAGCACCCTGCTGCTTAAAAGGACCTACTGCAGAAAAATTAGTCAAAGATCTTAATGACAAGAGCACTGTGCTGTTTTTAAGGAACTGCTGAAGAGATGCTACTCAAAAGATTCTCACAAAGCCAGTAATGTTCTGTTGTTACTGATGACCTACATTAAAAGACATCTTTATGACAGGAGTGTCCTGCTTTTTTAAGTGACCTACTGTAAAAACACTAGTCAAAGATCCTCTATGTGAAAAACAGATTTTCTGTTTTGTTGATTTTTTAGCTCGCCCCCTGTTTACTCTATTTCGGTAGGAACTATGAATCAATTCTTTTTGCTTTTGACATAACTGATGTGAGCTGAGGAGGTTTGAAAATTAATTTTTCCGAAGTCCCGCACTTTAGCCTACTGGTTTTGCCACGACTCCCACACCCTTAAGCACTCTTCTTTCTTTTTAAACTCTTCCCCCAAGATCGACGAGTGCTACATCGGCCCCGTGCCTCCAAAGGAGGTGACGTTTGCCCGTCTGAACGACAACATCAGGGAGGGCTTCCTCACCGACATGTGCAAGAAGTTCGGGGACATCGAGGAGGTGGAGATCCTCTACAACCCCAAGAACAAGAAGCACCTGGGCATTGCTAAAGTGGTCTTTGAGAGCGTCAAAGCCGCTAAGGTGGCCGTGCAGTCGCTGCACAACACGTCCGTGATGGGGAATATCATTCATGTGGAGCTTGACCCCAAAGGTAAACACCTGAGTGATGCCCTCCATACTTTTATTTTGCAGCGTATGAAAAGCTGTTTTATTTCAGGCAACATCTGTCAGGTCGTTATCTCCATTGCTTGGGAACCTAATTGAATTTCATTGAATTGTAATCCCTGCTCCCATAAGCCCACTGCTGAGGGTGCCCTCTACTCCCAGTGTGCCTAATTTCAGCCATATAAACAAACACTTAAAACGACCTGTCAGAATCCTCCCCCCTGTAGATCCACTCACTTTAACGTAGGTGCTACAATTGTTGTCAGTTAATATTTGCAAAACAAACATTGGTAAGCAACACCATTGTACTACAAAAATCAATGTGAGCACTGTCCCATTACTAAAAGTTCTTTCTTCCATAGATTTTTGGGTTTGTGTTGAGCTACAAATGAGCATTCCCTGTTGTTTGAACAATGCCAGATTATCTCCCAACAATGGCCTCTTTATAAATTTGCAGTCAAATCCCTTTCTGTTTGCTATTCCTCAGGTGAGAATCGCCTTAGGTACTTCCAGCTCCTGATGAATGGCAGCTACACTCCGCGGACTCTGCCTGTCGGCACGGAGGAAGCACGGGAAGTCTCTCCTCGTAGCCTGGCTGAAGCCTTACTGGTAAATGGGGTAAAAAAAAATGTCCAATAGGATGAATTGCTGAGCTCAGCAGACTTACTTATCCCGAGATGTCTTTCTTTTTTATCAGTGAACACAGGTGGTGGAGGGAGAAGGGTTCTCATTTGCCTCTCCCTTAAGGAATTGCATCTCAAAAGGGCTTTGAAATATGCACTTTGGCCTTGTAGGGTGACCCCCCCCCCTCCCCCATTCGCACCCCCCGTGCCCAGATACTTCCATCCACTAGTTAATTTTTTACCACTGCCAAGGCATGTTTGCTTTTTGTGCAACTTTTTGTTGCATCAAAATAGGTATTTTAAAAATATTCCTCTTACATCTAATTGACAGTCTACACATTGATGATCTTTCTTCTAATGGTCCTCATAGAACACCTGATGCACAGATGCCTTGTCAAATCTGGTAATTTGTTATGTATGTATCCACAAAAAATCTGTTCTTCATTGATTCTGCATTTTTATTGATGTTTGAATATTAACTGAGAAGGCATGAGGTTAAAATCGATTGTGTATTACTGCCAGCAATAACTGTACGCCATAATCGCGGTTGGGTTTATTTTCAGTACAGTAAGGGAACAAAGCGCAAAACATAGGACTGGACTGGACTGCTATTTATTCAATGCCCCGAGAATGCCATGACCTGTGACCTGGATGAATACGAATATTCACAGGCAACATACAACTGCTTAGATTTTGTGTACACAGCTTTAATGGTTTTAAAAAGAAAAACATAAAAAAACTGCAACCTTTCTAGCAGCTGCTTTCATCTTATCCACTTGTCTTTGTCCGATTTACATATTTAACCGGTGCACCCAAACAGGAGACTTTTAACGGCAGAAGAGGGTTTTCGAGGTCTGGTTTCTCCTTGGCAAGGCCTGGCTGCATTGTATTTGTTTACGGTGTAGACACGGGACTATATTGTAAGGCAGTAACACTTCCTATTCCTTACTTAATGTAGCCATGGGAACTCGGAACACAATGCTCCGTCATGAAAAATCTGATGACAAATACATGTACTCTTACGCCCATATTTGACCCGTTCCTGCTTTTTTATTGGTCCAAATATCTCCTCTAATCCTGGCTTTTTTTTGTCCACCCTTGAGGCATACGAGCCAATCCGCAGGTTATCTGAAAGCGGCTTGTCTGCAGTGTCAGGACCGGTGCCGCCCAGCAGTAGCAGTTCCACCACACCGCTGTCCCTGGAGACAGGCTACTCTAGCCTAAGGCAGGACACGCCCCAGTCCCAGGGGACCCCACGCCAGGCAGGCACGCCCTTCTCTCAAGACTCCAGCTACTCCAGTCGTCAGTCCACGCCCGCGTACCAGTCCAGCCGGGCAGAGAGTTCCGGAGGCTACAAGTCCCGGAGACACGAGAGCAAGTTCCAGGATGCGTACAACCGCAGACCCGAGAGGCCTCAGTATCGTAGCAACATGTATCGGAGTACGTCATCTGAACAAGCGCCCTTTAAACAGCAGCATCTCACTCCTCCGGAACCACCGCCAACGACCCCCTCTTTCACCTACACAGCACCTCCCCCTGCTACCCCAAACTTTAAGTCAGCTTTCTCGCCCTACCAGGCTCCCTTGCCACCAGCTTTCCCAGCATCGGAACCTACGTTTCATCACCCAGCCCAAAGGGAGGGTGAGTACCACCGACCCCCACAGCCGCCCCTGGTAGCTCCTACTGACTTTCTGCCCGTTAAGGATAGACCGGAAACGCCTCCCATCCCAGAGCCCCCGCCCGAACCTGGACCCCAACCAACCACGCCACCTCCTCAAACACCCGAGCACTGCCCCTCTCCCGGTTCCCCGGCCCCGGATCCAGAGCGCAATAGCCTGGACTCCCGTATTGAGATGCTCCTCAAGGAGAAAAGGACTAAACTGCTGCCCTTCCTGGCGGAGCAAGTCTCGGACACTGAGGTGCGAATGGAGGGAAGTCCCATTTCTTCCTCGTCCTCACAGCTCTCCCCCATTCCCCCATACACCGGTGGGACGCAAAACTCCCGTCCCTGTAGCACAGGCTTGGAGGATATCAGTCCGACCCCGCTGCCGGATTCGGACGAGGACGAGCCGATCCTTGGGACTGCCTCGCTGGTCAAGAGAATCGTCTCTCCTGTCCGCGAGAAGATTAGCAACAGTGAGGTGAAAGACGAAAATCCTCGGAGCCACTCGGAAACTGACAAAATGGACACGGTAAGACATCTTTACACAACATTCACCAAACACTTCACAGACATGGTAATGCTCTGTTTTGACTGATGCAGACAGAGAGACATTGATGAACACTATGTTTGGTACTGTGGTTTGCAGTGCAGTGGATGCAGAGGGTCTCTTTCATCTATTTTGTCCATTGAAGATGCTAAAAGCAATCAATATGAATGCTAAGCTGTCTGAACAAAATATATTAGCCTTGAGTTGCAGGTGACAAAGCAACTTAGAGTAATAGCTAATAATATACCTAATTAATAATGAATTAATTGCCCTGGGCCACACTTTAGACACCCCTGATGTAGTACAAGCCTAACCACACTAATGCACCTCATGTGGCAAATGAGTATATTCCCATGAAATATTGTTAACATCGGAAGATACCTGGCAGTTTAAAGCCCGTAAAGTCCAAAAAAACACCTCTTCAGGAGATATTAACAGGTTTGCAATGTTTCACTACCAGGACATAGGAAGTAAGGTGTGGTTTCAAGTGCTTGTAGTAAACTTTCCCTTTTCATTTCACTCCTTTCTTCAATCTTGTAAAGGAATCTTGGGTATCACAGGAAGAAAAAAAACAAGATGTTTAGCGTCTTAAATGTGGCGTGTCAGTTTAAATGTGTTTGAGTAAATGTCACAAAGGAGTTTTGTCCTCCTGGGTTTCTGCACGCTTCACTTATGTGCAACTGAGGAATGAAATACTATTTTTGTTTCCTGTTTCGCTTGCAGAGGAAAGCACAAATTTGGCTGTTGGCCCCATTCAGTGCCATACTTCCTGTCCCTGCCTGAGCCTGACAGTCAGGATTGGCCGCCGCGTGTGTTCTCACATTTCAGTTATTACAAGGCAAACATAATTTGTGTAACGACGCCACCCCTGCGTCAAGACAACTCCTGCTTCTAATGCGGCGGTTCTAACTGTGGAACCTTTTTTAAGGTTACAGCTCTTGCATCAGTGGCTTGTCTGCTTCAGTTCATAGTTTGTCTAAGCAAACAGTTTGCTTGACCGAAGACACGGGTCACTCGTGTTGGACAATGCCAGCATAGGACGCGTGCCCATTTTGGTGGTGTTTTGAATGAGCAACAGGTGCTTCACTTTCATTGACATCTCACATTCAAGATTGTGAACGGAACAGAAAATGGTGACATACCTCTTCCCCTTTGCATACTCTTCATCTCGTGCCCTCTCCAACTCTCAAAATAGCACATTTAGCCCTGAGAGCATTAAAGTTTTTTTTTCTATGTGACACCCTCTTGCAAGTCTTTGACCTGACATCTTTGCAGAGGTCTTGTATCAGTGACCATACCATCAAAGAGTGCTTGGCGTTGCCTCAGTGAGAATAATGTTGAAGCACATGACATTTTTTTCTGCAACACATAAAAACGCTCAATGTTTCATAATGTTTTCCACAAAGGAAACAAAGTCCTAGAGTCCTAGTGGAGAGCAGCAACAAAGTCATGGCAGTGCCAGAAGATCATAGCACTTATTATTAAATGCAGAGTCAGCTCTAATGGCAACATTGATGCCGCTTCCAGGCACTTGGGGCATATCTGCATGCCTTCAGGTTTAAACCAGGTGTGTCCAAGCAGTTTTTACTGAGAGCCACATAGTGAAAAATCAAAGGACACAGGGGCCTTTTTGTTTTTAATTTTGTAAAGAGGCTAAAATCGTAGATACACTAAGACGGGGGTTGGCAACCTTGAGCATCAAATTGAAACCCACAAAACATGTGAGGAGCCACACCTGTTGCCATTTGTCAATTAGTCATGTTTCTTAAGCCCAATAAAAGTGTTGTAACACATCGATTTGTGCCAGTTCCAGTACCACTCTAAATGGCGCTTTAGTTGCCATTGTTCATTTGTGTGACCAAGAAAGCTAACAAAAAATAATGGACCAGCATCATGGTTTCACACCAAGGTGACTTGCCAGAAAACACTGCCCCAAGCACTTTGGCGGAGACTTGCATGGCACATGCTCATCTCCGATGCATGACAGCATCAGAAGAGATGTCGTAGTGACTAGACAGACTCATTAACCAGGTGGAACCACAGCAGAAGGATAAAAGAGCCTCGGATTGCAGACTCCGTGCTATGAAGTTATGTTTAAAGATAGCGTGCAAGTGATATTACATTACGTTACATTGTGCCTTTGTGCTTTTTTCTTGTTTAATTGTAGTTTAAAAAAAAAAAAAGCTTCTGGCCACACTTTGTACACCCCTGTTTTAAAGGGAACTCTGGTGCATTTGCTCTGCTGGTACGATTTGTTTGGTGACGTGTGAACATGATCATCCAAACCCCGGTTTACTTGATCTCAAATTTGAATGCCAAGCAGATCAAAGACGCAGACCAGGTTTAAAATGACAGCAAAAAGTATTGTAGAAATGACAAATACGTAAGAAAAAATGCACTGCTGTGTCTCTGGGCCTCTGGCGCTCTTTAAAAGTATATTTTAGAAGCTTTAGGTGAAAATTTAAAAAAGGCAACACACCGGTGTGCACCACTCAACATTTTATTTTATATTATTTAAAATCCGGACCAAAGTATGGAACCACATGTGTGAACTAGGCCTTAAACAAATAATTGACAGATGTTTCTTACAAGTATATACTGTACATGCATCTGAGCACCACCTAGTGGACAGCATAATGTTCTGCCTGCAGCAAGACACCTTGTAAAAATGTCTCGCTCAAGAGAGATAACTGCTCTACCCTTGTCGCACAGAGTCATCAGTCGTCGGGAGAAGACATGGAGATCTCAGACGACGAGATGCCCGGCACTCCAATCACCAGTGGCGATTGTAGCAAAGGCATTGTCGTAAACTCCGCCGTGTCCCCCCTCCAGACCCTAGCCCTCCATCCCCCCGGGTTTCCCCACCTCGCCCACCAGGCCGGCTTCGCCATCCCACATCACCACCTTGCTCCCCACTCGGCTGTGCCGGGGCACCACCTCGCCGCTCATCCTGGCGTACACCCGCACATGCTGCCACATATGGCTCACTACCCGCCAAGCATGATTCCGCTGGTGCAAATGGAATTAATGAGCTGTTTGCGGTGGGAACAGTGGAGTACAGTCCCCATGTCCTTTCAGATGCAGCAGCAGATGTTGAGTCGCATGGCTCAGACGCGTGGCCCTTATCCCTATCCACATTTTCTGGATAGCGCTGTGTCCGGGCCATTTGCGGGACCCTATCCGCATTTGTCCATGGGGACTGCGCATGGTGCAGCAGGGGCTCCCGGACAGCAGTGGCAGCATCACAGTATGCCTAAGTTCAACCCAACTGTCCCTCCTCCTGGGTATGAAACTAAAAAGGAGGATCCCCACAAGGCCACTATCGACGGTGTCCTTCAGGTCATTGTCAAAGAACTGAAGGCTATCATGAAGAGGGACCTCAACCGTAAAATGGTGGAGGTGGTCGCTTTCAGAGCCTTTGATGAATGGTGGGAGAAGAAGGAACGCTCAGCAAAGGTAAGGACTTCTTGTTACGTTACACTAACCTTGATTTGGGAATGTACAAAATGCTTTTAGTAACATGCCGATTTGTGTGTCTGTAGCTTTAATTCTAATGATCTGTGTTTGTCAACACCTGTCTGTGACTGTATGTGGCTCCAAGAAGCGTGATTGTGCTCTTTATTCACTTTTTACATGTACAGTCTAACTCTGCACTTGTCCAACGTAATCCCACATCACATTTTGCATAATAAGGGACTGTTAATTAACATTCATTCCTGTGATACAAGTGTAAAAATAAATAAACCACTGTTAATGTTAAAAGCAATAAAACATGACGTGTTTTCCCAGGCGTCCTTGACTCCAATCAAAGGTGCTGAGGGGAAAGAAGAAGAAAGACCTAAGCCTAAAGAGACGATAGGTTCAAGCCTGCTCGAGAACTGGAACAAGGGCGAGGGGCTTGGCTACGAGGGAATGGGCCTGGGAATTGGTTTGCGAGGAGCCATCCGGTTGCCGTCCTTCAAGGTCAGTCCTCAGTCGAAGGAGTTTTGTTATTCCGACCATGGCCACGGTTTTTGGTGTTCACCATTCACATGCTGCGTGCAGGTCAAAAGGAAGGACCCACCTGAGGCCATCACTGCGGGGGAAAACAAACGGGCGCGACCCTCCACTCCAGTGGAAGACGAGCTGGAGGATGAAGGTAAAAGCCCCCACTTCTCGTCAGTGTTGATACTCGCTGCTCGTCCACTGCTGGTCGTATTTTCACTGTTCATCTCCGTTAGACCGGGAGCGAGACCCGGCGGAGCTCCCCTTAGACGACACCAAAATGGGCGGCGATAGTATCTCGGCCAAACGGAGACACTCGCGCCCACTGGAGCTGGACAGCGAGGGCGAGGAGGAAGTGGACACCTCTGGGAAAGAGGAGGAGTCACTTGGCGACAGAGAAGAGGAGCCCGATGAAAGAGAGCCCGCTGACCGGCTGTCGCCAAGCAAAGTAAGCCCCCTTCTAATGACGGCAGCTGCTGGTATGCCCGACATGTTTGTGAAATTTTCTTGCCTAATGTTTTGTTTTTGCAGAGCGGCGAGGAGGGGGGCGGTAGAGAATCATCCAGTGGGAGTGCATCGTCAGACTCCTCAGATGATGGTACTTTATTAACCAAATGCCAAACCTGTCCAGACATCTTCTAGAATTGCCGTCTGTAATTTCTCGTCTTTTTACTTTGTCTCTCAGAGTCCGCAAATTTAGCGTCCTCCATACTAGCATAGCTGTGTGAGCTATAGTGCTAACATTAGTCTCAACATCATGCTAGGTTAGCCTAATGCTCAAACTTACAGCTCCCACGGTTTTTATTTTTAAGATGTGTAGCGAAGCCTCTTTTTAATGTGTGTATTTTTTATAAAGCTGTGGCATCTTTTAATCTCACACAGAGTCCACAAGTTCATCCTCCAAAAGCAGCTCAGACTCCTCGTCGGAGAGCTCAGAGTCTTCGGAGTATGAGTTGAGTTCAGAAGAAGAGGACTCTGAGGTGGAAGTCGAAGATGAGGATGATGGCAAAGTGTCCAAGAGCTCCTCGTCTTCGTCGTCTTCTTCGTCCTCGTCCTCTGATCAAGAAGAAGGGGAGGCAGACTCCAAGCCGCCTAGTCCTCCTGCGGAGGCAACCACAAACTCTATGGAGGAGCTAAGACCTCCAAGACATGAGGAAGAGGTACCAGAGAACGTGAAGCCACCTTCACCTAAAGGTGTTCCAGGTAGGTGTCTCCTCCTAAATTGGAAATTATTTTGATAGAGGTTTTGATGTTATTCAATAAAACCGTTTTGTTTTTAGTCCTAAAGGAAGCCATCAGTGGAGTTTGTCCAGTGAAGTCAGAACCTCAGGAGAACTTACGGCCACTCACGCCAACAGGTGGCCTGCTTGACATCAACCAGGAGAGCAAACCCAAAGGTAAAGCAGAGCCTCAGGAAATTGCCCCCCAGCTGGGCCGTTTAGCCCCCTCCCACCTTGATTCCAAAACAGCCACACCTAGATCCACCTCTGCCTCTTTAATGCACCTCCCTCTCCCGCCTCACCCGACAGTAGAAGGTCGCTCCCTCCTCCACCCGCCTTCCGCTCCTCTGCCAGACTTCCCTCAGCGAGCTCGGCTCCCCACGGACGAGGACATTCCCCGAACGCCTGGCAGGGACCTGATGGACAGGGCCAGGAGTCTGGGCAAGTCTCAGAGCACGGACACAGTGCCCAACACCCCAGGTAGTGACGCCCCGCTGACGGGGAGCAGCCTGATGCTCAGCTCCCCTCACATTCCTGGTAGTCCCTTTTCCTACCCTGCACAGTCTCCTGTCCTTAGCGCTGGAGTCCCTCGCACTCCTGGTAGAGACTTAACCTTCACCCCTGTCTTCCCCGACCCCTCAGCACTTCCCCTTAATCGGAAGATTTCCTCTGACAGCCTGGACGATAGGCCTCCGTTTAAGGAGCCGCCCATCAGCCTGTTACCTAACCAAGCCTCATCAACAGGTACCGAGCCTGAAGGCAGCCTATCAGAAGAGCTTCCCGTCGGCTTCACAGGGGAGGATTCCGATGTTTTCGACTGCATCTCCTCTAAGCGTAAACCTGGACGACCCAAAGGCAAAAAGATCCCTGCCGTCTCGGTCTCAGCAGCTGATGAGTCTTTGGAGCTGTCGCCTGAATTGACATCTTTAGCCGACAACGCGCACATCCGAGACCTTGCCATGCAGAAGATGTCCTCCAAGTCTCCAGATCGCCCCAGTCCAGACTTGAGGGCAGGGGAACGTAAGACAGTGCTGCCTGAGGCTGAAGACGGATTCCTCTCCTACGAAGACGACACTCCCGTGCCCATAAAGCCCGCTCGGAGGGCACGGCGCAACTGGGAGGAGCTGTTGCTCGACAGCCTGTCACCCGTCACCACGCCACCGCGGTCGTATTTCTCGCGACGCAGCGACTTTGAGGAGATGACCATCTTGTACGACATCTGGAACGAAGGCATTGACGAGGAGGACGTACGGCTGCTGCAGGTCACTTACGACAAGATGCTGCAACAGGATAACGGCAACGACTGGCTCAACGACACGCTCTGGGTCAACCATCCTCATATCCTTTCACACATAACATCATCAGTCCACTGAACTGAAGTCTAACATAATGACAGTTTGACCTCCACTTTCTTAACTCATAATGTATAATCAGGTACACACCTCTTTGGACATTATGTGGACCAACTGGTCAAGTCCTGGTCCTCCGTGTTGTTCTTATTACTAAAAAGTGCCCGCTTATACATGGTCAACCTCTTTTGTCGACATAATATTTGAGACCAAAGGGGTCATTTCTATGAAAAAGGCAGTCCCATTTGTCCACGTGTTGTAGTATTATCCTTGTTATCTCTAAGCAGCGTCAAACGACATCAGCGACACAACTAGTTACAAGCATTAAAATGTGCACAATGACTTCCTCTTCAGGGAACAGTAAACCTCAAAATAAAAGCATGTCAGTTTAAAACCTGAATAAGCTCCATTGGACAAGAGCATGAAATATATAAAAATAGAAGAATCAACAATATAAATATTCATCTTTTATTATCGTGCATTTTCAGGTCTCAGGCGAAAGGCACAAATAAATGTGCAGTTAGTTTGGATTTTTGCTTTCGCTTGTGTCAACAACCAATTATGTTGATGTCAGCCAACCATTCTGGGGGCATGGAGATAAACGGGTTCCGCTGTACAGTCGTGGCCAAAGGTTTTGGGAGTGTGTGTGAATAACTCTGCAGCCTCTGTATTTTTAAGTAAATGCGGCTGTCATATACTGAAATAACAAGCGTTTTTTTTGGCAGTCAGAAAAATGAAGCAGCAGTCACAAAATGTTTTGTTTCCTGAGTTGACATCATTTAGTAGCCCCCCCTGGTGGGGGCTTTGATGAACTGTTCGCCTTGTTCACTCTTGTAGCATCCATGCACTGTAGTTCCTTCCTTGACCTCTCTGCACCCACCAACATCCCCCGCGTTAAGAAGAAGAGGCGGGACGACGGTATGAGGGATCACATGACCGGCTGTGCCAGAAGCGAGGGATACTACAAGATCGACAAGAAGGACAAGATCAAGTACCTTCAGAGCACCCGGCTGCAGTCGGAGGAGCCGCCCATAGACACACAGGTGGGGGTGTAGTGGAGGAAATGTTCCAGACTCGTAGAAATGTTGAGATACTTTACAGACGGCTTGTGTGCAGGGTATGAGCATTCCCGCACAAGTGCATGCCTCCACCAGGGCGGGATCAGAGCGGCGGTCCGAGCAGCGGCGCCTGCTGTCGTCATTTGCATGCGACAGCGACCTGTTGAAATTCAACCAGCTGAAGGTGAGCAAACACACACACACACACACACACACACACACACAGACTTCATAAAAAAATAGAATGCTGACAAATCTGCTGTTTTCCCTTCTTTCAGTTCCGTAAGAAGAAGATCCGATTTTGCAAGTCTCACATCCATGACTGGGGTTTGTTTGCCTTGGAACCCATCGCCGCAGATGAGATGGTCATAGAATACGTGGGACAAAACATCAGACAGGTGAGGACGCATCAAGCGTTTGTCTATCCTAAAAAGGATTTTATTATGTGTCTTAGATCCTCGACAGTAGTTTGATGCTTCATTAATCAGCATTATCTTCAACTTAGCATCATAACTCACCTGCATCTCCAGTTTACTGGTGTATGTGAGTGAGTGACGTTGGAAAAGCTCTGACATACTGGGGGAGAAGTCATTTGGTGCCACCTGTTGGCTCGCATTCATAAATGCCTCCACCCCCGAATATAAGACGATTTTTTCTAGGGAGAAATACAGTCGTCCCTCACCACTTTGCAGTTCAAATTTCGCGGCTTCGCTCTATCAGGGTTTTTCTAAATTAATCAGAAATGATTGCTGTTTGGTGGTGGCCTATTATTAGTACAAATTGTACGTATTTGTGGCCTAAATGAAGCATTTTCAAGACTAAAAAAGGCCTACATGAACAAAAATACAAATATAAGGCACTCAGAAGATGCGATATGTAGTGTTACATCTGTGACTTGTTGTGTGGGCCTTTAAGAGGCGGGCCCTGGGAAGTGAAGTGTGTGTCGTCAGCTAGAGTTGACTGTGTTTAAGCAGTGTGGAGAATGCCAGTGACTGACGTGAGTTGTGGCCGACAGCAGCTCCTGTCTGAATTTTCACTGCATACGTGTTCTTCGCTTGTTAATAAAGCGGGTGAAGTGCATCAGCGACGTGAGTCTCCCCTTAACCGTAAACGGCGGCATTAAAGTAGTATTCTGCACTGGTCACTAGGGGTCAGTAACGGTAAATTGATGAGACAATAACCACCGCAGGAAGTACGATGTCAGTGCTACTGTCTGAGTCTGTTTTGTCTTATTTATGTCTAATATGTCTTATTTTCTATAATTATGTCTACTGCATTGGGTAATACAAGTGTGAAGGTGGTTATAGGGGTGTTATTTCATCTCTAATAATGCTTAAAAAATGTATTTAGGTCATAAACAGGTGTTCTATGCTCATATGAAGATGTTCTCTTCAAATACTGTAATGATTGACATGTGGAGCACCCGGTGATTGCATGAACGGCCATCCAATTGCGGTGCAGTCAGACAGCGACGCACAAGCCGCAAGGAAGTGGAAGAATACATGCTGACTGACAAGCGAGGTGACTCAGCACCGTTTGCGCCGTGTGTTTGCAGGTGATTGCGGACATGCGCGAGAAGCGCTATGAGGACGAGGGCATCGGCAGCAGCTACATGTTCCGTGTGGACCACGACACCATCATCGACGCCACCAAATGCGGCAACTTTGCGCGCTTCATCAACCACAGCTGCAACGTAAGACGGCGATGACGACTAAATGCATTCGTACGAAACATTTTGTCCGAGACTCATGTTTTGGCCCCCTTTTCCCAGCCTAACTGTTACGCGAAGGTCATCACCGTGGAGGCGCAAAAGAAGATTGTGATCTACTCGAGACAGCCCATCAATGTCAACGAGGAGATCACGTACGACTACAAGTTCCCCATCGAGGACGAGAAGATCCCCTGCCTTTGCGGCGCAGAGAACTGCCGGGGGACGCTCAATTAAGGCCGGAGGCTGTGGCGAGAGCGTCTTTTTACTGCACTCATCACACGTTGATTGTTTACGATTTATGGTGCTGTTCAGTCGACATGTTTTTTTTTTTATTTTTATTTTTTTACTTTTAACATCGCCTACTCACCCCGGTATTCCAGCTCTGCAACTTTTGCCACATGTGCAGCTGCTTCCTTGACACAAAAAGGATGGAAGAAAAGGCAAAACACGCCTCTCTTGCTTCTGCCTCTGGAATAATTCATCACACGAATCAACTAGAATGACCTCTCAAGGGCAACGCCCCCCCAATATGGATCATTATCAACTTTGTTCCCAGATTTTACAGAAGCTCCACAACAAATTTCACAAGTGAGAGGACAAAAACACACAAATCCTTCAATGTTAAAACCAACAACTATCACTTCATGTATTGATATTGATGCAGAAGTAATGCATTTTATCCAGTTATAGTGTTCTCTTCCAGAGTATTTATGGGCACATAAGTGTTCCAGAATGTGCAATGCAGCGCCCCCTGTAGGCTGCAGTTCACAGGCAATCGTAGTAATCCAGAAAAAGAAATTAAGCTTGAAGTGCTTGTGAGCTGACTTCATCTTGTATTATTACTACTCAGTGTTTAGTGACAAAACAAATCATCAAGGCACTTACGCTTTATCGCCCCCTCCACTTTACTTTTCATCTGGTTGCTTTAACAATAATTTAGTTTTTTTTCTTATCCAGTGATGTGAATATTGTATACTTGTACAAAAGATCTACAAGCTTTTTTTTCTTTCTTTTTTTTTTTTACACTGTCATGGGGTCACACTTTTAAGATTTCTTTTCTAGTAAAAGACTGAATATAAAAAAAAATCAGGGAATTTAAAAGGAATGAATTTATTTAAGGTAAAAGAAAAGAACAAAAAAGAGGAAAGAACGAAAGTCCACAGTGTGCAGGAAGTCAACATCTCCCCCTTTTGGAAAGATTGTTTCTTGTAGAAACGTCTTCTCTTAATTGTCCATCTTGCTTTGTAATTCTCTTTAATGTGTGTACATAAGCTAACTGTGAATATTATATAAATATATATATTTTTGTTCCCCAGGGATTTGCTACACACATCAAGAGCTCCGAGAGCTGTGTAACAATATGATTGCGAGCAGTGAGCTTGTAGCAGGACTATTTTCAGCTTGTGTCAAGCTTTTGTTTTGTTAGGTTTATTTGTATTGTAAATTCTATGAAAAGTTGTTTTGTGGTGTGGAGAGAAAGAAAAAGTGCATAATCGGCAAAGGAAGAGGAGTGAACAATCAGCCTGCTCCTCTTTGTCTATTTATTACATAACAAATGTATGAAAATGTTCAACATGGAAATAAAGCAGTTTTGCATACATCCAAACATTAAGTGATTATTACAGATTATTATTAACATTTAGCAGCTCTGCATTCTGAGTGGCATCTCTGAGAACAAATGTTTTCTTTTCTTCATGCCCATAATTAACCAGTTGTGTCAGTGTTTGAATATGTTTTTAAGGTAGAAGTAGGTTCACTGTCTCTCCCCGATGCCAATGTTTTAACACTTGATTTTATATGATGTTAGTTGGATCCACTTTCAAAACCCTCTTCAAAACACTTCAAATTGCTTTATTTCTCTAAATGTGGTATTTGGTGACTTTTACATGATACTTATTGTATTTTTGTCCTATGCAAATTCCCTTTAATACTCCAAAATGCGCACAAAAAAAATCACCATTACAATTACTTATTGCATTTTACGTGTATTTTTAACCTATGGAAATTTACCCTCTACCCTGGAAAATGCTGACAAAAAAGTGTTATCATTGTACGCTTTTATTATTTATAATAACTCCATCTCTGTGCTTCCTCTCACATTCCAAAAACATGCATGTTAGGTTAATTGGCGACTCTAAATTGTCCATAGGTATGAAGGTGAGTGTGAATGGTTGTTTTTCTATATGTGCCCTGTGATTGGCTGGCGACCAGTCCAGGGTGTACGCCACCTCTCGCCCAAAGTCAGATGGGATAGACGCCAGCATACCCCCCGCGACCCTGTTGAGGATTAAGCGGCATTGAAAATGAATTATTAATAATGTGCTTTTTTTCCATTTCAAGCCATTTATATTTAAATTTACCACGTTATAACTTGTGTGACCACTTGTTGCTAGGCAGGACATAAAACAAAATGGCTATGAAGAAATAGCACCATCTTCTGGTTGTGTTGAGGCAGTAGCACGACGTCAAAATGACCACTGCTGACGTCTGTTCATATATTAATTTAGCTGAAATAATGTTTATTTTAAGTTATTTTTAAATGTTTATAACTTGATTTTGCAAAGATTTTTTGTAATTTATTAGTCAATGACGTTGACTGTTTATGGTTGACGTCACCCTTGCACGAGCCAGGACAAAAAGGCTTATTGTGTGTGTGGTCGGTCATGGCCGTGCCAGGAGACGGGTGGTGTTTTAACACAAAGATAGTAAGACACACATGACACACACTCACACTTGTCACTATTTAGTCATTAACACCAGAGAATAACGCCAGTATGCTAACATGTTTGCATATCGCGAAAGTGCGGAACAGAAATGATTGGGCATTGTGCTGGGTGTCGTGTTAGTAGGCTTTAGCTACAGAACAAAAATGCCTTTAACGCTGGACGGCATTGACATTATTCAATGTTTAAATTTTAAGTCATGTAGGCAATGTAGGAACGTTAGCATGCAAACACGCTGAATAGAGAGAACCCGGCTAGGGTGATAGTGCGTTAGCGCGTAGCGAAGTGCTGAATAGAAAGGAATGGGCACAGTGCCTGTAGTTAGCATCAAGGACTCTGAATGAATGTGAGATCCTGAGACCACAAACAAGTACAACAGAGTGGCGCAGAAAGTCCGCCATGATGGTAAGCAAGAGAGGTGGGCCGGGCTAGGTGCACAACAGTGTTCAACGTATTCACTAGCTCTGAGTGTAAAATAATGGGCAGCGCGTACACTTTGATGAAATGAATGAATGTCATTTATTGAACAGAATGACACTATATATACTTACATACACATAAATGTGCAAAATCCATTATACCGCAGAAATATAATCTACATTTAGATGTCAATAAAAACCTGAGCAGCAGTATGAAAGAAACGTTTTCCTTCTTTACAGTGTTAACAATCAACTTACAAAATAATACTTATATTATGTGGATAATTAATTGGAAGTATTTACACAATGCTACACTTATTTCAGTAATGGCATTAATACATTTGATAGACTACTATCTAAATCATCATCAATACAGCTAATCACCCAGAGAAACAAAGTACCATTAAGCTATACTGTGTAGTAGTCCCACACAATAGACACCTTGTGAGTCTTCTCCACTGTCCTGTTTATTTACAACAACGTTCTTGGGGAAACATGCCAAATCTGGTCTTTTGAACCCGTCTATTAGCGCAATTAATGGCGTAACAGTGTGCAGAGTACATGTTCACGATGCAGTTGCTAGATTTTGCTCACCATCATGGTGGGCAAACCTGCGCAGGGCGTACTACGGAAATGGTTGCCGTGTTGTTTGAGCTTTTCATTTAAAGTCCTTGGTTAACATGCCAGTATGTCTGTCGTTCTCAATAGAACTAAAATGCCTCTGTTTGAAGGTAATGGAAATATTTAGACAGTTTAGGCAGTTTAGACACATGAAAAGGCATAGTTAATAAGCTGTACTGCTAAGTGAATGCCCTCTGAGTATGACGTGTAATAACTCAACATAGGAGAGAACTTTACTGCAATACATTATTGGTGCTAGAATACGAAGCACAGTTTCACTACTTTTTCAAATCATTGTGGACTTGTTGACCCATACAGAGTGGATTCCCACATATTCACAGATTAATTTTTAAAAATGTCGTTTTTTAAGAAAAAACATCTCGTCAATAATTTATAAATACTTGACAATACAGATGTACAGCATACATGTACAGCCCCACCAGGGACGTGACATCAATCCAAGATGGCGGCGCCCTGTACAATTGACTGCGGAAGCACTCGCTTCCACAGTCAATCTGGCCTCAAAATTTGCAGCGAGGTGAACACGAGTTAATAATAAATTGTTACCGGAATCACAATAGACAAGCAGTGTGGATTATGTTGGAACGCCATGTGTGGGAATTTACTGTAAAAAAAAAAACATATTGAGGTCATACATTAAGATTGGAGGATCATAGATTTGTGTTGCTGCTGACTATATTAGAGATGTCTCATTTAAGACCATTAGGAGCAGTACGACCGCAGCCGACCCGAGGGTTCGCCCCGCCGCCCCTGTGAGCGCTTTGGCATCTTTGGATGCCCAGACCCCACGGCTGAAGGTGGGATGGATGTGTCTGAAGTTGTTCCTCAGCGGTGTCTCCTGCTCTGCGTCCTTCTCTGTGGAGAACATCCGGGAGGTAAACTCACCCAGCTAAAACAAAAAAAGCAAACATGTATTTACTCTGCTAAGTCATAAAGATAACAATGATAGCTTTAGTAGAGACCTACTTGAGCCCATGAGATGTAGATGGGGACCTCGTAAAGGGTCCAGACCACGGATTGAGAGCAAGGAGGTGTGGTGAGGCTACCGTAATACCTGTAATACTGGCTCATGTTGTTCTCAGGCAACAGGCTCATCAGTGGAAAAGGCTTCACTTTGATGATTTGACCTTGGTGAAAGTTACAAAAAAAAACGTAGTACCAACTGTTAACAAGGACAAAACAATGTTGAGACACGCGGAGCAATGTTTCTTAACACATCACAGCAGATCATAGCAATGCCCAGATGACATGCAAGTATGTTCCCGATATCAGCGCAACCTGAATGGATACTTTTGTAGGTGCTGTGATCTTGCAGCTATGCCATGACATCATTGCAAAATATTCATTCATTCATTCATTTTCTATGCTGCTATGGATATAAGATATAAATTTAAAAAATATATTTATGTTTTAAACATATTTGTCTTTTTTTATCTGTTAAGTAAAAAAATAGACATAAACATGAGTGGAAGAACTTCATTGTATCAGTTTAAATCTTATGAGAAAATGTAAAGTTGCGGTTTAAATCGTATGAGCAACATATATACAGTATATATAACACTAACATATATAATATCTGTATATCATTACATAGAATATAATAGTTTTAATAAATCTTATTTACTTAATTTGTCACGTATTTAAGTGTTCATGTGAAGAAAGCCATATCTCACTG
The DNA here is from genome assembly GCF_027744805.1 of Dunckerocampus dactyliophorus. Lineage (NCBI taxonomy): Eukaryota > Metazoa > Chordata > Actinopteri > Syngnathiformes > Syngnathidae > Dunckerocampus > Dunckerocampus dactyliophorus. The sequence continues at coordinate 13,842,991 of NC_072835.1, forward strand.
TAAAAAAAAAAAAAGTATTTTAACATTTTTGTCATAATTTTGTCAAGCAAGAACATCAAAAATAGTGGAAAAAATATTATTGTAAAATAAATCAGATAGATAGAAATAAATGCACAAGAGATTTATTTTTTTGTAGGAATCCACTGAGAAAAACTATCAAAAACTTTTAAAAAGTGGAAGAAAAATCTTTTTTTTTTGTGCATGTTGAGCAAAAAAAAAACATTTTTTTAAGTGTGTGGAAGCTTGTCTCTCAGAATTCAAGAAAAAAGTAGATTTTGTCGAACCTTTGTAAGCAATAGATGACAGTTTTTGTGATATGAGTCCAAAGGGAGTATTCTCTCCAAAAACAACCTGCAACAGGAAGGAAAACTAATGACATTTGTCTGTAAAATGCTCATGAAAACAGTCTGATGAATAAAGCAGACTGACATCAATAAAGAATGCCAGCACAGCGAGCCCAGTGGGATCCTCCAAGGCGGCTGACATGTTGGGATGGATGGCCTTCACGTTGACGACGTGCATCTGAGTGAAAAGCAATACAAACACGTTCACACTGACGACCGTATGGACGTCAGCGTGACACAAAGTCTACCTCCATCGGATATCTGCGTCCATCCACAGTGTGTTCTGAGCCGTTACTGGCGGGCCCCCCCCAGTGGAAGTGAAGCTGGAGAGTGTGGTACACATCCGGAAGGCCGCCTCCACTCACCGCCATGCCGCCACCCACCTGCAAAACCACTGCAAGCGCCGGCAAATGTCGCTTTAATGCTCAATTATGCAAGGTACTCACCTGAGTGACCGTCGTTCGCGAGCGTCCATGAGCCCGTTTGGGTCACGTCGAAGCCCACCAGGTGTAGAGGTCCCAGAGAGTCGTCGGTGGCCACCGCCAGGTCTAAATTGATGGGGGAGTGGTGCTCTTCGAGTAAAGGGTGACACGAGGGAAACGCTTCCCCCCATGCATAAGGATCTGAGCACCAACCAAAACACAGGGAGGGAAATTTAACCAATTGTACTCTTTGTTTACAAAAACAACTTTACAGAGGTGGTGCACGGATCTAGATGGAAACCATTTGGTGCAGATCTGGACATAAGTGAATATCATACAGCAGGATTTGTTCTAGCTTTTGCTGGCGGTTGACATCATCCAGCCATATGCTACTATTGCTGTGCTATTAAAATCACGTACCTGTATCTCCTCCTTTGTTAGTCTTTATACCAAAATTAAAAATGGAGATACGTGCTTTTCATTTGCAAGTCGATGATCGTCTATATGATACGAGCGCTGTGCTCTTTTTAAGGATATACTGCAAAAACACTTGTGAAAGATCCAGTATATTCGCAGCAGTGTTCTGCTGTTTTTGAATACCCACTACAAAAATCCAATCCAAAGATTGTCGACACATCAGGACTGTTCTGTTGTTTTTAAGGATGTACTGCAAAAACACTTCCAAAGAGCCTTCATGCGGCAGGAGCACGCTGCTGTTTTTAAGTTCACCCTGCAGAAACACAAGGATCCTCTATGTGACAGGAGTACTCTGCTGTTTTTAAGGATGCACTGCTTAAAATGATAGTCAAAGAGCTCCTATGTGACAAAAGTTTCCGGCTGTTTTTAGGAATCTTCTGCAAAAGTGACTGTCTCTCCAAACTGAACATTCAAGCAATATGATGTCATTTATGGTCTGGATTTGGCCCCCGAGCCACCAGTTGAACAACCCTGCTTTACTATAAGGCAGTATAAGCATGTGATTTGTAGCAGCCACTCAAGGACGGTATTGATAATAATGAAAAAAGTAGAAATATATCAAATAAGGTATAAATAATGTTACTTACCACAATGTGGCTTATTGTAGCAATAGTCGTCTGGAATAAAACAACAAAAGGCAAATATTGATCATCATTTTTGTGACAGATTCAATCCAATATCTTGCAGGAGGCTCACCCAAATCATCACCACAGGAAGCATGGATGGTTATCAGGAAAGCAGCAGCAGCAGCCACAATCATGGTAGGAGAACCTGGTCCTGCTCCAAACAGGTGATGGGGCGACCTCAGTGTAGGCCGACCCGCTTAAATAGGCCCGCGGGTGAAAGCTAACTTTCTCTGCTGCTGATCGCTGAAGCGCATCCTGTCCAGTCTGGTGGTCTTTTTTTTTTTTTTTTCCTGAACCAACAATCTCATTGATGCCCAACATCACCACACCACCACCGCCGCCCCCAGTTACAGACTAGTAACAGGAGCCATTCATGTGGAGGCGGAGGATGTATAGCGCTGTGAATCAGACGGTAACACAATATACTCGAAGGAAGCTTTAAAAAATGCATCACCTCTGTAAAAACTTTCCAAAATAAAGAGGGAAAACATTTGAATTCAAATTAAAATACCAATTAAAAAAAATAATGCATGAGAAAAATATCTGGAAAATATTTTAAATTTAAAATACTGCGCATTACAGTTCAGCAATTTGTTGTAAGCAAAGAATAATAGAGTGTAAAGGTGACTGTAGGGGTGTTATTTCATGTCTGCAGGGCTCTAATAATGGTAAGAATTGTATTTAGAAAGTCATAAACAGGTTTTCTATGCTCCAACTACACAAATATTCCATTTATTCATAATGAATTCTACTTTGCGGAAATTCACTTACCGCGGTCGTGTTTGGAACCAATTAACCGCGATAAACAAAAGACGACTGTATAAATCTCTAGAAAGTGCCTAAAATGCCACTTTTGCATAGGTTCCATTTTCACCCTTTGTAAAGGCCAGTTTATTTTTTGTCAGGTTGCCGCCATGGGCCCTTTTCTGTCCAGGAGGTCTGGGAAACCTTCCAAACATTTTTTGCTGGGACCCAAAAATTACTGTGGGGTCCATTTTTGTCTGCTTAATAAGGGCAACCTAAAAAAAATGGCATCGTAAGATGACTCCACAATTGCTGCCATTTTCAGATTCCGCCAGGCCCCCGATGAAGGACTGGGAGCTTTCCTTAACCTTCTGGACCAGAAAGGGGCCGTGGAAGCAAACAAAAAACCAAAAAGAAAATGAGATTTCGTGACAAAAAGGGCAGCCACCTGGCCAAACCTCAAGGAAACCCTGAGTCACTTTTGTGAAGGATCAGTTTTCGTCCGTTTTGTATGGTGCAAACAGCAGCGACCGTGACAAAATGACCAGAAAAGTGCCATTTTTGTTGGCTTTCCTGGTCTCATATTTTATCAAGATGTACAACTATACATTTTTGTGTGAAAAACAAGAAAAAAAATAAGTCCTATACTGTATGTTCAGCACATATTAAGGGTACAAATGTTTACATTTATTGTGTGCTAATTTACATGAACTTCAGGAAAAAGCTGCTGTATTTTAGCAGGCGTGTGTTCACTGTCTATATCGGTCAAAGAGGTGTCACATTACTCAACTCAATCATCACGAGCGGCTTAGCGTTACGTCCCCTCTCGTCCCGAAATAGATCATGTGGTTCCGTCCCTACAGGGCCCGTGTGAACAAAGCCACTTTTTCTTCCCAGTGAAGGATCAGCATCAATGCTGTGAGTCACTGTGCTAGATCCACTTTCTTTTCATTTACATCTTAAATTATATGGATGTGTAGATGGGGGGCCTTTCCCCATTAACCTGTAACATTTAGTGGCCGTAAGGTGGAAGAACTGACCTGAATGTCACCATTCATGAGTCATCCTGCAAGGTGTCGTTTATTTGGCATTTGATTAAATGTACATCTACCTCAGAAAACTCAACTCCCCCCCCCCATACAAACAGAGCATTGTCTAATTTATAGGCTGCCAAATAAAAGACAAAAAGCCAGTCAAATCAGTCCAGTCGTCATCATCGCACAAACTACAGTGGAGAATGTAGCGCTGCTCGCATCCAGAGAGATTAGGATGTCGTTAGAAAAAAAAACAAACAAAAAAAGACACTGTACAGAAAACACTGTATCCACCAAAAAGAAAGAAAAATGTCTCAGCATGCATGCAAAATATTTTTAAAAAATACATGCACTGCAGACAACCAAACAAACAATGAAAAAAAACCACCATCTCAACCACATGCACTATTCTCTGGAGGGTCTGACTAGGGATTGTCAAAGCCAAAACAATGAGGAGAAATAAGCATTAATCATTAAAATAAGGGGGAGATGATTGGCAGGTGGAACGATTGTCGTCATGAAGGGGTGGGGGTGGGAGTTCGGGGGTCTAACTCGTTATGCTTTTCTAACCAGGATGAAGATAATGTTAGTTTTCCCACCAAGAAGAAAAGAGGATCAGTGTGCACTAAACATGGTTCAGCAAACCATCCACAGGGGGGCGCTAAAGTAACATCATGATTGAAAATGATGGAAATCATTCAACAAAAAGGATCTTGCTCATTCATCACTGCAACACGTAATTCATGCCGAGTTCAGGCTTCTAACCAAAGAAAACAAAATCAGTACCATAAACATCACCATCTGTGTGTGTGTGAAAAGGAAAAATAAAAACGTTGCATTATCAAACCCTTTCATGTGGGGACAGAGCCACATACTTAGCAGTCAATTACCTTGTAAGAAAGAGAGACGTTAGCGATGCTGCTCTCACTCAAAAGCAGAGCATGATGGGAAAAGAGAGCGCGGGCTGTCATTACTGTGCATCCTTTCACGGGATAAGACACGCCGCCCCTGGCTTATTTACATGTGGGCCTCCTGACCAATCAGTATAAAAGCAGGCTGCCCAGCCTTCCATTAGTGTTCTTTTCTGTACACCAACAGTCCTCTTTGCTCTAGTATGTCTGTACAACTCCTTTATTTGCCTCTTCTCGTGTAGTCTTATACTACCGTGCTGAGGGACGAAACGGAGTCGGGCGGTGCGGAGCCATCCGTCGGGGTGTCAGGCCCCACCAGGAGGGTGCTGCTGTCAATGGAGTCCTCCCTCTCCTGGGTGGAGGGTGGCAGGGAGTCCGGCATAGGGACAACCGGGGCACCGGGTGCATCGGCGACCTGGAGTCCGTCCACCATTACACTCATGTGGCTTGGCATCATAGCGATGCCGCCGTGTCCTGTGGTGACAAGACAAATTCTCAACATCTTTGACCACACTGAGCGGTTAGTGGAGGAATCCACTAACTAACCTCAGCGCCCCCATGCGGTTGAAAAAGCATGCTTTCTTAACATGGTTCAGATTATTTGAATACTTGAATGAATGTAGGCATGTGAAAATGACAGGAGGGTAACTTCTGCCAACACACCTCCACCGCCCAGTAATGGTCTACAGCTACCCCGAGATAAAGAATTGAGCCATACCGAGGTCCACGTAAAGGAGGCTGTCTGGGTTGATGGAGGCCTCGTATGGAGGAGGTGGGTCGTCCGGGTGCTGGATGTCTGGATACTTGTAGGCCACGTAGGGCGGAGGAGGCTCCTGGAAGTGGAAAGCGCCACCCTCGCCATCGTCAGACAGATGCAGGGGAGTGAGGCCTGTCCCGAACGCGTCATGGCCGTAGTCGAAGCCTGGGACACGTCTTCCCAGGTTGAAGTGGTGCACTGGGGATGTAAAGAGAGAAGAAACTGTATTTTAAGAGCTGTCCAGTTTCTGACTGGTTAAAAGGTCCCCTAAGATGGAAAATATGGTTTTTCAATGATGTATCAAGGTGTGTCCCTACAGCCCACCACGCCACAGAAAATGCAGGCTTCGCTATACATCTTAAAATAAAACCTGAAGCCCTGCCAACTATCCGTCAGGTACCTACAGACGTGGGAGCTGTAGGTTCATTTTGTTTTTATTCAGCAGATAAGCTAACCTAAATTGATGTTGCTATTAAAATGTTAACATATAGTGATGCTAGTTGTTGCTAACTTTTGTGTCCTCCTGTCCCACTCCTTAATGTTCCATTGCTTTGGTGGTCACTTTTGTTGTTTCATGATGTCATGAAGAAAAAACCTCATGGACATGATACGCCCCTGACCCGCCCCTAGCTTGATGAGCCCACCCTGACTATATACATCCACCAGAGGACGGCCTTGTGGAAAAGAAGGTTTTGCTACACATCTTGAAAATAATAATAAAACACAAGGCTTGATACTCACAGTTTCCTCCAATGAGCGTCTCGATACGTTCCCGCCGCCGCTGTCTCAGCCTGTGTACCATGAAGAGAAGCAGTGAGAGGATGAGGAAGGACGAGATGCAGCTGACGATCAGTCTCATCCCACTGGCCATGGAGTCAAACAGACTGTTTCCATCTGAAGGGAAGAAATAAAATAAAAGTTTAATAGTTGTGGCAGTAGTTCTCAATAGGCAGCCCGCGGGCCACATTTGGCCCGCCAAACATCACCCAAATAATGTCAACCATTCAGTCTAAGTACAACAGTGCTTGTTCATGCAGTACTTCCTCTGCTCTGCAGGGGGCAACATCCAGGCCTATGTGTCACAATGAAGCCGCAGTAGAAGAAGACTGCTAGTATTTAAACAAATATGGCGTGATGTTATAGAAAATAAAAAAAAAAAACAGCAACCGGACGACAAAATCTGCATTTACCAGAAATGCAGCGGGGAAGCCATGTGTTTACTTTATAAGTAAGTAAACACTGTTTCCAAGGCATATAATCTGCGGAGGCACTATGATGCAGTCCATCCCCATGCTGACGGGTGGGGGCCCTGGAGGTATAAATTTGGACTCATGCAAGACTAGACTTTAGTGTCTTGTTGCAGTACAAGTAATATGAGGCTGTTAATACTGTCAAAGGCTAAAACAAACACACACACACACACACACGTACATATATATACACACACACGGAGTAAGGCATACCTGGATCCAGGCAGGTGAACTTGCAGCACTCCTTCGGATCCTTGCGGAAGTGCTGGCACCCCTGCGGCCGCTCACACAGTGCAGCCACGCACATCTCAGGCTCGCCGTCGTGACACGTGCAGCTCAGGCACGGGTCGTCGCCCTTTGGTGTGAAGTAGTAGCCCTCGTTCACCACGTTGTCTTTGATGTCCACACAGGTTTGCCCTGCAGAGAATGATCAAGCCAGGCATCACGTTTATGTTTTGTTTAACAGCATGACAGCTGACGATTAACTGGGGAACGGCGTCTATCAGAGCAGTGATTCTCAACTGGTCGGTTCTCGGCCTGAGCAAAATAAGGTGTTATCTATTAATACTCCTTCAGGTGGCGACAACGTTCTGCAGTGCTATTTGAAACTGGCTTTTATAGAAGATTACACACATATACATATACATATACCTGCACAGGAAATGGTCAGAAACATCTTCAGCTTGCTTTGAAGAAGTGCTCTTTGTTTGCAAGTGTTCAGCCAACAAACACTCTCTGTCAACACCGCACAAATAGGTGGTCATCAACACAGACGGCTACCTACCGCACGGTGCGAACCTAACCAACACAAGTCAACACAACGCAATTGCACCAAACAGACCATGCGGGTATCAAAATAACACTTAAACACTAACATACATGCAAAACTATACCCGCATCTACAACCCGCAAGGCATGCTGGGTAACCTCCTGGTAGCTACTCTTAAACACTAGACCGCCCCGCACACTACAATATGCTAATCGAGCATGACAAAACGCAGCTATAACACAACCTACATAAAATATGGATTTTCCTACAATGAGGACAAACGAGAACAAGAACAGGAACGTGTTGTGTGCTGCAAGGTATTGGCAAAGGAGAACTTGAAGCCGTCAAGACTTAAAGCTGTCGTGTGACCACATGATGAAAATAAATTCACAGAGTTAAGCCTCTCTCAATTCTGAGTTTGTGATTAAAAAGCTACTACCAAAGGCTGTTACCAAGATATTATTAAACTCGTGTTGGTCTACTGAATATATAAATATCAGGTAAAAAAAGTTTACATTTGTATCCATTCAAATCAATTTGAATTGCACTTTTTGTTTATCTAAGAGTTGATGTTGATGTTTCACCTCTCATCCAGGTCCAAGTCCAGGTGCTCTGATTCATCTCCTCAGGTATACCGTGTACTCGAAACCTTTACAGACACTTTTTGTTTAAATTATTTGAAGTTTATACATAGAAACATACTGTTCCTGAAATAAGCATTAAACGTCTTCGGTGCTGGCACACACTGTTATTGTGCACTACGTCAAATTCAAGCCGCACTGTTTTTTAAAGAAAATGATGATGGTGGGTCCTGCAACCAAATCAGTTGAGAACCACTGTATTAGAGGATAGCAACAGCATGACAAAATGCTCCGGTGTGCACATACTGCGCTTGCAGAGAAAGGGGAACTTCTTGTAGCAGTTTTCAGCATGCCAACTGTGCAGGCCTCGCTCGTTCATGCCCTTGAGCTGGAACCGCTGCAGCTGGGCGCAGAAGACGTTGTCCTGGCTGAGCGACGCTTCGCCCAAATTGGCGAGACCCTCAGGTGGCAGAAACACCTGCATAGGTCCTGCGCAGAAAGATACCGTATTTTACAAACACACTGCCTTGTTGGCTTTGTCTTTATTATGAACAAGGACAGATTTATTACCTTTATAAGCAACCTCCCAGCGGCCCTTCAGGGAGTGGTTCTGATTGGTTATCACATACTGGTATCCTACCCAGAACCTGAAATGTACAAGACACTTACTGTATCATTGTATCATACAATTCCTATTCAACTTTGTTCCAACCAGAATGAAATGTGCTGAAAAATAGCAAATTTGAAGACCCCTGGGGACATTGTGTGTTACAGTGACCACTAGAGGTCCTCCTACACAGTTGCTGCCAAAAAACGTTTGCAGCCAAATGCTCCAAGAAACTCACTTGCACTGGTCTCTGCGTTCACATTCTTGGTCCTCAAAGTCCACTTCGATCTTCAGGATGAACTGAAGCTCCTCGTCTGTGACAAAGGTAGCCAGCGAGCCGTTGACTTTCTGACACGTGTCCACAGCCTGCCAGTAGTTTTCGCTGTGCTGGTACACTTTGTAGCAGCTGGCTGTCTTCTCGTAGTGGTGCCACCCGCTGGGGCATTTCTCTGGAGGAAGCAAATGAAGTATAGATTGTAGACTGGTCTAGTTTTGTAATTCAATCGACTAATAATGAAAAAAATACACAGAAAGAGGAACACTTACTGTTGAAGCGCACAGGCTGAGCCACGCCCATGACATCATCCACCTGGTCGTACCCTTGGCCGAAACGAAACCGTTCTTCCTTTATTGCTGAAAAACATCACAGTCAAAAAGCACACAGTTATATGTTTAAGGCCCTGTCCACATGGTTACACTCCAGTGGGGGGGGTTTTGGCGGGTAGGGAGGAAAAAAATCTCATCCACACAGCTTTTTTTTTTTTTTTAATTTACATGTAACTATAGTTTGTGCACACCTGGAGGTACGAACGACTCAACAATGTTGGATTTGACAAACTAACTGTAGATTTTTCCTCACCAAATATCACTTCTATTAACAAAACATTTTAAAAAATTACGGTGGCTCAGAATTACAAACCATACACTACAATAGACTACAACTGATGAGAGCAGAATGTAATGATTCATAACAACACACACAAGAAAGAGCTTCCTGTGAAGCTACTCCTCAGTGCCTGGGTCATGGATGACCTTTGGCTGACGTTTGGTCTAGTTCGCCCAGATGAAGGCATAACCGGTTTACATTAATAAGCAAGGGAAGGAAAAACATCCAGTTCAGTCAGCAGATCTGCTTCTGACTACACAGCACACACTGTTTGTTCATGCAGCCAGCGAATGAACAGCGTGTGCTGATCTTGCGTACGTTGTTGTGACCTACTGGAGAATGAATGGTGTTCCTTACAGCGTGCATTGAAAACATGCACAACCATTGCTGTACAGAGGTCACATGCTGATCTCAATCCTGTCGGTAATTCCCATTATGTGGACAGAGATCTGGGGATAAGGACTCTGGATTACAGAGGGGCAAAACAATAGGATTTCAGTCAAAGGTTTTGCACTGATTCATCTCTCCGTGTCCAAGAGATCAAGAAAAAGAGATGGACACGTGTGCGGCCACTTAAACCCCGCCTCCAGATGCCATCTGATGCCGGCTGGTGAAAGCATATCAGCTACCGGACAACTTCTCTTCCTGATGTCAAGAGAAGAGGAAATACTCACGAGGGCAGTCCATCTCATCGCTCTGGTCCTCACACGCCGTCCAGCCATCGCACTGCCAGGACATGGGGATACATTGCATCTTCCCGCTGCGGCAGGCGAACTGCCCGGGACTGCAGCGTTGCTCTGAAATGTCGAAGACTCACATTAGGCTGCACATCTGATGACATACTGTAACTATGAAAGGATGGAAATACGGCACTGGCAATCCTTGCAATTTCTCGTATACAGTATCTGTAATTTTGTATAGCAAATGCTAACTTGGCGTAATACATGATGAACGCTACGTAGCTATTTTCACTGACATATTACTATATGACTTGACATATGACTTTATGTACACAACTATTGAGGAATTATCTTTACTGTCATATTGATTTGAGTTATCAACTATTATCAACTATTTTGATGACCTGTAAACTTTGAAACTGAATGTGAAATACTAATCATTTGTATTTCGTATAGTAGTTGCAAAGTTTACTGGTTAGATTTTCTATATGCTATATGTTTTATAGTAAGAGGTAGATCATTTTGATTGTGTGCACCCCTGATATACATGTACATTGTACATAAATACTCATATTTATTAATACAACAAATAAATATATATATTCTCTACGTTTATAGCAGGAGGTAGATCTTTGGGACAAAGTAGCCCACAGGCTGAAAAAGTGTGAGCACCCCTATGCTATATAGATACATGTATAGTCTATTATTTACATATTGACCACAATTTATTTGAAATCAAATATCAGAATACACTACACTTACACAATATCACTACACTTTATTTTTAAAAACATGCACCAGCATGACCTGTCTGCCCTGTTGGCACTTGACAGATAAGGAGTGGAAGAGAAGGCATTTAAAGTTATATAATGCATTTATGGTTCAAGCCAGTGAAAACGACCCTAATGTTGACATTATTATGGACAGTAAATTTAAATATTAAAATATATTAAATATTTTAAAAATTCCTGCCACAGCGACGCAGCAGCAGCACGACACAGCGGCGGCAGTCCGCCCCCCATGCAGCCCACCACCACAGCTTCATGCCACAAAATGGCGATGCACAAACGGGCTAAAATTGACATCAGATCGTGTTTTATACACAACACGCGTGACCAAAGTATTTGACACCGTTTCCTCTATTCAATAAATATGTTTGCAGTATATTTCCACATAGCTATGGCTTCAAATCACTGTAGTCTGTGCATCATGACCCTCGAAGTAACTGCACTGTCATCGGTACACCTGTGAGTACTCCTATTCACTGGAGAATCACCCATTTGCATTTGAAGCTCTGAGCTAAACCTCTTAGAGACTAAGGACAACCAATTTGAAGGTTTGCCAGCCTAGGGAACCTCAGTCCATTTACTTTCCACCTCAGTTAAAAAAAAAAACCCTCCCAAAAGAACCCCATGCTTCATTTTGCACCACCAGTTGGCCAAAACACACAGGTGGTTCACCTAGAATGAAGCGGGACCACCCACTAGCCTGATAAATAAGGCGGTGCTATTTTAACTGGGAACTATTTCTGAACTGCCCCTCCCCTTCTCTTTCAAAAACCACCTTGCTTGACCAACTGATCTGATTGTGTGCACAAATATTACACCTCAGGTTCTGCTGAAAAAAACAAAACATAATATGCTTCTTTTCCTTGGCTTGGTCATATTGTGTATTCACATCCACAGCGCCCAACTTGCTCGCCGAAGAAATCGGGTCACCAAAACATGATTCTAGAAGCTCTCACTTTGTATGACACACGCCAACGCACTGGCTGGTCCTGTTACATTCTCAGTTTCCTGTTTGGAAACATGTCACACCCACAAATCATGTTTTTCATCATCTTTTTTAGAACAGTTAGATGGAACACTTACTGCAAGAACACCTCTGTGGTGCCAAAAAGCGCTTGAAGGGTGCGGTAAGACAGTGCGAGCGTCACCACGTCTCAGCTAACGCTAAGTGGATTGAGGCGCATTAAAGCCACGCCTTCAGGCTGCCAGGGGACTGAGCCCATTACTTTTGACAGACTATGAGTCACAATGTAATGGAGAACATTTAGGACCATCAAGCGAGTGATGTTAGCACTTGACAGCTTTTTCAGATGTTAAGTTAATCTTGTTAAAGCTACCTGCATTACTCCATTTTAAGCCTGTGAAATGATAGTGCCGCCATCATCTTTAACGCACTTGAGTTTGCTAATTTATTGGATGCACTCATTTAAGAACATGCCAGAGGATGACAACCTCTGTCCACATTTTGGCAACAAGCTACAAATATTGCTCGCTGAGCTACATTAATCTCTCACAGAGGCAATTTTTTTCTACAAGCTTTGGATTTTGTGGCGTCAGGTGTTCAGATGAGTGAACACTGGGCGCCACAGGATGGGAGAAGTGAGTCTCTGCATCTCTTACATAACACAGGAAAAAACAACAAGGGAGTGACAATAGCAGTGCTTTGGCATGCTTTTTTTTTAAACGAAGATCCTACAGCAGCAGCAACTTGGATTTAGTGGATTATTGTATCGAATGTGGTCAAAGATAGAGACATGAGGATGAATGCATCATGTCATCATTGCATGTTTAGCTAAGGCTGTATTCACATGTACTGTGTACTATGCTACAATCTGAGCACAGGAGAAACAAGGCATTCTTTCTCTCAAACTTCTGCTGCCCAAAAAATTGCAGAAGTCCTCCAACGTTGATCTTCTTCTTTGCAGGTTAGGAGGCCTTGATTGCACCATTGTCAAATTTGCATAATTGGTCCCGACATATGTCCATGTAATTGTAATTGACGCTGTGAAAGGCAAAAAGTGAGCAAAAAAAAACCCAACTATGTTTAGAGTTACAAATGAACTTTCTTCTGTTGCGTCGTTTTGTGTTTTTTTTTGTACACTCCTGATCAAACTTTTAAGACCAGTTGAAAAATTCCAAGAATTGACGTTTTGCACTGTTGGATCTCAAAGAGGCTCTAAGCACAGCTTCAAAATGCAAAAAGGAGAAGTGAGGAGTGAAAGAAAAAATATTTTGAGTAAGCAATTTATTGCAAACAAGCATTAAAGTGAAACAGGCTGTTCATCAGCTGATCAAACGTTTAAGACCACAGCCTTTGTGTTCGACTGAACCATACTTGTTATGGTGAAAAACCCTGGGCACCAAGAAACCACATTAGCACGGAAACCTCTTACCAAAGAAATACCTGTACTCAAGTGGAGCTAATGCGGTAATCTATCTGGAGGGGGGTTTGTGTCTTAGCCTTCCAAATGTTCTCTGTAAAGTCTTACAAGGATATATCTGCCCTCTGGCATTATTCTAGCTTCACCTTTCTTGCTCAACGTGCACTTCCATCTCTTCAACAAATACTGTGGATATACGACTCTTTAACAATCAAACATCTGAGGTTTGCAGAAAACAGTCACCAGTCCATCAGGGTCTTTTTTGTTTAATATTTGCAAACCACGGTCCAATTGACCTGCATTGTTTGTATCATAGGAAGAAGCCAAGGCAGGCACAGGACAGAACTAGTCACTCTCATACTGTGTCATGAGCAATCAGATGTCACCTTGGTTGATAGCCCTCATGTTGGTGCAGAAAAGGGCATTCACCACATTGTCCACACAAAGTTGAAAGGGTAGAATTGCCCAAAATGCCATTCTATTAACGACTGGGTGGGGAAATAAGGCTAGATCGAATTAGATCGAAACTGGTTTAATGATGCACTAAAAGGTTGTAAAATAGAGTAGTACAAAGTGCTCTGTAAAATTCACAGCGGACATTGTCCAGGTTGAATCTCACCTTGAAAGGAGTAGAACAAATGTAATCCAAACCACAAAAAAATTATTAGCCATCGTTATATTTGTCCAAACAAATGTACCAGGCATTAAAATGAACAAGAAACTGAAGAAACAAAGATGATCTAATCATTTTCCATGACTGTAGATACAGTCCAAATGTCTTTTTGCTTGTGTTCATTTCCTCTGGTCAGGAGGTCACACATTTGAGGACAAGCAAGCATGTGTTTAACCGTAATCTGATCATATCCACTCACTGTGAATATCACAAGACCGGTTTAAAGAAAACAAACCACACACACACAATAGTTCATATTTGATGTGTCCTACAAGCACTGTGTGTTTGAGTTGTAACCACACTGGTATACAGTAGCAAACATTACCTACACAAGTACATTAAACATTAAGCAGTGTAGAATTGCAATGTATCTCACTGTGGCGTGCTTCTAATGTTGTGCTCCTCTTTTGCAGCTAAGCAAGTTATTAGAAACAGCTCTCAGTATGAGTTCTACACCCGCAAATTCTTCTCATTAGGTTGTGCAAATCATGATGATGTATGTATAATCAGGCATTGTCTATTTGCATAGTATATATAATTTATAACGTTTTGTGGGTTGAATATTGAGGCTGAATGATAAGCCTAATAAGATGCGGGAGAATTAATCTTAAATGTAAATTTGAGTTAGGTATAAAAAAAAAAAAAAAAAAAAAAAAAAAAAAACGGCCAAAGCTCCAAAATAAGTGGATACCTGGCCTGTTGAATATACTTTACATTGTCATAATGTAATAATTAGCTTTCCCACATATTCATAGTAATTAGGGGTATTTAAGGTTGAAAAAAGTGGTGAAATTTCCAGAAAATACGTTAGCTGACCGCTTATGAGATGCACACTGGAAGTTTTGAATCTACTAACTGCTCCAGAGGCAACACAGCAACGCCGCCCGCGGACGAACAGCAGTGGATAAAAAAAAAAAAACACTCGAGCCCCGGGCCTGTGTAGGCCATACGCCTGAAACTACCGCGTTTATGCTTCTTCTGCCAACTAAGTAAAGCAAAGCAAAGCAAAAAGGGTAATAAAAACTCAATAGTAATGCGTTTACCTGGCCGTGGTGGGTCCGCTAATGTGAGGCCAAAGAGCAGAGAGAAGAGGACGAAACTGCTGCTGTCAGCCTTTGGCAACATTTATCCTCCATTCATAGTCACTCCTTTATCCAGAAATGTAAACCATATACACAGTGGAGCTGCGCGTCCGTCGACCTCACGATTTATCCGGTTAAACGCCGTTTTTTTCCCATTTCACCCACTCAAATAAAGACCAGCGATGGAACACAGTGTTTAAAGGACATAGTATTAAGAGGGGGCGAGATTACGGCGCTCAGTCGGAGGAAGCTAACGTTAGCTCGACTGTTACAAATCGCCGTCCTCCAGTCCTCATCCAAGATGGCCGCCTCCTCCCATCACAACAATCCCAAACACGCAACACATCAAGCGTCAGTCGGTCCGGGCGGAGTTCAGACGATTTGACTCACTTTGACACATACTCAGATCAGCATGCCGGAAATCTATCCAATAATATTATTACTGCTCGCAGGCGGAGAAACTATGGAACAAAATATAATCCCAGTGGCTGCCTCAGATTGCGTGCAACTCTGTCGTGACATGTCAAAATTCAACTTTATTAACAGTAAGACTGATTTATTGTATAAACGATAGGAAATGTGATTTGCGTAGTTAACCAAAAAAACAATGCAATATTCAATTTGAGTAAATCAATTTGAGTAAATCTTTGGTGAATAAATGTGTATTATTATTTAATGTAATCTTTGGTGTTCCCAGTACCACCAGTGGGTCCTGTACCACTGGTCGAGAATCCCGTATTAGTAGTCCGTTTTGTGAAAATTATAGCTTTTCTATCACCTTTATAAAGCAGATCTGAATATTTTTTTCTGAGCAACAAAACATGCACTTTGAGGAAAATTGTGGATTTTAGTCAACCATTCAGGAAAGCTATTAAAATGAAATTTACATTTACATTTTTTTGATAGAATGTATATTGTGTTATATTTTGTTAAAAAGAGAACATTTGGCACAAATAAACATTTACATGAAAGAAACGTGTTTCTCCTATGAGTAAATATCGCCATGTAATGTTGTATGGGTGAGTCTCAGATCTAATAACATTGCTGGTAAAAAAAAAATAATAATAAAAAATAAAAATCTAGTAACAAACAAATAAATAGATTATTTCCACACTTGCTTCAAAGTAATGAACTTCCCTATACAAAAATGCATCCCCAAAAATGTTCGACACATTTACCACTGCCTTTACTGGCATCAAATGTCCATTTATACCTTATTCAATGTAATAGTCCAAGCATAGAAAACGTCTCCTTTTAGAAAAAGTCTGACGCTTTCCGTCTCTTTGGAAGCTGCAACAGATTGTCCGTGAGTGACGAAATGTCCTGTGTGCTCGGTGTCTTGGCTTTGTCTGGTGTGGGTGTCCCAGAGGGAGTGGCCGGACCGCCGAAGGGGGATTTGCAGCCAACAATTCTGTGCGAGGGTGACGGCGTGTAGCTGGCTCTTAGCGCTTTGTCTGTGTACTTGCTGGATGTCCGGTTGACCAGCCTCTGCAGGGCAGGGGTGAGTGCCGGGCTCAGACCTTTCGGTGTTAAACTGTAATATAAGAGGTCAAAATGTTGTTAAAATGTGTTCACTACTTACGCCCTACCATTTATATACTGTATCATGAGTTCAGAAGAGCCAATGTGGTTACCTGGCCAGGTTCTCTGTGACCTTTCGCAACGCCTCCTGCTTTTTGGCGCGATTTTTGGCCGCCGCTTCGTTGGCCATCTTTAAACCCAGTCGCTCTCTTCTACCTGGTTCTGGAATCTTTAAAAAAACAATAACATAACAATAAAAATCACGATTTTCAATGCTTACTAATTCAGAAAACATTCCAGAAGTTTATACCTTAAATGATGGACCGTGGTTCCTTTCTGCGTACGGGGTGTCGGAGCCGTCCAGGCGAAACGGTGTGCTCTCAATTTCACCCCAAGTCATCAGAGGCGACTCGGTTACACCTAAAAGGACAAAGTGTTGACAGCGTCATGAAATAAATAGTCTTTGTTTAATTGTCGCAAAGACTGTAGTAGATTTGGAGACTCACCAGGTGCAGGGGAGGGTGTTCTTTCAAAGCCATAACCATTCACTGTCGGAGAGTCATGTGGGATGAGCTCTTTCCCATCTGGACCAACTTTACCCTGCTTGAACTGTCCACACACACTAACATCAGCCTAGTAACGTTCTTAAAGCGACATTGAGCATTTTTTCTAGCTTACCTGAGCATTGAGTGCTGCCGCTTGCTGAATCTGGCTTTTATTCAGAGCTTTGCTGAACGGATCTCCGTTAAAACGTGTGTTCTTGTGAACCACCTCCCGTGGTTTCTTAAAGAGGGCGTCGTCATCTTTGACACCTAATTTGGGAGAGAAAGACATTTGAATAAAAGGTCATCATCACAAATAAATATTAGCAGTCCAGTGGAACCTCAATGTTACCCAAAAGGAATAAAACAAATCTGTTCCAGGGTCAAGCTGTGGCCAGCATACACTTTTTATCAACTGATGACTGCCATACAAGTATAAAAAGAAGTTAACCACTGTAATATGTAAAAACAACATAACATCCAAATATCCATTTTCTATACTGCTTGTCCTCTTCAAGGTCACTGGTGAGCTGGAGTCTATCCCAGCTGACTTGAGGCAAAAGGCAGACAAAACCTTGACTCTGAGTCACAGTTTTTTTGAAACATTTTTGGAATCGCATAACTTCACTGGCATTCAACACTTTAGAGGTACAGTCAAACCTCGTTTTTTGTATGATCCAGTTTTCAGCAAAAACGTTCGTCAAATTTTGCCTCAGTTGTCATCCACACACTAAATTTTCATACAGGAATGCACATAATAACCTAGTTTCTTTGCCTTGTACTGCATCGTTCTGGAAAATCGAGCGCCCAGACAAAGCACCCATTAAGTTGCCGACTCACTGTCCGTGCATTTTTTATTGAGTGTGACTGCTAAATAACCTGCCATGGGACCAACAAAAGTTACAAGTGCCAGCAATTTAATAAAGAAGGTGAAAACACTATTGAATTCAATCTTGCAAGGGTGACAGAGCAGTCGGCATCAACAATAAGTTCCATTCAGTCATCATTTATAATTATTTCACATAATTTTCTACATGTAAAACTCTAATTATCCTCTATAAAATGTATTTTTTGTTATATTTACTATGGGAAAAAATGCCTCAGTTTTCGTTGAACCTTCTGGAACAAATGAATAACGATGTACCACTATAATGTTTTATCAATCTCATTGTGATCCTCCTACCCTCTGGATAATACATCAATGTGTTCTTTGCTTTATATTCCCACGTCTCCAGCCCGGCTTTGACACATTCAAGAGCGGCCTTTTCTGTCGGCGGTAAGGCCAGGTTCTGCTCATGACGCTGGAACAGAAAAACACCAGGAGAGTCGTTTTATTCCTTAAACAAGAATGACGATAAACACGGTTAAATTAATGCCTTCATGGCTCTTATTTTACCTCCTGAAATTCTGCTTCGGCGTCATACAACCATGAATGCTTCATCTTCTCCTTATCTTCCGCCAGGTCCATTATCTGTTCAAATGACGCATTATCCTCGCTGGTATTTTTGGCAAGGAAGCGATCGAGAGAGGGCAGCTCTTTTTCTTCTCTCTTGTCGTCTGTAGAGCTTTCTAATCACAACACAGACAGGACATAGAAGTATTTGGAATACGACTAAACAGCAAAACTTGTATTCTCTTCTAAAGAGGCAGCTGAAAAACGAGTGACTCACCACTGTCTACACCTCTACTGGTCTGAGAGATGGATGGAGATCCTGTGTGGCCCACTGGTGTCTCAAAGCTAGCTGGGGTCACGTCTAACACCAAAACCAAAGATCAGTATGGGATAAGATGTAGTATTACAGACAGCACTTATAATGTAACATTACACACAGGGTGCAGTGGAGCGTGGTGTGTTTTTTGACAAAGAATTCCCATATCGGATGGATATCTCTCTCATCCTCTCCAGGTCTCCAATTTCCTCAGCATCAAGATAGTCTTTCTGGGCCTGCAGTTTTGTTACATCTGGGAAGAAATCCCTCTGGATGATCTTCTCCAAGCTCTGTTAAAAAAATGGCAAGTAAGTAAGCATCGAAAACTATTTACAATATCCAATATAACCCAAAACAAGCAAGTTTCACCCTAAGCTAGTGCTACGGAAGTAAACAATTATTACAACGTCGATAGCTTCCGGGTATTAGCACAGCCCCGTTGGATCGCCTTTAAATAACATAATTCTGATGTTACGATACCTCGATGTAATCCTCTTCGATAAGAACTTTTCTCTGGGGCTTCCCAGCGTCCGTCTCTTGAGGCTCTTGTCTCAGGGCGACGGTGGTGACGGCTTTGGGGACGAGGGTCCCAGACAGCGCTTTCCTCACACTGGCGCTGCCGTCCATGGTGGCCCAAAGCTGCTTGGCTAACGGCTAACGTCGAACTGTCTGAGTTTGACTCAGTGGAAACCCAAATGTAATCTTAAAGAAGTATACTAAAAATGTCCTTTGAGTGTTGTTATCCGTTTTTGGCTAAATGTAGAAAGCGTACGTCACAATTTGGAGTCTACAACGAGCAGCTCAGATTAGAACAGTAAACACAATGTAAGGGAGCGATTACGTCACGTCTTCTTATTCTTCTTCTTCTTGAGAAATACATGCTAATGACACAAGACTTCCCTCTACAGGCCAATATGGTAACTGCTTGAAATTATGCTTAGTGGCCTTTGTGGCCTACAGTGAAATTTGCAAATTAAATCATTTGACTTGTTACTTTCTGTAGGCTGATATTAATGCAGGGTTTGGGTTTAGTCACAGTAGTGAAATATTGGTATTACGGCATTGATGCTTTTGCATGCTTTAACAGCACAGGGCTTTTACACACTAACGCTAACGATTTTACAATAAGCATGACTGAAAACATGACATCTTCTTAGTAGTTCACACAAGAACACATTTTCCTTACAGGTAGTACAAAACATTTTATGATTTGACATGTAACAATCAAACTCACCCAAACAGTTTGAATGGCACAAAACATTTTAAATGATTTCACGACACAGGATGCAGACAAATTTAATTTTCTATGTTTCCCACGTTAAATGAGAGTCTTCTCTGGCGCCTCCACTTGGCTCTTCGGTTTTTAAACCAAACCTGCATACAGAAAAATATAATAATTTGCTGTAGGTTTCTTTACTCATAGAACAAAATACAGTTACTGAGTACGGAACACTACTAGCACATATGCACACAAAATAAAATGATCTAACACTATGTGTTTTCACAACAATGTCATACATTTCGCCACTTTTCAAGCAACACCACAAATATACGTGTAGTAAAAAATGTAAACCAAATACGGTACGTCACTTTTTATATGAAATACTGCAAAATTTATTGAGTTAATTAAGGGATTTATTTACTTTACCTCGACCCTTTCCTCTCTCAAGTGAGTGCGCTGTGCTAGTTTCTCCCGCGTGTTGACATCAGGGTACTGATTCTGCAGAAAGAGGTCCTCCAGCGCGTCCAACTGCTCCTCTGTGAAGATGGTGCGGTGTCGCCTGGTTCTTCTCTGGGCCTGATTGGACGATGTGTCTTCTACGTGCGCCTCTCCGAGCTTGCTTGGGTCAGAGGGAGCTGCTGCGCCGGTCCATTCATAGCGACAAGATGCTGCTGCTCGGAAGGGAAGAGGTGCAGGGATACCAATGATCTGTAACAGAACTAAAGATCCTCTATATGACAGAAAAACTCTGCTGTTTTTAAGGACCGACTGCAAAAACACGAGTCAAAGATCCTCTATATGCCAGGAGTGCTCTGATGTTTTCAGGAACTGCTGCAAAAATGGCAGTCAAAGATTCTTTTTAAGCATCTCCTGTACAATTGCTAGATATGACCGGGTCTCACCTTCATGGTGCACTACGTCTCCACAGTGTGAGCAGCAGCAGCAGCAGCAACAACACAAACACGTCTGGTGGACACACGAAGAGCCCCTTGTCTCATCTTTGAGTCCAGCACCTCCAAAGTCTTCGTAAGTGTCAGGATATTTTCTCAGGATGTCTTCAATGCTGAAAGGAAACCTTTGTCTCTCCAGCCTCATCAGAGCGTCCATGTCCTCAGCCTATCTCATCACCGTGTCTCCTCCTCATAGAGAACCTGCAAGGTGTGTGAGGAGGGTAAATAAATAGTCGGAGTATAATCCCCTCTCGGACACATAAAATGCTGGAAACTTAATTCTCGGCTAATCTGGCCAGTTTTGTGAGGAGGTTAAGGCCGTGCGGCAGATTGGGTTAATCTCGCCTCTTTCCTTTTCTCCCAGAGAAATCAGATGTTGGGCTGCATAAAATGAGATGTGGATCCTTATTGTTAGTGTGGGGGTTTAGAGAGAGAGAGAGAAAAGGAGATTGCTTGGTATTAGGAGGCCGGATTTAAAGAGAGACTAATAATGTCACTCATCTGTTGTAACGAGTCATGTGTAGAATATGTAAGATGGACAATGAAGCCATCCTGCATACAGCCCTCCATTACAAGCTATTACAGTAACTGTGCTGTTTTTTATCGGCCTGTGACACATTCTACCGACAAAATGCAATGAACACAGAAAACAAAAACTTGAAATGACCTAAATGGCTCTCGCTGTGGTGTGCTGGAGTCCCAAAGCTATAGAAATGACTTTATAACTTTTTCCAGACTGATAGATCAGGGGCAATCAGTTTTTCCACACAGAGCCTTGTAGGTTTGGATTTTTTTTCTCCCTTAATAACAAAAAGTTTCATTTAGAAACTGAATTTTGTGTTCAGTTGTGTTGTCATTGACTAATATATTTGTGTTTAATGATCTTAAACATTTAAGTGTGACAAACAATAATAATAATAAATAAGAAGCCAGGAAGGGAGCAAACACTTTTTCACACCACTGCATTAGCATCAACATTTTAGGTTTTCGTAGTTACATTATGCCTTTTTGCTCTATTTTTGTTTGTGTTTATTGTATTTCTGCAATGAGCCACATGCACAGATGGCTCCTGCGCCACACTTTGGACACCCGTGTGTGTGTGTGGCGCGCTAGACTGTCTTGGTTTTGCCAGGAAAGCGAGGTGTTGCCAGGCAATGAAGGAGCCTGTCCAAGCTCTGCATCCTCGCATTTGTTGCTGCAGGGATTGGTGACCGGCGTTGCACGGCGATACTTCTGTACAACGGGAGGTGCGCGTAGCAGATACTTCAAGCAAGACAACACTTTTAATGCGCACTCCTACGCACTAACTACAGAGACCAAGTGACTAAATGGTCAACACAGATCTCTTCTACGTATGCGGTGTGTTATGAAGCTGAACCGGTGATCACTGGTTCTTGGAAAGTGCTCTCAGCCAAATGTAACAAGCGTAAATACATAGAACCGCTTGGTGATTAAGGATGCGGACATGTGTGAACATCCATGTGCTTTGATCTGACAAATCTTAAGTAACTTTGATCAAATGTAGAATTGCGTCTGCTTGGCGACAGCTGTTCAACCCCGACAGAAAAAACAGCCACACGTCGATGCTGGGAACACCAAGGTAGGTTGGATTGCAAGGGCTATAGTGTGTGTTTAGCACTTGATGTGCGGTTCCAATAATGCCTTGTACACTGGCACTTTCATATTATACTGTATAGTATTCAT
Organism: Dunckerocampus dactyliophorus; assembly: GCF_027744805.1. Taxonomy (NCBI): domain Eukaryota; kingdom Metazoa; phylum Chordata; class Actinopteri; order Syngnathiformes; family Syngnathidae; genus Dunckerocampus; species Dunckerocampus dactyliophorus. The sequence continues at coordinate 13,865,651 of NC_072835.1, forward strand.
AGTAGCGATACCATAGTGCACATGTGTCAAACTCGTGCCCTGGAGGGCCGAGATGCAGCAGGTTTTCCAGCCAGTCACTAAAGCAGGTGATTTTAATATATCAGTGGTTCTCAATAATTTTCTGTCATGCCCCCACTGGGGGACAGCAATGTTTTCGCCCCCCACCCCCGATTTGAAATACTATTGAGAAACTGATGTCTTTTTATTTATCCCTACTGTAGACTGTACTCAACACTGAAACCAGCAAAATTCTACAAAATGGAGAGCAGTGAAGCATACAAGCGTATTTAAGAGTCAAACTGCATGCAAATTCATAAATGTAAAATCTAATATTGAAAGTCCCTGGCAGTTCACATCCCCCCCCCCCCCCCCCCCCCCCCCCCCCACACACACACACACACTATTTGAGAAGGACTGGTTTATATACAGGTCAGTTATTGTTTGTATGCAAACATGCGTTCTTGAGACTGTTTCGTGTGTCCTGTCGTGCCAGTCGTCTTTAACAAAATTGGTGACGATCCGAGAAACTCTTAATTTCTAAAAAATGTATTGAGTGAGTTGGGGACCCCTGAGCTAAAAACGTTTTCACTGTACCTGACATGTAGGAGCTTTTATTTCATACATGAGCATATCTTGACCCACACTGGATTGATATTAGTGTGTTTAATGAATTATTTAATGTGAAGAATAACAAAGTGTCCCCCTCCGCCCCCCACATTCTTAAATTTTTCTATACGTGGCCCTCAGCGGAAAACGTCTGGACACCACTGCATTATAGGATCAATTCCAAATCCTGTCATTTCATACAAGGCTATACCTTTTCTTTTTTCTTCTTCAAACCAGAGAATTAATGGATTTCCACAATCTGTCCTAAGCTCCTCTTATAAGGGCTTTTTGGGAAGAGATAACAATAAACACCATCTCATCCTTTTTCAGTGCAGGGCTTTAGCGGCGTTAGTATAGTTTGTATGGAGCATGCCAGATAGCTATCTGCAGTCATTGTGCCACTCAATAGCGAGCCATTGTTGCACCTTCACGTGAGCTCAAACTGTTCACATTTCATTACAGGGGATCAGGATGGTAAAAGACACTTTTCAAAAAAATGTTGTTTAAAGACATTTTTTGGATTAAGCAAAAGACGGAGGGACAACTGTCTTTTGTCTAGTGTGATTTTTCCTTTAAAATGTTACATCTGAACATGAAAAAAGAAAAAGCAAAGTACTTTGAGGGATGTTCTGGGCTCCCATTTTCATGCAAGTGTGTGTATACAGCAGAATAATGCTGCCTGGAGATGAGGTAGGGTGTCCAAAGTGTAGGCCCAGGATCCTTTCTTTAAAAAATTGGACTGTGGATTAACCAAGAAAACAAGAGAGAAAAAAAAGAAGTGGAAACATTGGGAGATTAAGGCCATAATAGTAAGATTAAAAAAGGCGTAATTTTACAAGAATATAGTCAAAGTACTATGAGGAAAAAGATTTTCAAAAATATAATTTTGGAAGCATAAATTTGAAATGCGTAACTATATGGGTTGGTTTTAAAAATAAGTGCCCCCCTCCCCGCATCCTGAAAAGGTTTGGACACCCCTCTACCCTAATATTTTGTACTTGACTGTATGTATTTGTTGCATTGACTTGAAATTTTAGTGTGTTAACCGAGTCGCCGAGAAATTTGGTAAATGCCAATAGGCTGAAAAACAAACCAATTTATCAACTGAGCAACTAATTGTTCTTATGTCAATGACCATTTCTCTAATGATTATAAAACTTTGAAGAGCATTTCACCACAACCCATAGAGGGCGTCATTTACAGATTTACAGTCGTGTGTAAAAATGAAGAATATTCATTTTTCATATGACTGTACAGTTTGCGAGCTGTTGGGGCCACACTAAAAGAGTATAAATTGAGCACGATGCAACACAATTATACTTATCAAGAGTGTCAATAGACTGATTAAACATAATAGTAGATGGTGCACCATAATCACCGTGGCGAGCAGTGCCCTGCGTCCTCTGGTGGCTGTAGTCGGTCATTGCAAATATCAGGAACGCGACATCGCGCACAGGCGGCAGCAGTGACGTGCGGGCGGAAAAGGCGGGAGAAGTCTGCCGCTTCCACGTCCGCGCACATGTTAAGAAGAACGGTAGGGCGACAACATAACGACAAAAATGGACGACAAGTTAATATTGGGTGTGTTTACTTACCCGGAGCTGTACAACGTCACTTTAAACAACTACCGCCACACGGAAAGTCGAACGAACGCCTGGAGGAACATCAGCACCTCAGTGGGACTCCCGGGTAAGTATTTTGAGATTTTCACAACTTTTACTGACAAGTTATAGTTGGCTCGGTGGCTACGACTAAATGGCATACACCTGTAAATGTCTACTGGTATGTGGATATTAAACGTATTTAACAAATATTTGGATGAAAAGTTGTTATAGCCGACTGTCGCCTGCTGTGAAGCGGCGCGGCGACGTGCTAGCGGTATCAGCCGCCGCTCGCCCTCCGCAGGCCGCTCCGCTGCTAGCTAGCCGCGAATGCGTGGAGACGACGACGATTGTCGGCGTAGCGGTGGGAGTTGAGCCGCCTCGTTTAGCCTCGAAGGAGTCCTCTAGTAAAACATTGCCTGAGTCCCTAAAAGAGAATAACCAGGACACAAGCGTACAGCATTGTGGTGCGTTCAAATGCTTGAGTGACGTTGAATACACTCGGCCATGTGCTCCAGGTGAGGACAAAATGGAAGAAGTTAACGTCAATCAAATCAAAGAGTCTCGCACTTGATATTCTTAAACTATGCATTATACGGGAAACTTGGATAAATATAACCTAACGTCAAATGCACTCAGTGCACAATTATTTATAGATATTAAAATTATCCAAATTAGTTAATTGCTTCCTTTTGACTTTTCAATATGCGACCATTGGTGGGGGAAAATGTTTGGATAACCCTGATCTAATTGGATATTCTAAACTTTGGGAGTTGTAGTAATGTGTGAGGAAACCGTTAACTGGAGGTGCAGAACCAATAGATATCAAGTTTGAATGCAGCCGAACAAGCAGCACATACAGTATGAGATAGTGGAACCTTAAAATAAAAGGTTTCTGTGTACAGTGCACTCGCTGTCCGCAGTTTCAGCATCAGCTTGCTTCTAAATTGACAGAAAATTGAAGTCAGTACCTCAAAATTGTCTGTCAGAATGTTATGAACTTGTATTCCTTTGTTGTATTGAGCAGAATAATGTCTGAGAAGTTGTGGTTGTAGCAGACACGTTACACTTCTTCAGACAGCAAACTAGTTTAGAGGGAATCAACACCTCTGCTGGTTGCAGTGAAGTACTGCACTCCATTTAGCCTCAATTGCTTCAAGATGTGCTCCTTTTGTCTTGTGCCTTCTTGCATGTGACCTTCTACAACTGTTCCCTTTCTAGTGGACGAGTGCAAAAAGAAATGGAAGAACTTGAGAGACCGCTACTTAAAGGAAGTTCGCCTGGAGATGCGCAACAAGAAGCAAGGAGAGCTGGGCCAAAGCAAATGGAAGTACAGACAACTCATGAACTTCATTGCTCCGTTTACTGGATCGAGGAGCAGCGTGGCAGACATGTGCACTGACGACGACAATGGCGAGCATGAATCTGGTAGCATGGAAGATCAAACAACGCCCTCAGAGAAGGCCAAGACGCCACCCATCAGCAAGACCGCCGGAGGTCAAGCTGACACGAAGCCACTGGCGGGGTTCGTCACGCAGCTCCTCTCTCCTGACACCCAAACGGCCAACATGCCCCAGGCTCCTCAAACAGGCAAAATTGGACGCAAACGACGGCCGGTAAAAGACCATCCCCCAAGCGCGGCATCCCCGACTAAATGGGTGGTGACAGAAAGCAGCCATTCGTTTCCCAGCAGGCCTCGGGACGAGGACGAACTGTTCCTTTTGAGCTTTGTCCCGGCGCTTAAGAGACTGGCTCCTCAGAAGAGATGCGAGACCAAAATGAAGATCCAGCAGATCATGTACGAGGCAGAGTTCAACGTGGAACAGATGGAATGTCATGAGAAACACCATCTGGAAGCACAGGACTGAGCCAGGCTCTTTGGACTTTTATTTTAAGCAATTGTCAGAGGTCCCACAGTAGTGGATTGAAAGTTCGTCTTGTCTTGATGTTGGATTTGAGACAGACTGTTTAAAAGTGCTTTTAGTAAGCCCTACTGGGAACATGCTGTTTTGGGTGTCTGTAGCTTTAATGCTAATGAGGTGTGTTTGTCCAGCCTGTCTCCAACAATCGCTATTGTCCACTTTATCCAGATTTTTAAATTATATAACTCTGCACTTGTCCAAGGTAATAGATGTCATATCACAACAACCTAACATTTGCCTAATGGGGTCCTTTTAAAGCACATACAGTTGTGATTTAAGCCAAACGTTTGAGTTAAAGCATCACTGCTCAACAAAAAGCATGTATCTCCACATTTAGGTAAACTTTTTTTGCACTTTAAATTAAAGTGACTTAAAAGCAACAGGTTCCATTTTAAATGGGATCTGAAATAACATTTCGTTAAATGTTTTTTTTTTTTAATTAATGCATGCATTCTAAATGTTAATGGATCTAACAAAAAGTCATGATTCTTCTTTCATTACAACAGTGATGTGTGGCTTATGGCTGAATTCCATTTGTTCTCTGCATAAAACAGGCTTTGGTTTAAAGGTTCTGGTACATTTCACACATTCACCAAGCAGAAACCGTATTGTCTAGATCAGGGGTCACCAACGTGGTGCCCGCGGGCACCAGGTAGCCCCCCACGACCACAAGGTGCCCGCAAGCCTGCTTTTCATTCAGGTTTTCAGTTAATAATGAAAGAATAATGTGAGTTGTGGACACCAGCATTTTGTTAATGTTCTGGGAAAACAAGCATAGTCGCTTTGTTTGGGTTTAAAATAAGCTCTGAAAATAACTGTTACAAAAATGAGTAGCTCTTGGCCATTTTCATTTTGTAGAAGTAGCTCTCACAAGGAAAAACGTTGGTGACCCCTGCTCTAGATGGAACACTCCACCATTATTCTTATTATAATACAACTTTGTCAAATCATAATGCATCCATCAACCCGCATAAAGAAGAGTTTTTTTTCTGTTTATCGCTTGTGTGTGTTTTCATTTTGATTGCTGAGATGAATATAGAGCTATTTCACTTAGAATCAATCTCAGGTGGCTTTCTATGAAGAGAAGAGGGAGAGAAAAACAGTATTGTCTATGAAATCCTTTTGAGGGGATCCTTGCAGGTATTCACGCTATGAGGAGCCAAAACATGATGACCACAGCGACTAAGAGGAAGAGTCGAGACAGGAACTGTTCGTCCATGTGCTGCGGTGTCCCCGGGGCAGCTGTATTGGGCAAAGTCTGGATTATACGACGCTCACTGAGCAAAAATAGTCAAGTGTGAATACCTGGAGGAGGTCTGCCGTCATTTATGTTAAAGGCTGTGGCAAAAATACCAAAGGGAAAAGCACCGATTCCAAAGGACATCTGAAAACCTCCATCTCCAAAGCCGAATCCTTGGAAACCCTGTGGAAATCATCAAAATGTGTCATAAGACTCTGACAATGTCCGCCATGATTAGTGATCGCAAAAACAACGTGCTCCTTATGCTGTTGTTGATGGGAGTAGTGTTCATTGCTATGAGTTCTGTGAAATCAGTGCCCCCAGGAAGAAAGATCTGGTAATGCTTAAAATGTCCAAAATACTTTATTACATTACATTAAATTACATGTCATCATGAATGTGCATGTTACTACATGGTCACAGCATGTATATAAAACGATAAAACATTGCCAGAGGTGTTTTAATAGAGGGCAGACTAGGTGAATCCCAATGCATGCATTGTTATCTGACTCGTGCAAGCAGTTTTTCTCTATTCAGAATACACAGAAAAGAGAAAGACGTGTGTTCATGTCTCACATAAGGATTGTGGATTGGGTTTCCCCCCAAAAAATGCAGCTTTCCTTTAAGGGTTAGGCGCACTTGTGTGACTTGTGTCCACTCTCAGTGCAGCTCGACTAATAGGTCCCAATGGGAGGCCATCTTGGCAGTAATGAATAAAGCAATGTTTGCTGCGGTGGCACCTGCATCATTCCATGTAATGCTTTCATCATGTTGCTCTGTCGTGTGGAAACGTGGATAGACAGATGGTGCGTGTAAGGGGTGGTACTTACACCACGGTTTTCTGGCTCAGGCCTTTGCCCTTGTGGTCGTGGGGGTGTTTTTTCTCTATAAGAAAAAGACAAGATTTAGGTTTTGTAAAATTTACACAGCTTTCGAACACGTTTTTTTCCCTCCCCACATATTTTAGTTGAAGACAAAACTGATTTAACAACACATGCAATTGTGAAACACTCGACTGTTTTCTACTAAAAAGTTTCCCCACCTGGGGTCCTGCTGACCCGTACTTCCTCGCCCATATAAGGGGATGACCTTGTCTCTGCTTATGCCGGCTTTGCACACTGGACACACTTGTCTGCTGGGTCGCGTCTCTAACCACTAAGACACATAAGGATGTATTATAGACAATATTACTGATTAGTAATATAATATGTTGAGCTTACCTGGTGCAAACAGGGCCAGCTGATGAGGGCGGGCAAATGAAGATGGTAAGGAAAAGACATCTTATCAGTGACACATTTTCCACAATTTAGGCTCATTATGATGTACATTATCCTGTGCATTATGTCATGCAAAAAAAGGTACTTTTATTTCAGTGGTGTCTCAGGATGCTGTATATAAGTTAACATCATAGCAATATATTTTATTAAGTTTGGACATTCTTTATGTAAGGTATACAGAAAAGCAATATAACTGGTGGACTTTAAATACAGTATATTTAGGAAATTCGTAAGTTAAACAGTGAGTTGCATGAAGTATCACCCATAATGTGACAAGCTTTTATTTTGGAAATTATCTAATTTAAGGCTCATCTTTGTAGCGTTTTTTAAATAAAGTTCGGTTCAAAGCTGTGTATTTCAATGGGAAGACAGTTCACAACACAAATAAACACACTTCCTACCAGAAGAGGTGTCCACACAGGCTGATCACAGCATCCTTGGCGGTGTCCAGACAAATGTTACACTCAAAAGTGCTGTCCTGGTTGCCTCCGTCGGCCGCGTTAGAGCTGCCAGACCCGGGACTAGCGTTCTCGGTGGCTCCGGTGGAGGCAGAGGCCGGAGGAGGGGGTGCCGCGGTGGCCATTTAAATATAGCTCCAGTCGACAAAAACAAACGGTAGATACAGCAGGCAACATCCAACGCTTCAAAACGCACACATGCGGCCACCCGCAGAATTGAGTTTATGGAAACCAAAAAAAGATGACTTTGTCATAAGTTGGGTTGGGGAAAAAAGCTAAAAGCAAATAAAGAATGAACAGCTGTTAGATAGCTTCCCGTTGTGAAGCTAATGCTAACAAGGCGACTGAGCCACAACCGCTGATGTTTTAATAATGTTGAAACGCGGAGAGCAATTAAGACGTTTTTTAGATTATCGAGTTGTTGTCGTCCTTTATCGAAAGTCAGAGCTTGTTGTGGCAAGTTAAGGAAGTATCGCTGGTGGAGGAGCAGGTTTCGTCACACAGCTGGAGAGTTGGCTTTAATCTTCTTCTTCGGTTCATTGCAGTGGATAAATGGCAAATAACACACACTTTATACTGCCATCCAGTGGTAGGATGACACTTTAAATAACAGGGGTCAAACTCCATCACGTCCGCATGCTGGCCTAGTGGTTAGCGTGTTGGCCACAAACAGGAGATCGGGAAGATCTGGGTTCTCCGTTGTGTGGAGTTTGTCTGGAGTTGTTTGTCTATATGTACCCTGCGATTGGCTGGCGACCAGTCCAGGGTGTACCCCGCCTCTCGCCCAAAGTCAGCTGGGATAGGCTCCAGCATACTCGCGACCCTAGTGAGGATAAGCGGTATCGAAAATGGATGGATGGATGGTATTAATTCTTTCATTTTGACAGAAAAATTGTACTGCATGCAGTTCTTCTAAACTTCAATATTATCTGATCGTTACGGTGGCCGAGAAGTGCAAAAACACGGCAACAAAAATCAAACCAAATTACAATTACACCAGCCGGAAAGGGAATGTACCAAATCCCAGAATTATGGGAAGTGATAATGTTTGGACCAATCAGCTCCAGGGATTTGGTACATTCCTTTTCTGGTACATCTTTGTAGTCGGGAAGTGCAAAACACAAAACAAAAATAAAAATAAATTACAGTTGCACCACCCTGAAGGGGATTGTACCCCTGTTACACCCTCATTACAATATTTGACAGACTCCTGTAGTACATCTGTTCCTTCCATCTGGTATTTGCATGCACACCGATATCTGCGTGCACGTTGTGGGAGCGTGAACGCTCTACTAAAACCTAAACTATGAGACGTCGTTCTATTTTCTATGACGCAGTACTTCATGATAATGAAGTGACACTTTTTGTTGGCTACAGTGTAAGATGTATGCATGTTCAAAATAAATTAAACCAAAACCATACCATAGCAAGGACGTTTAATAATGCTAACATACATAGACTGACCATGAATCATGAAATCATCCAATGAATGTGTTTTATGTACCCAATCAAACAGCTTGGTCCGACTGAGACCGCGAGTAACTGAGGCCTCCAGTACGAAAATCTTCCGCCATCACCGACTCCAACCTCTGTGTCAGCGAGCGCCTCAGGATTTGACTGAAGTCATTCCCAATCAAGACGTAGAGAATTGGGGATATGAAGCTGTTTGCCGCCGCCAGAGTCACCCCTACCTTCATCCCAGTGTGAAGACTCTCCAAGCTGAGGGTCTTCAAGTGTACCTCCAGTAGGACAAATGTGTGGTAGGGAACCCAGCAGACAAAAAAACACAAGATGAGCGCTGCCATGATCTTGTAGGGCTTGGTCGACTTGATGCTCACGCCTCTCAACTTTACGCAGAGCACCGAGCTGCACAGCACAATTGCAATGAAAGGGATGAGGAATCCGCAGGTGAAGCGAGTCAGCACCACCGCCTTGTGTTCGGGTGCATCTGCGTAACGCGTGAAGCACAGCGTGACATCCCCATGCGAGGTGGTACACCTGTAGATCAGCGAGGGCAAGGTCAGGAGCGCCGAGAGAAACCACGTGAGGACGACGAGCGCGGTGGCCCTCCGTACCGTGCGGTGATTGCGCGACCACACGGGAAAGGATGCCACTATGCATCGATCAGTGCTGATCAGAACCAAGAGAAACACGCTGCTGTACATGTTGAGGAACAGAGCAGCCGACATGAGCTTACACAGCACCAGTCCAAAGGGCCAATGCGAAGTCATCATGTAGATCATCTCCAGGGGCAGAAAGACGCAAAACAGCAGGTTGGAGATGGCCAGGCTGATGTACCAAGTGGTGATGACAGTTCTTTTCATTTTCCATCCACAGATCCAGATCACCAGTGAGTTTTCCGCCAGGCCGACGACGCATATGATGATGTTAAAAGCCACCAGAAGAGAAGTCAAAGAGGACTGAGGACTGCTGACATTCAGCGGTCCAAAAGCGGTGAAGTTTGTCTCTGTCTCGTTGTTGGCAGTGTAATCATCATATGGTACATAATCCACACTCATCTTGGACAGTTTCCTGGAATATTCACACACAGTGTTTGTGGATATTACACACAAGACCAAACAATCAAACAAAAGTACTCACTTTTTGCATTTGAGTGGAATAAGAAGCAATCCCGACTTAAAAATGCATTTTTTGCTGACTCCCATGTAACTGTGCAACTTCCCACTTTTTGCTTCCGGAGCAGTTCTTGACAAAGTGAAGTGACAATCTGATTTTTTGACTATGCTGTGGAGTTAAAAGCAAAACAAAACTTTAAACAGTAAAACACTTGACAAAAGTAAAAGAGGACAAACCTTTTTTTTAATATAGAATAGAGAAGTTTACTATGACATGTGACAATCAGTTTGATTTCAAATCCAAATTGGCACAGATTTGTGGTTTTTTTTTGTGTGTTTTGGATTTTACACTTGAACCACAAGTATAATACCACCATTTTTAGGTTTTATTGATGCTTCAAAAGCTTTTGATCTTGTAATTCATGATCATTCATGAAGTTATTTTATAAACTGCACAATGGCGGAGTTCGAAATTATTTTCGTGAGAATTTTAGTGTTTTGGTATGCGCACCGGTCTATGTAAAATGAGTAAACTCTGTATAATTTCCCATTTATAAATTTAAATTAAAATTTAAAAAACAGCATAAGCAGTTGATGTTTACTAAATACAAGGCAGAAGAGTCTTGATCATCACAACGATTGTTCTGTCAGGTTCGGTTTTTTTTTTCTTCTTTTTTTAAGTTTTGTTTTTTATTTATATATATATATATATATAAATATATATATATAAGAAACTTATATATATACTCATATATATAAGAAACATGACATGGAATGCAGGAAGTGAATAATATGTACTGTACAAGAAATGGAATAGATGTGGGTAGGATTAAATAAGCTTTGCTTCTTCCTACTCCTTTTGGACATGTGGAACTGTGAAAGAATGATTCATGAGATGTATTCCATTGTAACCTTCATGTTCAAATAAACTAAACTAAACCAAACCAAACCAAACCAAACCAAACCAAACCATTTGTGTTTGCAACTTACTGTGTGTGACAAGGCAGAATTTAGTCTCTCTGTCTTTTAATGTATACATGGGTGATTTATCCCATCTGCTGAATGAGTGTAGAATTTATTGCCGGTTTGGCAATACTACTATAAACCACCTGTTGAATGCTGGTGATTTAGTTATTTTCATACAGTTTCATACAGTGCTGGTGTGCAGCACTGGATTTGACATTAAATACAATGGAAAAAAGAGCAACATCATGATTCTCATGAGTAAAGAGGACACTAAACTATCTTTCCCTAACTTTTCCCTGTTGGACAACATCCTCAAAGTCTGAGATGAGTTGAAATATGTGGGACACTTCATATTCACTGATAGACAGATAGGTGATAGACATTTACAGGCAGTGTTGTATGCAATATGTACAAGTTAACATGCTTGTTGGTAAGTTTTTTATGTGTGTTCGGTATTGACGGTGTTTCTTAAGGTGGATGAGTGCCAGTCATATGCTTGTTCATGCTGCTGTACAAACCTGTGCTGCTGTGCCCCGCAAACCTCATGTACATTTACTCTGTAAATAGCGTCATCTGTCCTCTAACCGACCCCGTGCAAAGCTCAGTCAGGGTCTTTCTAGTTTGTGGAAACACCGGTGCCGTACCTTATGTGGCAATGGATTTTACTGCATCTTTTTGGTGATGTTTGTTTTGTTTTTAATGTTCTATGAACCATGCATGTGTCTGAAGTAAAGTTGATGATAATTACTTCCATCCATGCATTTTCTACACCGCTCCTCCTCACTAGGGTCGCGGGGTCATGCTGGAGCCATCCCAGCTGACCTCGGGCGACAGGCGGGGTACACCCTGGACTGGTCGCCAGCCAATCGCAGGGCACATATAGACAAACAACCATTCACACTCACATTCATACTTATGGACACGAACGCACGGGGAGAACATGCAAATTCCACACAGAACCCAGGTCTTCCCAATCTCCTGACTGTGACTGTGTGGCCATCATGCTAACCACTAGACCACCGTGCGGCCATGATGATTACTTGAGACGTGTAAAAAGTTAACCATTGTAAAACAAAAATAACTGCATAGCGAAATGATGCGTATGCTGTCAAAAAAGGGTTTCAAGGGTCCTGTTTTCAATTTAGTTCAACAAATATGTCACCATGATAACACAAAACGCTACCTATGATCAAGACCTTTCCGGTGATATAACATGTGGGGGTTCTTCACACTGTTTGTCCCGCATTAATTGTGGCAGAATAAGATATAATCATGATAATAAATAAGTACAAGGTATAATAGGATGGACTGCTGTGCTTTGCATTTTTGCACCACACAGGAGTTTCCCTTTAAAAAGCATTAGTGTGCAGTCTGGGCCAACAAGGCCTTTCTGTTGACCTAAACACTACCAGAAACACTGACCTACATATACAGCTTAAATTCTAGTATTTTTTCCATTAAATTGTATTCATTTGTTCCAGCTGTATTCTCAACATAGGCCCAACGTCTATCTTCGTTTTGTAGTTTGTCTCTTAGCTGTGCTGCTTCCACTACTTGTACATGTGAGATTTTTTTTTTTGTCCAATCAGATTTCAACTTCTCTGTGTTACCATGTCAATGTAATATGTCCAGGACCTTCAGAATCAGGAGTGCTGGTTCATGTCACACTATTGGAATTATTTTAACCAATCAGAGTTCTGATTCACCTCACAAGGGCATCTTGCTGACCCACAATGATGTCAGCTTTTTTCCGTCCTCTGATTGATGTCTGAAAGCCTATTCCCTAACACTCAATTAACTGATCCTGTTCCGACATGAAGAAAAAAGACAAGCTTGGAGTTGTTCATCGTTGTGAGTGTGTTCTGAACAAATAAGTGAGTTTATATATATATTTTATATATGTCAGCCTAGGAAAGAAAGGGTTTGTTCGCCTCTTCCACTGTAAGTCTTTTAGATCAGTGCGTACGAGTGAGTGGTGAGTGTGATGTGTTTTATTAAATTTTTGTTTTTGTCATGATATTAGATAAATATTGATTATGAACAGCTTCAGATGATGTTAAGATAGATAGACATTTGAGAAATACCAACATAATCAGTCTTTTTATATATCATATCAGTGGTGCGAGCCTTCTTTTCTTTGTTCCATAAATTATTTTGCCACTGAAAAAATAACACACAAAAGCATTTGCTAGGAAGATATGTTTGGATGGATGGTATTTCCCCGTTTAGAAACACACTCTGAAAAAGCTGAATCCTCCAAATTAATCCATCATTGCACTCTACTTATGGTTGTTTACATTGAAATATAACTGCATTTTAGGTGTTGTATTCTATTTATTTATGTTAAACGTAGCCGTATATGACGTTTACGTCTGCGCTTCGTGCATTGCGTAAGTTTTTACGTAGCTCAGTCTTGGTGGATGGCAGACGATAGAAACATCCCCATGCTGACGAAGTATTTTAACAAGAATCGCTTATAAAATAACCTCCCAACATATCATATATATGAAGTATGGTTATTGACCATATATGTTCATACATTTAAAAAATAATAACTACCACAGCACGTGACGTCGCAGAAGCGCTGTCGTAAAAATCAGCTAAAGGCGGACTAAAGGAGAACGTAGTCATTGCGCATGCGCGGGACCGATTGCGTTCCGGGTGCGTATTGCGCAGTGACAATGCGGAGTCTGTCTATGGTTATGAGATCTACCTAACATCGTGAAGTGTATACAAACCGTGATATAAACTGCTGACATGCGTAGTAAACTGTAGCAACGCCCCCTTTGCTGTGACGTAGTCCCTCAAGCTTGTCTGGAGCCGCTCTCCTCTTTATAAGTGCGTCACTCGACTTTACTCTTGTTATTATTCCGTAGAACATCACGATGGCGGCTGCTGTGACCAACAAATGCCTAATAAGTCCTCTAAGTTTGCTGACAAGGAGGCTGTCTGTTCCGGAGTTCTTCTCCCAGTGCTGCTACCATAAGAAGGTAAACCAGCCTTTTACCTTTATTTTTTTCAAGTAACTCCACTTATGTCGACGCTGTTGAAGTTAGCTAGTCTGCTAGGTAACGGTAACAAGTGTCACATTAGCTGACCTTGTCTTGTACATAAAGTTGCTATCTTTGTATTTTAGTTAAAACATCTATTTGCATCATTTACATCTGCTTTCTTGTAGGTCACATCTAGAAACCGAAAGTAAAACCAGTAAACTTGAAAAGCTTAACAATAACATACATGTCATTATTATTTATTCAGGATGCTGCTTGAACTCGTCAGTGGTCTTTAGGCTGACGTAACATGCGCACATAAGTTTGTAGATGCTTGTAACTAAAGTTTTACTTTTTGTTTAAAATATACATGTTTTAATGACATAAAGGTACTTTTTTTTTTACAACATGATCACAAGTATCTACACTCATCTCAAACACAATATATGTTGCAAATTTGTAATGGATGCTAAACTAACTAAAAGGCAAAACACATCCAATAAAAAAGATTATATATATTTATATAAACACAGTGATATAATATTGCATTGGTCGGAGTGACTCGGCAGAAAGGAGAGGAAGGTGACCGGAAGCAGCAGTTGCTATGACAAACAATGAAATCCTGTCCTAATCTGTTTAATTCATTGTCTCTTACGCAAGGCTGAAAACACGCATTTGTATAATGATGGCTGGCAAGGCCCTGTGTAGCTGAACACAGAAAGCAACTAAACATATGGATTCAACAAATAGCAACAGTTTCCACTGTGTGATTTATTTACACCTGTATTTAAGGTGGTGGACCACTATGAGAACCCGAGGAACGTGGGCTCTTTGGACAAACACTCCAAGAAGGTCGGCACCGGTTTGGTGGGGGCTCCCGCCTGTGGAGATGTAATGAAGCTGCAGGTTTGTCACACTATATTTGACACACAGTATATTATTATATTGTATACTGTATATTTTTATTGGGCCTTTCCTCAAAATAGCTTTCCTCACAAGGGGATGTATGGGAAAGTACATTTTAGCAAGTAAATTACAGTCTATTAATGATTATGTCAACTAGATTGAGGTGGATGACGAGGGGAAGATCGTGGATGCGAGGTTCAAAACATTCGGCTGTGGTTCCGCCATCGCCTCCAGCTCTTTGGCCACTGAGTGGGTTAAGGGCAAATCTGTGAGTCAAACACATTCTGACTTTTTTTGCAGTAGACTGGAATGTTGTCGTGGTCACTGTACTTATCTTTGTTTGTTTTCAGGTGGATGAGGCCCTGATGATAAAGAACGTCGACATCGCCAAAGAGCTCAGTCTCCCACCTGTGAAGCTTCACTGCTCCAGTGAGTTTACTGTTATTTATCTGCAACATTATATATGTTTGTTATCAGGGTTTACAAATCTTTTGTCCCCCAGTGCTCGCCGAGGACGCCATCAAGGCCGCCCTGGCTGACTACCGCCTCAAGCAGCATGACGACCAGCAGGGGGCAGTCAGGGCCACCAATTAAATGGCTTCCCTTTTGCTGAGAAGTAATAGCAGTGCTGCATCACTTCCCGCAGTATTTATGATGCACACACTATGCTAAGTCACACTATTAATACTACTGTATGTTTAGCCTGTCACGCAAACGCACAATGTAAGCTTCTAAAGTGGAATTGCAATTATGCTACATTGGTTCTTGAAAAGGATTGACGTTAAGGGCCAATGAGTGCTGACTGTTAAGAATACAAAGCACTTATAACTTTGAAAGTCTTCAATAAAACTACCCTGAAACATATTCTTAAGAAAAAGATTCATGATTTATTAAATGTCTCCTGTTATGAACAATGGACTATAGAATAGATGTTGGCCAACAATACAGTTAAAGGTGCTCACTGCATGAGCCGCTTATAGAATGCCATGTTTGAAAATCACCATTCTAAGCACATTTTGCACACAAGTATTGGGACATTTCACCTACAGGAAGTGATAAGAGACAAAAACATGGAGTACGCCCCCTTTGCGGCTACTTCCAATCCTGTGGGGAATTGTAGTTCATTTGTGAGCATCTGCTGGTTTGCTGCTGCTGTTCTTCTCCAAGCTGTCCGAAATATCTTCATAAAGTGAAGAGGGGGTAAAGTCTAGATGTAGAAAAGTTTGTTTACCAGTCCTTAGAACGCTGTTTTCTCTCCTGCAATGAGTTGCAATGTTGCTGAGTCATTGTGAAGATGCAAAGACGCAGGCCGCAGACTTCTCACCGCAACCTGGGACTCGTCTTCCTGTCCCACAGGGGAAGTCAAGTCTGCTGCTGCAGCTGCTTCACATGTCTCCTTTCCCTTAGCAGGACTTGCTAGCTCCTCCTCATCCAGGATCATGTCTCTGTATGGTTTGTCCTCAGGAATGCTGGCTCCCTCCCCAGTTTTTGTTGGCGATCTCAGATTCTTGGCCACCCTCATAATGTCTGCTTGAAGCTGCCTATGAGAGTCTACTGGCTTGATCTCCTGCCGGGCCGCTTCCTTCTCTGGCAGCTCATGAAAGACACGAGCGCCTCCGGTCTTGTCCCTTTCATCCACATACATTTTGGACGGGAATGAGGATGGGTAGTAGGCATTGACCTTACGCCTCCGACTCAGGACGATCGCCCCGCACACAGCGAGGAAGACAAGAACAAGGAGCGAGGCTAAGACGAGGATGAGGAGCATGTTGTCCTCGAGGAAGTCCACCACCTTGCTCAGGTAGTCCGCTTCCTGGTGGGTGGGGCCAACAGATGTTGTCTGGTAATACTCCAATGAGACACTTTGAGTGGGAAGAGAGGAGGTGACGACGTAGAGGTCCTCCACGTCTGCGCTGCCCTCAGCCGAGCTGTATGAGGTTAGCGGTGATGCCAGACTGCTGCTGATGTAGGCGGCAGAGATGGCGATCACATGAAGGAGCTTCATTTCACCTCGACGGTCTGAAAACAATCATTTCACCTTATTCATTTTATTGCAAATATTTAACTTTCATTACATGAATCTCAAAGGTGACATCATGGGCAAGAAAAGCAATGATGCCTCATGATGTCATGACATCGCCTCAGTGGTTCTCAACCAGCATCTAGTCACATTGCACTCATACTACTCAACTTTCACCCCAATGGGCAAGGAACCACATTTGGTAACCTGTTAAATCAGAATAGATGCCACATGGCTCACTATCAGGAAGCATGTGATTTCTCCCAGCCAATCAGTGAAGTAAATAATGAAAACATATTTTTTGCAAATCATTACCGGTGGTGTGCAGTCAGGGCCAGCAGGGCCTTCTCTGCTGGCCTAACCATGACCAACAGTTTTATTATCTTCATTTCGTAGCGTGTTTCATGGCTGCAGTGCTTCCAGTAGTGTATGTGTATGTTATATTTTGTTTTGTCCAATCAGATTTCAGCTTCTATGTGTTGCCATATCAATGTAATCTGCCCAGGGCCTTCAGAACCAGGAGTGTTTCTCCCTGTTACATCGACACTATTAGCAAAGGGGCTGTGTTGCCTCACAGGGCCACCTTGCAGGCCCCCAATCCTGATTGGTTGATCAGAGCAAAGCGGCAGTCCCCCCCCCCAGTCCTGATTGGTTGATCACAGCAAAACTGTAATAAGATAAGTTACATCCACAATGGTTGACTGAGAAGGAGGAAATTGACATCTCTGGTAAGCAAATGTATTTTACTTATGAAGGTTTATATTGTTGTCATGTTTTTAGATACATGTTGATTGTGAACTGCTTCGGACGATGCTGTAGCGCAGATGTATGGAGCTGTCTCAACCTTTAATAGTTTAACCGTTCTATTTATGCTTGTCACATTTGGCTGAACGCCAACTTTACTTTACAAGCACCAGTTTACCGCCAATCACCTGTAGAAATTAGTCATCGACTCAAAATGACTGATGACTGATGTAAGTCCAGCATATTGTTGACTATGTAGCCGAAAAGGAAAGGGACTTATATTATTTTTGATAGAGTGTTGGTATTGCGGCAATCTTACGGAGGTCACCGCTATCTTACTTAATGCATTGGAGTTCCCCTCACTTTAAACGCCTGTATGGCCGCTGATGACTCTGTCGCTCGACATGGGCGACCCGGATTTGAAACCTTGCCACGGCACATATTTAAAACCCGCATTGTCCGTAACACGGTTTAATGTGTGATTCACATGTTCTGCCACGATTAAAGAGACTAGCGTTAGACAAATACATTTTTAGACTTGTGTGATTAATCTAATAAATTTTTTAATCATTTGACAGCCCTAATAATTATATAAACCTGTAGAAAAATCACTGAAAAATACACACACACCTATATACATTTATATGTGTGTATATATATATATATATATATATATCACAAAATTATTTTAACAATAACAATTGAAGTAAAAGAGCGATATGATGAATAAATGTGTCACTATTGTTGTTATTTCTACTCCATCTGTGTGCAAGCTATTCACATGTAACATAATATGGAAAAGGGGGTGGAGTTTTTTTGTTGTTGTTTTTTTTACCCAAAATCAGTCACTCTTCACAGTCACACACATGTGGCCTGAGCAATGTGACACAGACTAATGCAAACCATCACTTTTAAACACAACCAACACACCGGATGCTCCTCTGAAGGCATCGTGATGCGTTCACAGGTGCATCTTTTCCATCAACATTTTTTGTGATAGGCTATGTGACATATCAAAACACTCACCATCCAGCGGTTAAGGAGGAGAAGTCCCGATGAAGTGTCTGTGTGGGAATTGCACGTCTGAAACGCCAGTTGTCCGTATGCTGCTCCACATCTGCACTTTACCAGCAAGAGCCTGGTTTGGAATGGTGCAGACAGACGGTGTTTAAAAACCATGAGGAGAGAAATCCCTCCTTCTTCATCTCCACTGTACTCCTCCCCCTCCGGTTTCCCCCTTCCTCTATGGCCTGCACACAGATTGTTCTTATTAGCGAGGAGTTTACAATGTGCTGAGAGAGGCCAGGGATATCTCCGTCCTGCTCTTGTGTGTCCACCAAAGTAACAGAAGACTTCACAACAAATTAGCCTTCCACCATTAACCGCATGCGAATGCTTGAAAAGCCAACAAATTCAACTATACTGTAATGCTGATTTATATATCACAGCATATCATATCAATATATCACTCCACTTACCTGGGCCATGAGCAACATTATCCATAGGGTACCATCTTCTCGCAGGCAAACCGTTCATTTCCGAATCAAATAAAAGCAACAGCGCAGCATTTCCAACAGAATGGAGTACACAAAAAATAATACCGATAATTATATGTAATATAACATATAAAAGTGGACAAAAAAACAGAAAACTACATTCCTGTCTCTCAGCATTTAAGAAATGGGTGTGTTCAGTACTAGACAAAGGTTTGGGCGCAATTTCTCATGTTATATTTATATATATATATAACTTTCATACAGTATAATAGAAATTACATATACTATGCTAAATTTGTCATGAATCATAAATACAAAGAATTTTTTAATTTACAATTAAAAAAAAAAGAAAAACACAAGTTTTGTCAATTATTATACTATAAACTAATGAATTAGACAAATTAAGATATTTTTAAATTATTTTATTTAGGAAAAATGTCTTATAGCTGGGATAGGCTCCAGCATACTCACGCGAATCTATTGAGGCTAAGCGGCAAAGAGAATCTATATATACTTACATATACATGCATACACACATTTTATATATATATAATATATACACATATACAAATATATATAACTTTTTACTAAAATTAACATGAATGCTACAACATTTTGATTTATAAAAATAGACAGCCACGTGTGGTCTTTTGTGAGTAAAATCCAAAAACCAACCTTCCCTGCGACCTCTGAGTCCCTTCCTCCCCCCACCAATCCCCTCAATGACTTAGTGCAGGTCAGGTCAAACAGCGGTGGCGTGTGTTAGCGGCCAACTAATGCAGGAAGAGGTTAATGTTTCCTGTGTGGACAGCCTGCAGAATGGGGGTGGAAAAAAAAAGAGCAAGGGGGGAGTTGTGCCTGTTGGAAACAATGATGGCTTATTTTCTCCAGCAGCTAAACTCACACGGCGTATGTGTCCACTTTAGGGAGACAGAGTGTTGTGTTTGTAATCAGTGGAGACAAGTGGTGCTTTATATGGTCATCATCAGGGATCTCCTCCTCCTCATGTGGCCCAGGTCTTACTTCTGTCTGTCTGGACTCTATGAAAAAAAACATGGCTGCATGCGGCCATTAAGTATTCAGGTCTGTTTTCTTTAGAAGGAAGTGAATATGAGAAGGCTTCTGTGCAGCACAAATAAGGGAACTGACTGCCTGCACATAGAGAACACTTTTATTGGGACAACTCTGTTCAAATAGTCACCTTCATATTGTTTGTTTAGCACAAGTACAACATCAAATGCTGCCTGAATTAAAATAATGCACATAGTTTCACTCTATTTTTAGACTTTTCAGGGGGAAAAAATCTGAGAAATTATGATCCTGGAAATGTAAATTATCGTAAAATGACTAAAAACTAGTCAAAGATCCTCTTTTAGACAGGAGCACAGTTGTTTTCAAGAACCTACTGCAAAACTGAGTCAAAGATCCTCTCTGTAACAGGAGCACTGATTTTAAGGACCTACTGCAAAAACACAAGTCAGAGATCCTCTATAAAACAGCAGCGCCTTGCTGTTTTATGAACATGCTGCAAAAACACTTGTCAAAGATCCTCTACATAACAACAGCGCTCTGCTGTATTTAAAAGGATCTACTACAAAAACACCAAAGATCCTTTACATGACAGCAGCGCTCTGCTGTTATGAGGGACCTACTACAAAAACGTGAGTCAAAGATCCTTTATACTGTATAAAAAGAGTGCTCTGCTGTTTTTAAGCACCTACTGCAAAAACGCCAATCAAAGAGCCTCCATGTGACAGGAACGCCCTTTGTTTTGAAGGACCTACTGAAAAATAAAGGTAATCAAAGATCCTCTATATAACAGCAGGAGCGCTCTGCTGTTTTTAAGGATCAACTTCAAAAACGCTACCCAAAGATCCTCTATATACCAGCAGTGCTCTGCTGTTATTATGGGCCTACTATAAAAACGCTAATCAAAGATCCTCCATGTGACACGAACACCTTTTGTTTGAAGGACCTACTGAAAAAAAAAAAATGCATCATCAAAGATCCTCTATATGTAACAGGAGCGCTCTGCTGTTTTTAAGGACCTACTGCAAAACTGCTAGTCAAAGATCCTCTCTGTGTGATGAGATTGCTGGAAATATTCCACCAAGCGGTGGAGATTGCATGAATAGAGCGCTGTGTGATGAAGTGATGGTGCATGTAGAGCAGTGTGAGTGCAGGCCAGTGAAGTTTCACCTCCATCAAAGAGGTCTCTGTCTGAGGTCCTGCTACACAAAGCGGTCACTTTCTGGCAGGAAGCTGCTGAGTGTGAGATTATCGCTAACGTCCTCATCGCTGTCCCCCAAACTGTGGATGACGAGGACCCCGTTAGTCACCGCCGGGCTGCGCTGCCGCACGCTCGCGTAGTTCCTTTCGGGCAGAAGCGCAGACATGAACATCATCTCCGTCTCTTCTTCTTTGGCTCTTTTCACCTGGTACGTCCTGGTGGACAGCTTGGTGCAGAGGACGATGGTGGACACCATGAAGATGGTGGCTAGCGCTGCTAGAAAGCCGATGGAGATGAGGCAGGGTTTGACCACACTGCGAGTTGAGCAGGGCTGGTCCTCCACACTGGGTTTGAGGGGGACGCAAGGTGCTGGGGTAGATGGTGGAGATCTTGTGGTTGCTGGGATTCTGGTGGAAGACGAGTAACTGAGGGACCTAGGTGGTTCTGGAGGCTGAGGTCCGGAGGTCAGTCCACTATTTGATGGGCTTGAAGCAGATGACTCTGTGATGGAGCTGGATGTTGATGGTTCAGGAGGATCCGGTGTGGAGATCAGGCTTCTTGTGGAAATCGATGTCCTTGCAGTTGTTCTGCTGAGGTTTTCAGATGAGCCTGAAGAGTGGGAGCTGAAGACTGATGGATCAGGAGAGGTTATTCCAGTTGTTCCAAAACTTGCAGGACTACTGAGGTTTTGGGATGGACCTGACGTGATGGAGACGGACGTTGACGGTTCAGGAGGATCTGGCGTGGCGATGAGGCTTCCTGTGGCAGTCAATGTTCTTCCAGTTGTCTCAAAAACTGAAGGACTGCTTAGGTTTTGTGGTGAGCGTGAAGAGATGGAGATTGACATTAATGGTTCAGGAGGCTGTGGCGTGGAGATCAGATCAGTAGGTGTTCTTCCAGTTGTTCCAGGACCGCTGTGGTTTTGGATGAAGACTGGACTAGAATTTCTTTCCAACTCACTGATGGGCAATGTTGCTGGAGAAGATCTAAATGTTTGCTGACCTTCTGTAGGTTTTGTCCCTTCGGTAGTCCCATCATGGGATGTTCTACCAGCGGGTTCTGGAGAGTCGCTGAAAGTAGGAGGCATCCTGGCCACCATTTTGAGTGTAGGCATAACCACCAAACCATCAGCTCTCGTCGTGGAGTGCTCATCGTCTGCAGAGAGGTCTCCGGGTAGCGTTGAAGCTTCCTGGTTAGGAACATGTAGTTTTTCCATGTCCGAGGTTGTCAATGCACTCTGAGACTGCACTGAGACAAGTCCCCACAGCAAAAACCAGAAGGTCTTCAAGCTGAGGAGCATCATTATTGGCTGGAAAATGTGAAAGAACAAGATAAGCAACTCGTTCCAAAGCCAAAGGTCATGTTTAAAAGACGTGCATGAGGAACATCCTTTCGTGTGTGATGAAACACTCTTTCCGCCGCACCCATTTTCAACAAGACTATGCGACACATCTGTCCACCGCGTCCTCCAACATGACATGACGGCTGACGGTGTCTTTCGATGTGGGGACAAAAGAACGAGCTCCTCTTACCTTGTCTGCTGGAGAAGCTCGAAGAAATGCTGCATTCAAGTCATGTCAGTCTCGAGGACGAGGATGTACCGCCACACGCTGACGGTGACACATGCCGATAAAGGGACAGGAAACTTTGCAAAAAGGAAGTCAAGTGTGTTTCGCGTGTGTTGCCGAGAAACAACAAAGCTTCCGAAAGTTGACTTGTGCAAAGACGGAAGCAGCCAGTTCTGCAAATGAGATGCATATCATTGTCCAACCATGCCTCTCACGCTAAACTAGTACACCACCACAACTTTTATTGTTTACACCTTTGCAGATACACTTGTATCGTAATCCTTACTTGACATTTAATAGAAATAACAGCCATAAACCAACGTCACAGTGCCACCCTCTACACACAATTAGACAGACATTTATAATTGCACGTATGCTTATATTATCACATATCGGGTCAGCTTCACTAAGAAATTAATACATTATCATGATTTATTAATGATTTAAATTCCAATATAATTAAATAAAAACTTTTTTTTGTTGTAATTATAAAAACTATTTTAAAAATATATATATTTATTACAAATATATATTTGAAAATACATTTTATACAACTATATATTTGGCTAAAAAGGCAACACAGTTACAATGAAATGGAAAAAAATCACAAATTGAGTATTAGGCACATCGTTAGGTACACTATAGTATAAATATTGTGTATTACAGTGTTCCCTCGCTATGTCGCGGGTCAAATTTTGCGGATTCGCAGTTTTTCCGGTTTTTTTAAGTGTAATTTTGAATGGCATATGAACGTGCATTGAGTTCTGTGTCCTTGTGGCGTATTAGAGCAATCTATCGGTGCTGTGTTGTGTGTCTGTTATTGTATTTACTACTGCTACCAGTAGAGGGTGTTGTATACTCTTGTTGAAGACGTGTGCAGCTCCACCTAGTCTATGTGTTTACGTGCCTGTACAAGCAATTAGGAACCCACAACAGCAGACAATAGCCGGCCAAAATATAGAGCCACAACCGTCCTTATTGGCTAAGAAGAACCCGCTCATTGTGTGCTGCGTTCTGATTGGCTGTAGATCATTGTCAATCAATCACCTTTGTGCCTAGCAAACGGCAAACTGCAAGAAGCAGCAGCTAAACAGACTAAATGAATCTTTGGACAAGGAGGAGGAGGACGGCAGGAGCCATATGTTTTAACAAGGATACAAAAACGCTAAGCACGGTCAGAGCAGTGAATATGGTGAGTCACTTAATATCTTACTGTGTCCAATCTAGTAGGTTGACCATTAAAATCCAGTGTTTAAAATGTGAGAAAATGTTATTGGCTGTCTGAGAAAAGTGTATTGTGAGGGGTTTTAACAGCCTTAAAACAAATGATAATTGTAAACAAATAAAACTGGCTACTTCGTGGATTTCACTTATTGTGGGCTATTTTGGGAACCTATCCCCCGCGATAAACGAGGGAACACTGTATACTGGGTCCAAAGTGCAGCCAGGGGGCTATTTGTGGCCCGCAGCTTGTTTTTTATTGGCCTGCGGTACATTGTAAAAATAAAATCAAACCAAAAAACCCAGCAAAAATTAAACAATTTGGAAAAAAGGCAAACTCTATAAGAAACTGAAATAAAAAATATTTTTGTATGTCGAATAAAACACACACACATATATATATATATATATATATAATATCAAATTCTGGATAAAACCAAAATAAATATTACTATAACATTTTTATAATATGATACACACTTACCAGCAATATAATTAGGTACATCTGCAGTATCATCAGAGCCAATACAAAAGCTGTATGTATGTATGTTTATTATTACGGATGTAGAAGGTGCTGAGTGAGTGAAAAGGGGAGGATTAATGTTTGGTTTTGAGTGTAAAATCTTTATTATGTGCACAGAACTTTCTGTCGGCGGTCGAGTGAAACACAAACTGTGTGCGTGGTGGTCCCTTCCCAACACCAGGTACGCACTGGACAGGGCAAAGGCTTTTATAGTTTGACCCTTAACAGTGACAAGAGGCACCACTATATTTGCACAACATTTACAACTGGATATGCAACCCCAGCTACTGCCAACACCGCCCTCCCCACCCCCAAAATGTTACATTTGAAGCCTACAAGATCACAGGATCCACATTCATAAATCTGATCTTTAGCAATGAACAGACTGGGAGGCAGGAGGTGGGGGGGGGGAGTTCAAGAGATTTCGTTTAAAAAAAAAATGAAAATGAAAAATCAGCTTGACTATGTCATTCTACCTGGAATGTACAACAGGACAGAAAAGTCAAAAGCAGTGCATGAAACTGCACACAATTGATATTTGGCAACACAGAGAAGATGACAGGAAATACTGATGCTACATACAAGTTGGAGGAGTCAACTTCACATGACAACCTTTCAGCACAACTTGAAACAAAACAAAACAAAACAAAAAACCTCCGCAAAAAACACAAGACTGCTTCTTTGAACAAAAAGAGTTCTTTTTCTGTTTGTGACCAAGTGTCATGGCGGCGGGTGGGGGACAACGTGTGGGGAAAGGGAGGGAACTGATGAAGAAAAGTTCATCTTGGAATGTAGACCTGGTCTCACTGCAGTGATGGCCGCGGAAATCCCGGTCTAGTAGGGGACGGGGGCGCGAAGGGAAAGGGGCAGGGCGGTTTGCGATTTACATGGCAACCTTGGCGACCTGCTCTTCCAGTCTGGCGATACGACGGTCCTGAAGGATGACCCGGTCCCGCAGAGACTTGAACTCTCTGAGCACCTCCTCCAGTTTATCCTCCATCTTTTGCTGAAAAAAATGACACAAAGAAACTTAAACTTTGGTATGTGTATACACTATATACACACACACCGTAAATACTCCGATTAACTCGAGTCGGCAGGTCTACAAAAGCAAATATGCGGGCAAAATTCCAAATTGAATCCCAGATTCTAACCCAATTCCACAAATTTCAATTGGAATGAATTGAGGTTGCAAACAGGAAGTAGAATTGCAATTCCAATTTGAATTGAAAGTAGTAGAATTTAAATTTTATGAAAATTGTATGATAATTTTGATGTAATCTAGACTGTTTTACATATTTCATAAACATGTTATTACTATCAGCCTCATGTATTTTAACATTATATTTTAATTTGACAATTAAGAATAAAAGCATCTTCTATAAAAATAAATTTGGTGTGTTATAACTTTCAAATTATGGAAAATGGTGGAAAAGTACTTCATTTCCTGAATGCTTTACATTATCCAAGTATTCAAAATGAGTTAAAGTTCAAGTGTTTTTTTTTATTGTCATATTCACAATAAAACAGGTAGTTCTGCTATGCAATGAAATTAAATAAATAGAGTTATGAGTGTGTGCGTGTGTTGCGTGCAGCGTGTGTGAGTGCTTCGTTGAGAAGCCTGATGGCCTGTGGGTAAAAGCTGTTTGCCAGCCTTGTGGTCCTGGACTTCAAACTCCTGTAGCGTCTGCCTGACGGTAGGAGTTTGAACTTGGGATGAGGGAGTTTATGTTTAATTTTAGTTTTCGTAAATATTTTCAGTAATTCAGCCAAAACCTTTGTTAAACGTGGCAAATACTTCTTGTGCTACTTGTATAAGAAATTTCTCTCCATTGCAATGAATTGAAATCTACTTCTGTAATCCCCGTTCAAATTCTACTTACTTTAACATCCGACTGTGGGGGTGGGAAAAATGCAATTTAAATTATTCAAATAATCTGAATTGAGATTCCAAATTTGTACTTGTACAATGTTCTTTAACTAAAAAGCATCGTTTACATCTGTGGCGGTAAGCAACCTCCCAATGTATTTTTTGGTCTAAAAAACTGAATTTGAAGTGTCATGCATGAGTGGTCAGCATCCAGCAGCTTTATCTACCTCTACATGCGCTTTGAAATGTTGTTACTACATGATCATGTGGTCAAGAGAGGTAAAAAAATGACTAAAAATACTGCAACGGTTAATTATTTTTTGTAAGGTTTGTACTTTAATCTTGTAATATTACCGTATTTTTTCCTTGAAATACCACAACTTACGACTGAATTTTTTTAAATTAATTTTTCTTATCCTATATTTGAGAATGGGCCAAAAGTAGCTTCTTGTTCAATTTTGACACAAGTTACTTACCGCTATTACAACATTAGTTGTGCTCCTGCTGTGTTGCGCAATGTACTTGTTAATAAATTACCATGTGGTCAAACAGCTGTTTTCCTTTACACTTTCCCATGCACTCTAAATAATTGTTAAAACGGACAAAAAAAAGAACGAACAATGTTACATAAAGTGATAATAATCATTAACGCCTGCTTCCAATTAGCACCCCGTCCACTTTGCGGTTTAGTTAAATACCGCGTGGTTATCCCGGCTATAATTAGAGCATTTACGATACATAGACACGACAGCGGTTATCATTCTAGCTGACAGTACCAAAGTCACATTGGATTGTGACCTAAGTTGTGAAATATGTGCTGATCCATAACTCCAGTGAATTGTTCCAACCACACTAATCAGTGACAGTCCAAAAGTCAGCAAAAGATGGCAGACAGAGGAAACGCATCAAAAAATGACCCTATGTTATTATATTTAGTGTTCATATGCACAAGTTAGACATGAACCAAAAGAAAAATGCAGTTCATATGAGGATGTGCTTTTAGCAGATCACTCACTGTTGATTGCTGCGCAGGCACGTGAGAGACGTGCTTCTGGACGTTTGAAACGTTTTCCGCCTTTGTGGCTGGCTTGTTCTCCAGGACGTTCGACTTGACCACTTTCAGGTCGCGGCCCTTGGTCGGGACGTAGCCGTCCTTGAGCGAGATCAGGATAGGGCCCCCGTTTTTCCCGGCGAACCACTCCTCTGCCTCCAAGGCGGGGTCCGGGCCTGCCGTATCCGGGTACAGGTCGTCCTGGAAGAGGTCCGACTGGGGAAGAACCAGGGCAGGAAGCAGAAGATGTAGCTGTGATTTAAGTACCAGGTACCACACCGCTCCCTCACATAATCATATACCATATTTACTCCAACAGTACTGTACCATGCCTCAATTAATTGCCTGGTGTGTCGTACACTTCAATAAATACACACCTAAAAATAGACGCCACCTTCTTCCCTTCAAATTAAAGTTTCCTTTACTATAACTGATAGTAGCATGTGTCTTGAAAAACAATATTTCCACAGTAGCTGGACAGTGGACATGGCATCTGTAAAGCTGTCCTCAATGGAATTTAGTATCATGGAGCAAAAGTTGCTCAACTTTTAACATTCATCCCCCAAAATAATAATATATATATGACCTATAATACATATGATACCGTAATATATACTGTGATAGGATATAATCAAATAATAACTAATATTAATATAATTTTAAAATTTAATGATGGTTAAAAAGTTGTGGAAATTTAGATACACATATGATATTTAACATGGTTGCCAGTTGAGTTAATCAACCCCCTGACACTATATAAAGAAAATTACGAATTACCTTCCGGGGAACTGTCATGATGATTGGTTCGCATTTTCTCTCTTGTAATTTATAGAACCTGTAAAAAAAAAAAAGAAAAAGGTGTGGCTTTCTAAAATGTTATAAAAACATCTACAATTTAAACAATATATGAATAACAGCAGAGCTAATTTGTTCATCAGGTTTCTAACTGAACCTTTATTAGAAGTAAGGAAACAACACTAATGCAGCCATACCTGGCAATTTCACATTTGTTGACATCTAGTCCACGTTTGGGCATGTACCCCATTCCCCTTTGTGGCTCCTTGGTGGAGAAGGTGTTGAGGTAGTGGACGTACGGTGCTTCGTCTGTGATCTCAAAGTACCGAATGCTGCTGTCACCCTGAGGAGGAGGAGACTATCATGAGCGGAAGGAACAATTATAGCTAACTGGGGATGTGTACTGACACTTGGTACCATAACCGCACAGGTGCCGACATAAATGGTAGTAACCAAGCCAAAAAACAAAGTAAATATCAGTGCCTCGTTTTGATGTCAAATTAATAGTTACCATGAATTTAATGGCACCAAAATTAGGTATGTACTGTAGTTATTGCTGAGTCAACTGCCGTGACGATGGTACGCTTGACTTTAGTGTTTCAACTGCACAGATGACGGTGCTCGAATGCAACAAGTGCTTGAATGTGATATTGTGCCAGTCACGTCTTATAAGTAACTTAATTTTAATACACCGCCCTTGCATGTAGGATCAACTAGCAAACACCAATTTAATGCCAGTCTAACATTGCCACAATGGTCTATCAATCAGTTATCAATTGAATTACGCTAAAATGATGCACTTGAAGTACTGGAAAACCTTGGGATTTTTTTTGCACATTCCCTGTATTCTGTGTTGCTGCTGGTTTTGCTGTGATAATTATGGCTATTTGTGGTCAATTTTTAATTCATATTGGTGACTTTATTACTTAGTTACCATTTCATTGAAGTATTTAAAAGACTATTCTGATCAACTTGCATGTCACAAAATTCTTTAAAAATAAAATGTTTTTGGACAAAATGTTTATATTTTATCTTTATCTAAGTATCAGCTCAGGCACCGTTTAAAAAGTACTGATTTGACACCGGTATCGGATAATATGTAAACGATACTCTATTGCAGGGGTGTCAAACTCGTGCCATGGAGGGCCGAGACACTGCAGGTTTTCTTTCCAGCCAGTCACTAAAGCAGGTGATTTTAACGAGGAATCAACACTGACCTTTCCGCACAGGTATACTATATTGGTGTCTGGGTCAAAGAAGGGGAGCAGGACGCCGTTGCTGGAGTCCATTTCTTGGACGCAAATGGGCTCTTCCATGTTGTCCTGATAAGAAAAAAACATGTTGATTTACTTGTAGTTAAAACTCAGTTGTAGAATCCTGAACTTTTCAGTGCGAGAACCACAGACTCGGACTTGGAGGCGCTTATTCACATCCGAGGCTGCTTCACACTTGGCTGCAAACCGATCCCGCAAGAATTGCCAATCACGGCCCGGTGAAGCCAGGAGGACCACATAATCTGCAAAAAGCAGAGACCCAATCCTCCAAAGGGGATCCTCTCAATGCCCTGGCTGCTCCTACAAATTCTGTCCACAAAGCAATGAACAGAATTGGTGACAAAGGGCAGCCCTGGCGGAGTCCAACCCTCACTGGAAACGAGTGCGACTTATTGTCGGCAATGCAGACCAAGCTCTGACACCGGTCATGCAGGAACCAAACTGTCTGAATTAGGTGGTCCAGTACCCCATACTCAAAGAGTACTCCCCAGGATTCCTCAAGGAACACAGCCCATGCCTTCTCCAAGTCCACAAAACACATGTGGACTGGTTGGGCAAACTCTCATGCACCCTCAAGGATCCTGCTGAGAGTGTAGAGCTGGTCCACAGTTCCACAACCAGGAGAAAAACCACACTGCTCCTCCAGAATCCGAGATTCAACTATCCCGTGGATTTCACATATTTTCATTTATTAATCCCTTGGTGAATGAATCTAATTAAAAAATAAATGCAACACCTCACGTAAACCCTTACTAACAATCATAATATGTTGATGTCAAACAGCTTTGCATACTGTTATTGAACTACATTGGATTTGTTTTTGCATCTAATGCACAAAATGTATCACAGCGCCTTTCAACTTTACTGTGTTTGGCCCTTGCTGGAAAAAATCTGGACTCCCCGGCCCTAAATGAACACCCCAGGCCACTCACTATAGAGGAAATGTACAGTATATAGCAGGGGTGCTCACACTTTCAGCCATCGAGCTGCTTCTAAAATGTCCCAAAGATGTACCTCCTACTATATAGTAAATATTTATTTACTTTAATATGAGTATACAGTACATTGTACCTGTATATCTGGGTGCATGCACTTTTTCAGCATGTAAGCTATAAGTCAACATGATCTATCTCTTACGATAAAACGTATTTATAAAAAACACATTACATAATATAGAAAATATTACATCTAAAAATATATAAAATAATAATATATATATATAAAATCTAACCAGTAAACTATACTGAATACTAATGATTAGTATTTCACATTCACAGTTCCAACTTTACAAGTAATCAAAGTAGCTGATATCATTCACAAATAATTCACAATTCAATTCAATATGGCAATAAAGATAATGTCATGTAGCATTCATTAGACACACAGTTCATGTGTTGCGTCTAGTTAGCATTTGCTATCAAACATTACCAATGTACAAGAAATGAAAATGATTATGCAAAAGACAATGGAGCCGAAGTCAAGGCAACATATTAAAAAGGTTTCAGCACATGGCATTTTTCCAATTCAACGGAAGTGTAGAAAAACATTTCTATAGTGGAGTTCACGACGCGAAGCAAAGCCCTCAAACAATTCAGTTTTTCCTACATAGTAGCCGCTACAAGTAAACGGATAACTTATGTTATAGACATAGGCATCTTACCGCTGAGTTAGTTTATCCGTAATCGGAATAATAAAGACGAAAGTTGCATCTCTGTGTGTGGTTTGAGGCGTGACGTTCACCATTGCCGCGGGGAAGGAAAAGCGAATCAGGAGGGAAGCTTAGTGACAGCTGACTGATGTCATGACGTTTATACGCTCGACCTAAACTACCTCCACCATCCACCGGTAGCTCACAATTGATGTAATGGGCACCCCTGGTATACTGTGAATTTGTCACAACAGGCTACATGTTGCACTACAGCACACCCCAGTGGAGACTGGCAAACACTGACTGCAGTGTGTCTTACTTTACTGGTGGATTATTTTATCCGTCTGCATGCTGCTGTGGAAATGACATTAACTGTCCTGGCCAGGACACTCTTTTCCAAGACTTTTTATCATGATGAAATAAAAGTTCTTCAAACATGACATACAGCTTTCCATAGCGCTAGCTGGCGCTCGCTCATGCGGCTGAATCCAGTGGTGAAAATCTTTCCGTCTGCTAAAAAGATTGCTCTCATTGGCCGGGCTCCCTCATGGGCTTTGTCCTTCTCCTAAAAACAGAAAGGCACTCATCAGACTGGGCGTACATGTCTGCAGCCTCAGTGCCACCACGGCTTAGTGGCAAACATTTTTCCACAGAGACCCCCCTCCGCCCCACTCACTGCAACGATCTTCTTTTTACGAGGGTCGACGACGCGGACCTTTTTGTCCTTGCAAGCGGTGCAGAGGAGGCTGCCGTTGCGGCTCCAACTGACACTAAAGATAACGTCAGGATGCATGTCGTCCAGGTTGATCATGGCCTCACCCGTGCCCACATTCCAGATGATGATCTGGTTGTCACACCCTAAAGTGGACACATGAAACATGGTGTTGAGAGGACATGTCGTGTTTATTCTGGGCTCACAAAAGGAGCGAATGACACAAGTGGACAGATTTAGAGCTCAGCTCTGCGAAAGCTAACAGACACTAGGCGCACCGAAGCAGTTTGAGAGTACCTGCACTGAGGAGAACGTTGCGAGCCGTGGGATGCCAAGACACGATGCCCACCCTCTTGGAGTGGCCCTCCAACACCACCACCGCGTCTGAGAGGGCAGACTCCAGACCATTCTCGGGGATCTGCCAAACCTGGGACCAAAGAAACAGGAGATTTGGATCAATTAATTTGACCCAATCCACCTCAAACATCTTGGGGCATTGCATCACTAATTACAACAGTATACCTTTAGTTAGTATTTAAAACATATATAAACCGCCGAGTCTCCTGTAGTGGCTGGGTGTATGGTCTACAAAAGCGCTGGGGTGACCAATTAGCTCAGAGTAAAAAAAAAAACAAAAAACAATGGCATGAACAGTCAAACTCCTGAAGTAGTTTTTGCATTAACGCCACAAGATGGCAGTAGCCACATTCAAAGTATCATCAGTGGTCAGCATCCATCAGCTGTATCTACCTCTGTGTGCAATTTAAAATGTTGGTACTCAACTGTCGGTTGTTGGGACTGTTGTTTATAATGAACTCATCAGTGGCATTAATACTAGCTGAGCAGTTTGGTTCTGTTGCTGCTGTGATGTGCAATATAAAGTAGAGGTGGGAATCTCTGGCCACCTCACGATTCGATGCGATTACGATTCAGAGGCCTGCGTTGCGATGATAAAACTATTATCGATCTCGATGCATCTTTTTTTGTGATCAATAGTTTGTAGATTTTTTCATGCATAATTGTTTCCTATATATAATGTCTTTTTACTCACTGTGTCCTACTAAAACAAAGCATATTTGTAATGATCCACAATTAAAATAAACATGAAACAGATTAATTTACTTCCATTATCTTTTAATAATTGGAAGGTTACATCTACCAACATATTTCCCATTGCACAGAACCAGCAGGAAAAGTAAAGTGCACCAGTAGCTGCATGTATAAAATTAACAAACTTCAGCATATTCTGAGTAACCAACATAAAAAAACCTGCCATTACTGTATTCACAAATAAATAATGAATGAATGCAAACTAAAATCCGGAGCATACAATCTCTGATAAAATAATATTTTTGCTGGATAGCAAAGTCGAAAACAGTTTTCATATAAAATATAGTTTTCTTTACCAGCGGCTCTTATACAATAATAATGCTTGCAGGCATTAGTATGTCATGATTAACCAAAAAACACTGGCCTGCTCTTATTCACAATTGCAGTGTCAGTGAAATAACGTTGCGATTGGACGTTGTATCTGGGTTCCGAAGTGCACAACAAAGCACGAAAACCCTGCTTCTCAACAACCGAATACGGCCACAAATCCTTCGCAATAATAGTGTTTCAAGCAGAAATACTTTTCCGAGCTGGGTGGAAAATGAGTTATCACCTGCTCGATGGTTCTCTGTTTGGCAGCAACTTAAGCTGGCTGTTTTTCCTCCTGGTTTGCGTGGAAACGTGCATATTTATAAGAAAATATTTTAAGCTTGTATGACAAAGCTTGCATATTGTCTGCCTCTTGTCCAGCTCAATTTTTACCATCAACTACGTGAAAGTCAAAGTGCTTTCAGACGCTCTCTTTAAATCCAGCGGGTGCGGGTCGGAGTTTACGCTCAGCCATTCTGGTAGCGTCTTAGGTGCACCACCATAAACTATCCGGGCGGCACTTCCGCATTCCGTTTTTTTTTTTTTTTTGTTCCGTCAACATCGATCATTGACATTTCTGAATTGATTAATAATCGTCAATATCCACATCGCGATCCATTTAAGAATCAATTATTTCCCCCACCCCTAATATAGAGCCGTCCCTCCCTCACCACTTAGCAGTTTGAACATCGCCCCCTCAGTATATCTCGTTTTTTCAAACTATGGCCTATTATTTGTCAAAAAATATTGAAAGAGATAGTAGTATTATGTAGTCATATGTAGTATTCTGGTCAGTAACGTTACATTGTTTAGATTACCTTCACATTGCATGGAGTCAGCCATTGCATGTCCAACATGACAGTGAAAACAAGTTTTCCTCCCAGTCTGTGTGAAAGTGGTACGTTTTTGGCTTCTTACTTTGTCCTTCTCCACTCTGTTTGAAAACATTTCTTAAGTGTAGAATAAATAAACTGGAGGCTCACTTGTCAGCTCATTATCTTGCTATGTTTAAAGCAGCAGCCGTCTTTTGAGTCCCTGCAGTTATTCTATAGCCTGTGCATGACAGTTGCACAATATGGTGTAAACAAGGAACAGGAGTCTAAAGGTGACTATAGGGGTGTTATTTCATGTCAACAAGGCTCTACTAATGGTAGAAAAAAACATTTAGAAGGTCATAAACAGCTTTTCTATCCTCAAACTACAAAAATATTCTATTTATTAATATTAAAACCTAGTTTGAGGAAATTCATTTATCGTGGTGGGTTTGGGAACCAATTAAGCGAGATAAATGACGGAATACTGTACTTGTTAAGAAATGTGCCATGGGGTCAAAAAGAGCACACCTGCCAACCTTGAAGAAATTTTATGGGTATTCCCCATTTTCTCATTACATTTTGCTTTTTGCTAAATTTTCCCCATTTTTGCTGTTTTCTTGGTCCTATTTTATTTCTACAATGTGCCGAGGGCCAATAAAAAACAGGCAATGGGCCTCACTTTGGACACTCCTTGTCAGAGTTGAGCGAGTGATGTGACATCAACTCTGTGAGCAACCATAAGTCTTGTTGACTACTTAGCTTCCCACGTAGTGAGTGAATGATGGTTATTAAAGAGAGAAGGGAAGTGTTATTGCAGCTGGAACTGTCCCTCGACAAAGGAGCAGAAAACAGGTTTCAGAGAGAGGACTCAAAACTGAAAGTGGCAATATGCAACAAAAGGCGTACCTGGAGGTGTACAAGTTTATTCAAGGGTCAAAATGCATGCCGTGTACCAACAATGTGTACATGTTGGCAGGTCTGAAGGAGCTACCTTTCCCTTTCCACATCCTCATGCATTATCAACGTTAAATATTGACTTGTTATATATATTGGGTTCTTAAATGTGGGAAATGACAGCCTCTCCAACTCTTAGCTGCTTCCAACCTTGTTATGGTTTTGACAAATATTGTCAAAATATTGTTATTTTTACAAACTACAATATCAATATTTGGCTATAGTGTATTAATAATCCATACCTATAATACAACACACCTTCACAAAAATATGTGAACAGTGTCCTTACCATAACGGTGCAGTCCTCTGAACCGCTGGCGATAACAAGGTCATTGTGAGGACACCAGTCAATGTCTAGCACCGGACCCGTGTGACCACATACTGTAGGGAAGACCTTGTCTATGCGTCCGGTCTGTAACACACAGGAGGACAGACAGGAACAGTTGTATTACAAAAAAAAACAACAAGCCAGTAGCCTAAAACGACGGTACCCTCTCGCTGACAGTATCGTGTTCAACTGGAGCACAACTGATACATTGATTGTCCGCATGCTTGTGGCAAATTTGCTCTGGTATTGATTGAGCATGTGTTCCGAAAGCTATCAATGTATCGGATAACAGCAACCTGATATTTAAGGCCACTTCGTATTGGATTTCTCACATATCTATCATGTAAAGACAGTACGTTGGTTTCCTCAGAGCAGACATGGCATCTGTAAAGCTGGTGTTCACGGTGGAGTTTAAAGAGAAAAGTGCTGCTGCACTGGAGCAGAAAGACAAGAGTGGATTTATTCCTGATACCCTCTGCAGTTGAGTAAACACACAGCGCCGGGAACTATGTGAGGAAATAAGTCAACTTTCTATGACTCACTTTGTGTAAAGGAAGGACAAGGAAGGCTCCGCCCCCGCTGGCCTCGATGATGATGGCGACAAACTTTGGGTTGACGGCGCAGAAGGAGCTGTCCCATGTCACCCTGGAGACGCGGATGTCATCATAGCACTGGTCGTTCCTCACGGCCTGGCCGAAGACGTGGCGGAATTTGCTCTGACGCACAACTCGCCGCAACATGTCTGCGGTAGAGTCAGTGACAGTGTTAGTGTCAGTGAATGCAACACAATGAAAACATGATAAAAGCCACAGAAGACAATAGCAGGGCTGCACTGGAATGCCTAAGTGGATGACCAGAACAGTATGTTCTCCCAACTAGTATGGGCCTACATGCTTTTGTTATTGACATGAAAAATACAGTAAATACAGTAGGATTCTGCTGTTGTTTTAACTTATGAAGTGCAAGTTTTGCAAGATAATTTGACATCTGGGCTCAATTTGGGGATCATTACCATGAACCCTGTCGTCAGTCCAACTATGCATGGCAATTGAGTCCTCTCCTTTGACTTAAAACAGCCGCCACTTTTCGTTTTTTCAGACAATGTCCACCCAACAGATGTGAAGGCAACAGCTGCACCGGGCTAAAACAATGGTGGCTAGCTAGCGTTAACATAAATTAGCCATAATGCCAGGAGCGTTAGTTAACTCGTATCATAACCGGTTGATTGGAGACAGGATGGGAGGTGGTGTGTTTTTCGAAAAAGGCTAAGATACATTCAGTCATCTCTCATCACAATGATTATACGCATAAAAATTATGACATATAATGGTCAACATGTGATAAAAACGGTGCGCCAGCGGTGAGCCTCCCCGCACGCCCGGCTGGAACAGTCCACGGGTGGATAGAGTGCAGCAGAAAACACCCAAATTCGCTCATCCCACGGCAAATGCAAACAGGTTTGAGCACTTTCTTTATCATTATGCGACAGGTATGAATTGTTTCGCTGTGTTATATATCAACTCGAATTACAAAAAAGTACTATGTATGTTTTTCCTTGTGTGCCGTAAACCTCCAGTCAGTAGTTGGCATCTGGCAAGCTAGCCGCTTAGCCTAGCTGCTAGCTGCTAGCCGCTAGCTGCAGTGGACCTCTGCCAGCTGACGCAAGTGCAGATATTTCCACCCATCCTTGCAAGCCAAACGGATGCTGCATAGTCACCCGCCAACACAAAATATATGCACATTCACAAGGCTCTTACCTCCCAAATCGATGCGATTTCCCCGAGAACAATCAATCACAACACATGAATCTGTGAGTTTTTTAGGCGCGCCCTTATCCTGCAGGACGTTCCTCCAGTATCCCCTTTCTTCTTGTCTCCACACACACTCAAAAAGAAGACCACTCGCTATGTTTTCTCCTTTCCTAACTACAAATAAATGCTCCAAAAGGTTTGCGTTTTATGGTTGTGGATGTGTCAGAATTCAGCTTTCAGCAAATCCCCCTTGTGCTCCCTCCCTCATCACCTGCGGTAACAATCGTTTTCCCCCACTGTTATTACATTCAATGAAATACGTTGGCGATGGGCTACTGCACATGCGCAGACGGAGGCAGTCAATGTGTGAATGGTGAGAGGGAGGGGAGCTGAGGGATAGATAGATAGATAGATAGATAGATAGATAGATCTGATTTAAATGTAAAATATGCTAACTTCAACCAGAGCAGTGACTAAATAGTCACATTTTCAACATATATTGGCAATACTGTATTACGTTCAACCTTCAGAATATTCTGGAAAAATGTTGCTGCAGTCATAAAACCCCCAAAACAAAGTGAAAATGTTTTTTACTTTGTTTTGTTGATTCTACAGGTATATACCTACACCACAAAGAGGATGGGACGTTAATTGGAAGCAGGCGATAGTTGGACAGAATTCATTATATGAAGCAACCTAATTTTCTAACTCTAATAATGGTTGTCACATGGTCATTTTTAAAACAAGTATATGGGATAAGACATAACGGAACCAATGTACGAATAGTGCTAAGGAGCAACCTGCTTAGCCAGCATTAATACCACTGATGGGTGTATGAGTGTAACGCACATGAGTTTCACAGCAATAGCTGAGTCGCAACACTTTAAAGCGCATGCAGAGGTAAATAAAGGTGGATGCTCACCGCTCATGCTATGCAAATGCAGCTTCCTGTGGAGTTATTAAAAACAACATCAGAAGGTTGCCTGCAGCCACAGCAGTTAATGTTTTATGACCCGGTGCTAATTAGAGACCCTGTCGGTGTTTTTGCTTTTGTAGACCATGCCTGGTGCAACTATAGGAGACGCGGTGGTTAACTGAATAGAGGCATAAATCACTTTGATTTTGTGATATTTGACATTTAAGCAAGTGAACATTGCAACCTACCTTTCTTTGGAGATTGTTGATGCTCTTGTGGTCTCTCTTTGGACTTCTTTGGTACATCAAAAGTGTTCTTCATTTGGGATACTTTGACGCTTGGACTCTGATGCTCTGCCACCTGGACTTGTGTTTTAGTTCCTTCAGGTTTAAGTCTGTTTGCCTGACTTCTCTTCATTGTCTCCCTGACGAGCTCGGCCACAGGCTTGTAGGACGCAATCTCTGTGGGATCATCTGTATCTGTACCAGTTCTGGGACCAGCTCGCAGTCTGTTGTTGTCCTGTGTGAAGGGCTCTCTTCTCAAAGCAGGTTTTGGTTGCTGGGTGTCATTATCTGATGCGACCTCTGGTGCGTCGACAGACTCTGCAGGGATGAAAGGATTTGTCTGCTTTTTCACAACAGGCAGCGGTGCCCTCTTCAACTTATTTTGTTTTTCCAGGAACACGCGTCTGTGCAACATGTCCAACTCTACAAGCTCCTCATCTGAGGACAGTTTGGCCACACGAGTGCAGTACTCAAAGTCAATCAAGTCCCCGTACTCGTCGTCCATGTGTTCCAGTGACAAGTGTTCCCAAGGGCTGAGGTCCATGGACAAGCGATGCATGTTGGCGTAGGTGCCCCTTTCGTCCCACAATGCACACATGTCCTGGTTGAACATCGGAGCATCTCTGAGATTGCATCTGTTAAATTCAACAGTGTGTCTCCTTCTGACTTTGTCTTCAGAACGCAGGTTTCCCCGTCTTTGCACATCGCTGGACATCTCCTGAGTCGCCTTCAGCTTAATGAATGGATTTTTAGGTTTCTTCGGAACTGGTGGAGGTGGACCTTTGACTTTAGGCCTCTCTGTCGGTGGAGGCTTGTCCATCTGTCCACTCGATGTGTCTCTTTCAGGTAAAAGATGAGCTAAAGGTGAAGGGGTGATGACGGCGGAAAAGCAAACAAGATTGTTCTCCTTTGTCAAGTGTGCAAAATGTGACTTTCCATCACAGTCTTCACTGCAATCAACACAATCGTCCTGCTCAAGTTGTGGTTTTGGACAAGATCTCTGGTCTTTCAAGGTTATTGTTGTTCCCAAACTGCGCGCAACTGCTTTTGCCCTCTTCGAGACAGCACTGGCAAACCTGTTCTCTTGGGTTTCTGGTGCATAAACCTCTGAATCTGGAGGTGCTGTTACCCTAGTTTCCGAGTGAATCAATGAAGTGGGGTGTCCACAGTTCGATTCCTTTCTCGTCCCCATCAAGGGGTCCGCCTCCTCTAATGCATTTTGCAAGTCACCATTGGCATGTGGACACCTGCTGTCTGTCAATTCAACCCTCTCTTGTAAGCAATTCCTGAATGGTTGAGTCATGGCTTCCTCAGCTCTATTTTTGACAGAAGATTCTATTTTGTCCCCATCAGGTGTCTCCAGAACTACAAAGCCCTCCTCATTAGAAGGCTCGCATGAGACTCCCCAATCAACCGTATGTCCACAAGCTTGCTCCTCCTCCATAGTCTGACTACAGGCCTTGCTATCAGAGGATCTCTCGAAAGTCTGTCTGTCCACTGTAGCTCCAGTGACAGGCTGTCTCTCCTTGTCTCCACCCCCTGTGGCTCTCAGAGGTCGCTCCCTTTGACCAAGACCCCTGATTGGCTGCTCAATTTGGTTGTCCATACGTCCTGAAGCGACCGTACCGTCCCATGGCACTTCTTCGTCCTTCTCTTGCATCTTCTCCACCTTCTGGCCCATAGTGCTGCCATACAATAACAAAGACACAGCAGAAGATATTAACAGAAGGATGACTTGTCCCCAATGTTCCACATGAGCAGGCTGTTGCTATCTTTAAACCATCTTGAATCCCAACTCTATTTTGGTATATTCCTCACACCCTTTCTATCTATCTTCTCCCATTCTGTATGGCAGGAATGTTCTATAATTAGTTGGACCGCCAGTGAGTCAGGAGGCCGTAAAAGAAAGCAGACACGTGAGATAAGAGGTCAGCCAGTTGACAAAGTCAGTGGACTGGACTAGACTTCAGCACATACTGTGTGACTAGACTTGTTTGTCCTCATGATGGTTTTGCTTACAGTGTCCCAAAAGGTCAACAGGAATTCAAGTGCCTTGTCGGCCGAACTGAGGTTCGATGAGAGCACAGACGTGATGGATGGTGGATGCGGGATTAGGACAAAAGCTCAGATGACTTTAAAGTCCTGATGGGTATTTTTAGGTGTGGGACAAAAGAGTACAGATGCACAACAACAGGTAGGTGATGCATGCTTGTTGTTATGCAAATTGTAATTTTTAATGATGCATCCCTAGAGTCTGTCTGTAGCACCAAACATGAGAAGCTTTTCCCAGGCTTCACTACACATCTTAAAACACAGCCTGGAGCACTGCCAACCAGAGGTCTGGACTTGAGTCACAATTTTTGATGGACTCGACTTGACAATATCATCAAAGACTTGTACTTTGACATCAATGACTCGGGACTTGACTCGGACTTTAGTCAGATGACTTGAAAATAGATGAGATTTTCAGTGTGTTGAGTAAAATGTGTCCAATCAGGTTTAAGAACAAACAACAAGGGTGTGGGTTACATTTCTGTGCACTGACTAAATACCGAATGCTATGTCAGCAGTCTTTCTGTCACTAAGCCTTGTCACACTAGTCTTATTTAAAAAATCAAATACAGTCAAACCTGTCTTAGCGGCCACCTTTATAGAAGGGCCACCTGCCTATAGCAGCCACTGAAAAATCCCCCCCAGCAAATTTACATGTTATAGACCCTGTGTATAGCAGTCGCCTGTCCAACGCAGCCAGCAACCACCCATTTTGTCTCCCTTGGTCAATATCTGACTGCGTATAGCAGCCAAATTACCAACTCAAGTAGAAGCTTCATGCACGAAAAAGTTTTGTTTTTCAATCAATGAAGGCGTTGTGTGTAGACTTTAATTACTGAGTCCTAGCTCAGTCACAATCATTCACAAGATCCACACAAACTGTCAGTTGTTCCATATAAAAAAGCCGTCTTCTTTTGAGCTTGCTATTTCCTAGTCAAACATGTAACTTTAAGAGCATTTGCACCAAAACATTATTGCAAAGTAGGCTGGGAACAGGACGTGCTCCCAGCGACGCTACAATAAAAAAAACATATGCTAGCATGCATGCGGCAGTGGGAGCAAAACTGAGTTTGGTTGTACTTAACTGAAGTATTTTATCAGTTATCAGTTATTATTAAGCCTCTAGCTTCCTTTTAGTAAGTAAAAACCTTGACTATGATTGCACTACATTGTCATGTAGACCTACAAAGTACACTTGGAAGAACAAGAGGTGAATAAATGTATTGCAACTGATGTGAAACTGATGAGGGGTAGGATTAAATAAGCTTTGCTTCTTCCTACTCCTTTTTGGACATGCAAAATTGTGAATTGTACTATGTGATGTGCTACTGTTTGACTCATGCATGTTCAGGATTAAAACCATGAACCATGATGATAATAACAAGCCTAGTAGTGCTGTACAACTTTTATCAGCAGTCCGCAGTGCCATCTACTGGTCAACATTATCATTATTATTTTTTTCCCTTTTTTTTTTTTTTTTTTCCTCTACTGGTCAACATTCAAACTGTACGCCAACCTGTCTATAGAGGCCACCTGTCTATAGCGGCCACTTTTGCAGACTCCCTCTAGTGGCCGCTATAGACAAGTTTGACTGTAATTCAAAATGCATTCATTGTATTTGTCAAATTTAACTGATAGTTATATTGTTAAAAATGGCATTTTATTTGGTAAACACTAAACAGTGCTTATGACTTGTCAGTTTTTGACATGATTTGAGAATTG
Organism: Dunckerocampus dactyliophorus; assembly: GCF_027744805.1. NCBI lineage: Eukaryota > Metazoa > Chordata > Actinopteri > Syngnathiformes > Syngnathidae > Dunckerocampus > Dunckerocampus dactyliophorus. Next base: position 13,907,586 of record NC_072835.1, read on the forward strand.
ACTTGCACGTCTTCACTCGAGACTTGAGATTAAAGACTTACTTGAGACTTACAAAACACTGACTTTCTCCCACCTCTGCTGCCAACTATCAGTCAGTCAGCCACAGACGTGGGAGCCGTAAGTTTGATCATTTAGTTTTTATCATTTACATTGGCAGAGATACATTATGTAAGAGTGGATCAAGTGCACAATAGCGCTTCTTGGAGCCACACACACAGTTGGACACAGGACCTGACAAACACAGCTCATTAGCATTAAAGCTACAGACACACAAAACGCAGTTTTCCCAGTAGGGCTTACTAAAAGCACATAAAAAAAAAAAAACGGTAGTGTGTTTTTGTTACATTCTCCTGTTGCACGCCTGCTGTTCCTATTATTTTGTCCCTGCCTTTTCCTCCTCCTTTTTTTCCACAGAACTCATGTAATTGATTGCAGCAGCTACTTAGGCTCACTGCGGTACTGTGGTCAGGCTGATCACTCCATCTCCCGATGCTCCCTGCGCCCTGCCAGCCGTCGCTCTCAAACTCCACACACTCCACGATCCAGCTCCCCTGTGGCCATGCCGACTCAGTAACTGTCCTGTGCAGGTCAGGAACTATCTGAACTATCTGATAAAGACTTAGAAATATGTGCACTTATTGACTCCGGTGCTGGGTATAATTTCATTAACAAGACTTTTATGAAGCGTTTTACCATACCTGTCGCCAAACTGCCTCGACCAAGAGTTGTCAGATCTCTTGACGTAGGTCACCTGGCGAGCGTAACCTACCAGACCAATCCTCTCGCCGTGTGTCTGGTAATCATTTCTAACCCATACATTTTCTTGTCATCCCCTCTCATTCCGCTCCCATTGTGCTCGGGAAATCGAATGTCATTAATTGGAGGATTTTTTGTCACACTCATTACCTCAGGTCCGTGTACCTCCGCTCAACCCCCTCTCACAGTGCCATCCCAGAAGCGATAGATTTGTCCACAGTTCCTTCTGACTACCACAACCTCCGGGAGGTGGATAGTAAGGGCTGTGCTTTGTCTTTACCTCCACACCGTCCTTATGATTGTAGCATAAATCTTCTCCCCGGCGCCGCTCTTCTATCTTCACACCTATACAGTATTTCCAAGCCTGAAAGAGAAGCATTACAAAATGACATCTCAACCTCCCTCTCATTCGGTCTTCTTTGTCCCTCTGTCTTCTCCGTTAGTTGCCATTTTTTTCTTTGTGGAGAAAAAGAAAAATCTATGTGGCCATGCATTGATTAACGCGCTCTAATGACATCACTATAAAGAATAAATACCCTCTTCCACTTCTTGATTCTGTCTTAAATTCATCTATATACAGTATCTATATATCTAATATCATCTAGTAAGAATACGGGAGGGGGATGAATTGGGAGACTGCATTTAACACACCTCTAGGACACTTAGAGTATCTTATGATGCCATTTGGACTTACCAATGCCTCCGCTGTCTTCCAAAGCTTCATCAAAGATGTCCTTCGGGATATGCTCGGCTGCTTAGTTTTTGTTTACCTGGACGATATTCTTTTTCTCACACTCTTGAGTTACACATCCAACAAGTCTGTTTAGTCCACCAGCGCCTTCTCGAAAACAGGGTTTTTGTAAAGGCAGAGAAATGTGCTTTCCACGCTGCTTCTGTCCCTTTCCTGGGGTTCATTGTGGAGGAGGGTCAACGTAGAGCCAATCCAGCTGGCTGGCTGTGGTCGATTGGCCCACTCCTACATCAAGAAAGCTCTGTCAAAGGTTCCTGGGCTTTGCTAATTTCAATTGCCGCTTCATTCGCAACTTCAGTTGAGTTGTGGAGCCTTTGACAAAGCTTACATGGACCTGGACCCCAAAAACCAAGACTCGAGCATTTGTTTACTTCTGCTCCTGTTCTTGTCCGTCCTTCTCAATTTTTTGTTGAGGTCGACGCATCTGACCCCGCCGTGGGGGCCGTCCTTTCCTCCTCTGACCAGAAACTGCACTCCTGCACATTCTTCTCCTGCCGCCTATCATTGGAGGACGGCAATTACGATATTGGCAATAGAGAATTGCTCGCTGTAGTTATGGCCCTTCCAGAAGTGGAGGCACTGGTTGGAGGGCTCGGAGGTGCCTTTCGTCGTGTACACTGACCATAAGAACTTGGCCTACATTTGCACAGCCCAACATCTCAACCCCAGACAGGCACGATGGGCCCTCTTCTTCACACGATTCAACTTTACCCAGACCTTCCGCCCGGACTCTCAGAATGGCAAGTCGGATGCCTTGTCCAGACTTTTTTTCTCCTCCCTCAGAGGATGTGAAGGAGGAGACCATTATCCCTCAGTCCCAGATGTTCGGGGCGTTAAAGTGGGACATCGAGAGCCAGGTGATGGAGGCCCTCAAGAACGTCTCTCCCCTTGAGGGTTACCCGTCAAGGCTCCTTTTTGTCATTCCGGAGCTGGGTCTCGAGGTCCTGTGCTGGATCCACAACTCCAAATTCGCCTGCCATCCAGGTGTCACTCGCACTACCTTCCTCCTGTCCCAACGCTTCTGGTGGCCCATCCTCAGAGCGGATGTCAAGGAGTTTGTGGTTGCATGCACCGTTTGTTCCCGGAATAAGGCCTCCTATCAGGCGCCAGCGGGTTTTCTTTGCCCGCTTTCCATCCCATGCCGCCCATGGTCCCATGTGGCCATGTGGGCTTTGTCACAGCACTCCCCCCGTCTAATGGCAACACGGTCATCCTGATCCTTCACCCTCAATCGCTTCTCTAAGATGGCCCACTTCTTCACCCTCCCTAAATTGCCCTTGGTGCTCGAAACAGCTGAGCTTTTGGTGCATCATGTGTTCCGGCTGCATGGGATTCCCGTGGATGTGGTCTCGGATAGGGGCCCACAATTCTCATAGGCAGTGTGGAAGACCTTTTGAAGGTCCTTGGGGGTTGCCCAGCCTGTCCTCGGCCTACCATCCACAGAACAATGGTCAGACCCAAAGTGCCAACCAGGACCAACACGCCTGCTGTTCCTATTATTCTGTCCCTGCCTTTTCCTCCTCCTTTTTTCCACAGAACTCTCTTCTCTGGCAGGAGGCAGTTCCACTGGGCACACCTATAATTGATTGCAGCAGCTACTTAGGCTCACTGCTGTCAGCTCAGTATTGCTGGATTATTCCTTTGTCTTCCATGGCATTCAGTCAGCTGCTCTTCCTCGATATGTAAACCTTTTCCGCCATTTAATTCCACTGCCTTTTTTCTTGTAGTTGGAGCACTACACTATTTTGGACTTCTGACTACTGCCCAGTGGACCTCGGCCTACTCCAGCCGTGTTTGGAGTTTTTGTTTTTGGACTGCTCCATGGTGTGCCTTCTGCACCATCACCTTGTGTTAAAATGTTTTGGACTGCATTAAAGAATATATATATATATATTTTTGTTGCAACTCTGTCTCTCGTCTCTGCATCTGGGGTCCACCGTACAACAGGACCTAACAGTTTTTGATGTGTCAAGATTGACAGTAGTTTTTTTCAGCTTATGTCATGTAAGAATGTTAAATGTTACTTAAAAATATTATGGGGACAGTTTGACCCTAGAACAGATTATTTCTATTTGATTTGTTATATTTGTCCCGATGCCGTCTCTGACATTCTCCCACACTCTGCCTCTCTCTTTCTTTAGATGCCTAATAGCTTTATAGGAGACTTGTGACTTCGAGTGCACAATCTATTAGTCTGGCTGTAATGAAGACTTTGGTGTTTTATCTTTTTTAACAAACAATACGACGTTCAGCACACACAATGTTGAACTATATTGTATGTACAATTTTCCGCTGTGTTTATGACGTACTACATATGAAAATGAATCTACAAGAATAACACGCAGCATAGTCAAAAGTGACATTTAACACTGAGCTAACTAATAAACATAGATTGTGCATACAACAATAATACTTACAGTTACGTCGAAATGTACATACGGTATTTGAAAATATGCTGTGAGATGTTGAACACCAGAACAGCACTGATAGTTTTCAAAGCGGATGATGTTGTTTCTGCTTATGATGATACTACTAAGACCCATCTTTCATATCTTTAATAGTAATGACATGTTTGATACCAATATGACATGTTTGATATTAATATGACATGAAGAGGATAGTTGTTTTACAGCTGAAAAAGAACTGAAGGTGTGACCAATATTTCTTCCCTTTCAATTTGTCCCATGAGCTGAGTTCTGGTTGGATGATGGTGATGAAGAACGTACTTCCAGCTAGTTGGTGGGGCTAATTAAAGTAAAGAATTTGGCTTCTCAAAACTGTGCATTCAAAAGAGTACCGTAACACATTTGCATCATAAAAATGCCTCCTCGGAAGAAATCAGACCTCACAACTGGTTGGTGTTACTTTCCGTCCCATCGTATCACTGTGCGCTGTCGCCTGTCCATTGTTGTGTATGTGTTCCACAGTGGATAAAGAGGTGGTTTAAGACATCGCGATGCGAGACCCGTGCATCGCAGCGGTCTTCATCTACGCATATATAACCAGAACTACGTTCCTCATCACCGAAATCCGACCAGAACTCTGGTCATGGGACGAAGTGGGGGGTAAGTCACTGTTCATGCACTACACTGTTGATGGGGATATCATACAACTTCATGTCACAGAATTCGAAGTTTCTAACTACTAAATAAAATCAAAGGATTTTGGGCCATTTTGATATTTATAAAACCAACCCATGTAGATGTGCTCATTCTTAAAATGTAAAGATGACAAAGTGGTGACAAAGCGTATTATTGTTATTAGTGTTAACAATTAAACTTTTGCTATTACATTCCTTCCTTTTTCTTTCACAGTTCTTTTTAGTTTTCTTGTTTAGTTGTATTGTTCAAATATGCTGCGGCCAAATAAAGGACAAACTGTTAGCCGCATAATGGCCCCTGGTCCACACATTGAACACCCCTGACTGAGCTGATGATATCTAAAGTCGTATGTTTCGACCACGGGTGTCCAAACGTTTTCCACCATGAGCCACGTACATAAACATAAGGATACAGAGGACACTCAGACCAATCCAATGTACGCGTTCAGTGCTTACCATATTTTACCCATATTTCTAAAAATCTTTCAAAAACATGTATTCATTATATCATTTATGAAATAATACTGTACTTTTTAAACTGCTATTACATTTTGTTTTGTTTCATCTTATTAATGTCTCCTTGAAATGACAAAAAAAGTTATTTATCTTACTTATTTTGCAAATAAAGTGAATCATCAAATTCTAAATAGCACTTATTGACAAATAATAACCAAAAGCATAATATTTAAATGACTTGCTAGGCTTTTTCTGTTTAGGAATTCAAATAAAGTCTTTTATCAAGACATAAAGTTGATTATTTGGCAAGTAACAAATTGAAACAGCTAAATAGTCCTTATTCACAAATAATAACCAAACACAGAACATTTTAACAGCTCGTGAAGCTTTTCCGCTTCAGGAATTCAAATAGATAGCTATAATTTGACATCTTAATCAAGAAATAACAATGTGCTTTACTATTTTTTCTGTTTGTTTCTTGTAAAATAATAAATTGGAAAATTTGTGGATAATTGGCAGGTGGTCTAATACATATGAATGCTATGCTATACTGTTTTTTTACCCCAATGTTTTCTTGTGGCGCTTCTTTGCGATGTTCTTATATGGGCTTAACGTTTTTTATTGCATTCTTTGAATCCGCCACGGGTCAATTATAAAACTAGCCACACTTTTGGACACAGCTGGTTGTGACTGACTGGTAATTCAAGACTATAAATAACTCTTTGGTTCAAAGTTAGCAACTTAACCTCACAAGCTACTGTAAATAGTTGGAAACAAAAAAAAAATTTAAGAAAACTTACTGGAGTTGAGTTGATAAGGCGTCCTCTGTGATCTTCTCAGTTTCAGGTTCAGGCAGGCTGAATCACGAAAGAACTTGAAAACACAGAGGATGATGTTTCCCTGCTTCTGGGAGATTTGCTTCAGATGTCACTGGCCTCATGATTCCAGAGTGGCTTAATGGGACTAACTCAATAAGATGCTGCCGCCTTTCTTTCTCGCTGTTTAACCAAGGAGTGTCCAAAGTCCTGCCCGGGGCTATTTGTGGCATGCAGCTCATCACTATACAGGATGATTAGGGCCACACTGAAAAGGTTACAAAGAAAAATGGATTTTACTATACAGTTGTCGCTCAATTAATTAATTAATACATTGATTGCAGTTCCGTGGTTGACTATGGCCTATATAGTCCCTGTCGACTGTTTTTGGCTGCTTATTTTGTCCCTCTTCCTCACTCAGTTTCAAACCTATTCTTACATTTAGAATAAATAAATGGGGGGCTAACTAGTTAGTTTGGTATAAAGCGGCGCGTCTCGTGTCACTTCAGAGATCCCGTAGCCTGTGATCAGCGGTGCTCAATGTGATGTAAACGGAGCTAGCAGTAGTGTCGGGGTGTACGTTCATGTATGGCAGACTGGCATGAATATATCGATGATCAACAAACGTCATGGTGAGGATGGATGATAGGCTGACGTCAATTTTTTTTTTTTTTTAATGCTACGCAAAATCAACCCACTTTAAATTCGAGATACTACAACAAGGAATTTTCCCAATGCTAACGGTGAGTTATTATGTCCTATTATTGCTTATCATGTCCACTATATTAGGTAATGTAAAGTTGACTATACGGGTGTTATTTCATGTGTACAATAATGTTAAAAAATATTTTTAGAAGGTCACAAACAATTTGTTTATGCTCTAACTACGAAAATATATAAATCATCTACTTTTGTGGACTTGGAGAAGGCATTTGACCGGTTCCCTCGAGGAATTCTGTGGGGAGTCGTCCGGGAATAGGGGGTATCGGACCACTTCATTAAGGCAGTTAATTTCCGGTGTGACCGGTGTCAGAGTTTGGTTTGCATTGCTGGCAATAAGTCGGACCCGTTTCCAGGGAGGGTTAGACTCTGCCAGGGATGCCCTGTGTCACTGATTCTGTTCATTACTTTTATGGACAGAATTCCTCGGCACAGCCAGGGCGTTGAGGCGTTCCGGTTTGGTGGCTGCAGGATTGGGTCTCTGTTTTTTGCAGATGATGTGGTCCTGTTGGTTTCATCGAGCCGTGACCCTTAACTCTAACTGGATCGGCTGGGAGGACAATCAGCACCTCCAAGTCCGAGTCTATGGTTCTCGCCTGGAAAAGGTTGGAGTGCTCAGTGGCTCAGGCATCTGGTCAGGATGCCTCCCAGACGCCTCGGACGGAGGTGTTCAGGGCACGTTCGACCGGTAGAAGGCCTCGGAGAAGACCCAGGACATGTTGGAAAGACTATGTCTCTCAACTGGCCTGTGAACGCTTTGGGATCCGCCGGGAGGAGCTGGACGAAGTAGCTAGCGGAGAGGGAAGTGTGGCCTTCCCTGCTGAGGCTGCTGCCCCTGCGACCCGAACTCAGATAAGCGGAAAAAGATGGATGGATGGACTACGAAAATATTCCATTCATTAATATTGAATCCTACTTATCGGAAATTCACTTATTGCGGTCCGGTCTGGAACCAATTCACCACGATAAACAACATGACTGTATTGGTCATGATACGCATATTCAAGAATAAGTTATATAAAATTACTAATAACGAACTTTAGCAGTCTGTCATTTACCATTTTAATTGACTGTAATTTAATCTGAACTATAGTGGAACCTTTTCGTACCCCTCGGGTTTTGAGGAAAATTGCCATAAATTGCCATTGCCACAAATACTGTACGTCTCGGTTTTAATAATAATTTTGGACACATCTGATTTAACCAAGAGAGCACGCTTGCAAGCTTTTGCAGACTTTTAAAAAATGTTTGATTCCAATGGTTTATTTACAGAATAAACAGACTGGACAGCGTTTGAACACAAAATGTAAACAATGAACATTGTGAAAAGTGATCAAAAACAATACCAGAGCATCCAGGTAGGTGCGTTTGATAAATGCCACTCGTTCGGTTATCCTTTGCAGCAGACTTGTGCTTTGTAAATTCCCATTTTTGACTTTGAATATGCCTTCTAAGTAGGATTGTCAGTGGCTGTTAAAGAGCCTTAACTTAATAAGAAGTACTTTTCAGTGTCTTTCATAATATCCACCAGAAAAATCAGTACACACTGATATACACAGTGCAATCATTTGAAATCATCCCAGCTTTAAATAAAAAAAAAGGTTCTTCAGCCAGCTTGAACCCCATACAAGTGGAGCACACACTTCATCGACAACATCAAACACATACAATATTCATAAAATGGAAGTCCATGAAGAACGGTATATATCCTTTATATATTTGTATCGACCAACAAAAGTGTTTGCATACATTATGTGTCCCAAGTTATGATTTATACTGAGGTGTGTTCAGACGTAAGGGTGTAAATAATGCTTGCTAAGCCTATGATGACGCTAATAGCTAAAGGCTGAGATTAAGGCACTTAAATACAAAAGAAAAGTATTAAAAACATGATGTGAACAGTGTTGTGGACAGGGAACACAAATAGAAGGATTTTTCTTAGATTTTGAATAGTATTGTCAACCGATTGTAGTTTTTGTAGTTTCGCTTCAATGAAAATAGACTAGCTAGTTAGCTTAGTCAAAGCTAGCCTATTTATTCTGTTTATGTTCATTTATTGATGTAAAGATGTGACCGTTTGACATTGGGCTGGATATTCCCATATATGGACCTTTTTATCGTAATAGTGAACCTCTTTACTCGCCAATGTAAGCTGTAAACAAATGACAAGCTAAAGTGAGATTGACAATGTTCTATTACTATATTTAGACAAGCATAGTATGTGAAAAACACTCTTCTACTCCAGAATTGCTGCACACAAAAGGGTGAAAATGTGTCAAAACACGCACTCCTATTGTGTTGCCTGTGTTATTATTTTTCTGACAAATACACCACACGGTGGTGCCGTTATTAATCTATGAAACACCCGCTGCAACTTTAGCGTGTTGAGCCAAATCAACACAAAATGTACACACACAACGTACACATCTTTAGGGGACGGACAAGCACATATCTGTAAAATTTGAGCAAGATTGGTTGAAAACATGGCCGCCATCAAACCAAACACCTTGGCAAAAGCGAAGTGTGGGTCGATACTGAAATATCAATACTTCAAAAACCTGCTCTTTGTGCTCTAAAATCAATTCTCAAATCAAAATATCGATACTTTTGATGCGTCAGTCATTTAAGGTAATGTTTGTCTGCAACATTTGTTGAAACGTTGACCGATGGTAAATGGAGCCATGTGTGAATAAAGTTTCCATTCTTATAGTAGTTCTTCATAATTCATCATTTATTTTAATGGTTTTATTATTTTATTTTACTTATTTTCTTTTTTTAATGTTTAAAATACAATTTTCACATATCTTACATGATTTTGTCCTCTGTTGTTTGTGTTGTTGTATATTAGCTATATTGTAAATCACCCCGCTACCTCAATATACAGTCGTCCCTCGCATTATCGCAGTTCGAATTATCGCTCCTTCTTTTTTTCATAAATTAATTACACTAATTAATAAATAATCGCTGTTTCGTGATGGACTACGGTCTATTATTAGTAAAAACATATTGAAAAACAAGTGATATGTAGTATTCTGGTCACTAGGTGGCAGTAATGACACAAAACCTTACATTACATTACCTTGAAACTGCATGAACACATAATTCTCCTCCCATTCCGTGTGGAAGCAGTAAGTTTTTGTCTTCTTAAAAGTTCAGAAGAAATCAATTCCAGGCTAAATGGTTAGCTCGCTAGCTCACTAGCTTGTTAGCTTGCTAGCTAGTGCCCGTCTCGAGACCTTGCAGCATTAGAGTTACCTAATGTTGTGTAAACAATGAATAATAGAAGTGTAAAGGTGACTTGGGGTTGTTATTTTCATGTCAACAGGGCTCGAATAATGTTAAAAACCGTAACCGTAATGAGGGTTTCAAATAAATAACTTCAATTAATAATTTATTTCATTGATAAATTAATCGAATGTCTTGTATTCTTGATGCTATGATATGAAATACGTCCATCCATTTTCTATGCCGCTTCTCATTAGGGTACCGGTGGTATGCTGGAGCCTATCCCAGCTGACTTCGGGCGACAGGCGGGGTACACCCTGGACTGAAATACACTACTTTTTCAAATTTGCCAGACACAGGTGAGTTTGCACAAAGTATCGGTATGGGATCGGTTTCGCCGACACAAGCCTGAATTTGACTCAGTATCAGTGGTATTGGACATCACTACTTAGCAACTTTGCAACTAATTACTCACTAGTCACTGACCCATTTGTCTAATGAATCAAAACTTTGAGGATATCTGTATTACATGTTTGCAAGCGTGTCTTCTAAAGCATTCTGACCACGACCCATAGGGGGCAACCCAACCCAAATGTCACATCCAGTCATGTAAATGGGAATCACAATATTAATCTCACGGTACCTATTGTTATTCATTTGTTTACATTCTTACATTAGCAAGGCAGATTGTTTTCCCAAATTTTGTATGAGTCGCCTCAAAATGAACTTAGCTGAATGCAGTTACATCATGTTCAGTCGGTATTAAAAGGTTAAAAAGAGGGTAAAGGCAAAAAAAAACAACAACTAATGATTGAAATCTAACTTGCGGAGCAACCCGGCAGCTCCACGCAAGGATCCAGTTAGGATGGAGAACAAGAGGAAGTATTGTTGAGCTACTGATCTAATTAAAGAAAAACAACATCCACAAAAAAAAAATATACAGTATCCTCATGGTGGTTGAATAACGCGCATTCGCTCTTTTTCTGCATGCCCTGTGAAGATGTCCAGCACACCCAGCGTGCCAAAACAGCAAGATCAACCAAACAGTAAACATGTGCACGGCATCTTTGGATTGGTGGCACAAATTATATATCTATTTAAAAAAAAGAGTGTTCATTATGTAAAAGACTGGAGTGGCACAAGAGTGTTTCTATATGAATAAAATAAGTGGCAGATTTAATGCTGCAATACTGTGAAGCCATGCATGGGTGTTCAAAGCCAAAGTCCACTGAACAACACATTAACTGCCAAAAGCATGGGAACTCCTGACTCTTTTAGAAAAAAAAAATCTAATAATTCTATTTTTGGTCTAATGATAAAAACGCCAGTGAACCAGGACCAAATTTGTGATGCAAAACGCACCATGTACACTGCAAAAAACACAATTGTCAGCGAAATCAAGGTCAAAAGTGCTCATTTTTGACTGAACTGGTATTTTTCTTACTATGGGAGAACAATTACTTAAGAAATGCAAACTCATATCTGAGATACATATATCGTATAGATACATATCTATATTATTTTGTTTATTAACCGCAAAGTCTCCTATCGTCGCCGGGTGCGTCTACAAAGCGCTCTAATTAGCTCTGGGTGATGACACACCAACGAACCCTCGTGATGTAGGTTTTTTTTTAATTAACTCCTCAAGATGGCAGTAGTTGCATTCGAAATATCATAAGTGGTCAGCATCCAGCAGCTTTATGTACCTCTGCGTTTACTTTAAAATGTTGCTACCCAGCTGATGGAGTGAAACTCATGTTGCTGTATTGTTGTTTACAATGAACTCATCAGCGGTATTAATGCTGGCTGCGCAGTTTGCTCCTTACCACTATTACAACATTGGTTCTGTTGCTGCTGTGTTGTATTGCTGCATACTTGATAATAAATGACACGTGACCAAAGAGTTTTCAACTTTCCAGCTTCTCATACGCTCCTTGACGCTATTACAACATTGGTTCTGTTGCCGTTGTGTTGTGCTAATAAGGGCATGGTAAGAAAAAAAATATTTGTAGTGAAAAATAAGTATTTTTGACTTTCATTTCATATATTTCATCTTGCTTGGACTTGAGTTTTTGCAGTGTACAATATCTGTCAATACCAGAGTATCAAATAAGTGTGGTCACAGCCTCAAATCCTGTAAACAATGCAATGCTTTTAATTTGAAATATTCTCTTTTCGGGACATAGTCTTGGCGCTCTGACTGAAAACGATCATCAAGCTTCTTCAGTAGTAAGTACTGTTTATGAGTTGAATTGTGGAATACTGTATACAGCACAGAACACCAATTTTAGGTATTTTCCTTCGCATGGCCATCATTTCTTTGCAGTTCAAAGGACCACAAACCTGGGATCTCACCATCCATCCTACTTTGTAAAAATCCTCAAAGGTCCTCAGTCAGGTTCCAGAAGGGTCTTTAGTCCAAGTCTGATTGGATGCTAACCAGCTTCATTGGTCCTTCAAGCAGCTTGATTGCAGCTTTGCAGCTTTGGGCGGCCAACACTTCAAAGCCAGGACAGTCAACTCTGTCGCCCAAGCTCAGGCTACTCAGTCAAGGCACCAGCTGATTCTTCCGGGTCCAATTTGGCAGATTCTCCAATTCCACATGGCATTTGGTCCCCTCACTGGATTTCTGCTGGATTTCCAGTCTGACCGTCCACCTCAGCTTCATCCATAGTCTCTACTGAGTTAGACACGTGTGTTGGGTCTTCACAGCTCATGGGCGACACCACTTTCTGACGGTTGTCTAACGGGACTGTGGTGGGGGAACAACGGTAAAGGTGGCTACTGGAGACAAGTGGACTGGAAGTAAAAATGGTTCCAGGAGGGTCTATGCAGATGGTGGGGAGAGTGCAGTGGCGAGATGGGTTAAGGCGGTGGGAACGTCCCCCTGCTGGACGGTCGCAGCGCCGCCCTTGTGGTAGGCGAAGGCAGTCTTTACAAGACTGGTAGGAGGGTTTGACTTTTAAAGGGTTGCCAGTGCTGGCACTGTCCTGAATGGATGAAAAACACAGCAACAGTCAGTGACAGCAGCTACACATTATTTTACACATTTAATAATTATAATCAAACTTACTTATATATTATGACTTATGTCAAACATATATATCGAGAAAACTTTAAATATGTTCTTGTACACTAAATACACGCTATACACTGTATACTGTAACATATAACATAAATATTTATACAAACTTACAGCAAAATTAAATGTGTACACAATTTGAGAAAAAAACTCAAATTTTGATTAAATTTGAGCAAAAATATTTATATTAAACTCGGGTTAAAAAATACGACTACATAAAATTTGAGGGGAAAAATATACAAAATTTGACAAACAATAAATCTATACTTAATTTAAACAAAAAATATTTAGACAAGTTTTGAGCAAAATATTTATATTACACTGAAGTTAAAAAAATATATATTTTAGAAAATTATGTATAGTAAATTTGAGAAATGTAATTGGCACCCCTTTATATTTTATTGGTTGTGACAAAAGTAGTTCAAAAGTATTTATATGAAAAATTATACCACATTTGACACCCTCTGAAGTGTAAGGTGTACTATATGGACGTTTTTTTTGAGATAGCAGCAAAAAATGTTGGTAAATTACATTTGAACCAATTAATATAGATTGATGTAATAAAATATGCACATTAAATTAAAAAAATTCAACTTACATCAAAGGCGGCCGGGCAGCTGCGTTTGGCAGCAAGCCGGTTGCTGTTGTTGGTGTTCAAGTTGGCGAGGCCTAACCGGCTCTCTTCCCCGGATCGCTTCCCCTCGGAATGAGCGGGGGTTTGAGCCAGGGCGGCCATCTCGGCCTCCTCCTTCTTGGCTTCTTCTTCGTCCTCTTCCTCAAGCGTGCTGAACTCCAGCCTCAGCCTCATGTCCTCCAAGGGGTCGAGTCGCCCGCATGTCTGAGCGGCCGTGCCCTCGCCCGGCAACGTTAGATGAGCCATGGGGAAGCCCTCGTCCTCCAGGAGGGCGTCTCTCTCCACGTCTTCGATCTCAATGAAGACTCTCTCCATTCCGAGGAGAGGGGGGCCCCGCACTGGGGTCGAGGGCTCGCTGTCTAACGCAGAGTCCGACAGGCGTCTGAAGTAGTAGTTGTAGTTGAGGGAGTCGAGGGGTTCCATCTCCAGACCTCTACACGGCGACGCCCCACAACCTCCCCAGGCTTCCTCTTCTCCCTCTTGGCCTGAACCCTGGCTGGATGCTTGTAGCTCATCTGAGCCTTCCTCATCACTTCCTGGTCTCCACAGCTTGTTGTGCCGCTGCTTACTGGAAAGTCAAAAAAAGGGTCGATAGCTGCGTGTTTGCAGTAATCAAGTCATAAGCAAAAAAAAACCTACCTTGCGTCCAGTATTCCCTCATATTCTGCCAGCTGTCTCATGAAACCCGCGTTCGGCTGAGCGATGCTTCGTTTCTGCTTGACAAAGTTATACGCTTTCTCCAGAGGCCAGCCATACTCCTTCATAGCATAGGCGATAACAGTCGAAGCGGAGCGGCTTACACCCATCTTACAGTGCACCAGGCACTTGGAACTGTTCTTCCTGGAGGACAAAACACATTATTATGTGTATTAGGGGTGTACGGACTTCCCACAGGCACACACTGAGTGAGGGGCAGGAAGTAAAACTATCTTGCAACATTGTATAATATCAGCAGAACATTGAACACAATTGCTTTATATTTACTAGTATCCTGGACTTCCTAAATACAAAATCTCTCCTGTGAACTCTTTATCAATTCTGTGACGGGAACTAGTATGCATAATTATTAGAATTAAAATTTCATAAGTTATGGGTTAGGCCTCGCCTCGCCTTATGTTTTTTACTGTTGTAGAACCACAATAACAGCCACATTATTTAATTAATATTAATTAAACAATAATTAAAACAAAACTACTACCCGCTATTACTAGTACTACTACTACAAAGTGTCTCTGTGTGTGTGTGTCACCTGGCTTTGACAATAAAGTTGTACGTGTCGTTCCAGTGGGCTAGCAGGTCCGTGCCGTCCTCATCGTACACGCGGACATTATGATAGGAGAACATCCCCGGGAAGAAGTTGTCTATCTCCCTGGTCACATTTAGAATGTAGCCCACTCTGGAAAAAAAAACAAACAAAAAAACCTTCTGTTGGTTTGTGCTATATGTAGCAATGAAAACCCAGAGTTGCTGATCCTCACCCACAATCACGCAGTTCTTCTAGGTTGGAAGCGTTCCATTCTGAGCCCTATACAATCAAAAGCACTGTGTCAGAATCAATACCATGTACTGTACTTAAAGCCTATGATAGATAGTGATACTTCTCACCAAATAGACATGGTCAAAGATGACTGTGGCCTTGTCCATCTGTCCCAGTATCAACAACATCTCATTATCGATGAACTCCTTGTATTCTGTCAGGTTACAACTCATGTGCTGCTCCAGCTCCGTACGGATCTGAGGAGAACACGGAAAACATGAGGTCATATCTACGTTTTTTAACATACTTCTACCAAGGATTACTTCTTCATTGGTATATTTGTTTGTTTAGATTCAACTTTGTCATTGCACATGTCACAAAATTCATATTGCATCTATTCCAGAAGTGCATGAGCGGTATGATATAAATATGAATATGCATAAGCACAGGTTATGGAATGATGGATTTACAGGTTACGATAGGACTTTTACACTGTAGTGGAAATATAAGAGTATCAATATTTACGGTATATATAGATGTGCATGAATATTTACAGTATATATGCTACAGATGTGCAACAGGAATCTTAAAGTGAATACTTTTACTACTTTGTGATCAACTTCCTGTTTACAGTTTTGAAATAGGCACATGGATTATCTGAAAAGAATTTTCCCCATTTCATTTTTTGTAAAACTACGCATCTTAACATCTCTTAATATCACATTGTTCTTGTAGGATATTAACAGGTCCTCCAAGTCATACAGATCCAAAATAAAACAAACCCCAAAGTAGAACGCTCACTGGAATGAGGGTCTCATACCTCCTTGGAAGTGATGTTCTCCAAGTCTTGAAACATCATGATGCTGCGTAGCTTTGCTTTAATGAGGCACTCAGTCCGCTCCCTTTCGGTCGGCCTGCACCAAATTACACAAAATCAGAGCTGCCCTCTCAAGAATAAGCAGCCTAAGTCCATTTATCATGCAAAGAGACTAAGGCCAACATTCTTAACCTCGATAATGTTGCATACTGTAGTTAGTATGTGCTAGGAGTATCTCGCGAGATTAAAACGTGACGAGATTTCTCATTTGAAGAAAATCTGTTTAGCGAGGACAGTGCAGCCGAAAGCCAATGATACTGTGAGCTATAGCATTGCTACTATGAATGATGATGCAGTAATATGGAAGTGGCAGAGTGCAAGTCATTATTGGAACCGCACGTTAAGTGCTTAACGCACACTCAAGAGCTTGCAATCCAAACTACCTCGGAGTTCCCAGCGTCAGTGTCAGCGAGTGACGTGTGGCTGTTTTTTCCTTCGTCGAACATTCCGGGAAACAAAAATGGCTAGTAGGGACAGCAGTCGCCAAGCAGAAGCTGTAGTAATTCTACATTTGATCAAAATTACTTAGATTTGTCAGATCAAAAGACGAACATTGTCGGACTTTTCTGCACCCTCAATCGGCGAGCAGTTCTATTTACGCCCGTTATATATGGCTGAGCGCACTTTAAAAGCGCCAGCGATCACTGGGCCATAACACACCTCATACGTACAAGAGATCCATGTTGACAATTTTGCGACATGGTCGTTATATTGAGCAAGTAGGGATGCGCATGAAGTGAAAGTCAGGAAGTGTTGCGTGAAGAATCCGCCGCGTTCACCTCTAATATACTTCACCTACAATTGTACAAAAGTATCGTTGTGCAATGTCGGCCTGATGCCGGCCTGAAAGCTGCATAAACCTCTCTACAATGCAAACACACACGGGTGTCCAACGTGTGGCTCAGGGTACATCTGTGGAACATAGCTCAATACAGAAATAAAATAAACAAAACCCAGCAAAAGTGGAAAAATAGAGTGAAAAGGCATGGTGTAACTAGAAAAAGGTAAAATGTTGATATTAATAACTACCGATAATATGACACAGTACAAATTGCCTGTGAGAAAATACATGTCAAACGCCAATTCTGCAACTTTGCAGAGTGAAAGATGACACACTAAAGGAAATATTGCACTATTATGACATATTATTTTTATTATTACTATATAATATCATAACAGTGGTTTATTTGGTCTCAAAAATGCTGACAATAATATCGTTTAGTATCAATTTGTGGGATAATAAACATTTAAAAACACACCTGCATTGTTTTGTGACTTGGTTAAATTGTCCAGTCATATATTTTTTTCATTGTATTTTTCTTAAAATTAACATTCTTGTGAACCCAATCGTGAGTTGGGTGTCTTGTGACACCCCTAGCGTGTACAGTATGTGTGTCTTACCGGTCTACAAACATGGTAGGGGAATCGGGCCGGGTGGTCTCCAAGTCGGTCATAGCATTCCACTCGTTGATGCAGCTCTGCTCTGATGTGATGCAGCTCTCGTAGAAGGCCATCCACGTGAGAGCGATGCCTCCCGGGAAGTAGTTGAAGCGGCGTGACACCTCGCATGCCTTGTGGAGGACCTGCAGGGCAGACCTACAGGAAAAATACCCATACATTGTGAGAAGGGTTGCAAAATTCTGGAAATAACATTGTGACACAAGTAGACTTTAATGTTGTTGAAAAAACATTTTGCAAGCTAATTCGTTGCTAAGTAAGTTGAATTTTCCAATGCACACTTAATACTCTAGTGCAGTGATCCCCAACCCCCGGGCCGCACAGAAAGAAAAAAATAATTTCCATGATGTTTTATTTTGAAAAGTGACCGGATTCTCTCTGTTACTTCCGTCTCACTTTACGCATGTCCATTGTGCGTGTGCTAACTTTAGCTCACCGCACAGATAGACTACTACTATATTTTTAGCTTTATCTTTCACCTCATATTTGGTCTCAAATGCTGATACTATGTGGGAATGCATAAAGGTAAGTTTTGATGACTTATTTAGTGCTAATGTGCACATTTGTCTCAAGTCAATTCATGCTAGCACACTGCCTTTTACAACACACGTCAAACAGCGAGCTCTAAATTAAAAAAAATATATTTTACTAGTTTGAATGCATGTGTGCTGATGAAATTTAACAAATACACAGTGAACATATGAAATATCACAATCTTTCACCCCACTGCAACTATAATTGTGACAAGCTTCAAGGGAAGCGACAAGGAGGGACTCTTGTTTTATTATTTGTAATGCAGGGAACTGACCAGCAGATGGCAATGTGATTGCATCAGCATAAAAAAAACTAATGGTCGAGCAGCGAATTTGCTCAGGGCCACCATGGATTGGATGTACTGTATATGTTTACATATTGGAAAAGGGATGGATGGATATCCAGTACTGAAAACGGCCATGGGCATAATGGAACATTGAAATATTACCAACTGTACATTTGCATACATGGTTAAAACACAAATCCATAAAATACTCACCACATGGCCTGCACTGATACAGGCTTGAAGACATGAGAGCGACCCGCTGTGTTCACACTGAAGCCTCTGAAGGTGAAAAAGAAGAAAATGAGGAGGACAAGAAGGAGGTAAATAGTGCCGCATGTACGGGTTGTAAACACAGCAGCAGTGAGGAGGCTGCTATTCAACCTGTGGAACATTCCTCCAGCTCACACAGACAATGTTACCAGGTCAGCAAGAACTGTTCCCACAGTACAAAAAAAGCATGCAATTCGCTTCTGGGCCACTGGAGGTCAGTAAAACGCACACATGATCGGACAGTGGTTCTCAACTGGTTTGGCTGTGGGACCCACCATCACCCTTGAGTGACAAATGGTTTCCTAAATATATTATTTATTTAATATATAACAGTTTTTTTATTTTAATTTTAAATTTAAAGGAACTGTTTGCAGCAGTTTAGCAGCTGCCTGGAGGGAGCTTACTTTTGAACGTGCCGCAAGCATTGCATCCAGCCCTCTTCCTGCTCTGCACAGAAGCTGCCCCCCAGGTAACACACGTGTAGGAGCCTTTGCTAGTCACTAGCGGTGTAACAGTCCCTTGTGTGCCAGCACAAAACAAGTTTCATGATCAGTTCAGCAACAATACGTTTTTATCCACAAATTCAAAAATAATTTTACCAAAAAGTGTGTGTAAAGGTTTTCAGTACATGGTATATCTTCTGGGGAGTTGAATCAGAGCATTTGCACATGGACCCGAATGAGAATTGAAACAGGAAGTGAAAAATCGAGCAAGTCCAGTTGCTCTGATTCAATATTCATTAGATAAGTTTAATAATAACAGACCACCCCAGTGCCTGGGTCAATAGATCGAATTGGGCATGAAACGCCTCCCAGTACCATCATACTGTACCTGGTAGTCTTCATTTTGGGCGGAATTCCACCATCCAACACAACACAAGCTTAATGCCGCGCTCTTCTCCAGCAGATATGTAGCTATGCTCTGGTGTGTTGGACGGACGGCACGTTAAGTCCACACTCCACAACCTTTCCCTGCCTCCCCCGCGACCCACCAGTTGAGAATCACTGTGATAGGATATGGTGTGTGGCTTACCCGTCTCCATCTAAGTGGATGTTGGTGTCACTCCACAAGGGCAGCACCATCCCAATGGAGCAGCTTTTTCTGGAAGGAGGGTGGGTTAGACAGATTTTAATGACAAATTCTTAATACAGGTGGTCTTCGGGTTACGAACAAGTTCTGCTCCTAAAACGGGTTGTAAGTCAAGTAAGTCAGAACATATTTAAATTAACACCTAAGTCACTCATTTTACACAGAACACATTAAGGACGTAAAATACTGTCATAAAAACACAAAATACAAAAATTTGATGAAACCGTGATTAAAAAAAAAGAAAAACAACTCCTTTCTTTTAATCTTTTGTAATTCCAGCCAAGGAATCAAGAGACTCACTTTCACCTTGAACCTTATGCAAATCAGCAAAAAAGGGGATAAAGAACCTGTCTTTGTCAGTGAAGTCCATTCCCAGGACGATGTTCTCCTCCGTATCCTGATGGCCGTTTGTGTAGATGACCACCATGTATCGAACCCGCTCCGACCAGCCGCTCTCCAGCCGCACAGCCTGGAAACAAGTTGATTGGACACCGATGGAAACATACAGAGTGTGTATTTCCACTTATTTTAACTACCAGGAGTACCAAGCCTAATTTTTTCACCAATTACATTTGTGGTGCCCTTTATGGGTTTTATGCATGCTAGCGTACATGTAATACAGATATCCTCAAAGTTTTGTTGATGATTTGATTTTCAACAAATGATGCTGAAATTTTACAGACATGTGCTTGTCAGTTGCCTTAATTGTACATTTCAAACCGATTTTGCAAGTTACAGCATTTTTTTAATAGAGTGCATTGAGCTGTGTGAGAAATGTCAAGTCTACCTTGTATAACAACAGCACCACAAGACAAAAAAATATTAGGGGTGCATATTTTGACATATTCTGTGCAGCGGAATGAGGAGGCGGAATGAAAGTACGATCCAAATTACCAGCTTAATGCGATCTTCAGAGCGCAGGATCTTAAACATGACCTGCAGGTGTTGAGGTAAGTCACCTGGAAGACAAAAAACAACGTTTTAGGTAGTCCAAGTGAACATTAAAAAAAAGTAACTTTTAACACAAATTTTTTTTTGCTGTACACCATACTGCCCACTTGCGGCAAGCTAGTGAATGATGCCTTGATAGGCCTGTCAGGAAAACAAATTTTGCTGGTCGGTAATTGTGCAAAAATTTATCGACGATAATCGATAATTTTGACCTTTTCTTTAAACCATATTATCATTTGGTTTGTTATTATTCAATGATCATTTTGCCGTGTCACATTTGCGCCACAAGATGGCAATGAAAGCATCGTGTACCTGAGGCACAGAAGCCGCCTACTTGAACACTCATGAAACGCGGGATGTCACCACTCAAGGTGTCAAAAGAACGACGCACAGCAACGCAATAGTTGGATAAAAACAGCCAAAACAGTGAGCTAAAATGCAATTTTGCCGATATCTCCCAGGCAATTGTTACTGTTGGCTTTTCAATCGTATTGAAAGGTTGCATTTCTTTTGCAATGTAGCGAGCGACACCGCGCACCATTTTGCGATGTGTTTCGATTAATATTTACTCCGATCAAATGCCTCAGTAAGCGCTGACTATCGGGAAGAAGGCTTTGCTTTCACATCCACGCTGGAACTGTGGCATCCGGCTTAGAACCGATTACTCTTGTGCCTTCATTCATAATCGTGTCTGCTAGCTAACTGCTTGCGCTCCATGTACGTAACCCCCGCCTAGACTACTGGGACAAAGAGGCTTAATAGGCGAGCTGAGAAGATGCTCGCCCTCTTCTGTGTTTATTTCTAATGGAGCCAATGAACACAGACACATGCACAGTGAACCCTCGTCATCCAGCCTGTGTACCACAGAGAGACTAACAGATGGAGCAGAGGTGCATACACGCAAATGTCAATTAATCGAGGGCTCATAATTATCAACCTGTTCGATAAATCGATATATCCATTATCGTGATAGGCCTATGCCTTGACATTACCATGAATGGCAAAAGTTTGTTCATTTTTTTCTACCTGCATGTTTGTGATGGGTGGGAGTCCTGGGTCCCTCTGTGCTGCCGCCCTGCTGGAGGAATAGGGCTGCGCCTTTGACCATGAAGAAGCTCTCGCTGAGGCTGAGAAGAGCAACACAGAAGAAACGTATTAAAAAACTAAAAACGAACTAAAGGTTAGCAGGATTATGCAAAAAGACAACAATTTCTAATGAAAGCTAGTGGGAGATAACAATTTGGCGCAAACCTGGATAAAAATGTAGCCAATAGTAGAGTCTTGTCTATTTCTAGCATCATTCTCCATGAACTAGGAAGTAGCATGCTAACATACAGATTGAGAAACGCATTTTACTCGTTGATGGAAGCATCCTCCCCGTCCAACAATCAAAAACGGTCATCATCCGTGTACCACAGGTTAGAATTTGTGTTACTTATTGTTGTTTAAGTTGAGCTTAGCTTTTAATGACAACATTTTAGCATAAAAGGGCCATTCGCGATCATCTACTGCCTCATTCTTGTAAGAGCGCACACTGCCGATTGCAGAAACGCAGCCTTTCCACATACATTGATAATACATTACACAAACACCATGGCTTCTTCCTCCATCCTACGGTCATGACGAAGCTGTGAGGGCTACAATAACCAGTAGAGAGTGTTTGCGTCCATGCTGACATGGAACACACAGCCTCATTGTTTCACCTCCAGCACAGCACACAAAAAACTCCAAGTGACACAAGGCCTCGTCTATCTGCTTCCTTTTAGTGACATGGTGCAATTGTTTGCTAGAAAATAATGCTGAGATGGGAATAAGCAACATTAGCATATTCATGTCACAGCTCCACAACTGCGTTTTGCCTTTTTTCATATTGTATTTATTGTGTTTTCATGTTGTGAAATGCCTTAGAGGAGGGTACCACTAGTGTCAACCAATCAGCAGACAGCACTTTTGGTACCACACTACTCTAGCTGGTCCACCAAGTTGTAACATTACATTTTTTCGCTACTCTTCCTAACTATGATTTTCATACAATTTTTTTTTATTTTTACTGTACCGAACTAAACTGCACAGCTGGATGGAAACTAGTGACAGACATACTAATTGATTAATTGATCGTTACCTAGGACCATCATGTGGAATTGATTGTAGATTAATCACGTTTTGAATCAAACTGAGGCGAAATGCGAAAAGTGCACTACTTTTACTTTACATTTGAAGTATCACGAGTGGTCATCACCCAGCAGCTTTATCAGCCTCTGCTTTCTGCTTTCCACTTTCTTATGCACGCCAAGTCATTAAAGTAAAAAAACGACCTTTTAACATAATTAGAGCCCTCTAGACATCCCTAAAGTCATCTTTACACTCTTCTTACCCAATATAGTAGACATAATAAGAATAAATAAGCCATTTAAGACTCGTGTGCCTGTGTGTCGCTGTAAATGGGGAGCTGAGTGGCGGGCGGACAGGAAGCGACATCAGGGGTTCAGAGTTGAGTTTTGGCTTGGCGTGGGTTACGGCGGCAAAAGTAGCCCGTGTTTTCATTAAGGATTTTTGTTAGGGATTATTGTGCCTGTTGTGAGATCATTCAAACCTGCGATAAAAGCCTGTTGTTCCGGCGATCACGTCTGGTGATTGTGTGTCTCACCGAACATTACAGTAACATTACTGACACCCAGTAGAATACTACTTATCATTCACATCGTTTTTGAATGCATCTCCCGAATGCCTTATATACAGTCATGATTAGGCCGCCCTTGTTTCTTCAGTTTCTTCTTCATTTTAATGCCTGATGCAACTAAAGGTACCTTTGTTTGGACAAATATAACAATGACAACAAAAATAGCTCATAAGAGTTCATTTTTTTTGCAGTACAATGCTATAGCTATTCATGTAAGTGATTTTGGTTATTATCAAGAAAACCATGGAAGTTGGTAGACATCAGCTCTTAAATTCAACTCTTATGAGCTATATTTGTCCAAACAAATGCACCTTTAGTGCTATGAGGCATTACAAAGGATCAATAAACTGAAGAAACAAGAGTGGTCTAACCATTTTTTCCATGAATGTATGTATTTGAGTGTATTTAGCCATTTTTATGCTTGAAAATGCAGGCAAAACATAAATAAAATTTGCTTCAATATGCATATTTTTCAATGATAATATTCATATATAATATTCAACATTCGAACCGCAGTAATAGCGAAGGATGGCTGTAACACCTCGTCCTCATTGCGGTTTGGGTAAATAAACACCAAGCTATATTTAGAGCATTTACGGTAGTTTTCTATCGAAACAACAATACATGGAAACAGGAGTTCAGAACATTCAAAGAGAGATTGTGTCATCTCGTTAAAAAAACAAAAACAAATTGATTAATTAAGGATTAATTTTGCCCACTCTCAAGGAAATGAAATCGTTTGTACTGCTAAACAAACGATTGTGGTCAAGTGAACACTGCTGTTATCTTACATGATCTCCCGCTGAGTCCAAACAGTTTTCTCTAGCAAGTGAGGCAGCCGGCTGGCCTTTTGAGAAGCTCTCACCATCAGACGCATCCTGGTCCTCCAGATGCCACAAAAACAAACAGCCGCCACTTTTAAAAGCTACCTTCTCTAACCGTCCCAGGACATTCGATTAAAGGCTCCCTTCATCTGCCCACATCTCCTTCCTTCCTGTGTCTGCTCAGATTCCTCGCATCAGCTGACCCTGCTCGGTGCCACAATGCTGTCATTCATTGGAGAGTGGAGAAACAGAAACTCCGCGATGATGAATGAGTGAGCGGGTGGGTCCAGACAAAGCATGACGCGACTGTTTCAGCTGAGCACACTACAGGCTTAGTCTTGGCCATAAATCACATCTTTGGTGACGTTGGCTGGATTAGAGGGGTAGCATTGTAATGGGTAGATTTACTGCTTGATTATGTAACCCAGTGGAGGCATTCTTTATTATTATTATTATTATTATTAAGCAAAGAGGGTCTCCTTGTATTGTTACATCACTGGGCCTCAGAGATACAGCTACCCTCTTAAGCATAAAAGTGGCTAAATGAACTACCTAAATGAAGTAAAGCACAAATACAAGGCGGAAGAAGCATTGTAATTGTGAATGTAGTATTATAATTGGCCGCTAGGTGTCAGTGTTCGGTGAGACAAGGGCCATTTATTGCAAGTTGTAATGATCTCACAACAGGCACAATAATGATAACATAATAATCATAATAATAACACGGGCTTCTGTTGGGGCCATAACCTACGACAAGTTAAAACTCAACTCTGAACTGCCCATGTCACTTCCTGTCCTCTACACATCTGTCCGGCTGCCACCAAGGTCTGCTAGGGAACACTGTTACGGTGACACACATGAAGAGGAGATTTATTTACGTCTTAAATTGCTTATTCTTAAATGACTTATTCACTCTTTTTATGTCTACTACTTGTATATTGGCTAATACGACTGTAAAGGTGACTAAAGGGGTGTTATTTTATGTCTAGAGCAGGGGTCACCAACGCCTTACCAGGCACCAGGTAGCCCCCCACGACCACTTGAGGTGCCCGCAAGCCTGCTTTTCATTCAGGTTTTCAGTTAATAATGTGAGAACACTAGAAAGAAAAGTATTCTGAAACATAAAATGTGAGTTGTGGATACCAGCATTTTGTGAATGTTTTGGTAAAACAAGCATATTTGATCTGTTTGGGTTGAAATAAGGTATGAAAATCATTTCTACAAAAATGAGTAGCTCCTGGCCATTTTCATTTTCTAAAAGTAGCTCTCGCAAGAAAAAAACGTTGGTGACCCCTGGTCTAGAGGGCTCTAATAAATGTTAAAAAACGTATTCAGAAGATCATAAACAGGTTTTGTATGCCATTTCTACAAAAATATTTCATTTCTTAACATTTAATCCTACTAACATTGAGTCCTTTATTCATAAAAGAGGAACGTCTGTAATGGGACTGTCTGTAGCATGTCGTTACAACTGTCTACAACAGATGGCATCGTAACTCGCACCTGGTCTGCCAGAGAATAAGAAGACGTAGGGAATTTAGTGTTGCTGGCTTAGCGACTCAAGTCTAAAGTCTAAAAAAAAAAAATCAAATGACTATTTCTGGTCTTATGGACACTTTTGAAGACTCTAACATTAAAGAAGTATCGCTTGTGGGGTCTCCTATGGGCAGTCCCCCCGCCTGACACAAACACAGATATTGTAAAAACATAAAAACATATTGATAAAATATAAATAAAGAAATGTTTCCCCACATTGTTGTTAAAAAAATCTCCATTCACACCAGTGGAATTTTAAAATAATCTCTGTCCACATAAAAATACATTCACTGGATGTCATGCGCATTTTGCCTAATCAAAAGCCTGAAAAATCTACCAAAACGGACTTGTTCTCTCATTATAACTCATCTGTTCATCACTATAGTGAGACATTAACTACAAGATGACATCATTTTTAAAAACAGCGCACACATACATGGCGCCCAGGAAGCATCATGAATGTTGTGTGCATGCCATAAATGAAACAGACATCTGTAAGTCAGTAACATCATCTTCTGTTGTTCAGTGAGGTTTGAAAACACGAGAAAATACCGCATGGCCATTTACGCAAATGAGACAATGACGGCGCTCTGCGCTACCCAACACCACAGATAGATCGCAGTCCTGCGGGAAACACTGACATACAGTATACAGTAAAAGTCACACATTCAAGAATAATATAGTTGGGTTTTTTTCTTGTGGAAACTCCACACAGGAACATTTCTAATGTGCATTACTGCCACCTGCAGTATGGCATCAAAGAGAAGAATAGATTGAAGGAATGACCAAAAATTAAAAGATCTTTGGTAAAAAAATTGAAGGAGAAGATGCCATTTTTGGCCCATTCTGATATATCTATTGGTAAAAAAAAAAGCTAAAAGCTCCTTCTCCTCCAAAGCCTCCCGCGGAGCTTTGATTGGTCAGATTTTGTAGTACATCGTTTCCGGTGTGTAGCCTTTCCTGTTTCTCCCTCCTGCGAAAGCACAATTTTAAAATTGAACGCCTTCTTCTCCTCCGACATGTACAATGAAAGTGACGGCTCTTCATATCTCTTCAGTCGCCTTTGCTCACTGCTACTACACAGGAAGCTAAATAGCTAGTCAGTGGAGAGTTGTGATCGCTCACTCGCAGGAAAAGACTGCCCCTAGCGTTTTGGCAGAGAATTGAAAAGTCACATGCTCTGCCCTGAGGAGCTATAACAGGATGAAGACGCCCTCAGAATGACAATGACGAAGCATAAGAAGCCTTAAGACGAGTTTCACACCGACAGCTGCGTAGCAACACTTTAAAAGCGCATGCAGAGGTAGCTGAAGCCACTCATGACACTTCAAATGCAGCTACTGCCATCTTGTGGTGGTAATTTTAAAAAAACACAGCAGGAGGATGCCGCAGATGTTAATGCCACTGGAAACCTGGCTCTTATTTGCTTTTGTCTGTTTTATGAGAATAAAGCTTTTTAGTTTAAGAGAATAAAGTCAAAATGTTACATGTGTTTTAAAATAATGAAGGAAGGATATCAGAGGAGTAGAAAAAATGAGGATGGTATAGGACGCTAGTTAGTTAGATTTTAGTGTAAGTTTGAAAAATAATTAAATAGTCAATAGTTTGGTAACGTTTTATATTTTTTTCTAACAAAAATTTATTGGTTTTTTTTGGTCAAATTAAAACTCAAATACTATGGTACATGAACAAATGTGAACATAAACCGTGAGGTAATAAAATCAGAGAAACTCACCATTGGTTATTTTTTCGGTCATCATCACTTCCAAAATCCTGAAAGGTACAAAAATAAGGCAGATAATGAAAGAAAAAAAGACCTTCCAATGATGTTCTTCAAAAGCATGCACACACATAGAGCTGCACATTTGTGTGACTGCCTGTTTTTGTGCTGCGGATCAGACCGCCTACTTACAAGCACATAATCCCCTCGCTTTTTCAAAATAGTTAAACCATTAAAGTGGCCAAGCTTTATCCATAATATCCACCACCCGCTTACAAAAACTGGATAGATGCATAATTTGTGCCTGAAATAGATGAATTCTATATAGATTCATAGATTATTACAATTCCTAACCCCTAATCTATTATTTATTAATTAAAAGGTGTGTCCTTAGACTTTAAAAAGCTGCTACTCGTGCTAAGGAAGTTAGCAGAATCCACACAGGTACTATGTGGTACCGCCTATTAGTCGGAGGTGTCAAATACGCGCGCCAGCTCATTGAAACTGAGCTTTTAATGGACCATTTTGCTGATTTTGCTTCAGATAGGTGGTAACAATGAAACTCCGTGATTATTATTATACTCAGTGATGTATGTGATATAGTTGGGAAGTTGAAAAATACTACCGGAAGACAGCAACACTTGATACAAAACATTAGGTACACTTGCACGATGTAATGATCAATTAATGCAAGAAAATGTCTTCACAAAGATCATAAAGCTAAATTATCACTGAGGAGAATATGTTTTATTATTGTGACTGCAGTTTGCAGTGATGCACAATTGCAACGCATCATAGTGGGATAGGGATGTGAGAGTCATGAACAAATTGTTCAAAACATGCAAGTTTTTTACTAAATCAGGACTCATGGGTACTCGTCTCCGTTAACTCGTTCACTTAGTCACCCCTGCTACCTCGCTGAATTACTTGTAATAAATGACTCATTACTTGTGCAACTGTTACTCTCACTGCATTTGTATAGTCAGATCTGGTCATTGTCTCACACCAACTCTCACTTTCCCCTTCCTGCCCCAGCTGCATCATGGATGCTTGCCGAAGACTTGAATTTCACTGCCTCACGGGTACTCGATGAAAGCTCGAGTTTCAGTGACTCACGGGTGCTCTACGAAGACTCGACTCTCACTGACTCACAGGTGCTCGCTGAGCATCGGCAGCTCGGCTGCCAAACCTGCGAGTTTTGGCACATCGAGTTTCAGTGACTCACGGGTGCTCTACGAAGACTCGACTCTCACTGACTCACAGGTGCTCGCTGAGCATCGGCAGCTCGGCTGCCAAACCTGCGAGTTTCGGCACATGTATACCCGATTCACTGGGGGAAGACGTGGTGAGTAAGTGCAAGATTTTGCATATGCGCTTTATGACAAGTGACTCGAGTGAATCAAGTAACCAATCACTTAGTGAGTCACCCATAAGAAGTCGAGTCAGCAAAAGGAATCCAGATTCCCATCACTATACACTAGGTCCCCAACTAACGAACACAATTGGTTCCAGATGACCGTTCGCTAGTCGAATCGTTCTTAAGTAGGGGAAAAGGTAATATTACCAATGATATATGTACTACATGTCCGTGTATACATATACAGTATATGTGTATGTATGTAAATATGAGTTTGGATGCAGTAGTAATATTAAATGAGGATAATTAATGAAAAAAACAATAATAAAAATGATATAATAATATGTAATGATAAATGTTATTTAGCTTTGAAGAGGCGTGATCCAGCACACGTCATTGGTGGTGGAGGAGGAGGAGGAGATATTGAAAAAAGGACAAATCGTCATCGGTAGACTCTTCCAAAAGAGGTAGTGTTCCGTGGGTCGTGTAGAATTATAAGCAGGCCTATTAACTCTTCATAAACTTTAATCACAAGCTGTGCAGTGTTGCATGTACAGCTAAAATTTAGCTTCACGCGAGGCTAAATCAGTCTCCTCCCACTGGTCTCAATAGCCTGTTGGTCCCATTAGCAGTGTCACAGTGCCCTCTACTGGTCAAGCATTTGAAATATGGACTTAAATAAAAATAATTATGGGCATTATAAGGCAAAACACATGAAAATATAGACCAGTCGGCTTGTGTTCCTATCGATGAGTGTTCGCACGTCGGATGTTCGTTAGTAGGGGACTTAGTGTACTAGGAGCTGTTTGTAATATTTTGGTTTTCTTATATAGGTGCATAATACTACAAAGAGTGCTCAGTATGACAGTGTACTTCTTCACCACTCCCATCTGGAAGATGGACGATGGGAGTCAATCAAATCAGTATTATCTGTGCAAATGCAGGTGTACCTAATAAAGTGAGGGATGCACTGCAGTAAGAAAATGCACACTTTGTTGTGAACGATATAATCCACCCCACCCCCTTTACAAAGACACAGCATAACAAGTCCATGATACAGATAGTAGTGTAATAGTGTAAGAAAACCCTATACTGTAGCTGCCTAGCATGCTCGATTCCTGCCTCCGGTACACGTAGAGAACTAGCCCGGCATTCCCACCTACCTCCCCCGCACTGCTGTTGGTGGTGCTGGCCGAGGATGCTGCACTGGGGGTGGGAGAACGCTGCAGAGTCACCAGGGCCATGATCGGCGTCCTGCAAAGGAGGAGGAGGAAAAGGATGTGGGAAGATGCGCCGCTGACCGCCTCTGCTGTCACCGGGGAGAAGAAAAAAAATAAAACGCCGAGTCAGACTCGCATCCAGCAGCCTGCACGCCGCTCCCCTGGACGGTCCACCAGGCGAGTCCTAGCAGAGCTCCAGCGCTTTGGACGGAGCATGGAGACCCATGGCGATGTCATTGCTGGCTTGCATGTAAGGAGACAAACAAAACAGTGTGCGGGTGCATGCAAGCGGGGCACGGATGACATGCAGCTTTGGAGGACGCCTCTGATTGGCTGGCCTAGTTTGCGTGCGCGCTGTCATTGGGCCAATGTTGTCAAGGTGACTGGCCAGACTAGATACTACATTGTAATGGTGATGGAATTATTTTATGTACGTGTTATGACACACTAGAGATGTTGCACAATAACAGAAATAATAATATTAAAACATAACACAAAAAATGTTTTAGCAATTGAGTAGGCATGGATTCGCAGGAAAGGGTTTAGCATTAAACTTGTGACTGCCTTTCAATGTCTAAATGAAAACAAACTAAACTAAAAACGATTATGGAGCAAATCTATGTTTCCATCTCTAACTGTCTTACCTTAGTGAAAAAAAAATCACTCATTACTTTATAATGGATGATTAGCGTTACACTAATCTAGCAGGTATAGCCCCTGCACATAAAAACATTGTTATAATGTATAGAAAATTACTATTACATTCTTCCTCAGGAATAAAAATGTGCACACAATAAAATATAAAAACATTTCTACAGCAGGCAGTTCCTATGGATTAGCATTAGCTTTGTGTGACTGACTGCTGATTAAGGTTGATTTTCTGTCTAAATGAAAACAAAACAAACTAGAAATGATTATTTTTGTTTGAGTGACCAACTTTAACTTAGTTACCGTAGTACAAGACGTATTTTACTCATTATCGCATGATGGTTGAGTAGGATACTCAATCTGTGAGTACCTATGGTTAGAGTCACCCTATATAGAGAGACTCTACCTATGGTGGTTCGCCGGCTCCATCTAGTGGTATCTTTGAAGGATTTTTTGTTTAAATGAAAATAAAATCCTCCTCTGTCCTCTGATTGGTTGATCATAGCAAAACAAAGCCATGTTTGAAAAGCTAAATAGTCTGTAGCGGTTTGCACACAATAATACCCACGATGGCTGACGGAGGAGGAGGAGAAATGGAGGTCTTGGTGTTGGACATTCTTAAAAATGCATTTTGAAGGCGGATCCGGCTTATGGAAGATTTTCCACTCTGTTTTAGTCAATAAGTCAGGCATGAGACACGATCACCACTAGGTCTGTCACAATAACAAATCATGCTGGCTGATGACAGTGCTGCAAATTATCGTCGCTAAGCAATTTTATCGACAACATTTTTTCATGATTTGTCATGGGAGGTGCCATTGACATTTGAACCACTAGATGGTGCTCAAGCATAGTGTAGCTGTGCGGGACATTAACTCGACACAGAAGCTGCCTTGTGTAGCCAGCGACACCGTCTGTGGGCGTGCACCATTTTGCAATCTTTGTCTATATTTGCCAACCAAACGCCTCAGTCAGTGTTGGCTGCCGGGACAAAGGCTCCGATGCCCGAAAGATTGCAAACATCCGTCTGGCAAAAGGGGGCGTTTCCGGAAGTGCCAAAGGCGTTACTCACACGTAAACAGACATGGCGGCGTACCAGACAGAGGATGTTTACAGTGATTATAGAGATGAAATACATAGAGAAGCAGAGCAGGGAATGAAGGGTGTTGATTGGAACCACAGATGATGAAAGGAGCTCCAATGAGGCGAGATGACCTGTACTGTGTAGGTGAGCCAATCGACGGCCTGTCGTAGGAGGGGAAACAAACCCATAAAATCACACAAAAAACCTGATCAGCCACCTGAAACGCCAGCGCCGTGGCATGTGAAAGATGCAAAAGGTTTGCCAGAGATCTCCGTGGTGTCACACCAGCCGCTCGGAGCGTGTGGTAGTAGCGATATGGTAGTATCCATCCATTCATTCATTTTCTTCCGCCTAACCGGGTCGCGGGGGCAGCAGTCTCAATAGCGGAGCCCAGACTTCCCAGTCCCCATTGCTAGGGTAGCATGCTAACACCTAGCATAATAGTGGTGTTTATATAAGTTTCTAGCTATGAAAATGGCTAAAACGGCTAGTATGCTCATCTTGACAAGCTAGCAATGCTAAGATGCTAACATATGCATGCTAACACCTAGCATGATAGTGCTACGTGTTTGAAAATAGCGAGCATTTTTAGCTATGAAAATAGCTAAAAATGCTAGTATGCTAATGTTAGCATGCTAACACCTAGCATGATAGTGCAAGGTACCGGGAAAACTAAATGTCCCAAATGAGTTAAGAATTTTGACTTTGGAATGGTCTGAATGGGTTGAGAAATGTGGAATTATTTGCAGGTAATAATGACCAGCTTGTCGAAGGGGCTGCGTTTCAATAGCAAGTAAAACCCGCCCTCGGGGATATCATTGGCGTCGTTCCGTTTGTTCGGTCCGCCCTTGGAGGGCTGAGGTACCGAGTCCATAGATATTGGTAGACGCCGCATTGAGTGGGTTTGTCCACTGCTGCGGTACGTCAATGTCGCCGCCATATTGGATGTGTCAAGGCTGCGCTGTGAATCACCGACACATCACTAATATTTGTAGGCGACCGAGATGGCGGCGCTGAGAGGCTTTCCGGAGCTCCCGGCGCAAGTTTCAAATTGACGATGAAACAAACTCGCGGGAAACGAAGACCGCCGAAGATTGGTCTTTTCTTACGCCCGCGAAGCGGAAGTTGAGTGTGGCGCATTGGAGTGAAGATAGAAGACAGAGGAGGGGGCGCTGTTGTGCTAAAATGGCGACGTCCAGTCGAAGACAGTCAGCGCCACCAACCGAGAAACAGCCCGAAAGTGCAGATAACGGTGAGCGAACTCAACTTTCCAACAACGTCCTTATTTTGGAGCTTTATCTTAAACCCTAATGGGAGAATTTATGAGAATTTCAAGATAAACAAAGAGCCGCCATAGTTGTTAGCTTGACGAAGGCGGCAAGAGTCGAACAAAGAATGTAAAAGACAAGCGAAGAAAGTGGAAGAGCAACTCCCCAGCAACGTTTTATGGGTTAATATATATTCTGTGAGCACGTAGTAAGTACTTATAGTATTTCAGTCATTTTATGCGTTACCGGAACTAGCATTGTCTTCCCGTAGCCCATAGCAAAGAACGCTACCTCTGTCAACAACAGTAGCAAAACAGAGAGCGCGTTTGCTCTCACTAATCGTGGCAGAATTTTGAGGTTTGCAACCCCCTCCAAGCTGTTTATCTGTCTTTAGATCGCACATGAGGATTGTGGATGATGGTTTTTTAATCCTGCAACTCGAGCCACAATACCATGAATACTTTCTTTGAAAAACACAAAGCTCCATGCAGTCACTACGTGGCTCAAGAAGGTCACAACATCAATAAGAATAATCAGGGTTTACGTGTCATTGATTGTGTTGGTGCGCCACTCCAAAACAAAAGCCGCCACACCTTAAAATTGCGTTGTTTAAAAAAATCGAAGCAATATGTTGTATGAATGGATTACAGTTGTCCTCCAAATGAGTCATAGCCTTGTTAATATCTGATAGGGCTGGGCGATATATCGAATATTTTTTAAGCACGATATCAAAAACGAGCATATGGTTCAAATCGGCATAGACTGTATTTGATGCGGAGGTCTCATGCTTCAAGATGGCACCGCCTGAGTGGCAGCTGCATTTTCCGCAGCGTTTGTAGTGTTTGCTGGCGCTTTATTCGTACTTTCCACCACCAGAAGTCAGTCGCAGGGCACATCTATTAAGAACGTGTGAGCTCATTTTCACTTAAAAACGTGTTCATATTTCGTATTTTAGGAACATTTCACTTTTTATCGGTTGTATTAAGGTTAAAAAAGTATTTTATTGTAAAAATAAGTATTTCCAGCTGCTTCTTTCTTTAGAGATCTCTGTGTATTTTTTTAGAAATGTCAAATAACTCGTACAACTTATTTTAATTGTGAATCATTACAAATATGCGTTGTTTTAGTAGCACACAGTGAGTAAAAAGAAATGATACAGGAAAAAAATAATGCTGAAAAACTTGATTGATCTGATAGGCCTGTCACGATAACAAATGTTGCTGGTCAATAATCGTGCTGCAAACTATCGTCAATAATTGATAATATCGGCATTTTTAGAACAGTTTTTCATTAATTACATGGCATAATATAAGCTGGTGTGTCACTGCTTCCTTCAACTCACAGAGATCAGTTTTATCTTTGTCTTATCTAGCGATGTCTCGATTCACTTGTCTTGTCTTCCGATCCGATAACAATCGTTTTTTGTTTGTTTTTTCTAGCTTTTGTTCCAAACATGAATTTGTGGAACATACAGTATATTATCTGACCTTGGCAAATACAGCGGATCAGCCGGGCATCCCTTGTTTTATGGTTTGTTATGAGAACCATGGACTCTGCTGGTGTATGATTGTCAGGAAGTACTTAAAATCCAGGGCATTTGTGGCCGCCTGTGCGAAACCACAGTACGGGGGGGCCAAAGAGGCCACACCCGTCCTTACCTGGCTGATGTGCAGCTGAGTTCCTGCTCCATCGGAGCCATTGCTTCCCAGGAAAACATTGACACAGGGCAACACGGGGTGGCAGACTTGTGAAGCTCAAAGCCTGGCGGGCACTTTATCCCGAAGTGGTGCGGTTCCCACATAGCGTTCAGCGGAACTACGAGGATTGTTTTTGCCGCTTCATCTCTCTGCCTTTTTCCTCGCCACTACTTTCCAACATATGTGACATATCGGTTGGTCATGCGCTCACCTTGTTCATTCTGTTTAAAAGCCACACATTCCCACCCTGGGGATGTGGCATTTGCCTGAAAAATCATCGCTTCTGTGCCTTAATTCATGCCAGCATATGCTGGCTAACTGCTAACACTTTGGCTGTTGCTGTCACTGTTGCTAATATAATCCAAAATGGTTGTTTATTTATTTATTTATTTATTTATTGCTGATATTGGCCCGATATTCAATATGCATATCGGATCACGACATCCATAAGACACATATGCAGTACAGAGAAGAAAGTGTATAGAGACTTCCAGGAGAAACAACTCAACTATCAGTTCAAGTGTGCTTTTGTCCTGCAGATGTCCAGCAGCTGATTGGTCATCCAGAAGAACGTCCCCCTTACCCGCAGGAGGACCCCCAGCCTCAAACACGAAGATGAGGAACTGTGGACCACTCAGGAGGGAGACTGAAAACCTTGATGACAAGCCATCTGAGTGAGTCCCTACGATGCTTGTGTCTTTCAGACGTCCAGCAGGTGGTTGGTCTTCAACTGCAGGGGGTCAACTCCACTTCGAAGCAGGAGGACCCCCAGACCCCCCACGTCAAAGACAAAGAGGAGGAACTGTGGACCACTCAGGACGGAGAGTGTCTTCCAGGGCGGGAGGAGGGTGATCTCACGGAGGTGCCACTGACCGGTGTCTCTGTGAAGACTGAAGACCCTGATGACAAGCCATCTGAGTCCCTACGATGCTTGTGTCCTTCAGACGTCCAGCAGGTGGTTGGTCCTCAACTGCAGGGGGTCAGCTCCACTTGGAAGCAGGAGGACCCCCAGCTCCCCCACATCAAAGACGAAGAGGAGGAACTCTGGAGAAAGAAGCTTCGAGCAGCGTTACAGACGGTGAAGGTGATAGGAGGACTCACTCTGACCACAAACACTCTGGATGCTCTAAAAAGAAGACGGGTAAAAAACGTTTCACTTGTTCAGTTTGTGTGAAAAGATTTGCTACTTGACCCAACACATGCCGACACACACAGGAGAAAAACCTTTTGGTTGTTACGTTTGTGGTCAAAGATTCACTCAAAAGTCAAATATGGAGTCACACGTGACATTACACACAGGAAAAAAAACCTTCAGTTGCTCAGTTTGTGGTAAAAGCTATTCTCACAAAAACAGTTTTGCTTATCACATGCTAAAACACTCAGAAAAACCTTTTGGTTGTTCTGTTTGTAGTCAAAGGTTCCCCCTAAAATCACAAATGGTATCACATATGGCAAAGCACACAGGAGAACACCCCTTTGGTTGCTCAGTCTGTGGTAAGAACATGTGTTCCAAACAGTATTTGACGTTTCACATGATGAAACACACAGGAGAAATGCCTTTTGGTTGTTCCGTGTGTGTTCAACGATTCCCCCAAAAGTCAGTAATGGTAGCACACAGGAGAAAAACACTTTGGTTGCTCAGTTTGTGGTAAAAACTTTCCTTACAAATCCAGTTTGATTTCTCACATGCGGACACACAGCAGAAAAACCTTTTGGTTGTTACGTTTGTGGTCAAAGATTCACTCAAAAGTCATATATGGAGTCACACGTGACATTGCACACAGGAAAAAAAACCTTCAGTTGCTCAGTTTGTGGTAAAAGCTATTCTCACAAAAACAGTTTTGCTTATTACATGCTAAAACACTCAGAAAAAACCTTTTGGGTGTTCAGTTTGTGGGCAAAGGTTCCTTCTAAACTCACAACTGGTTTCACACATGAGGAAGCATACAGGAGAAAGCCGCTTTGGTTGCTCAGTTTGTGGTAAAAACTTTGGCTCCAAACAGTATTTGACTTTTCACATGCTGAAACACACAGGAGAAAAACCTTTTGGCTGTTCTGTTTGTGGTCAAAGATTCACTCGAAAGTCATGTCTGGTGTCACACGTGAGGACGCACACTGGAGAAAAACCCTTTGGTTGCTCAGTTTGTGGTAAAAACTATTCTTCCAAACCCAGTTTGACTTATCACATGCAGAAGTATGCAGGAGAGCAAAGTTTCACTGGGAGGCAAGCAGGTATATAGCTCTCTGCCGCAGATAGTGGGCCGAAACATTATTGGAACCAGAAAGGCTTTGAATGGTCTTTCTGACAATCATAGCTAACCAATGCAGTCAATATCAATTACGTATCATTTATGTGATAGGAGATGTGAGTAGAAATAGAGAGTGTCAGAGTACAGTGTATCTACAGTAATAGGCTGGGGGCTGTGTGTACAATAATATGTGACACAAAAACAGAAACCTTCTTAGCAAATCAATATCGAGGCGAAATGTCATGAAAAATAATGACGTGGGATTGAACTTGGTAGATGCCTGCGGATGACTAGAAAGGATTGCTAGAGCGTGTTTACGGCAGTTAATTGGTTCCAGACCCGACCGTGAAAAGTGAATTTCCACAAGGTAGGATTCCTTCTTTATAAATGGAATATTTTCGTAGTTAGGGCAAGAAAAACTGTTTACGACCTTGTAAATGTGGTTTTTAACATTTTTAGACATCAAATGAGGCCCACATAATCACCTTTACGTTTGTATTACCCAGTGTAATATTATATATCGAATATAACATCGGTGAAAAGAAGCCATTTAAGAATGGGTGGTGGACAGGAAGTGATGCCAAGGCTTCAGAGTTTGATTTTTAGCTTATTATAGTTCTTATCATTGTGCCTGTTTAAACATGCAATAAAAGCTTGTTGTTCCAGTGATCAAGTCTTATGCTTGTCTCACCAAACCATTACTGACACCTAGTGGCCAATGTGCTTCTACTCCGCGTCTCTCCCGGAGGCCCAGACTTCCCTCTCCTTCGTTCAGCTCCACCCGGCGGATCCCTAGGCGTTCCCAGGCCAGTTGGGAGACATAGTCTCTCCAACGTGTCCTGGGTCTTCCCCAAAGCCTTCTACCGGTCGGACTTTCCCTGAACACTTCCCCAGGGAGGCGTCCAGTAGATGCCTCAGCCACCTCGTCTGGCTCCTCTCAATGCGGAGGAGTAGCAGTTCTACTCCAAGATTCTTCCGGGTGACAGTGCTTCTCACCTTATCTCTAAGGGACAGCCCAACCACACTACGGAGAAAACTCATTTCAGCCGTGATCTTGTCCTTTCGGTCAAGACTGAAAGCTGATGACCATTGGCGAGGGTAGGAACCTACATGGACCCTCTTCACCACAACAGGCCGATGCAGAGTCCGCATCACTGCAGACGCCGCACTGATCTGTCTGTCCATCTCGCAGTTCCATCCTTCCCTCACTCGTGAACAAGACCCCGAGAACTGGACTCGAACAGATGGTCACATGAGTAACACTTGGACCAATGGAGAGGAAGAACTCAACAATTTCAGCAGCAAAGCAGCTGGCGCTGTGTACATAACACCATTGCCAAACCCTTATGAAAGAGACGAGCTTGATCAATAAAGTCAGTTAAATGTTTTTGTGTGTGATTTTAAGGTACATAAAGCTAATGCAATTGAGCACACATACTATATACGTACTGTAAAGTTTGCAACTCTGTTAAGCACAAGTCAATGACTTCACCTTATTATGCACTTGGAGAAAGATACAGTATACCAAGTATTAGTACTTTGTGGCAGAAGGAGGTAAAAAGTATACTAAAGTATAAGTTTTACTATTTTTTTCAGTATAGTATTTTAGTATAGTGTAAATGTAGTATAGTATCAATGTACTTAGTCTTAGACTTTTGTTTATACTTTTCAGTATAGGCAAAGTATACTTCACTGCACTATTCTTAAGTATATAAATATAGTTTATAAAAAGTAACCTTCAAGTATACTTCTTCAGTTTTAGTATCAAATAAGTATACTTGAAATAACTTATTTTTGGCTCCTGTCCATGTGAAGGATGAGTGAGCTCCTCACCCTAAGGCTTCTTTCAATCACGAGGCAAGGCTCATGACCGTAGGTGAGGGTGGGAACATAGATGCGGGGTAAATTGAGAGCTTTGCCTTCCGGCTCAGCTCTCTCTTCACCACGATGGTCCGGTACGGCGACCGCATGACTGCAGATGCTGCCCCGATCCGCCTGTGGAGATCACGCTCTAGCCTTCCCTCACTTGCGAACAAGACCTCGAGATACTTGAACTCCTCCACCTGGGGCAGGACCTCATTCACCCTTTTCCCACTGAGAACCATGGCCTGGCATTTGGACGTGCTGAGTCTCATCCCACTCAGATGCAAGACACTTGTACTCTTCTCCAAGTTAGCCAAGTTTAGTTTGATTTCTAGTGGTAATTATTGAGATGAGGGAGGCAGGGGAGTAACATGACAGTGTGGTGAGGTATTTAGTGCTATTTTATTCCTCCTTATCCCTCCTATAGAATTTCTTTAGAAGTCTACAGGATTTTATAGAATTTGATCAGAACAACTTGTTCTATAGAACTTTGGCAGTGAGCTCTAAAGAGCTTTCTATTGAATTTCGATAGAACAAAATAATTCTTTAGAATTCTATAGAAAAGTTTGAAGAACAGAAAGTGGCACGTTACTTCATCTGGACAGTTCTATAGAATTTGACATGACCAACAAAGATAAGCCGCTGCCATATTTTTTCAAATATGTTCAGCTTGCAGATGTCCCCATAGTCACACATACATGTAACATATTGGCAGACTGGAGTAGAAACATATTCTTTGGCCACTAAATAGAAAGCTGTTAGAAGATATCAGCAGTTGTCTAACAGAATATAATGGCCTGTCAGAAGATTTATTTTATTTGATTCACAAAAAGCAGTGCCTTTTCTTCACATTCACAGCCATTACAGTAACAAAAAAAACTTACCAACAATACATTTCAAAATAACATAACATTTCCCATTTTTCATCTGCACAGTACTATCACGATGACGGTTAGCCTCCTTGAAGTGAATGGAACACAGGTAAAGTGAATTGCAAGATAACCTGTTGTATACTGTTAACTGGGTTTGTGCTTTAGCAATAAATGTATTCATCCCCAACAAGCCAAATGCCTCTCTCCAATGCCACACCTTGTAATATTGCATTTGTGTATTATTAGTTTGTATAATTGCGACATGACAATGGCGGTGTTAAGAGGTGGCGTAAGTCGTTTAAGTCGCCATTGAAGGCTCAGGTACCAAATGCACTGCCTGCCACTGACAGAAATATACATTTTATATGCTGTATATATTATAACTTTAAAAGCAACTGATCATCCCTCTACCTCCCAGTGCCAATTTCCAGATTTTCTGGATTCTAATATAGAGTGAGTGAGATTTTAGAGCAGATTGAATGACTTTAATGAAAAAACTGCACGTTTTAACAAATAAATACTTTTACCCCACTTGTGACTATTGGCTCGAATAGCACTTGCAGGCTTTTCCTCCATTAACCCGTCTTGACCTGAAAGAGATACAGTGGAACCTCGGTTTTCCTCATTAAAACCTTCCAAAAACAAAAACCGAAACGTGCAAAAACCGAAGGAGGAAATATGGAGGGCATGGAAGATCCACGCGGACGCTGTTTTGGTCCATCACAAACTCAACTTGAATGAGTGGACATTGTAAACTTCAGCAGTAGGTACAATCATTACACACACACACCGGCCCGGCCCACTATCTATTATGTGTCTCCTTTAAACCTTTCCCCCTGGAACAAGTGTTTAAGGTTCCTTCCTTTAAATTATATTACAATCCTATTGTAACAGATGCTACCCTGGTATTTTCGTTCTTTTTTTAATTCAATAATTTCTCTCGTTCTTTATCAAAGTTCTGGCACGTGCAACTTTCTTTGGTGTCGTCGTAGGTTATTTTGCAGCTATAAGGAAAAAACAAAGTGCGAGCACAATGAGCACTGTGCTTATTAGGAGAAACAAAGGAGACAGAAACTGAGTTGTTAATTGTTCTGTGAGTGTTCTATGAACAAATAAACCTCTCACGCACACATAAAAAAGATGATTAAGGAACCCCCTGCCTGGAATCTGACTAGCGTCCCAACTCTAAAAGAACAACTTCCATTTTTCACAGAGTCTGAGTCAGCAACGCATGGGTGCTTTGTTTGGGCACTATTTGGCCATACGATAACCGAGACGTATTTTTCCAAGAATTTTTTGTCAAAACCCGAATTCTGCATCAACTGGGGCGTGTGAAAACCGAGGTTCCACTGTGCCTCTCTTCACTCATCATCACTCGATTTGATTCAGTCCATCTTTTCTGAGCAGCATGAAATGTCGTCCCCAGCAGTCCTGCTTTCATCGGGCCCCCTTGGTGTCCACCTTTGTGCCTGGGTGGCTGACCTGAGCATCAGATCCCTTCCTGTTTGGACTCCTGAAGGGCCCTTCCTATGGTCTCGATCGGAAGGAGCAGGGACACGATGCCAGCCAGCAGAGAGCAGCCACAGTACACGGCCAGGGTCAAGTACACCGACTGTCTGAGCAGCACCTTTGGTTAAAACACAAAGTGAAGGTTAAAAAAAGGCTTATTTTGAATCACGCAGTACCGTTCAGATACTGTATGCACGTTTCGTTGCGTTTCCAGTTCAAGAAAGACAAAATATCCTGCACTCTCCCCACATAGTTGCACATTTTTTGGGCCAAATACAACATGATTCTGATTGGCTAAGTGGGCCTTATTGATAGAGCCACCTGTTTTGATCCTGATGAATTCTGATAATAATACAATACTACAAAATACAATACTAATAATACAAAAAGGCAGTAAGGGCGCTTTTGTTTTTGATGCAAACACACTATTTAGTTAGAAAATTAAAAGTCAACCCTGATCAATAATTGGTGTATTAAATACTTTCTGTTTTTTTTTAAAGTTAATATGCATTACCATAATATTTGTGTAAATACTGAATTATAATCTTCACGGTATTTCCTGAAATAGTGGCTTCAACTGCAGAGAGTGCCTGGTTTAGGGGTAAAGCATCTATTAAAGAGGATGCAGCCTTTATTTGTACAAATGCATTTTTATAATACCATTCAGTAATATACATTTTCTATACATTTTCTATACATAAAAATATTCAGCAAATATATTTCTTAAGAGTACATTTCTTCATAAATTATTATTTCTAATATTTATAATTGTATCATTGTACAACAAATATGTATTAATGACCTATAATCATCTTCAGACATAGACATCATAGAATGTTTGTTGATGCATGAATGCATGGAATTAAACGTAAAAAAAAAAAAAAAAATACAACATTGACCTGAGACTGTATTTCTTCAGTAAAAAAAAAAGACAAGCCGTCTTATATTTGGGGTCTAGAGAATTATACATGCAAATAAACAGGCTGCGCCAAACGACTTCTCTCCAAGAGAGTCAGAGCTTTTCTTCCTGTCACTCACACCAAAGACCGCTTGGATAACCAGGCAGCTAAGAAATATGACTTCTTTTTTTTTTACCAGTTGTGTACTTGTATTAAATACTGAATATTTTTCCAAAAAACAGCTTTTAAAAAGAGAGGTTGCCTCATATTCAGCATCATCTTGTATTCGGGTCAATACAGAATTTCTCTTGGAGAACAATGAAGTATCTATCGATCTATAGTATACTGTACACTGACTGGTGCTTACCTGTGCCACAAAGGGGGTGATCAGGGCGCCCAACTTGGAGAACGCGCTGGAAAAGCCCATGGCTAAAGCTCTGGTCTCTGTTGGGAACACCTGATAAAAGTAGAGTGAGCATGTTTAAATATTACACACAAAAGCTGAAAGGTTAGAGGCCCACCTCTGGTGTGTAAACAAAAACCACTTGGAAGCCTCCAGAGATGAAGGCCCTAGCAATGAAGATGAAGAGTGTGAGCGCTACCCTATGTGAAGAAAAAGCGATATAAATTATTTGATGGTGTTTAGATGCATTTATGAACACACACAAACATACAACACACCTGCCAATACAAGCATATAAAGTTAGGATGCTTAAAAAGAACATGAAGAAGGAGAGTGCCATGGTCTTCTTCCTGCCCAAGCAGTCCACTGCCCCCAGAATAACTATAAGACCTGAAAGACAAATGCAATGAAACATGTTACACACACACACACACACACACACACACACACACACACACACACACACACACTAGGGGTGTCACAAGACAGTTCATGAGACGAGATGATACACGAGATTGGGTCTACAAGACGAGACAATATTTTAAGGTTTTTGTTTTTTTTTTAAGTACAATACCCTTGTGAACATCAGTTAAACAGCACTGTACTGGAGAAAGTAATTTGTTGCTGCAAAAACAGCAAGAAAAAAGGGAATTAACAATGGAAGAGAGACAGACCATCTTAACACTTAAAAATGTAGTTTTTTCCTCCAGATATATATATAAGAAAAAAGTTGATCAGTCAAGAAGCTTTCACATGAATAAAAGAACACTAAGTGCCTTTTTTTATTTACCTGAGATGTCTTAAACTCTTTTGGATTGATTTTTGTGTGTTTAATAAGCAAAAAGACAAAGAATATCAAAGGCCGAGGCCCCTACATTGTTCCATTTTTCTGTATGTGACCCTCGATGGAAAAGGCTTCGACAACCCTCGTTTATACTAAAATTTAAAAAAAGAAGAAGAAATTGCATATATTTTATGTTAATTTAGTATAATTATTTGTGTGTGGGAAAATGTTACAAATACAAATTATTTTAAAATGCTCTTAAATGAATAAAGTCCTCAACCATTAGTGCCTGGTAGTCTCTGTAGTTGAGTAAATAAACCACCACATGAGGAAATGTGGTAGTTTAAACACACAAAACTGAACAAATTCAGGATTATCTTTCATGGTAGAGTATGTGCTCAATTTTGATTGCCAGTGTCAGAAAGGTAGAAATGTTTATTAGTACATACTATGTTTGCATAATGCTCAATTGACACCTTTTTTTTTTTACAACTGCACATGTACTTTGCACACAGAAGGTTCTGCAATAATTCTGCACTGTTTGTTAGATTTTTCTGCATTATGCTACTTCTGCATTGTTTATTTTTATTGCAGTTATTCATTCGTTTTTTTCTTTTATCTGATTTCTTATGTTACTCTGTGTTACTGACATTCGTCATCGCGCTAAAAGCTGTTTCTAATATTTTGTTTGGATAGATAACAAAGCTTAAGCTCGTCCCCTTTGTGCAGGCTAAGACAGTTATTAGAGAACATGTCACCTGGGAATTCAGCCAAGGTTGTCCATAAAAAGGCTTTGTAGTCCACTGAGGTCAACAACTTGCATTCCAGACTACAGCTTGGTTCAACTTTAGCCTCTTGTGTCGCTATCGGCAGAGACAGAGGAGTTGATATGTCGGTCAGTTTAGATGAATGATACATGCTGCAACTTACCTCCACATGAATCTCCAGCTTGGAACATCTCTGTTGTCAGCAGGATTATCCCGTAGTAGATAAAGGCATAGGAAAACCTTTAACAAAATAACAGTGTATTTAAAATGAAAGTTGAGGCTTTTTGGATGCTGGATGTTGCTCTTTACTGTGATTCAGGTAGCTTCTGTGATTAGAAGGGCAAAGAGTTGTGGCCTAGCAGTAAAATATGTTCTACAGGCTAACCATAGGAACCAGAGGAGAAGTGTAGTTTTGTAGTACTGTGGTGTAAAGAGGTCTCTGAGCCGCCCATGTTTATTCTGTAGAGCACAAAAAGATGTTCTTGACAACCATGACGCTCACATATATTCTGCCAAATGTATAAAAATGCAGCCTCACATGAATGTTACAGACCATCGTCCCTCGCGGTAGGGCCTTGCCGTTTTCTTGAGCCATGTACTGCAACGTCGCCATGGCTTTTGCTCTGTTTCCGTTCAGCAGGTCAAAACGAGGACTTTCCGGCAAGCACTGCGTACAGAACGGAGTTCAGTCAAATCTGTGTGACGCAGCGTATTGTATTCCATACACCAACCGCTGTGCTTACGAAGCAAAAGCAAATAAAAATGGCCAACGGTGCAGCAGACAGGATCAGCAACCACCGCCAGCCAAGAGCTGGCATGATCCACAAGGCAAGGAGGACTTCAAAGACGCAGCCCAGAGACCA
Organism: Dunckerocampus dactyliophorus; assembly: GCF_027744805.1. Classification (NCBI taxonomy): domain Eukaryota; kingdom Metazoa; phylum Chordata; class Actinopteri; order Syngnathiformes; family Syngnathidae; genus Dunckerocampus; species Dunckerocampus dactyliophorus. Next base: position 13,952,310 of record NC_072835.1, read on the forward strand.
GAATGCCTGAAACACACAAAGTTAATGAGTACTTGTGTCAACACAGCGGGAAGAAAAAAATAGGATGATGGCCACAGAACCAGAAATGCGACATAGCTAGAGCGGAGTGTTGAAAGTGCTACACATGTCTGTGTCCAGGCTGCTCAGTACAATATGGCTAAAGTGATAAGGCTGGACTAACGAGGATGTGCGATATAAAAAAAAATGAATGGATGGACAAAAAACAATGAGGCTGTGGCTATCGGCTATTTGCTGTAGTGTTTACATGTTTACAATGAACTCATCATGCTGGCTTAGCACTTTTGCTCCTTACGGCTATTACAATATTGGTTCTGTTGCTGCTGTGTTGTGCAATATACTTGTCAATAAATTACCATGTGGTCAGAGAGAGCTAGGTTTTCCTTTTCCCTTTCTCATGCACTCCAAATTATGACATTTTTAAAGCCTCTCTCCAATTATCACCTGCTTCCTTGGCTTTGCAGTTTAGGTAAATGAATCTCTCGGTCCTAATGACAACATTTAGGTTATTTCCATGCTTTCTTATTAGATAAATTGTTCTTGTGGAACATACGGTACAGTGAAAGCGATGCATATGATGCTACCGTAGTACCGATATCAGGGTGACGGAGATGCCTCTCGCCTTCGAAGGAAGCAATTCTGAGTACAGCGTCACTCTGGAAGCAAGTAAATGGTTATTGCAAGTTTTAAAAAAAAGGCCTCTACAGTATATTAAAATCTAAATCTTACGATTGAGGTGCTCCTCCGATGCCGAAGCCTACGAGACCTCGTAACACCAAGAGCCACCCATACCCAGGAGCGAAGGCACTCAGTAGGCTGTAGTAAAGAGTCCAGCACATACAAATGGTCAGCACCTGTTGTTGCATTAATTAAGACAAACACAGAGATAAGTACATAGTGTGTGTGTGTATATATATATAGTATCTATAATATATAATAATCCAACAAAATCCTTACATCTGGTTCAACAAGCAAAGGCGACTCACCTTTTTCCTGCCGTACTTGTCCGACCAGTTGCCCCATAATGAGGAACTGAAGGCCATTCCAATGAATACCACCTGGGGGAGTCAAATGTTTAGCTTGCAAAGCAACATAAAAATATGATCAGAGAACAAACTGGAAGACAGAATCCCCTTTTTTTTCCATTCCTATGCAACAGGGGTGTCACTCCACACCCCTGACTACACACACTCAACAGACACTTTGTTAGGTACACCTGCACAGTTGAATTCTGCCTTTACAGTATAAAAAAGTAATAAAGCATCCTTGGGTCCCTTGAAAATCACTATAAAAGGTGGTTATACTGGCACAGGGGTGCTACATTAACAGGATATTTATTATTGCAGTTTGCTGTGGTATTGCCACTCATGTAGCTAAATACAATCGTAATAATAAACTTAGTATTTTACCATACCTCAATCAAACCTGTGCATTATCCTTGTTTTAATCATATTTTTGATCCAGCTCTTGTATTGAATCTCAAATCTAGACTGCTCAGGTGTATCTAATGTTGTGACCAGTTAATATAGAGTCCATTTACAGTTGTAAGTCAAACAAAACAACGTAGATGTGATAAAATGCAGACACTCTTATTGCAGCTCAATCATAGTACATGCAAAGGCCGCCAAACGTTACCGATGTAATGAAGGCCACTTGATAGCTGGGCAGCCTCCACTCACAATGTAACTGCGGGCCAAGAATGCTGAGGATCATCATCTCCATGGCATCGGCCACCTGCACCAAGATGCAAATGCAAATTTACCCCCAAAAATGTTTTTATAACAGCAAAAAGCCTTTATACCCAGGAAAAACCGGTGAGAAGTAACATTTTCCACTGGAACCATCCAAAGCCGATAGCATCCAGCGCTGCATCAAGCGTGAATGTTTCTAGAAGGAAGTTACATATCAAAGCACACAATTATTTTTTATTTCATGGGCGCTTTTAGTCATAGTACATGTAACAGACTAATAATGTACACCTTCAGTTGTATTGGAGGAGAATGAAGACTTTCTGCATCCGGGGTTGAAGTTTATAGAGCAAATGTCCTTGTCTGCACTAGAGGATTCACCTTTAGGTTCCACATTATTTCCCTCTGTACTGTTTATTTCAACACAAGACACGAGGCTTAATAACTATGACAAGGTGATTTGCATGTCTTTGTATTTTCTGCATAGAATTTTGCAAGTTAACGTTTTACACACAACAGGCAAATCTTTATTTTCCACACCCTCAGGAGCAAAAACGCTGGAGAAATGCATGTTTCTTACCAGTGATTGGGACTTCGCCAACGCTTGTAAGTGACAGTAGCCGACTTGCCCCACTTCTCCATTTTTGTGTTCCCTGTGTGTCTGCTGTCTGCACGCAAGATGCTGTCAAACCTGCTGGTGGAGTTTTGCACACATTTAGCACAGGACAAAATCAGAGAAACAAAATACCTGGAAAAGAGGGCGTGGTCACGCCAGAAAGTAAAACACCAGAAGTTTATTTTTTAAACACCGCTAAGTGGTGAGGATGTCTCGTGGCAGCGACGCAACTCCACGTCGGAAGAAAAGTAGGCGTAACCATTAGTAGGATCAACTTGATTGACAGGCCTAGCTCTCCCCGAATAGGAGAATCTCATTCTGGTTGATTCTAATTGGCGGAACATTACACTATACGTGGCGGCGGGTGTTAACTTAAACGTTCTCCTGAATAATAATGTCAGGAAGGTGTAAGCCGTAAAGCTGCTGTATGGCGTTCACATTTACTCTATTTTAGCGGAACTATGGCTAATTTAAAAGTTTGTCGCCAGTTTCAAGGAGTAACCTCTCGTGCATAGTTAAATCATGCTGCTCTCGTTTGGTAAATAAGCAGCCATCTTGGCTTCTGGCTTCTTGGCTTCTCTACCCATAATGCCTCATAAATGTGTATTTTATGGCTGCAATGTTGGATATTTAGCACCTAGAAGATCTTAAAACAGACATAAATGTGTATTTATATCCCATTTGGAGCACTTTCTACAATTTTTTTGAGTGTGTTCATGATTTGTGAGGTCAGAGTGAATCTAATATGATCTGGACATTGTTATGGTAGTTATAGTCCCACAATGCAGTCTGCATCAGCAAAAAACCCTCAACTAGCTGAGTTGCAAAGCTGGAACCGAGTATTTACGGCTACGTTGCAGCACATAATTTTTATTAATTAAGCTATTAGTGAGCGACTGATGGAGTGAGGACATGCTGGGACACTCATAAATCCAAGTGGGTTATGTGGTATATACACCCACTGTTATAACAGTGGGTGTATACCCACAGCAGATTGTTTTGACTCACACAAGGCATCCGAAGCCAAGGATTCGCGACAGCATGGACACAAAGGTAAGACAACTCACAAATTATTGGAATTTGGAATCCTGTACTGCTTTTTTGCTCTGTTATTTTTTTCTTCTAAGCTGGTAAAACCTTTCTGTTGAAGTTGTTAAATGAATGCACAACTTATGAAACTTATTGCCTCTCACATACTATTTGAACCCTTGCAAATTTGACTGAAGGCTTGTTAGATCATTCACATTTTAATGACAGTTATCAACCTTTAGAGCATCACTGTGTATTTATGGTACAGTAGGCGAGTAGTCACGCACAGTGTCACAAAGTTGTGTATCCAATTACAAACAAATGGACCACCATGCGTTATACATGTTTGCTTTTGATGGGTGATGATGAGTTAGTGCGTCAAAAAAGAAGTATGAATGTGTGCGGAGCAGCTGTTTTTTTCCCATCTTCCTCCAATCCATCTGTGTGCATAATGGCTTACATTATGTTAATGACAATTACTCCAACAAGCTCTCTTATGTCACACTGTGTTCAGGCCCAAGCAGGCAGTAATGTTAGATGCTTTTGTTGGTGTCCACAGGAAACTCAATGTTAAATATTAAAGGAGGGGCCAAAGTCATGGCGCCCAGCCGCCTTAATTGTCACAAATGAACCAACTGAACCTGAAGAATAAATGTTGGTGCCATTACAATATATATGTTTATAAAGAACACTTCTTGTTTAAAACACTATTCTGCAAATATAGACATGATGTATGGAAACAGTCTAAATGTATAATTTTGACCCTGTCTTTGGAATGTAACTGAACAAAATGTACATGATATTGGATTTAAAATTTTGTTTTGTTTTTTTAATGTGTTTTTATTTATTTTACCCAATATGTTTATTGAAGGAGTTCACATGTTCACCCCGTGTGTGCTTGGGTTTTCTCCGGGTACTCCGGTATCCTCCCACATTCCAAAAACATGCATGTTAGGTTAATTGGCGACTCTAAATTGTCCATAGGTATGAATGTGAGCGTGAATGGTTGTTTTTCTATATGTGCCCTGTGATTTGCTGGCGAGCAGTCCGGAGTGTACCCCGCCTCTCGCCCGAAGTCAGCTGGGATAGGCTCCAGCATGTTAGTATGTTGGCCACACAGCCAGGAGATTGGGAAGACCTGGGTTCAAAACTCCGAATCTCGCTCACCCTCTCGCCCAGGGTCGTCTGTGATGGAGTCCAGCATACCTGCGACCCTAGTGAGGATAAGCGGCATAGAAAATGGATGGATGTTTATTGAATTTTCATACTTTTTACATGAAGGAAAACAGACAAAAACAGTAAAATCAAAATAGATACAGTATGTATATAAAATTAAAAATAATACATAATATATGTCATCTATAATACATATAAAATATAATATGTGCATGGCTCAGATCAAGCGTACCCAAGTGTTGCATTTAAAGTTTTAAACTTGTGGATAGACCTTGGTAATGTTATCAACACAAACTTCAAACATTGCAAAACACACACCCAACATACCAGAGCTCGAGACATCTTCCATTTCCCATAGCAACCCTCCGAAGTTCTCTTTCTTAAATGTAATGTACATAACTCTGTGTCCACTCGGTGTTAGACTTTTGTTCAAATAATCTTATTTTACTCTTTTATACACAAAAAATCACTTTAGTTGCAGAGTTGAGTAATTATTCCATGAATATATACCATTGTAATCATCATGGGGTTTGTTTTTCCATGGAATTATGTTCTTAAAAATTTTCATCGGCAGGCGGACACGAAGGTTATGTACTTTTCACTAATGATTACACAACAGTTGTTTTTTTTTACACTGAGAATATTTGAATAAAACACATTAGAAACCAATTTCAGACATCATTCTTTAATTCTAAGTAGAAATCATGACAAAATTATCAGAGAAAATATTGTTTATTTCACAACAAAAGTAGACATGCTTTACATGTAACATTTCAATGTTCAAATATAGACACTTTTTTACAACATAGCCGTGCTAGCGCAAAATAAAAACATGAACAGGCTTAATTTATGGTTTGGTAAGCTTCCTCACTCTATAAACGTCAGAGTGATAGGGATAGTACACATTGTTAGACAACAATTTCAAATACTACTCAAGTGAAGTTGAAGACCGCAAAGGGTACCCTTGATCTGAGCCATGCACATATTGTTTTAAATAATTTTTAAAATTGCATATGGCATCTAAGAGATGTAAGTAATTAGTTTGAAATGCATCTGTCTAATCAAAGGTCAGTAATCAAATACCTGTGCTTTAATTTTATGCGGAAGACGGGACCCTGGAAGGATAGAGTTACTACATCCTTGTATTACAGCATGACACACACACGCCCATACACACCGAGTGTTTTGTGTAGCTGTTCTACACTGGTCGAAGAGCTGAATGAACGTTTGCAGCCTGAGCTGCATGAATGTTTAAAGCAGTCCTGGTCCTTCTAGAACCACGTAACTCATTACCACCTCATTAGCTACCTCCTTCCTGTTGGAACCCAACCTCCCTGTTGTGGCCGCTTTTTTGAATATGAGAGTTGGAGAGACGATGGTGTAGTGTGGCGACATATTTTTATTTACCTACTGAGGTTCCACTAGGGGTTAACTTCCGGGTTTCTACAAGTGCCACCTAGGATGACGATGTTCGGCTGAGGAATTCACAAGGATTGAAGCCAAAAATTATTTGCGTTGGTCAGGTTTTAACCCACAAGACTGATCCAACCATGACACACATGGCTTTGGAAGTGAAGGAGGTAACTACACAAACTTTGTTCATCAATTTAGCCTTTACTGTAAGCCATAATGCAATATAATGTATGAATATGTAACTTGTAAATTTGACCAATTTTCTGTCTCGACTTGGTGGCACTGTGAAAAATTAAGAAAAGTATGTATCTCGCTAGGGCTGGACACATCATCATACATGACAAGTTTGGTCATAATATGATCTTGTTAGATAGGTAGATACTTTATTGATCTCTAATAGAAATTCACAGGGCTTTTGTTGGCCTGAGTTTTTACAGTTTCCTGAATCATCAAAGTTTGTTGCCGTGCTCTTCCCCTCTTCTATAGTGAAAACTCACAAGCTTCAAACTTTGGCATTGCCTATCAGTCTAATAATATGCTTGGTTAAAATTTGAGAGCCCTCAGATAAAACCTCTTGGAGAAATGAGTTAAAATGCGACCCCTACAACCGGCAAAAATTAGCCACTTAAAAGCAAAATGTCTTCCTCATTTTTGGGCATGGATTTGTTGAAATATCTTTAACTACTGGGCTTAAAGTTGTCATGTACTTTAATATATATCTACACAAACATATTTACACTGCCTCCAAGAGGCCAAAGAGTAAAAAAGTGCTTTATGAACAGAAAGACGGTAATTTTCATCAGTGGTCAATCTGTGACGGTCAGGTTTCCTTTGAGACCTGGAGCCTGCTAATGCCCTCCCCACAAGCAAGGAGCACTATCTCTTTCATGGGGGCCTAACTGCCACTTTGAGTCCATAAGTAACAGGATCCTGCACCATACTGGATAGATCAGGACAAAAGGGATGGCTTTGCCAGTGATGGCCTCAGGGTCAGATAGACTTTCCTCTTCCACTTGTAGCCCGACATCAAATTTTGATGTTTACCGTGGTGTGCATTTTAGATGATTGTGGTAAACCACGTGCCACTGATGCCGAGATGAATCGCCTTCTGTTACGAGACTCTTCTTTGTTGTTGTTGTTCATCAAGTTACAGCTGTGTGTTGTTTCTGTTTGTTTATCAACAAAGACCGAGGTCATGTTTTATTTTCTGTTTGTTAGATTGTTAGCTAGTAAACTAGTCAGGTTACCGTAATTGCTCTGATTATAGCCTAGGTGGTAGCCTAAATTGCAAGAGAGAGGCTAAAACTCATTACATATAACAACTTATTTTTCTAACTTTAATAATGATTTGGAGGGCATGAGAAAGTGAAAAGGTAGCTTGCGAAATTAAAACGTGACAAGATTTTCTTGTTCAGAAAAAAAATGTCTCGTGGGCAGTAGGCCTGGGACAATAATAAATAAATAAATAAATGACACACTAAATGAAAATGAACTTGAGCATTTTGCTGGCCTCAATATATTGCCATGTGCATGCGTGTCTGTTCACTCTGTGCATTGGTTTCAGCCCCTTGGCACGTTTGTTCCATATAACAACGGCATGAACGGAGTGGGCCCTTTTGTCAATCATACAGTCTGTTTGTCTTGGTGGGTGGAGGCGGGGCCGCTAACATACACACAGAGTGTAGAAGAGTTTAACAGTAGAAATTAAGTTAGTAGATTGCAATATATTGTCATATATTTTTTATATTTTTTCATTGTACTTTTCGTAAAAGCAATGTGAAAATTTTGTCTCGTCACTTTCTCGTAGACCCGATCTTGTCTCGTCTTGTGAAGGTGTGAGGGTCTCATGACACCCCTAGCAGCCACAGAACCAATGTTGTAATAGCGAGAAGGAGCAAACTGCTCAGCCAGCATTAATACGGCTGTTGAACTGATTGTAAACAGTACGACGAATGTAACACACATTAGTCTCACACCAACAGCAGTGTAGTGTAAACAACATTTTAAAGCACATGCAGAGGTAGATAAAGCTGCTGGATGTTGGCCTCTCATGATACTTCAAAGGCAGCTACTGCCATCTTGGAGGTAAAACAGGAGGTTGCCTACAGCGCCAGCTATTAAGAGCAATTAGAGACCCCAGCGATTGTTTGTTTATGTTGACCACGCATTTGGCCAATATAGGAGACTTGGCGGTATGGAGAAAAAAAACACATGGTCACCTTCTTAGTAACTTGCAGTCAGTTTGCATTGTGGCCAAGTGGGGCAGTGACCCACCAGATCCAGCAGATAAAGCTGCATTGGGAAAATAGATTTATCTGTGTCAAACTTGGCAACCAATTTTGCAATTACTGCCCTCTATAGGACTGGGGTGGATGACCATGTTGGTATGATGCTTAATTGTGCTTTTTCTTCATTTGAGTGGGTATTTTTGAGTCATGTTTTTGTCTTTAGACTGCTTCCTGCTCATACATTGGCTATATACAGTATTATTGATGGTTTCCTATTGAAGGAAGTAGACAGTATAATCTGTCTGCCTTTCCTGTCACACTGCTGATGTCCTCCCTTTAGATAATAAGTACTTGAGGAAAAAGTAGTGAGGCAAACACATCAGGGAGTATCAGGTTTGATATTGGTACTTTTGGCTGTCCAAATTGGATGAAAAGAGAACAGAAGAGCAGCAGCAGGAGTTTATTTTATGGCGTGTCAACTACTCGGGGATGAGAGCCAAACTACTGCATAATACTACTTGGGCCTTTTTTAACATTGTAATTAAAGTGCATTGCTGCTTATATGACAAGGTACAGTACATGCTTCTCATGCGTGTCACCCAGGTTAAGAGGAGTAAGGGGGACATTTTTGTGTACCAAGTACCTTCTGTCAAGATCGAGATGGATGGCTCGGAATGAAATAGATTACATTTTGTAGATAGTGCTGGCTGAATATAGATTCATCATGAGCAGAAAGGATATGACCAAGGTCCCAGCAGCGACTCTTGACTGGAAGTCACAAAAATAGGGACATACAGACAGATAAGAGACACAAATATAATTGCATGTCCATGTTTGTGAGGATGTGTGATATGATAGCAGAGTCTCATGCAACTTATATTTCCTTATACCTGTTGTGTGTTACTGCTTAGAGCCTGGAGGAGCGTTGTAACAGGATCCTGAGAAACATGGAGGCCTCTCTCACAGCCCGGGACCGTGTCGGGATCCAGGATTTTGTTCTCTTGGACAACTACACCAGTGAGACCGCCTTCCTAGACAACCTGAGAAAACGCTTCCATGAGAATCTGGTTTATGTGAGTCCCTTCCTTGAGGTGATGTGTTAGGGAACCTACGGCTCAGGAGCCACATGTGGCTCTTTTGATGATTCAGACATTTCTTAACAGGATAAAATGTATTTATTTGTTGTATGTTTTCACTGACATTTTAAAGTAAAACATTACAGAAATCACAGTGTTAAAAATAACGTTTAAAATATTAAACTTTCTTATGCATTTTAATCCATTTTTTGTGCAAAGCGGGTGGCCAGAGGTAATTGCCAGCTGTCCTTCCGAGTTTTCCAGGTCAGACAAAACTCGATTATTACTGGATAATGCAGTAGCCTACCTGGGTTATTGAGATGTCAAGAAGTAAACTTCCCTCCTTTAATCAAATAGTCAGCAAGCTAATTCTGCAGAGCCGAACCCTTTTGACACAGAAGATGGCGAAAGGAAAGAAAGATATGGCAAGATATGATATGAAAGATATGATAACCCTGCAGCACCAGAAGTCACATTCATTGTAAGAAGTATTTTATTTATTATTGGTTAGCTTCAGTATAACAATGTTATTAAAAAGAATAAATTCAGAGACTTATTAAATTGTAAAATTGTTGGTCTTGCTTAAAAATGCACGCATTTGGTTGTATTCGATGTGAGAAAATATGTTATGACTCTCACGGAAATACATTTTAAATTATCTTGCTTTCATGGCTCTCTTAGCCAAAAAAGGTTACCAACCCCTGTTTTAGAGTTTTTTTCACCCACAAGGTAAACAACTTTAAAATGGAATATACCTAAACCACTCCACTTCACGTCTGAATATCAGAAAGTGAACATACAGTATATTCAATAAGAAGACAAAATGAACATTTTCAAGCTTGACTAGACAAGATACATATAAAATGTATCTGTACAAACCACTGTGCAGCAGATATTTGCTGAAAATGTCGCTCAAATTCCGAATTGTACCACCGCTCGACTTTCGAACTTCAGCAGCAGTTTCAATTTCTACTTCTAATTAAGCGCTGTGCCTTTGACACTTCACCCGCCATGGTCCTGATGCTGCTTTCCCTTCTGCTGAATCCGGCATCTCATGTTGCTGAAGCAGCAAGTAGAACGCTCACAAAGGTCACTGCCATCTTCCAGGTCGTGCAAAGTGATTAAGCAAACTTATTGCTCTTCATAAGAACAACACTGCTCATTGTTGGAAGTGATGCATCAAGCACATTCTATTATGGTGTTTCACAGAGGTGACGTCCGTGACCCTCTGTCCCTCTGTCCCTCTCCCGATTGTCTGTGCAGACCTACATAGGCACTCTACTGGTGTCAGTCAACCCGTATAAGGAGTTGGACATCTACAGCAAGAAGCAGATGGATACCTACATGGGCGTCAACTTCTTTGAGCTTCCACCTCACATGTAAGATGGAATCTTTCTTGTTTCAGTATGTTTATCAATGTTGTGATTGTAGTTTGCGTTGGTGTGTTGTGTGATGTTTCTAATATTGTGTAGTAAAACAAATAAATAACATACGTTTCAATGTCAGTGGACTGACGTAGAGCGATCTATGCCCTCCTTAGCTACGCGCTAGCAGACAATGTGTTTCGCACCATGCTGTCCGAGTTCAACGACCACTTCATCCTGATCTCGGGCGAGAGCGGCGCAGGCAAGACCGAGGCCTCCAAGAAGATTCTACACTTTTATGCAGTCAGCTGTCCAAGTACCAAAGTCTTGAATAACGTCAGAGACAGGCTGCTGGTTTCCAACCCCGTGCTTGAGGTCCGTATGTTCTTGAGGAATTTTATTAATTTATTGCTAATTAATACCTAATCGTGTCTTGAAACAATCAAAGCAAAAGGGAGTGCACTACTTGGTTGCAACCAACAGAGGCACTGTTGATTTTCTTGAGTAATTTTGGTTGGCTGGCCGACACTGTTCCATGTTTTGGCCATTTGTGGATAATGGCTCTCACTGTGGTGCACTGGAGTCCCAAAGCTTTACAAATGGCTTTATAAAGTATTCCAGAATGATAGATCTCAATTACTTTCTTTCTGGGGGGAGCCGCTTTTTCGCACAGTGCCATGTAGGTTTGGAATTTTTTTTCTCCCTTTAATAATAAAAAGTTTAATTTAAAAACTGCTTTTTGTGCAGTCGTGTTGTCATTGACTAATATTTAAATTTGTTTGATGATCAAACATTTAAGTGTGACAAACATGCAAAAAACTAAGAAAAAAGGAAGCAAACACGTTTTCACACCACTGTATATACGTATACAGTATGTATAAAGACAAAACATTGTGTTATTATTAACACATGAGTAGAACATTTCAGCTTTTTCTTGGTACATTATGCCTTTTGTTTTAGTTTTCCATTTTTCCATTAAAAAAAAAAATCATTTCCAATAATCTGCTGCCAGACAATAAAAAAAATTGCTTTATTGTCACCCAGGCTTTCGGAAATGCCAAAACCCTAAAGAATGACAACTCCAGTCGCTTTGGGAAGTATATGGACATCCAGTTTGACCACCAGGTGGACTTGAGTAACCTCAGTACCTTCATTATTTATTTATTAAAATAATTTGTGTTATCGAATGATGTTTGTCTTTCAGGGAGGGGCAGTCGGGGGTCACATCCTCAGCTACCTGCTGGAGAAGTCACGTGTAGTCCATCAGAACCACGGTGAGCGGAACTTCCACATCTTCTACCAGCTGGTGGAGGGCGGAGAGGAAGATCTGCTCCGTTGGCTGGGCCTGGAGAGGAACTGTCGTAATTACAGCTACCTGGTTCAAGTCAGTGACAAATTAGTAAAATTACTGCATGTATCGCGTGCAGAGAGAGTTTCAATTCAGGGGTTTGTTCTGCATCACCTGCAGGGTAATTGTGCCAAAGTGAGCTCCATTAACGATAAAAGCGACTGGAAGACGGTGCGGAGAGCCCTTTCTGTCATAGGCTTCAGTGAGAGTGACACTGAGGTAGGATTTAGGGCAGTCTAGCTGTAATATATAAATGCTAGCAACTATAAACAAGCATGATCCACATTCCATCAAAATGTATTTTCTCAGCACCTGTTTGGAATCATTGCCAGCGTGCTCCACTTGGGTAACGTCAGTTTTGAGGCAGATGCTCGAGGTTATGCCAGTCTCAACAACAACCTGGAAATGCACTGGGTGTCAAAAGTCAGAACCAAAACAAAATAATTAGTCATAAAAGAATAATTCATTCTGCATGTTACTGTATGCTGTTTTTATTCCTTACTTCCTTCTTGGTTTTGGTGCTACAGTTACTTGGGATCCCCGCTCAGGTGCTACAACAGGGCTTAACCCACCGCAAGATCGAAGCCAAAAAAGAGGAGGTGACTCATTTTGTTTAACTGATTGATGATTTTTAGGATTTTGTTGATTGATTTAACTATATATGCCTCATGTGCGGGGGCAGTGAAGTGCCCAGTGATGTGTAACTCAGTGGTTCTTTTCTCTGATGTGAAAACAAGGTGTTCAGCCCCTTCTCTGTGGACCATGCTATTTACGCCAGGGACGCCCTTGCCAAAGCCATCTATGGTCGTACTTTCAACTGGCTCGTCAACAAGATCAATGAATCATTGGCAAACATGGTGAGAAAATAACTTAAAGATACACTTAAAAAAAAAAAACATGCATTTTGTAAATTATCTTTTTAATCTTTATTTTCAGTGCTGACATTTGCATATTATTTTCTTCTAAATTGCAAGTTGCAAAGCATAGTTTGTTCTTCTAGCAAATGAGTCTGACATTAACCTGTATATTAGCAGAAATAATGCATATGTTAAAAATAAATAGCCTAATTGTAATCTAAAATTGCCATTACACTATAAATTCAATTAAATTACAAGAATAACAAACATGCCGACATGTACTATATGTTTTATATGTGCTTAATTTAATAACCTTGTCTATGATATAGAGGTGCAACACAATAAATTAAAATATCATGTGAAAGTTAATGGATTTCAGACCAGTTAAAAGCTCAGGACGTTTTTGCAGTTCATTTGCTGATTACAGCTTGAAGCAGTAGTTCACAATATTAAACGTTTTGACAATTTTTCAAATTTGATCAAATACTTAATTTGTTTTTTGTTTTTTGTTTTTGAGCTGTAAGCAATAATCAACAACATTATTAAGAAATTAAGAAGTGTTTTTAAAATACAGTATTTCATTTTTCATTGTGTAGTGAATCTATGGAATATATAATAAGAGTTATAAATAACAGTTGCACTGTTTGAATTGAACTATTGAAATAAATGATCTTTTCAAAGATTATTGAGATAATATTGAGATTTATTGAGATGCACCTGTCAAACATTCCTAGGATTCCTCCAGAAAGACAGTGATTGGTCTTTTAGACATCTATGGATTTGAGGTTTTCAATGTGAACAGGTGAGAGTCCTCCAAAACAGATGGGATAAAATGATGTGTGATGAAAAGTAACACCTGTGTTTGTTTGTTTTTTAAGCTTTGAGCAGTTTTGCATCAACTACTGCAACGAGAAGCTGCAGCAACTTTTTATCCAGCTGACCCTGAAGTCAGAGCAGGAGGAGTACGAGATGGAAGGCATCGAGGTCAGTCATGGTGATGGCTGATGGTTTTGTCCTGTATAGGATTAACATGAGTGACAATACAGTTTGTACACACAGTGGGAGGCAGTGCCATATTTCAACAATAAGATCATCTGTGACCTTGTGGAGGAGAAACACAGAGGGATCATCTCATTATTGGTAAAAATCACTCTAAGGGTGTGTTCACACTTGCCATGTTTGGTTGGGACTTTTGCTCTGCGAGTACGGGTGTTTGAATGCGATCATCCCTGGTAGGCGCCACACAAGCAGACCGAGACCCTTCTCTCAAGTGGTCTCGCAGGTGAACTCCGGTGCTGTTCGGCTCACTTGCGATCAAATGTGAACGCGACAAGGACAAATGACATGGACCAGTGTTAAAATGACAGCATATGCGGAAGTGCTGTCTCTCTGCTCTGCTCTCTCCCTCTGTGTGTGTGGTGATGAAGCTCTTTTAACATATATTGTAGAAGCTTTTGGTGAAATCTATATAAAATATAAAAATAACCAATGTATTCAACCCAGTATATGGTATTTTGGTTTGGAATGTATGAGTTCTGTCATGTAGTATGTCATGAAAGTTGTCTATTCAAGGCCTTACTTTATGCATACCGTATGTTTCTTACTGCGCAATGTAGCAAACCGCACCGATATATATATATATATATATTTATTTATTTATTTATTTATTTATTTGTTTTATTTTGTTTTATTATTATTATTTTTTAAATTTACAGAGTACCTAACCACAAGTGTGAACACAGCTTAAGTTTGACTCAACTTACATGGCACATCTTATGCACGGTGTCCTACTTTATATAGGATGAGGAATGTTTACGTCCCGGAGAGGCCACTGATCTCACTCTGCTGGACAAGATGGAGGAAAAGATTGGCGGTCATCCTCATTTTGTCACGTAAGCTTCTTCTCTCCTGCTAGCAGTTAAAGTCACACAACAGCACTGAACGTCAGTAACCTGCAGACACAAACTTGCCGACCAAAAGACAAGGAAAACACTAGAGAGAGGAGACTTCCGCCTGCTGCACTACGCTGGAGAGGTTACATACTGTGTAGTAGGTGAGAAATCATCTGACTTTATTTTGTTCAGTGGATATTATTAAAATGTTATGTATGGAGGAAAAAAAACGTCTACACTGCTTCTACTTGCTTCTACTGCATTGACAACTCTTGTATTGAATCTCATGAGAATAGAATGTGCAGGTGTGCCTAATGAAGTGTTATGTGCAATAAATGTAACCATAACCATGCTAATTTAATTCTAATGTGACGTCTTTCAGGCTTTCTGGACAAAAACAACGACCTTTTGTATCGAAATGGAAAAGAGGTAATTTTGTAGAGTTTATGATTACATATGGTTATTTCTTGAATACGTCATTGAAGTAGAGCCCTTCGTTACTTTTCTACTGGACATCATTTTATAATATATTCATAAATAGAAATAAAAAGTAAATATAATGTAGTACATATTAATAAGATAAATACATGTTAGACATTGACGATGATGATTATTAAAATGTTTCTAATGCATTATTAAAAAAGTGTATATTTTATTATAGTTTATTTATATTTTTGTATCTTTTTTATAGTTGCAGTGCCTTATGTTCTATGAAAAAAAATTTACCAAATTCTCATGAGTGAGGTGATAGCACTAAAATGCACATGTCTTTCTTCTTCTTTGTAAGGTTATGCAACAGTCCAAAAATGTGATCATCAAACATTGTTTTCCTCCTACTGAGCCGGACCGAAAGAAGAGACCTGAAACCGTAAGAGATGTTCATTTTCTCACCTTTCTGCTTTCTAAACTTGACCACTCAGTGAACCGTGTTCTTTCCTGCAGGTGGTGACCCAGTTCAAGAGCAGCCTGGTGGGCCTGACTGAGATCCTAATGACCAAGGAGCCTTGGTACATCCGCTGCATCAAGCCCAATGAAGCCAAACAGCCAGGTGAGGTGGAATATTCTGTATATCCGAACAGCATCTTGGCCACAAAATTCAGAGTTTTTCCCTCTCTCATTTACAGGATGCTTTGATGATGTGCTGGTGCGACATCAGGTGAAGTACCTGGGCCTGATGGAGCACCTGAGGGTGCGGCGTGCGGGGTTTGCATACCGCCGAAAATATAACATCTTCCTCCAGAGGTAAAAGAAGCACCAATTAATTGTCTCCTTTCCTCAATCCTGAAAACACAATAATGCTAAATTTGCTCTGGAGCAAAAATCATTCTATACTCTACATAGTTCTCTACTTTCACCATATCTAACTTATTTTGTGGAGACATGGGGAAATAACTGCAAAAGTACACTTCACTCACTAACTGTGCTACAAAAAAGATCAGTTTGGATAATCCATAATGCCGGCTATAGAGAACATACAAACCCTTTTTTCCTAAAACCACCATTATTAAAATTTGCTGATCTGGTATACATTCAAGCAGCTACAATTATGCATAAAACAAACAATAACCTGCTAACCAAAAACATAATATAATTCTTCTCAACAAGAGAGGAGAAATATGACCTGAAAGGGAAAAATTAAACATTTATATGTGTAAACAACTTTTGTTTACACAAACAAAAGAACTCGAACAATGCACTAAGATGATCCATTTCAAGAAACAGTACTAACAGTTAATGTTTACCAAATACAAGGAAGAAGAGTCCTGAACCACTGTGTACATAGAGTGCTATGTCAAACCACTTTTGCACTTACTACTTTTTTCTCATTTCTTTGGACTACTTGAAGCATTACATTGTTTGTACTCACTAAACATCCAACTATGTTTCTGTCAACTATTAACTAATTATTATATACTGTATTTATTATGACTGTTACATAATTTATCAATACATTACAACCCTTAACTCCTATTGTAACACATTTCCTTATCATTTTCTTATGTTATTTCAATTTTATTTTTATTTCAAAATTGGTAAACTGTACATGTTGAATACAGGAAGTGAACAAACAAATGGATTGATGTGAAACGAAAAGGGGTTAAAATTAAATAAGATTTGCTTCTTCCTACTCCTTTTTGGACATGTGGAATTGTGAATTGTAATATGTGTTGTATTTCAATGTAACCATTACCATTAACGTTCCTCAGGTACAAGGCCCTATGTCCGGACACCTGGCCCAACTGGAAAGGTACCGCTGCAGAAGGTGTGCAGTGCCTAATCAAGCATCTGGGCTATAAACCTGATGAGTACAAGATGGGCAGGTAAAACAATCACATATTCACACCTTATAATGAAATACTCGACTTATTATTTGTCTCCTCATCTTCTTAAGGACCAAGATTTTCATCCGCCACCCAAGAACTCTGTTTGCAACTGAAGACGCCTTTCAAGTATGCAAAAATCAGCTAGGTGAGCCATAAGAGTAGTCCAGCCCCTGTGCGTATGTACAGTTTGGAATCTGACCAAAATTTGCATGAAAAAATGGGAGCTCAGTTCAGTGAGCATCAAAGGTTTATTAACTCTGCACACGTGTTTTGCTTTTTATTTGGCATTCTTTGCACCACCTATTCCAAAAGAAGGAGCAACAAGACGTGTTCAGAGAAGATGCTTCTTTAGTTGAACACGTGTTTGACTGTATTTACCGTAAAAAAACTTGCTCATGCGGGGTTCAGCTGGTTTCTCTTTTCATTTGCGTTGAGGGTGATCATAGACAGAGCTCGTGTAAAGTGCCTTGATTTGGTGACACATAAATAAAACGGAATTGAAACCATTTTTTTCCTATACGAAACAATAGAAATCATGAAAATATGATAAGTGAACCTGTTCCAGAATCAAGCTGTTGCCATCATGGAACCTTAACTGTACAGGCAAAGTTTTACTAACATTTAACACTCTGAAGTATAATACAAGTGTAAAAATAAGTTAAGCACACAAAGATAAAGAAACACTGCTTTCCCTTGGTCTTCTCTGCTGCTTCTTTTGAAGTTAGCCATTAAAAAGCCAAACACATACAGCGTTAATCCATTGCTTGGTCTTTGGTTTGTATTTTTAAGCAACTTCAGCACTTATTTCGCTGAAAATGCGGTTGACTTCTGAACTGTGTCACCTTAGGGGTGTTTGACTGCAATGTGCAAAAAATGCACTAAGAGAAGATTTGTCTCCGCAGCAACACGAATTCAGGCCAAGTACAAAGGCTATCGAGTAAAAGGCGACTACCAGAAGCAGAAAGAGGCTGGTTAGTGTCTTTTTAAAGACTTACATAGAGCGTGTCATGTGAGGCAAACACATTTACACTTATCTCTTTTCGTGTTCACTTAAACAGCCACAAAGATAGAGAACTGCTTTAGAGGCATGATGGCGAGAAAGGAGCGAGAAAAACGTGAATGGGCTGTCAGGATCATCAAGAGGTATACGTGAAGACTAATGGTTGGTTGGGGCAAGATGAAAGCAACAGTTGAAGTAAATTCTCATTTGTTCTAGATTCATTAAAGGTTTCATGACCAGAAATGAGCCTGTCAGCGTAGACAACAGAGAGTACCTGGCATATGTGAGGCAAAACTAC
The DNA here is from genome assembly GCF_027744805.1 of Dunckerocampus dactyliophorus. NCBI lineage: Eukaryota > Metazoa > Chordata > Actinopteri > Syngnathiformes > Syngnathidae > Dunckerocampus > Dunckerocampus dactyliophorus. The sequence continues at coordinate 13,970,637 of NC_072835.1, forward strand.
TTGACTCGGCTCAAGGAGAACCTCCCAAAGACTGTCCTAGAGAGGGACTCTTGGCCCACCCCTCCGCCTGTAATGCAAGAGGTGTGTGTATGTGTGTGTGTGTGTGTGTGTGCGCGTGTGTGTGTGTGTGCGTGTGTGGCACAAGCTGCACAGTAACTATTATAATATAGCCATTATGTGATAATCAATACATTGCATGAAAGCCAACAACAATACATGGTGATAATTGTGGAACTACCTGGTCTTGTGAGCCATATACAACTATATAATATTTTGGAAAATGAATTTATCTCAGTAGTAATGCTTTTATTTTATAGATTCATTAAAACAAAGAGAAGACTGTGTTTCTTAATTTCTTAATAGCTTTGATGATCATAGTTTACAGCTGATAAAAACCTCAAATTAAGTATCTCATCAAATTTGAGAAATTGTCAAGAAGTTTAATATTGTAAACTACTGCTTCACGCTGCAACCAGTCCACTCCACCTCTCACCCAACGTCACCTGGGATAGGCTCCGGCATAGATAAGCGGCATAGAAAATAGATGGATGGAAAAATGAACTGCAAAAACTTCCTGAGCCTTTATTGGTTCCTTTGTCTTCACTGAACTCATGAAATTGAATGTATTTTGAACAATATTCTAATTAATGCGATGCACATTTATAGTAAAGAAAAATATATAAATGTTATACAATGAACCTTAAAATGATTCTTATTTTTACAAATGACTTCGGGCGTATTTACCAAGATGTATTATGGCTACACTGTAAAGAAGCAAATCCTTCTACTAGAATAAAGTCTTGATTTGGAGAACAATGTTGTCATTTTATGGAAAGGAAGTGGGAATTTTCTTTTTGCCCAAAAAATATTTTATGATAGTATGAAAAATTATGCCATTTTACAAGAATAAAATTTGCAATATTACAATTTTATTGTCATAAAATTACCATAACTATTTTTCTTGTAATTTTACCCCTGTGATTGCAATAATATAATTACAAAATATACAATATAATTGTGGCCCTAAGATTACTTTATACTTGTTTTTTTTTGTCTATTGATATCACCTTTTTTTTGGAGCATCTCCCCCAGAAGCTATTAAATATGGAGCCATAATAATATAATAAAAATTACTACTAGAGTTATTATTTATTACAATTGTAACAAATGTTTGATGTTATTGTATCACAATGGATAACTAGACAATAATTTGCTGTATTAATATTTTGTCCCATGCCCTATTTTGCAGGCGTCCCAGCTCTTGAAGAAGCTCTACATTCGCCACATGATCCGTAAGTACGTCCAAGGAATGACCAAGGAGAGGAAAGCACAGGTACAGTCCCACAGTGTTCCCATACGGGGCAAACAGACTTTAAAATAACTTCCATCCTGAGCTCAGTTTGAATAGTTTTGACTTGTTTACAGCTTCAGTTAAAAGTTCACACCAGCTCCATGTTCAAAGACAAAAAGGAAAACTACCCCTTCAGCGTGTGCAGACCCTTCCTGGACACCAGGATAGGCAAGACTGCTTTGTTATTTATTCTCTAAGCTTCTCTAAGCACTCACCATTTCTACTTTTGTGTATTAAATAAGGCGTTGAGGACATAAGCATGAAAGTGATGCAAGTGATTCGTCATGAGCATGTCAAGTACGGCGTCAGCGTGGTCAAATACGACAGGAACGGCTTCAGGCCTCGTCCGCGACAGCTCGTCTTCACTCAAGAGGCTGCCTACCTGGTGGAAGAGGCCAAGATCAAGCAGAGGATTGATTACAGCTCGCTGAAAGGTAACGAGAGGGGGAATTAAATGGCGTATGCGAGGAAAGTGGCGAGATGTGTCTTCTTCTTTCAATCAGGTGTTTCGGTCAGCAACCTGAGTGACAGCTTCCTGATTCTCCATGTTACATGTGATGACATCAAGCAGAAGGTAGACAGAATGACAAATTGGTGTGTTTTAAAGTTTTTGCTGATTTATAAGATAACACATTGTAGCCAGTTTGGCTGGATGTCTGGGAATTATACTTGAGGAAACATTTTGGTAACTGAAACTTTTCATGCTTCACACTTCCTTACGTTACATCACATTACGGTGTTTTACTATTTTTTTTTAGATTTTTCTACTACAAGGGCTTCCTTTATTAAACACGTGGCTGACCATAAGAATGTTAAAGTAAAATAAAACATCTAAGAGCAGACACAATCCTTTCTGTAAGACTTTTTCATCAGACTTTGAAACAAATTTTCCCATAGGATAATGGAAATCATAATGGAAATTCTGAAAACGATTGATATGTTCTAGCGCCTGACTGTCGCCATCGTGGAACTTTAATCAACTGTAAACACAAAGTTTTAGTAGCACTTGACACACGTAATTGTCATCCAAGTGCAAAAATAAGTTAACAAGAAATGAAACATGTAAAAAAGCTCTACTTTTGTTCTTTGTTAAATCGGCTCCCTTTGAAATAATCAATTAAAAGCCAAAGAAAAAACACGCACAGACTTAACCCATTGTTTTAGGAGGACTTTGGATTTTTTGTAGTTTTTGTGTGACAATAATAAGCTGTAATTACTAATGCGATTAAAAAAAAAAAAATCTCAGTTCAGACTCTTGTCTCCCTGCTTGTTGAGTTCAATTTAAAACATGAATATTGTGACTTTATGACTGTCCTGTTGGCACCTAACATTTTCTAATCAGTAACTGTATTTACTTTACTAGGGGGATCTTGTTCTGCAGTGTGACTTCCTGTTTGAGGCCCTCACCAAGCTGTCTGTCCTTACGAGAAAGCAGAACCTCATCCAGGTGGTCCAGGGCAGGTACAGAGTGAGATGTCATGTGGCTCCATTTTTACCAGCAATACCAATCATCTTATATTGAATATGATGTTGTCATGTGCAGTGTGCGATTCGACATCCAGCCTGGCCGAGAAGGCTTTGTGGACTTCAGGAGCGGCCATGAGTCGGTGGTCTACAGGGCCAAAAATGGCCATTTGACAGTGGTGAGAGTTTCTAAAGGACACTTCTGTGTAGAAGGAGCGTAACTTCACACTGTTTAAATGCGTCTGTCATTATGTCCTTTTCAGGAATCAACAAGGACCAAGTCCAGATGATTTGTCCACCACCCCTCGTTCTGCGTACTTTAGGAACAGCCAGTCTATGCTGTTATTGCCAATATTTCAGTAATGGGGCAACCAGTAGATACAGTAGATGTCAGTGTAGGATGCAAAAAATATATGTACACTCACATCATTGTGTGCAATGTTTAGAACTTCTATTCATAGGGAGGAAAGGGTTAGAGTAGTAACTAATTACACTCACTTGTGTTTACTGTAATTGGGTAGTTTTTTTGTGCATTTGTAATTTTTTTAAGTCGTTTTTTAAAATCTTTACCTATACTTTTACTTAAGTATGTTTATGTATTGTACCTTTAGAAAAAATAGAAAAGAAAAAAATGTACCAGGAAATAAGTAGCGAGTAATGGGCAGGACGAGCACATTGCAGTAAATTCTTCAGGAAGGTGGAAGGATTTATTTTATTTTTGCATGTTCATTCAGCAATAGGTGTCGCTTCATTAAAGAACATCTGGATAGATGCCTTTAGCACCTTTTTCCTTTCATGCAGTATTTAGTTTAAAAGCAAGAGTACATTTGAAATGAGTTCATTTTCCTGCAGTAGAGTTTTATACATGTACTTGAGTGAAATACAACATATTACTGTACAGTATTATTAGTTCCGATTACGGGAAAATGATGTGTAGCACTGCCCCCTAGTGGCCGTGTACTGACTCCAAGGATCTCCTTGAACATGAGTCCAGTGCGGAAAAAAACACAGCCAACTAAGTGAAAAGTGCACGTTCACTCAAAGGTGGTCATGTGATCCATTAAAAAAAAAATTGTCACCACTTTCTCATCTATAAGGTTCAGAAGGAGAGAAAAAGCGGTCAAAAGTCGAGAAGCAAAACTGGAGACAATGCACACTAAGGCTCAGTATCAGCCTCTGAAATGTTTTGACCTCCTTGACACCTGCTTGGAAAGACACCGGAGCGTTTTATCATTATGACCTCTGGTTGATGATTGGCAAAGATTTGGAGACGCCTGCAATCAGCGGGCCAAGGTTTATTGTGATGTTGAGTTGAATCAGCATATACTGTAGCTGAAACGAGAAGATGGAAAAAGCGACAGCGGTAACGCTCGTTCTGCTGTCATGCTTCAGCGGGACATTTGGTAAGTGCCTGGAAATGTTCTTAGCATACGAGTCAGAGCAAAACACTCTAAATGTTCCTCTGTTTCTCTTCTCCAGGGCAGTCTTGTGAGGGCAAATGTGGGCAAACGTCCGACTCATGTTCCTGCCGCCCAACGTGCACATCTCTGGAGAGCTGCTGCACCGACTATAAGGAATTCTGCGTGGAAACCTTTCCGCACTCCGGCTCCATTTTGGGTGGGGTGGATTTTCTTGTCCTTGATGCAACTTTTAACAACGATTCCCAAATTGTATGCAGGTACGGCTTTTTGTTCTTATGTGGCCTTGGATAATGAATAGAAATCCTGTAACTACAGTGGAATCTCTAAAGCAGGGGTGTTTTCCGAGGGCCGCGTACTGAAAAATCAAAGGATGCTTGGAGCCACTTTGATATTTTTTTTTACATTTTTAATGTTATATAAAGCTTTGTGTTATTTTTAGTTATTAGTACCAACACCTCAGCTTTTTGTTTTTACATTCTGCCTTTTTGCTGTGTTTTTACCATTGTTTTTTCATTTTTAAACATTTTATTTGTTAAGGGGCCAATAAAAAAACGAGCTGCAACTTGGACAAACAATTTGGAGACATTTTGGGAAAAATATGCCTCAGAAGTCAGTTAAAACATCAATATCATGCATTTCATCATGCATTTACAGTCAAACCTGTCTATAGCGGCCACTAAAGGGAAACTGCAAAAGTGGCCGCTATAGGCAGGTGGCCATTATAGACATGTTGGCGGCCATTTTGAATTTGTGCACGCACATATTAACATGTCTGTGATTGGAAGCTTGTTGTGTTTGCAGATACATATAATTATACTGTTACATGTTGACCAGTAGAGGTCACTGTGGGACTGCGGATAAAAGTTGTAAAGAACAACTAGGCTTGTTATTCTACACCACCCACATTTGTGGGTGACTGTGTTTGGCTTTTTTGTGATCATCATGAAAGAGTATCAGTGATGATGATAACCATAGAACTGGAATTGTAGGAAAGGGTTTGAGTGCTCCATACTGTAAGCATGAAGTGTGGCTATAAGCATAATGGCTAATGTCTTGTATCAGAATGACCAAAGAAGCTCTTCCTACAGTCATGTGACAAAATTAGGACACATGAATGACATTTGTGGTGCTCTCTACGCTTTATGGTCAAAATGCTTTGGAAAACATGGTACCATACATGTAGTACAGATATCCTCAACGTTTTATTATGATTAGACGAAGGCTCAATAACTTCGGGACAATTATTTCCAAAGACATTTTGCTTGATGGCGGCCATATTTTTTTGCCAAGCTTGCTCAGATTTGACACACACACGTGCTTGTCAGTTCCCTAAAGGTGTGTACCAAATTTCGTTTCGGTTTGGTTATAAGCTGATAAGTTAATTGTCGAAGCTGTGAGTCAGTCTTAACTTTTTCAGTTATCGGTGTCTACCTGTCATTTATTGCTTATATTCTTTTGCATTGGCAGGTTCAATGGTGACACCAACACTGTAGGCTATGTGGATGAAAGCGGTCGGGGCCACTGCATCGCCCCCCTGCTATATCAAACTGGGTGGGTTACCTTGCACATCTCCTCCAATAGCAGTACAACGTTTACTCGAGCTGGAGCCTGGCTGTCCGGTATGATATTCTCATTGTTATTAAAGGAACACATTTTAACACACATATCACACATAAGCGCGAGCCCTCGTGGTGTGGACATCTGTTGCTCCCATGTGTTCCAACAGTGCATACAGGCAAGTTAGACTCGAAATTCAAAGCCGCTCTGGTCAACTCAACAAAGTGGCAGTACTATGGCACGCCTCATGTTGGTGGCTCCCTGGAGATGACGTGGAACACATCACTGGTCCGAGCAGACAGCGTCAACATTGAGCTGTGGGGTTATAGAGAGACAGGTGAGTCTGCCACAATCACATGACCTCTCATTGAGAGAGAGGTGTGGGGGGGATACTAAATGCCTCCTTGCAGGAACGCCCTATTCAGAGCAGTGGCAGGCAGAATGGAAGTATCTGTACTCCCTGGCGAAACATCAACCCAACAACGGCGCCTTTAGCTTTGTGCCACAACCAGCTCCTCACTTCTCAAGCTGGGAGCTCGGCGCAGTCCGTGTCAGCTCAAGCGCCCACGATGATGGCATGTGGTATGTACAGTAACATCTACTATTATTTACATACTATTTTCCTACATTCTACTTCTTTTGTTTCTACTTCAGGAATGTGGAAGCTGCATGGACAGAGGACCACGCCCTGGCCTGGCACCTCGAGGAGGAGTTCAGGAAGGACTCGCAGGCTTGGGCCCTGGAAAAATGTTTATCGTGGGACCATCTAGAAAACGAGCTGCCAAACTTCCTCAGCGAGATCATCGACTGCCCTTGCACGCTGGCTCAAGCCCGAGCCGACACAGGAAGGTTCCATGTAAGTGCTGTCATGATTCACTGATGCATTTAATGACCTTATGTTCATCAAAATCATTGAATTGTCCAAATGAAAGGTCTCAGAGGTCCCACATTAGTGTGTTGGAAGTATCTTAGCCAAAATCGACCTTGATACTAGAATTCAGTAGCTCCTACTGGGAACACTCTGTTTTGTGTGTCTGTAGCTCTAACGCTAATGAGCTATGTTTGTCCACGCCTGTCTCCAACACTTTGTCTCCAAGAAGTGCTACTGTGGACTTCCACTTTTTACAGATACACTGTATTGCCACCTTGACAGTTGCATGCGTTTTGTTTTGCAATTTGCTCTGTCATTTAGATGGTACACCTGAAAAGCGTCAAAACTACAGTAGTTTGGCAAATGGACTTCCACTTGTATAGCGCTTTTCTACCTTGAAGGTACTCACCTACTGATGACGCAGCATCAGGAGCAACTGGGGGCTCAGTATCTTGCCCAAGGATACTTCGACATGATCGAAGACGGAGGATCGAACCAGCAACCTTCAAGTTGGGAGATGACTGCTCTACCACCTGTTTACTCATTTAAGTTTAAGTTAAGCACTTTGCACACAATTCTTGACCGAAGATGGTGCGCATTTGCACGAAAGGCCACGCCACAGCACGACTTATTTCCAACTAAGTCAAGTACTGTTTACGACATAGTATGCACAATGCGCATTGTTCCCGCATGGTTATGTCGTCACCACTTCCTGCATCCATGAAGCAGTCGTGGCATTATTTGGTCCTGCTTTGTCCCGCGTGACGCCACTCTAATTCCTCTATTTGCAAGGGACCTACAAGATGTTCAACTCCAGAGAAGAAGCTCTCATTGCAGAAAAGAAAAGTCTATATTATCTCACAGCTGCAGAAAGAGCAGGAAGAAGGCATAACCCTAAATAGAAAAAAGAAAGCACGGACTGTATGGGTGAGGGAATTGCTGACTAGAACACATGGCTTTGGGCATTATGATTACTTCACAAAAAAGATCCAAGAGGCTACAGAAATTACTTGAGAACTTCACCTGACTTGCTCCAAGAGGTGGTGGAAGGTGGAAGTTAACTACCTTGGGGTGGCCCAGAGGTGGTATTATGTCCATGAGGAAGGTTTTTTGTCCCTTCATGGTGTCATGGAAAATCAACTGTGCCGCTTCTCTCAAAAGTCAAGCAAACAAGTGAGGGACAGGATGGATTTTTCTCATGTTTTGAGGTCATATACAGGCTTGAGGGACGCAAATTAGATGTCCTTAGAGTTTATTGTTCTCACTTTATGAGTTTATGGCACATAGTCATAGCCTTTTAATTCTTGGCGTGTTCAAGGAGAGGTCTCACTCAGCCTTTTTTCTTTATGTCCTTTGTCAGACTGATTACGGCTGCGATATCGAGAAAGGAAGCGTGTGCACTTACCACCCAGGTAGTGTTCACTGTGTGAGAGCCATACAAGCCAGGTGAGCCTACAGTATGCACTCACTAGCCACAACATTAGGTACACAATCTAATGAGATCCAATAGAAGCGTCAAAATGTTTTTCCTGACCAACAGCCAAAGCGAACAGGTCACATTACAAACTCCATGCTACTAGGGGTCAGTATATCATGATGAAGTCATCATGAAATCATCAAGAGAAAAAACAAATGAATTGAAGACGCTCCCACGGTGTTTTTCTCACACTGTTGTCAATTATTTGGTGCAGATCTGGATAGAGGTGCACCTCTCGCATCCATTTGTTAGCATTTCCTGGCTCTTTCGGATACAATTTGTGCCTGTACAATTTGGTGATGATCCAAATTAGGATTGTCTGGCCTTGATGGAGGCCTACACTCAGCCAAGAATGTTCTCCTCATGTTTCGCTGCTGCGTCACCAGTCCCAAGTATGCAGCGGGGCAGCAGTGTTGCTATGACAGCAGTGGCGCTCAGATCCTGACGGCAGACTCAATTGGCGGCAGCACCCCAGACCGAGCCCACGATTGGGGCTCGCCCCCTTACAGGAAGCCCCCACGGGTCCCCGGACAGTCCCACTGGGTCTACGACGTCCTCAGCTTCTACTACTGCTGCCTGTGGTCCGACAACTGCCACTATTACTTTAAACACCGGCCCTCCAGTGACTGTAGGCGCTACCAACCTCCCAGCTCAGGTATTTATTTTGCTATCGCTTATTAATTGTGTTAGATCAACACTAAACATCAATGTGTATCATCAGCTGTGGTGTTTGGAGATCCACACTTCATGACCTTCGATGGGGTCAGCTACTCCTTCAACGGCAAAGGCGAGTACAGTTTGTTGACATCGGCTAGGAAAGGACTGACAATCCAAGGCAGAGCCGAGCCTGTCAACGGTGAGCGGAGCGTGCTGCAGACTTTTTTTTTTCTTTTTTTTTTTTTGCAAGGGGCATCACATTGATTTTACCGACTCGTTCACAGGAACCACAATTAACGCGACAAAACTGTCATCCGTTGCCATGAGAGAGGCGTCCTCTGATGTCATCGAGGTGCGACTGGTGCCTGGTCACAGCCGCCTTCAAGTGCTGCAAAATCAAAAAAGTCTTCTGTTCACTGAGCAGAGCTGGATGGACCTCAATGGTGAGACTTTCACATGAATTCCAAAATGCACAACAGGTAATAAGGACGGTACAATTTAAAGTCTATTTTTAAGTGACTTCACTTTTTTCTTCATTTTTTTTTTTACATGTTTAAACTTAAAAAAAAAGAAGACAATTAAAAAGGACATAATTAATAATTTAATTAAAATGAAAGAGGATAAAATTTTTACTTTAAATCGTTGCTACAGTTGAGAAACAAAGTGGATTTAATTTTTTTTTATTAAATTAAAAATATAATAACTATCATAATAAATCAATAAATAATAATAATAATGTCAAAAGATTTTAAAATACTTTTGGACTTTTTCCATGTACTGCTTTGTTAAATATTGCACAAAAATGAGTTTTGGTAATTGAATAGGCAGCTGGTTTCTTAGCATTAGCTTAAAGTTAGCCCAGCGCAAACCTTGTGAATGCTACTAAAGTTGATTTTATGTCTAAAACATGACAAACCAACCTAGAAATAAATACACTGATTATGCTACATTATCTTGTTTACTTAACCTTTTGTGTTAAGTACACAACATATTAGAACCCATTAATTTGTGGTTAAAGATTAGCTTTGCATCAAGCTATCAGGAAGACCAAACTTATACATGTGCGATAGTTTGATATAAACAATCTTTATTTTGCCCAAATATATCTTCCAGGTGTGTTTGTGTTTTCTCCGGTGGCTACAAATGTGACAGTAATGTTCCCCAGCGGCGCCGGCGTGGAGGTGCGGCTCAGAGAGGAGACCCTAACCGCTACCGTGCTCCTGCCGGAAGAATTCCAAAACTCTACAGAGGGACTTTTGGGAAACATGAACGGCAACGCCACGGACGACCTTGTTCTCAACAATGGTCAGCTGGTGGTAAACTACAGTAACCCAGAGGAGGTGTTCAACTTCGGGGCCAGCTGTGAGACATTCCAGTGCATCAATTTACAAGTAGCATTTCGGACCATGCATCTCTTATTTGTGTAAATAATAGCCACCTGTCGCTTTGTTTTTCAGGGGCTGTGTCCAACACCTCTGCCTTGTTTACATATGACTCCAAATACCTTTTGGACACTTATTACCATTCCCCGAGGCACGACCACAACTTTATTCCAGTGTTTTCCATTCATGAGCACCCTGACGATCCACTCTACAACGTGACGTCTGACATCTGCTCTGGAGACGGTTCTCAGTTCTGTAGGTAGGAGGACAAAGAAGTTTCTTAATTATTCAAAATCATCAAGAAAACAAGTGAGCGACTGTAGATAGCCAATAACTATCTGAAATTAGCTGATTTTGGTACACTACACCCTGTTTAGTAAGCATTTTCACTACAAAAAAAACATGAAAATATGCAAATCAACTACGGCAAGGAAAATACACATTAGCATTGTCCAACAGCCATGCAACAAGACCGAAGTTGCACATTGCATTCCAATTGTATTGTAACTCAATAATTACTATTCTTCATCAACCATTACCAGCACGACTATTTAAGGGAATGTGGTAACTGTGTATATTTATGTATTTTTTTTCTCACTGTGATATACAGCAGTTTTATTTAACACGGGGTATATTTTGCAGGTATGACATTCTGGTTGGTCGTGATCTCAAACTGGGAAATGCCACCAAAATATCTTTCCAGAGTCACATTTCTCTCGTGGAGGACTTAAAGCCAGGTGAGAGCCATGAGAATGTCCCATTTACCGTATTACATGTCCAGTGTAGAATATAAGACTGTACCTTTTATACAGGACCCTTTTTTGTCATATTTTATTAGTCATGTTTCTTAGCTTTAGGTCACTGGTATGTGTGAGTGACAGGAAGAAAAGCTCTGACTGGGGAGTACGGCCTTATATTCAGGTCAATGCAGTGTTTGGTGTTTGTGTCGTTAATGTGTGCAGTGATTTCTTGTGGTTGGCTTGCACCGCCACCCAATGGCAAAAAGGAAGGTACAACCTACTTGCAGGGGGCCAAAGTGCGGCTTTCTTGCCATGATGGCTTCACGCTGGAAGGGTCTGCCGAACGCACCTGCCAGGGGGACGGCCGCTGGTCTGGAGGGGACACGAGCTGCGTGCTTTCAAGTATGCTTTCCAGTATGAGTGAATGAGTCAAATATGTGATCTTAAGGCAGTGACAACAGAAATCAAATGTTTTGGTTTGACAAATTGACAGTGCGTGTGGCATATCTTGCATCCTGTTGTCGTGTAAAAGCATCGTTTTTTTGTTTTTTTTCTGTAGGTAATTTAGCCGGCATTGTCGCTGGTTCAGTTATTGGTGCTGTCACACTAATTATAATAATAACAACGCTTATCCTCCACTCCAGAAGACGGAAAAGGTAAAGTATTAAATTAAGTACAACTATGATAAGTATAACTGCTATAACTATTTTGTCTTGTAATGTGTTGCTATTTGTTTTTACTGTTGCTTGCATTTCTTGTGTGTATTTTCAGGAGACAGTCAAAAGAGACATTTACAAATGCTGCCCTTTAACCAGGATTCTGTTTTTCATGCTCTTAAATAAGTCAATATTTGCTAAAACTCACAATGCAGCATTAAAACTCATTGTTAATGCCACAGTAAAAATGCACTATTTGTCTGTCAGACTACAATTCATTATCTACTATCTATCATCATATTACACATCTTTATACAGCATCAATATATTGTTCTCAAACAGATTTGTTTGTACAGTAGATCGAAGATGTGCTAGAATATGTTGTGTGGCGAAGTACGGTCCAAAACACAGATTAAAGTTCATTAAAATCGGCGTGTTAAGTGATTGTGTAATTACTTTATGATTGCAGTGACTCATTGTTGATCAGATAACAACAATACTTTAATGTTGTGTTGCTCAGATGAGTTTGTTTCGGACTAAATCCCAGTTCATGAACGCCAATAAACACACAGGTGGTGCCAATATGATTGTGTTTGAGTGGCGGACAGCTCCATTGATGTTCCATAGTCCAACAATAACAAATGAATTATTACCTTTATCCAGATTCTCACCAAAACAGGGTGGGTTCTTCTTTGACCTATGCATGCGCTACCCCTCCAGATAAAACACAATTAGGAATAATAAAGAAATTACAGCAAATTAATCAGAATAACGTCATATTAATCTGAGCTGTTACATTAATCTGAATAACAAACTAATCGGAAACATTTTAAATTAATCTCAATTAGATCAAATTCATCTAAACATTAAATGTATTCAAATATCTAATCTAAAATGAAATCTGACAAAAATGAAACAAATCAGAATAAAATTAAAATAACTAAAAAAAAACTATAGTCCGAGTAAAATTCAGCAAATCTGATTAAAATTAAAGAACAACTGTATTGATCTCAATAAAATTTAACTTATCTGACCAAAATAAAGTAGTCAGAATCAAATTAATGTGAATTAAAATGAATCAAGTTGGGTTGAGTTATATTTCTTTGGGGTAACCTTAACTATTTAGTCTTTTATTAAACGTAAAACAGCTCATAATATATAACATCTATCAATCATGTAGAGCGGCATAGGTTGTCGTTAGCACCATGGATAGCGACACTCGGGCTTGACGGACACTATCGACTTAACGAGCTAAGTGCACACCGTAGTGAGAGTAAAACATTTGAATCGTGAGTTTAAGGTGGCGGTAGAGCAGGAGATTGTAGTATCGTAGTGTCTCTTTAAAGGAAGGGGGAGTGTAGAAGAGGGACTGCCACAAAAAAGAAGAGATGAATAGGAGGCAGGAGAACCACCTACCATGACCAAGTGCGCTCTAAATGTAGGACACACATCCGAGTGGCACACAAACGCACCATCGGGGGACACATTTGGAAGCAGACGTAGAAGAAGCATGTTCGGACGTGCCTTATCTCATTGCCATCCTCCTCAACATGCCACAGTGGATCGTCACAAGGGGAAAGGAGGGTTGCTCCTCTTCGGCATCTCGCGGAGCACAAGAGTGGCAGTAAATTACATCACATCTTTCTCCGATTATCAATGGTAGGCATTGCGTAATTGGCACCCCCCCTCCCCCCCACCTCCTCCTCTCTTTTTGTTTTTGTTTCTTTTTTGGGGGGGACGCTACCAAGACACCACCTTTTTTGCATTTGTTTGGCGATGCCCTTTTCTCGGACAAAAAGGGACTCCTTGCAGAAGCTGAGAAAGGATGCGTGTGAGGCTTGAGGTGTGCTGCATTCAGGGACATCGGGTACTCGCGGCGGCGGCCATACGAGAGGGCCTGAGAAGCACCGGGCCCCACCGCGGTTTGCTCCTTTTCCTCCCCCCTGCAGGAGCATGCTTGCGTGAGGGATGAGGCCGTGTACGAGCACTCCAGCGGGCCAGAGCTGCGGCCTACTTCTCACCACAGCCGGTGGCGACACTGCTGCAAGACCCGCGAACACACCGTCAACGTCACATCAGCATCTTTGGTACGCGCGCACACACACACGCGCGCACCTCTCTATCGATTGTATTCAAGAATGACAAAAATGTGTAGCGTGCGTCCGTGTGTGTGTGTGTGTGTGTATGCTGGCAGCAGGGGGTAAGGAAAAGAAAGGGGGGGGGGGCACACACACAAACGCGCCATGCCATGACTACATCCATCCGTAGTCATGGCAACCACATCCTGTTAATGGATGTCATTTTTCCTCCATTGTCAGCTTCCTTCCATTGCGTTCATCACCTGTGTTTAAATATAACACCTTGATCACCTTATAGACCTCCCCCAAGGACAAAATGTTATCAAAAATGTTGATCAGTATCGCGTTTGCATTTCATGCCTCTGTTTGTTAGTAAGAAGCCTACTTCCTGGTTCATGCAAGATGGTGGTGTCACTCTGACCCCTGGTGCTGACCATCGTGATGTAAAATGAACTGCACCTATATCCGGGTTCTCACCAAAATGTGCGCTCATGCGCCACCTCACTACAAAGAGTTTCAGAAATCTCTTTTGTATTCTTTGCATGAAATGTGAGCAGACCCCTCACATATTATCATACTGTATCTTCTCAAGGGACAATACTGTATAGAAATGAACCTTGGGATAGACTTTAGAGTAGTCAGCGTACAGCTTGTAAAGCAGTATAGATCTCCTATCATCACACAGCCATGATTGTCTAGATAGCTGGCAACACAAGTGAGTAGCAAAACAATGGTGTCTTATCTATAGTCAAGCATGGTGGAGGTTACATTATGGTCTGGGGCTGCATGAGTGCTGCTGGAACCGGGGAGCTGTGGTTCACTGTGTGGAAACATGAATTCCAACATGTACTGTGACATATGTAGTAAAACTAGTTGCTGAAACGTGAGGGATGTACTCACTTTTAACAGCAAACCTATGACTTGAGGATCTCCCTGCATGGCGAGGTATTCAGGAAGAGACCTCCAACCAGTCTTGACCAGACATGCTGGATGACCTAGGAATGAATCAGTGTCAGGGGACGAGGACTTTTGTCCACCCCTGCTTTGTTTGTTTCACTTCCTGTTCCCCGGGGTGGTGTTCCAGGTCATCAGGTAGATCCAGGAGCATGAGCAGAACTTTGAGCTGCGGGAGCAGATGTCTGGGTATAAGCGCATGCGGCGGCAGCACCAGAAGCAGCTGATCGCCCTGGAGAACAGGCTGAAGGCCGAGATGGATGAGCACAGGCTTCGGCTGCAGAAGGAACTGGAGACGCAGGCGAACAACACTTACATTGAGCTGGAGAGGCTGGCCAAACGGCACGCCACGCAAACGGACAAGGAGGTAGATGCAGGAGGGATGAAGATGAAAGCCAAGTTCAGTTGGTGACGATGTTATGTCTTCCTCACAGATGAAATCGGTTGCCGCCGAGGAGAGGAGGATCCAGCAACAGATTGTTGCTCAGCAAAAGAAAGAGCTGACGTCTTTTTTGGACAACCAGAAGAAGGAGTACAGACTCTGCAAGGACAAGATCAAAGAAGTAAACATGGACACCAACCACTATCCACATCGGCTTTTCAACACCTGAATATAAAACCCCACTTTCTGTTGCTGTCTTTGTTCCATTTGCTGATGTGGTGATGTAGGAGATGAGCGAGGACCCTTGCACACCCAAGGAGGAGAAGCATGAGCGTCTGTCCAGGCACAAAGAAACAATACAGCGCTCTCAGGCTGAGGAGGAAGCTCACCTGCTGACCCAGCAGAGGCTCATCTATGAGCGCAGCTGCCGGGCGCTCAAACGTCGCAGTCTGGTCAGGAAGCACGAGTTTGAACAGGAGCAACTGCGAGAGGTTCGTACTACTTACTGTACAGTA
Organism: Dunckerocampus dactyliophorus; assembly: GCF_027744805.1. Taxonomy (NCBI): domain Eukaryota; kingdom Metazoa; phylum Chordata; class Actinopteri; order Syngnathiformes; family Syngnathidae; genus Dunckerocampus; species Dunckerocampus dactyliophorus. The sequence goes on from NC_072835.1 coordinate 13,986,142, forward strand.
TATCAGTGTTACTGAGAACTGGGCTGCGAGCGCTTGTCAGTGGGATGGTACCCTCAAAATTAGTTTTGGACCATTGAGAGATTAAAAAAAAACACTCGTCAAAGATCTTGTAGATGACAGGAACACTGTTGTTTTCAGGACTTTATGCAAAAAAGTCAAACCTCTTTAAAGTATGACAAAAACACTCTTTTCATGTATCTACTGCAGACATGCTAGTCAAATATTGTCTATATGTCAGGAACGCTCTGCTGTTTTTTTTAAGGAATCTCATGCAGCAAAGATATTTAATATGCAACAAATGCCCTGTTTTAAGGACCTACTGCAGAAAACAGTCAAAGATACAATTTATAAAAATGAGCAATTTTCTGTTTTTAAGGACCTACAACAAAAACACTAGTCAAAGAGCCTCCATACGCCGGGGCCCACTACTGTTTTTTTAGGGATTTTTTGAAAAAACATTAGTCAAAGACCCCTTATATGTCAGGAGTGTCAAGCTTTTCTTCCCCAGCGGATCCTTAAAAACAGGACCAAAAAGCACTAGTCAAAGATTCTCTATAATAAAAGGAGCAGTCTGCCATTTTTAAGGACCTACAACAAAAATACTAATCAAAGAGCCTCTATGTAACTGGAATGATCTGCTGTTTTTTAGGAATTTACTGCAAAAATGTCTTATATGTCAGGAGAGCTTTTTGTCAGTCAATCCCTAAAAACAGCAGTCAGATCTTTTATATGTAAGGAATGTAGTCTGCTGTTTTTAAGGACCTACAGCAAAAACGCTCTACTATATGACAGGTGTGCTCTGCTATTTTTAGGGATCCATCCATCTTCTATGTCGCTTATCCTCACTAGGGTTGCGGGTATGCTGGAGCCTATCCCAGCTGACTTCGGGTGAGAGGCGGGGTACATCCTGGACTGGTCCTATTTTTAGGGATGTACTGCGAAATGCCTGTCAGAGATTCTTTATGTCAGGAGGACCCAAAGATTTTTCTCAGTAGATCGCTAAAAACAGCATTCAAACATCATCAATAGGACAGGGAAGCTCTGCTGTTTTATTTTTATTTTTTTATTTGGCGGACCTGCAACAAAAATGTCTAACACTGTGGGCCTCCTTCCAAGGATCCAAGCAGCTCTCAGCTACCATGAATAAATCATGATATGACACACTACATGTTCTTCTACACATGAACAATGGTGTCATTTTATGGTTCATCAATAGGAGCTGAACAAGAAGAGGACCCAGAAGGAGATGGAGCATGCCCTGATGATCCGGCAGGATGAGGGCACCCAGGATCTTGAGCACAGGCAGCTGCACATGCTGCAAAAACTGCGCGTCGAACTCATGCGGCTGCAGCACCAAACGGAGCTGGAGAACCAGGAAGAGTACAACAACCGGCGGCAGCAGGAGCTACAGCGAAAACACACACTGGAACAGCGCCAGCAGCCCAGGAACCTCAAGGTGCCTCCTAATTTGACCATTCACTGGTGCCTACTGATACTTGGTCTTGAAGTGACTCTACTTTTATGATTGGTTTCCCTCTAGACGTTGGAGATGCAGATCAAGAAGCAGTTCCAGGACACTTGCAAGGTGCAGAACAAGCAGTACAAAGCTCTTCGCAACCATCAGCTGGAGGTTTCACCCAAAGGTGACCATAAGAGCATCCTCAAGGGGCTGAAGGAGGAGCAGACCCGCAAGCTGGCGGTGCTGGCTGAGCAGTACGAGCAGAGCATCAATGAGATGATGGCATCACAAGCGGTAGGAGGAATCTTTTTGAGCTTGCTTTGCTATGCCTCTGTGAGCATGAAAAAGCTGAATCATCATATATCATCCTCTGGGTCAGCTTCGCTACTTGTGTTTTTGCCTGTGCTTCCGTGTCCAGATGAGATTAGACGCCGAGCAGGAGACGGAGTGTCAGGCTCTGAAGCAGCAGCTGAAGCAGGAGATGGAGCTGTTGGACGCCTACCAGATGAAGACCAAGTCACAGATGGAGACCCAACATGAGCGAGAGCAGCAGAAACTCGAGCAGAAGGTCTCCATACGCAGGGCCCACCTTGAGCAGAAGGTAGGAGTCATATTTGGTGGCGGGCCTCAGGATAGAAGAATAACAATCATAGTGAAATATGGACAATGAAACATACACTTTGATTTATTTAATTAATGATAATCCCTTTTTTTGTTCATGTTCAAGTTCTGTGTTTGTGCTGTCACTTATGCTAAGCAGATTTCACAAGGGTACAATCATTAGTGCCCCAAAGCCCAATACAAACATGTGCAACTTCACATGCACATGATTGTGCTGTCACTTGTTGCTAGCATATTTTATAGGGTATAATCAGTGGCCCCAAAGCCTAATAATAATTTAAAAAAAAATGCAAATACTCACAATACTTGGCAACAGAGGACAGAGTGCTTTGCTGCCCCACACTGCAGAGAAAGGACAGGGAGGCTGGCAGAAACGGAGAGGATTTATTTCTGAAATCTCTTTACATATATAGTAAGTAGTTATTTTTTCACTTCAATGATTTGGAGCGCATGAGAAAGTGGAAAGGAAAACTTGCCGCAGCGCTACACAACACAGCAGACTGCTCAGCCGGCATTAAGCATACATATCTTGCGCCTACAGGAGAATGTGAACTGAAAATTGGCGTCAATCGGAGCATTTACGCTCACATGTGACTTTTGCCTTGATTGGACAGATTGAAGAGGAACTGGCTGCGCTCCAGAAGGACCGTTCAGAAAGAATCAAGCACTTGTTGGAGCGTCAGGAGCGGGAGATGCTAACGTTCGACAGCGAGAGCCGAAGCCTGGGATTTGGAAGCCTGGGATCGCTGGACTTCCCCAAAGACGACAACAGATGAAACCGGACAACGTGGCGGCGCCCTTTTCACCACCAGTGTTGTTGTCGTTCGGTCGGATAACTTCATGCTCTTCTTTTCTCTCACATGTCTCGGGACGGAGGCGTGCAGTGAGAAACTTCTTTTGTGACGACACAAGAATCAACCGGCGAGGATGGATTATTGGGAATTTTCCGTCGCCCCCTCCTTTTTGGTATGAATTGAATACTTCAGGAAAACATTTTGGTAAAATGGGCACTTTGATATGTTTAAATAGAAACCCATCATGTTCATATTAATGTGTGTGTGACATGGAGGGACATTGTGGAATGTGAGCTGTGGACTACCCCTGCCCACCCCCACCGTGGTGTTTTTATTATTATTAAGCTGCCCCCTTCTTTCTCTCCTTTTATTTCTTTTCCATGCATTTAACGATGAGAATGTGAATATCAGTGCAGGACTACAGTCCATCACCATGACTGATTGGCCGACATCTCCACTCGCTTCTTATTGCATGCACTTTATTAAGGACACATTCAGGTTGTGAAGTGACGCATGAATCTGTCAGAGATCTTAGCTGTTTGTAAATAAAGTGGCCATAGCTTTTTTTTTTTTTTGGTTTACGTTGCGAAAAACACAAGCGCCATGTTTAATGTATATGCATATATATATATATATATATATATATATATATATATATATATTAGGGGTGTAATGGTACGCCATAATCACAGTTCACGTCAGTTTTAAGGTGACCCGAAGGTTCATTTTGGGGACAGTACAGGAACAAAATGCAAACAGCTTTAATGATTTAAAAAAAAAATTTTGTTATGAAACATAAAACAAACTGGAAACTGCTAAGTAGGTAATTCTCCAATAAATTAATTAAAAAAAAAGAGTTTATAGCGAATCTATGTTTTTCTCTAGTGAAATTTGGACTTTGCACACAAAATTACGACATTAATCTCATAATATTACGACTTTCCCCTCGTAAAATTCGGACTCTTTTCCTCGACAAATTATGACACAATGTTTGACAACAAACACGACTTATTTTTCTCATAAAATATCATAATATCTCGTAAAATTGCAACTTATTTCTCATTCGTTTTTTCCTTTTATCGTGTACATTTTAATAAACAATATTTTCTGATAAAATTATTACTTTCATCTAAAACCCAAACTATTTGTCTCGTAAAATTGCAACTTATCTTATTCTTAGTCAAATAAAAATAAATATGAAATAATATGTAATACATGTAATTACAACAATTGTTTACAACAATAGTTTTTTTTAATTTACTGAATGTGACAGTCTGAATTAGGGATTAGGGATGTCCCAATCCACATTTTTTGGCTTCTGATCCGATTCCAACAAACATGAATTAGTGGAAATGAATATGGTTATGAAAATGGCTCTTCAAAGCATTAAAAGTAATGCAACCAAAGTATTGCTGAATTAACTTTTTTGTTACACAGCATGACCAACAATATTGTTTGGCTTTTGTAACAAACCTCTAAGAGTCAGGTCCCTAATCCAGCAAAACATACATCCAATAAAAAAAAGTCCATCCACTAAAAGATAAAATTGGAAAAAATGGGCGTGCAAAATACTTTGAGGGTAGGACTAATGGTTTGACACGGTTATAGATCCATTTGTGGTGCGATTTAGAATATATTAAAAAAAAATTTTAACAAACTCTCTTCAGCACAATAGTACAGTAATTTATTGACGGTCCCTAGTGTAAATAACCAGCGGTTAGAGTAGCACTTCCCATGCGAGCAGTGTCGGAGCCAGAAATGTTTCATTGGGGTGGCCAAGGTGAGACCATTACTCACATGGGGTGGCAATAAGTTGGTACCTGAAATGTGTAGATGGTCACTGGGGTGGCCGGAGAGTGACCAAGGGTGGCCACGGTCACCACGTAGCTCCGCCAATGCGTGAGGGCTCCCTGCACAATCTACCCAGCAGTCCGGGCACAGTGAGGGGGAACTACCGCTGTAGCTACGGAGCCGAATGTCCAACGTCCAACGTGAAACTAACTTCACCAAGGTACACCGCGTACATGTGCATGGTGGTGTTGCGTTTTCTTCTTGCGGGTGGCGGGAGTCGAGTGGCACCCAGCTTTGAGACGCATTACCACACATGATGGGGCGTGTCCCAGAGTTACGAACGTGATACGGCGACTGGATCGGCCTGATCTCGTGGCGGAAGCCGATATTATCCGATCTTAACAATACAGCGGATCGGCAGCTGATCCCGATCCTGAAGATCGGATCGGGACATCCCTAGTCTGAATTATTTGACTTTAAGGAAATGAAAGTTCCGTAGTGGCCAAAGTGCAGCCCCGTTCCTCATCTGCACTGAACAATGGCGGCACACGGCGTTCATCTTATCCACTTGTCTTTGTCTGTTTACGTATTTCAGCGGGAAGGCCAAGTGAGACTTTAACAACGGAGGAGGGTTCTCAAGCTCTGATTTCTTCTCAGCACGATGGCTAGCCATGACTCCCGCTCGGCAAAGGCTGGGCTGTACTGTACTTGTTTATGGAATAGACGCGTTACAACATCACGAGGCAGATACACTTCCTGTTAGTGTACCATGTGGGAACGCAATACGCCTCTGTGCCACCCTGAATCCGATTTCACATATACCGTTACACCCCTAATATACAGTATATACAAATATGACATATACGTTCACAAATGCCTTTCTTAAGCAGCTTTTCAGTTGCGTATATTTTGATTCCCTCCCCCCCCAAGGTTTGCAGACATCCCACCCCCCGGTTTTCAACTTGTGAACCATGTAATCAGCGTTCTTGTACATGACAAATGGTGAGAATTGTGCTGTTTAACTTTTGATATGACTATTTGTATACTTGACGACATGGCGCCGACACGCCGACACCAGTCCATTTAACCGTGACCCGGCTTCAAAAACAACTTTGCATTGTTGGGGTTTTTTTTCTAATAGAATAGTGAGACAGATGATAGATCAATGCCCTGCTGTCCGAAAGCGCAGGACTGTCCGATTGCATCGGTAGAGCAGACTGGAGCATTCGGGGAGTCCGGCTCGCTGGGGGTGCAAAAGGGGCGGAAACGTTCGGGGTACATTTCAAGTGGGAAGTTTACAATTTTAGACATATTCACTTGGACAAGTTGGACGCTTCCAATGGGAAAACATGGGAATGAACACTCGCATTAGTTATCCTCAGACACTGTGCTGGATGGCGGCTGTTTTTCAACCTCATTTCACATCATGACTGTAAATGACATTTGTGGCGCCACCTGTGGGTTGTGGTCCAAAACATACGAGTGGCTAAGACGTTTTGCTTGATGGCGACTATGTTTTTCAGTCAGTCTTGCTCAAATTTGACGGACATGGGCTTGTCAAGTCGCCTAAAAGCGGGTGTTTAGTCGAGCTGTGTGAGAAATTTCAAGTCAATCGGACTTACGGGGTCTGTTAACAGCGCCATCATGTGGTGTTTTTGTCAGAAAAGTAATACAGTAGCACAGTCGACACAGTTTCACCCTTTCGCGGTGCGCTTCGCTCATTGGCTTGGAGAGGTCACACGGTTCTACTGCCTTCTACCAGGTCATGTGGTGAGCAAATAACGATAGAAACTGGAATTGTATGCAAACATGATAAGCTATTTGTTTATGTGCACATGCAGGGAAACAAATATAAACACAACAGAATTGTCGTGTTTTGCATATTTCCACTTCTAGATGACCACATGTTCCCATGAATTTCCATGGAATGTTTCTAACGGTAACTTTTGCAACCCGAGCAGTCACACAAAAAAATATCCGTATTTGAATAATTAGCGCCTAACGGTCGATTGACAATTTTTTGCCATTATGTTCTTTGAACAGGTTGCACAATTTCCATTTTTGACCAAATGGAAGAATAATAGTTTGGTGCTTCATTTCTTACTTAACACCACTTTTAGCCTTGTTGTTGTTTTCGCTTTAAGGGGGAATGCGTTGTTTGTTTGTTTTTCTTTTAAGAAAAGTGTTTAAAACAACATTGCTCCGTGACAAATATAGAACCCCCCCACCACCAACACACAGTCAAAAGCCTCTAAAATGTACTTTTTTTTAAAGGTGATATTTGTTTTAAATGTGGTGGTCTTGACTTGAAATTGTTTTGTTTTCATTTCAAAGCCACAAATTGAAATAATGGGTGTTTTTCTTGCAAGGCGGGAGAATAATGATAATAATAATAATAATAATAATAATAATAATAATAATAATAATGTTTGACTGTAATTTCTGAAGGCAATAGAAACTCACTCTGAAGTGGAATTTTTAAAGCCTTGTATATTTTCCACAAGCTTTCTGATGCTAATGATGCTAACGTTCCTCGTATGCAGTAAGGCCTTTTTTTGTGTGTGTGTGTGTGCTCACGTTCGATTCAAGCCTTGTGGACCGTCAACGGTTCCGTCAAAAGTGCTATGGGGCTCCTTCAGTGTCTTGAAATTGAACAAAAATAATAATAATAACAATAAAAAGGCTTGCTTGAGTGCTACACAAAAGAGTTCTGAACTTTGCCAATAGTGCGGGATGATGTGAGTTTATAGAGAAATGTATTTAGTTAGAATCTAAAGGGGACTTTCCTAAAACAACCCTATTCTTCACCATTTCCTGTGCGGTTCAAACACAAAATAAAAAAGACTTTATGTTGAAAACAAAACCATGTTGTCCTTGTGATGCTGCACTTTTGGCTCTTCTGTGGTTCAACTTCCCCGTAATGCTTGTTGGTTCTACTGCACTGTTGTGTCTCCCCAACGACCCGGAAATTAATTACACTTCAGATGCAGGGAAAACTCTCTGGACGCAACATTAGGTGCATCTGCACGAGCTCACGGGATAAATAAAATAACATAGAAAAAAAAATTAAAACTGTACTTGCTAAAATGAAAGAAAATAAGGTTTCATTCAAATAAAATCCAATAAAAATCAATTACAAGAGTTAAAAAAAAAATACAATTAAAATGAATCAAATCTAAATAAAATGAGAATAAAATTAAATAACTTAGAATATATCTGTCGGTGACGGCCACAATATCAGGTCCGCCTGAACAAGTTAAGTTGAAATCTAGTACATACAGCTCTAGTACCTGTATGATTATTATTTTATTTATTATTTTATTACACGATCAAATATTTCGCCTAAATACAGTAATAAAAAAAAAATCAGAAATGAGCTTTAATATGAAACCTGGGTTAAAATTTGAATTACATTTAAAAATAAAAAATGTACAATTTCAATGAACCCTGTGGGTTCCAGAAGCATTTTTTTGTCTTTGCAGGTACATTTTTGCTCTTAACTTTGCTTGTGTTACCATATGGAATCATTATTATTATTTTTTTTTCATGAAAACTGTTATAAAAAGATAGATGGACACTTGATTGAGCTCACATTTCCAGCAGCTCTAAAAATGTCATCATGAATTGAATCACTCAATCCCAAAAATAACCACTTAAAAACATAACAGATCTTTTTTGGCTCCTATATCTCAGTCAACTTGAGTTCTAATCAATATAAAACATGGAAATATTTGTATCATTTTAACCCTCCCTCTAAATGCCCATTTGATTCAACGATGACAATGTTGTTGCTTAAAAATTGTACACTCTTGGGATCTAAAAGGGTAGTAAATGAAAGGGGAAAAAAAAAATAGAATTTAAAATGTTTAAAAATGCAATTAAAATGATTGACAATCTCAGGTAGCAAAATAAAAGTAAACACAATTTTAGACAATATTAGAAACTAGTGGCCAAAAATCACACAACCTTGTAATACAGTGCTGACAAGACTGCTGTGCTTTGAGTTTTCCCGTTTTTTAAAAATAGAATTCCCTTTGACCTCATCAGCTCCATGATGCAAAGCGTTGGTTTTACGTACGTCATTTAAAATGCCCATCATGAGGAGGCAGAAAAAAAACAACATTTATTGCATTAATGTCGTTCCACGGTGGTTCCTCATTGGATTTCATGAGCCATGATAAGTCACAATGAAATCATCCTGTCATAGCATGACATCAGCATGACTGTGCCGCTGACTTATTGCACACTTTTGGCCAAGCGGGGCACGGCCCAATACGCACTTGGACAAATTGAGACATTTCCGGTGCCAGCTTCCTGTGCAAAATGCTAACAGTCCAAAAAAAAAAAGCAGAGATATGAGGAACAGATTCTTAGTTGGTCTTTGTTTTGGCTCTTGTGTACGATTGACTTTGGCTGGATTTGATTCAGTGCAAGAGCGAGTGCGAGAGAAATGTGATGATTACTATAGAACAGAAAATAGACACGTCTGTCCAGGCTGCTCAGCAATGTTACAATTAGTAAAACCAACAACAGACTGCCTGTCGTCCACTATAGCGCATTCACGCACCATTAAGGCTGCATGTGCATCGCTTGTCCAGGCTACTCAGCACAATATGGCCGACTCAAGAGTCATTTCTGTTGGTGAAAGCAGTCGCCACATGGTGCTATAAGGTGCTATTTTTAGTATTAACTATCCAGTATACACGGCTAACAATGTGACAAAATAGATACACAACGCTAACGTTAGCGTATGCCCCAATCTCTCCACTTTGCTGCGTTGAATAGAATAGATGATCTTGTTTTTGAAGTCGGTCCTGAGGATATTTTACTAGTGTTTTTGTTGGAGATTACTTAAAATTTGGGTTAGGGTTAAAAATTTGGCCCCGGACTTTTTTGGTCCATAGCGACCCACTACAATCCACGTGCATATACTGTGCCAACTCGCCCCATTGACGTACATGCAAACACACGAGCCCTTAATAGCACCACTGTACGAAACAACACCCCTCTATGTCTGGAACTCTATGTTCTCAATACATACATGAGAGTGAAAAGCATCAAATCGGTGGGCCCACTAGGCTGCTGGGGTCTCTGGTGAGATCATGTCCACATTAGATCACAAATCTGGGCATGAAAAGTATAATGTGGAATGGTTCTGAACAAAATTACATGCAAAAAAAAATAAGAGTGCATGCAATCAGAACTAGTTAGCTAAAGTATGGAAAACAATAATATAACCATCTGATTTGACTTTATTACGTACGCACAGAGACTCAAATATTAATGTAAATAATACCTCTGATATCAACATTATGGCCACCGTGTTAACAACTTACCGAGATAGACGACCACTTCGCCAACTAGCAAAACACCTGTGAGAACGTCCGAGCGCCCATGGAGTGACAGCTGGAAAGGCCAATCAAACGTTAGCAAGACACGGAAAGAGCCAATCGATGAGCTTGTCGGCGGTCTTCAACTTGAGCGGCCGTTTTCAGCTTGGTGCTAGTCACTGGCATGTATCAATATGCGTTTAATGTAGCGTCACAGTAAGGCGCAGTAATAAATAAATCAGTAAACGGCCGTACATGGGTACATTTTTGTCGACCCACCGGGAAAACTGTTGGTACTCCCGCTGGCCAATCTACCCCTGCACTCCTGTTTGTAGAGGATCTTTGACTAGCGTTTGTACAGTAGTCCCCTCCTCTATTATAAAGGATCTTTGACTAATGTATCTGCAGTTGGTCCCTAAAAAAGACGCAGCCCTCTTGTTATTTAGAGGATCTTTGACTAGCATTTTTGTAATAGGTACTTATAAACAGCAGATTGCTTCTGATATATAGACGATCTTTGACTAGCATTTTTGTAGTGCTTCCTTAAAACCAGTAGAGCTCTCCTGCTATATTGAGGCTCTTTGACCAGCTTTTGTGCAATAGGCCCCTCCTGTCATATAAAGGATCTTTGACTAATGTATTTGCAGTAGGTCCTTCAAAACAGCAGAGCACTCCTGTTAAATAGAGGATCTGTGACTAGTGTTTTTGTAGTAGGTCCTTTAAAAACAACAGAGTGCTCCTACCTTTTTAAGGATCTTTGACTAGTGCAAACATATCTCTTGTGTTATGAATAGTGATGAAAATGTCCCCCAGAACAAATTACTGCACAAGACCCCACTGAGGCCCCCCACAAGTTCCCCGTATGTCCTCTAGGTGGGGGTAAAAGCACCTTTCAGTCATGAAAGTCAAAGGTTAAAAGTGTTTTTAAGTTTTTCATTTCAAGTCATGCACAAGTGCGACTACTGTCTCTATGCACAATATATAACTGTGTTTTAATGTTCAATAAATAAAAATGGCATCCACAAGACAACATGATGCTGCATGCGGTGACAATCAGGCCAACGCCTGAACATGTCTCCTCAGCAGCAGGCATGTATGGGCATTGTCCGCAGTGTTTAAATAAAGCTACAAACAAAAGAAGAAGAAGAAAAAAAGTGTCACATCAAAACAAAGGAGGAAATTCTGGGAAATTTAGGTTGCCTCATAAAGTGCACGTCATTTCCTCCAATGACCAATGTGCGGTTTGGGCTCTTTAAAAAAAAAAAAAGTTAAAGGAGTGCGATTATGACAAGTCTGTGCATTAGGAGGAGAATGAGTGGACATGTGAGGAGTAGTATGCTTTGGACACGTCTGAAGAACCCAGCAACAAGTAAGTTGGAATACATTCCTTGTAGTCAAAGATACTTGGTGATGCTGCTTTAAACACAAGCTGTATTGCTGACCTACTCCTTTCTGTCCAGCATTGCTCGCTCTCCTGCTGCTCCTGGTGGCCCAATCCTCAAAAACAGCAAGCAGCAAAAGCCAGCCGTGTGGAGGTTTCCTGCAGCAGACCTTGAGGCTAACCAGACTCATCCAGAAAGAATCCGTGGAGCTCATCAAAACATATGTGAGTATGTTTGGACATAGTCTATTCTTCTGGGATCTTATTGGTGTTTTCACAAATCAAACACACGAGTACGGACATACTCTACTCTTTTGTAACGTTATTGCTGGTTTTCTTTCTTACAGAAAGCCTCCCAAGGAGAAATGTCCCACCTCTTCTGCAAGATGTCCATCCCTAACGTTCCTGAGCCCAACATCTCCGGCCTAGAGCCCTCAGAGAGGATGGAGAGCATCCACCGGAACCTGCAGGCCTTCTCCCCTCACCTGAGGCGGGTGTACGAGCAGCAAACGGACCTGCAGCCTCCCGACAGTTTGCTTCTGGTCCAGCTGGGAATCGTGGGCACATACAGCAGGAACCTGGAGGCGCTCATGCAAGCCTTCTACCGGAAAGCCTTCCCAAACCTCCAGGATTGGCCGGCAGGGGCACCCACCTCCTTGCCCCCTCCGCAGAACATCTTCCAGCAGAAGGTTTATGGATGTGTAGTGTTGAAGACCTACAAGGAGTTCCTGTTGAATGTTAGCAGGGAATTGAGGACCATCAAAGGCAAAGTGTGCAGAGGGAGGAGGAATTTACTATGAGACTTAAGAGGAACTGTGAGTACGAGACGGTGCCTCAGCCTATTTATACTATTTAATATTTATTTTCTTATGTATTTCTGAGCACACAGCACCCAAAAGCACCTAAAATATGTTCAACATTGTGTTGGGGTGTTTAAAAGTACTTATTGCATCAATAATGTACATGCCTGGCAGCACAAAACATCAATAAACAAAAATAAGAACATAAAGGTTGGGGTGTTTTTTTGCTGTCATGTGTTACAATGCGCATCACAAAGGCTTAAAAAGAAAAATCAGGAAGCAGCCGAGACGCTGACTGTGTGATGTGAGCTGCCATACGGTGATGCATGGCTTCACGTTCTGTCTAGTCGGTCACACGGCCACGCTGCGTCTGGCTCGGGTGAAAAAAGCTTTGAATTTGGCAGACTGGCTGCTAACACGTCACCGGTCACTTCATTAGGTACACCGGCACAATTAGTGACGTAGTGTCACACGGCATCATACTGGGAACTGCCCCTTCAACATGTCAGCTTGATTATGACATAACAGTGTGTACTTATTCATTTCAGCAATATCCATGAAAGGCCACTAGGTGACAGTATCACCCAGGAAACACCTTGGTGAGTAGTTTGACTTTATTCTGGTTTTATTTAGATGCGTTTTACAGCGGTTATTTTGTCCTTGCACATGTAGGAAAGCGAAGAATGTTAGCCACATTGCTTGTATCTGTTTAATGTGCTCAAAAACATGTTTCAAAAATATTAACATAATGGATAAACAAATACATTAAAGTTAATATTTTTTGGATTAAACCGACATCAACTGAATATTTTTCAGACTTAAAAAAAACCCCATTTATTTCTTTATTTTTTTTACTTATAAAAAATCTGTTTTATTATTTAAAAAAATATACAGTGGTGTGATCGAGTGTTTGCCCCCTTCCTGATTTCTTCTTTTTTTGTCACGCTTAATTGTTCAGATCATCAAACTAATTAAAACATTAGTCAATGACAACACAACTGAACACAAAATGCAGTTTTTAAATGAAACTTTTTATTATTAAGGGAGAATAAAAAATCCAAACCTACAGTACATGGCCGTGTGTGGAAACGTGCCCCCTAAACCTAATAACTGGTTGGGCCAGCCTGAGCAACAACAACTGCAATCAAGCGTTTGCGATAACTTTCAATGAGTCTCTTACAGCGCTGTGGAGGAATTTTTTGCCCACTCATCTTTGCAGAATTGTTGTAATTCAGCCACATTGGAGGGTTGTCCTGCATGAACCACCTTTTTAAGGTCATGCCACAGCAGCTCAATAGGATTCAGGTCAGGACTTTGACTAGGCCACTCCAAAGTCTTCATTTTCTTTTTCTTCAGCCATTCAGAGGTGGACTTGCTGCTGAAGAACCCAAGTTTGTTTCAGCCTGAGATCACAAACAGATGGCCGGACATTCTCCTTCAGGATTTTTTGGTAGACAGCAGAATTGATGGTTCCATTTATCACAGCAAGTCTTCCAGGTCCTGAAGCAGCAAAACAGCCCCTGACCATCACACTACCACCACCATATTTTACTGTCAGTGTGATGTTCTTACTTTTACACCAGATGTAATGGGACACACACCTTCCAAAAAGTTCAACTTTTGTCTCGTCAGACAACAGGGTATTTTTTCAAAGGTCTTGGGGATGATCAAGCTGTTTTCTGGCTAAATTGAGACGAGCCTTACTGTTCTTTTTGTTCAGCAATGGTTTTTCATTTTGGAACTCTGCCATGCAGGCCGTTTTTGCCCAGTGCTTTTCTTATGGTGGAGTCATGAACACTGACCATAACTGAGGAAAGTGAGGCCTGCAGTTCTTTGGATGTTATTGTGGGGTCTTTTGTGACCTCTTGGATGAGTCGTTGCTGCGCCCTTGGGGTCATTTTGGTTGGCCGGCCAATCCTGGGAAGGTTAATCACTGTTCTTTTTCTTTTTTTTGAGCTATTTGTGGATAATGGCTCTCACTGTGGCTTGCTGGAGCTTTAGAAATGGCTTTATTAGCTTTTCCAGACTGATAGATGTCAGTTCATCATACTCGCGGTAATACCACTCATCTTCCACGACGGAGCGCCGTGGCCGTCTCGTTTATGTTTGTGTGTGTGTTTTAAATCTACCGCTAGTGCTCAACATGTTAACATTTTTTTTAAATGAATTTTAATTTAATCAAGATATTACTTAACAGAATAATTAATTTACAATGAACTGATCTCTATATTTTTGTAGTTAGTTGCTGGCTACTAAAGAAATATTTAAATATAAATATTGTTCCATCAATATTCCTCCCCTCAATCAAAAATGGTTGGATCTCTGTGCAGCAGGTGTACCGGCTTTATACACTCCTGATCAAAATTTGAACACCAATTGAAAAATTGCAAGAATTTATATTTTGCATTGTGGGATCTTGACGAGGTTCTACGGAGAGCTTCAAAATGCAAAAGGAAGAAATGGGAGTAAGACAAAAAATATTTGAGTAAGTAATTTATTGCAAACGAGCGGTGAAATAGCCTGTTCATCAGCTGAGCCATAGCTCAAAAAATACTTAAATCCCAATAAAATAGAAATAACATTTTCAAAAAAAGGACTCAGTAATGAGTGTCTGCAGCATTCTTGGTAATCACCTCAAAAATAGGTTTGGGCATGTTAGATGCCCTCCATCCCTCCCCAAATATTCTCATTTGGATCTCGATCAGGGGAACACACAGGATGGTTCAAAAGAGTGAGGTTATTCTTCTCAGAGAAGTCCAACCACACAGACGAGGGCCTTCAGTCATGAGGGATGCCCCCTGCAACATCTCCACATAGCCAGGTGCGGTTTGACGCCCCTGCACAACCTCAAATTTTGATCAGGAATGTATAGATCACAGATCCCCATAACATTTGTTCAATACATGTACAGTATATGTAAACGGGGCCCTTTTGGCTCACAAGCTGTCTGGAAAGTGGAAGTAGGACTCATGAATCAAGTTCCCTTTAATAACTCATCTCCTTTTATTTGACGGACAAACAAAGAGGGCAAAAGTCAGTTTTGTGTGCCACGTTTGCTCTTGTTTAACCTCCAAAAAACAGTGGAAAAGGTCTTTAACTGGAATGTGGCTTAAAACTAGATGACACATGCAAGTCGTCTTAGCTGGACAGACGGGAAGAGAACCGCAGAAATGAGCAATGTGGGTTAAAGGTCAAGGAAAAGACAGCATTCTTTTCGGTGTACCTGATGTTGTGGAAAATGACTGCACATTCGCAACATTGGAAGAATGCCTTTATTGGAATACAGCCAGTTCATTATTACATGCAGTGCAGGTGTCGTCCTGTAGAGGGCAGCAAACAACTGCTCTCTATCCAGACCAGTCTAAAAGGCTGCATTCACATTCATGTGGTTAAATAAAGTAAAATCTGTGGTTAAGACCTATCAAACACACAGCACAGAATATCTAAACACACAAAAATAACAATAAATAGAGTGCAATAAAATAAAATAATACACTTGATCAATAAACAACAACAAACGTTGTTTATAGTTCGGATTTTTTGACATGAAATTGTATGACGTCCCCATCAGCATTGTAGTCCAATAACAGTGACTTACCCCCCCAGCAGATGCGAGCGTCTTCGTCACATACACATGAACGCATCTCCCGCAGGAATACAGAGGGAGACAAATATAACGCCGAGCGTTTTGTGAGGTCAGATTTTTTTGAGAAGGCATTTTTGTCATGCAAATGTATTAATCTTTTGAACACAGTCTTTACTTAATTGTCCCCAGCAACTAAGTGGAACTACGTTCTTCATCACGGAAATCTGACCAGAACTGGACTTAGGAGACCGAGTGGGGGGTAAGTCTCTGTTATTGGACTACAACGCTGATGTGGATGTCATACAACTTCATGTCAAAAAATCCAAACTATCCCTTTAAGACTTTATGTAAGACAAATAATGAAAATGCAGCTGTGGTATATTTTGCAGACGGCCTGAGTTTATTGTATCCGATGAGATATAATGTTAGCATGTTGCGGGGTGGAACAAAACAAACAAAACAAAACCTTGTTCTTATCAAAAATACAGCTGAATGACAATTGAGTGTACTTTAAGACAACCATGTCATCCCTGGTGAATAATTGATACTTGTTAAAAATGATTTGCATGTAGAGTCACACATGCATCTGTGATTATTGCTTCAACAGCCAGCATGTTATTTGTTTGCACCTAGAATATAGACAAATAGTATCATATAGGAATTTGCATAGTTACTCAAAAGCAGTATTGCTCAACGCATACATATGGCGAAGGGAAGATGTATTTTCCTCCTTATTAGGACGTCAGACGTCACTTGCAGAGAGTCGTCGTGTCCACATTCAAAAAACGCACGTTCATCTTCGCCTCAATCTCGAAGCCGTTCAACAGCTGCAAAAGGCATACACAAAAGTTTAGAGACAGCTTCTCATTTAAATGCGTGAGCATGCCCCCCCAAACTTTTGACAGGTAGGGTAGACCACTAAATCTCAAACTGCGGTGCAAGTACCACTGATGGTAGGCCGGCTCCATCTAATAAACTTTTTTATGTTATTACAAAATAATCATTCTAATACAAATATGTTAACAAAAGATTTGCTGACATGTACTTGCAATGAACACCACATATTAAAACGACATTAAAAAGCTAAACCATGGTGGTAAGTGGAGGTAACTAAATCGAACAACCCACCTTGAGGAAGTGCTCAAACGTGATGCCCTCATAGAACTCGTCAGGTTCCTGCGAGGCCACAAGCGACAGTTAACTCAGGCTAAATATGAAGCGCCATCAATTAGCAAACCTACCATGTGACCCATTGAGATACCGGCCACCTCCAACATGGCGGCATCGGCGATGCTTTTGGCCGTTTCCTTGCCGATGGCCCCGCTGCGAGATAGAAGCTCCTCCACCACCTGGTCCACCAAAAATAACATTATTTATCACATCAGCCTATCACGTGAGAGCTTGGTTCAGCGAGCATCAAAGTATTAACACTTGCATTTGGCTTTTTATTTAGCTTTATTTTCCATCCATCCGTTTTCTACACCGCTTAACCCGACTAGGGTCGCGGGCGTATGCCGAAGCCCATCCCAGCTGACTTCAGGCGAGAGGCGGGGTACACCCTGGATTGGTCGCCAGCCAATCGCAGGGCACATATCGACAAACAACCATTCACACTCACATTCATACCTATGGACAATTTAGAATGAACCTAACATGCATGTTTTTGGAATTCATGCACAGGTTTTCTATGTTGTAACTACGAAAATATTCCATTTATTAATATTGAATCCTACTTCGCAGAAATACGCTTTCGCACGTCTGGAACCAATTAACTGCGATAAACAAGGGGGACGACTGTAGTCATTAGACATTTTACAAGATTAAGAATGTTTAAAAATTACTTTAAAGCTGCCCGGAAAGTTAATAAAGTTTTTTTTTTTTTAATATATCCATGACTTCCTGTGGTACAAAAAAACAGTTTCAAAATGTCTAGTCTCACATGTCTGTATTCCTCCAGCGTTATTGTCCCATCGTTGTCCGTGTCGTGCATGTTGAATAAAACTGCAGACAAAACAAATAAGACATTTCAGTAGAGATGTACAAAGATAAATAAAAATGGAGCATTGTGATTGGTTGACAGGTTGCTAGGCGCACATCGCAGTTTCTCCCTCCTGACACTGTCCCGCTCCTCGTCCGTCATGCTGAGCGAAGGCGGCTTGAAATGGGACATGATGACCACAAACTCCTCCAGGTGGATCTCTTCCACCGAGCCCTCACCAGGTGGCACGAAGTTCCTGCAAGTAGAGGAGGACATCATAAATGTTGTAAATCCAGTCACGCTAACAGATAACTTAATCCTTTGTCATGCTCGGCATCACAACTGCACCTCCTGTCGAAGAAGGCCTCTATAATCTGTGTACGGATGGGATTCCATGCCAGATCTGGGATGGCGTTGAAGTGCTCCCTCCTGGGGAAGGAAAAAAAAACAATCAACAGCACGTTCATTTCCTATTAGACCTTCCTGCTGCTGCTGCTGTATTGTCACACAACCACGCGTGACACCTGAAGCCTGTCAGGCAAGTTTCTCCTGCCAATGTGCAGGATTTGCATAGAACAGCAGCAAGAAATCAAATAAAATCAAGGAGGAGGCTGAATAAAGACCAAAAGTACCGCAGGGTGTCTTCGTTGTGGCTCAACTGCTTGAATCTTTTGTGCAGAACTCCAATCTGCTCACAGGAGACTGCAAAGCACATGCAGAAATGTATTTAAACATGTAAAACACCTTTAGTTTGTGCCCAAGGAGCTACTGGTGGAATTATCTGTCACGGTGTGTCCAATGTTTTATTTACTGCAACACCGCGAGGTAAGTTACACCGCTTTTAACTCGCAATATGAATTATTAATCACTAAAGCACCGTGGCCACTTCATTAGCTCAAATTCTATAGCTCTGCCTCTACAATTAAAATAATATAACAACAATAATAACATGTACAATAGTATCATAAAGTGATAATAATACTTAGTTTTGATGATAGGTAGATTTCATCTTGACTAATTTTTGCAGTGGGTCCTTAATGAGTAACATATAGAAGATCTTTGACACACGTAAACATTTTGCATCTGTTTTAATTTATGACTTTAGGACTATATAAGCCATTTTGTGAGGTAAAATATTTAAGGTATGCAGAGCCCTGACTTGACAATACACAAAATAAGAAAAACAGTGAAGGAAACCGCTTGCCACCGTTGCCCTTAGCTTTCTAAAAATGTAGCACCAAAAACTACCTCGTTGAATAGCCTGCATCATGGAGTTTATTATTCTGCTTTGCAGTGGTGTAAACTGCACTGACAGCGGTTTCTAATGTTTTCGGCACCCAATTTAATTACATTAGATGCCCCAAATATGAGAATCAATCAAAACCGAGCACTGCTATCTTTTTAAAATGTTATTATAATGTGCATGTGTAACTAATGAAGCGGCCAGCGAGTGTCTGACACAATACACCACCTTAAAACCCACACAACATCATCAAGTACACTTAAATAAATCATGTTTTAGTGTTGTAAGCATACTCACAGCCCGTCTTTTCCGCCAGTTGTCTGTATTCTGCAGGACCAGATAAAGACTGCCAAGCACCCATGTTTAAGATTAAAGAAAGTCCTTCCCGGGACGGTCCACTGGACCAGGACAGGTAGATAGTGGGACCTGTCAACTATCGAGTAGAGGAGCAGGAAAGGAAGCCACGCTCAGGTGTTGGGAATCATCTGAACACTTGACACACACCACAACAGCCTTCATCTCCGCAGAGAGAAAACATTACACTTCCGCAACCAAGGCCGGTGACGTCACGGAGCAAGGCCACACCTTCGATCGTTACAGTATATCGATTTTAATTTGAAAACGTTTAAATCTTGTGTCATTTTTTTCATTTCCGTGTCTTTTTTTTTGCAGTGCTCCTTTTAAGTAAATAAATATTAACTCATACGCTCTTGAGGCTTACTTTCTAATTTGTTGCATATTTTCCTTTTTGCATTTAAAAAAAATCCAGTTCAGTTCCATTTATTTTTTATTTCTCTCAGTGTGAGTGTGTGTTTTTTTTTACAACATCAAAACCTCAGGCAAGCAAAAACTAATCCAACAAGCCAGAACATGAAGCTAGGACCTAATTAGTTACAGGTGTGTGAAATGGAGGCAGAAAAGAACCTGATTGGTTGATATATCGGAAGTAAGCAAACAAGAATGCCCTGTGCGGAAATAACAGCAATGACATGCAAACCAATCATAGAAGCAATGAAAGGGAAGGAAGTCAAGTAAAAAAAAAAAGGTAAAGTAAGCAAGAGCATATTGTACTTGTGTATGCTTTCTTACATATTATTTCAAAATGTATGTCAATAGAAACCGTCTCCACCATGCTGTAGCAATATTGAATCCTTCACTTGTAGTCCTTCAAAAACACTGAAAACCTCAGATTAAATTCAGTACAAAATCTTTTTCACATTCCTCAAAACATTAACTAGCTGATGATAATCATATTAAACATACAGTACAATAGCCAGGGAGCTATCTTTGTTATTGAGACCAAAGAACATGTCTAAAAATGCCTGCCAATTTGTGGTCTACAATGATAGTTTTATTGTGTTTTTATCACGTAAACCAGGGGTGTCAAACTCGTGCCATGGAGGGCTGAGACACTGCAGGTTTTCTTTCCAGCCAGTCACTAAAGCAGGTGATTTTAATGATCAACACCTTCAGTTTGAGTGAAGGAGCTCATCAATTAAATTACCTGCTGAAGAAACTGGTTGGAGAGAAAACCTGCAGCGTCTCGGCCCTCCATGGGACGAGTTTGACACATGTGACGTAATCAAACCTGCTACAGCTTCTCTTCATGGCCCTGTGGCGAAATACCTTTTGTTGAACAGGGTGTGGACTTGAATGTGCGAACATTTTGCAACATGTTCCAACAATGCTTAAAAAAGACATCACAAAGACTGGCACATCAAGTTGTTGTTAAGCCACATGGTGGTGGTATTTCATCAAAAAAAACAACCCACTGCTGATGAGTGTCATTTTGTTTCTTTGGAAGTTCGACTTCAATAAGTGCGAGAATGAAGGTTGAGATGTTGTATATGCGTGATGTGTGTCCATAAAAGTGTAGTTTGTGCTGTGTGTAAGACAGTTATTGTGTTGTGATGACACAAATGATACAGTACACATGTTTTTCTGTCATTGGCTTGTGGTTATGTGTTTTAGATAATAGTCTTTTTAAAGAAACCATATGTAAAAAATTGTGCCTGACTTATTTAAATGGTACACTCAACCAAAAGGAGAGTCATGGCCAGAGGTTTTGAGAATGAAGTATTACTTTGCACAAAGTTTGCTGCTTCAGTGTTTTCAGATATTTTTGTCAAGTTTTGTCATATTATAATGGCATACTGAAGTATAATTAGAAGCATTTCATACATGCCAAAGGCTTTTTATCGACAGTCACATTAAGTTTATGTAAAGAGTCAGTATCTGCAGTGTTGACCCTTCTTTTTCAGTTCACTGTGGCATGCTGCCAATTCACTTCTGGGCTAGATCCTGACTTATGGCAGCCCATTATTGCATAATCAGTACTTGGAGATTGCCAGAATTTGTATGTCCACCCGCCTCTTGAGGATTTGACTGGGGAGTTTCCTGGCCATGGGCCCAAAATGTTGATGTTTTGTTCCCCAAAGCAGTTAGTTAGCTAGGTAGGTGCTTCATCATGCCTGAAAAAGTATTGGTTTTCACCAAACTGTGCTTGGATGGTTGGAAGAAGTTGATCTCAGAGGATGTTTTGGGACCATTTTTTTTTATTCATGACTGTGTTCTTGGGCAAAATTGTGAGTGGATCCACTCCCTTGGTTGAGAAGCAACCCCACACATGAATGGTTTCAGGATGCTTTACCGTTGGAATGACACAGGACAGATGGCAGCGCTCACCTTTTCTTTTCCAGACAAGCTTTTCTGGATGCCCCAAACAATAAGAAAGGCGATTCAGCAGAGAAAAAAAAAAAGACTTAACCCCAGTCTTCAGTCGAATACCTGTATCTTTTGCAGAATACCAGTCCGTCCCTGATGTTTTTCCTGGAGAGAAGTGGTTTCTTAGCTGCCCTTCTTGACAACAGGCCGTCTTCGAAAAGTCTTTGCCTCACTGTGTGTGCAAATGCACTCACGCCTGCCTGCTCCCATTCATTCCTGAGCAAGCGCTGCATTTGTGATGCCCCAATCCCATAGATAAATCAATTTTGGGAGACAATCCATAGGCTTACTGGGCTTTCTTGGGCACCCCGAAGCCTTCTTCACAACAACTGAACATCTCTCCTTCAAGTTCTTAATGATCTGATGAATGGTTGATTGAGGTGTAATCTTACTAGCAGCAATATCCTTGCCCTTTTTGTGCTAAGCAATGATGACTGCACATGTTTCCTTGCAGGGAACCTTGGTTAACAGATGAACAACAAAGATTTCAAGCACCGCCCTCCTTGTAAAGCTGCCAGTCTGTTATTCTCACTCAATGAGGATGACCGCCTTTATCCTTGTCAACACTCTCACCTATGTTAACCAGGGAATCGCTAACATGACGTCACCTGGTTCCTTTGTGGCAGGGCTGAAAAGCAGTGGAAATATGTTTTTTTTTTTTTGGAACAAAGTTAATTTTCATGACAAAGAGGGAATTTGCAATTAATTGCCATTCAGCTTAATATTCTTCATAACATTCTGGAGAATATGCAAATAAAAACTGAGGCAGCAGACTTTGTGAAAATGAGCAGTCATTTGTTTGACCTTTTTTAATTTCTGTTTATGTTATAAAATGCTTTTTTCTGGCCCTTCTTTTACCACTGCGACTTGAAAGTAAATAAAACTAAACTTCATTACACAAGGAAACCCCCTCCAAACGAATGTTTCCTTACAGAAGCTTGAAAACTTTTCTCATGATTATTCTTCTAATCAAATCAGCTGCCATCGTTCTGTTTGCCTGTCACATATAATAAATGCACCGTGCAGATCTTAGTCAAATGATAAAATACAGATTGGCTCACAGATGTTTTGCAAAGCAGCCGCCGCTTGCCGCCGCCGACACCAACAGCTGTCACTTCCGAATCGGAAACTGTGAAGAGATCATTAAGGTTCCAGAGCTGATGTCCTGACTCTCTTTGTCCGTTCCTATGGTACTTTGAGGAGTGAAGTGCTGTATAATTTCACTTCCCTGTTTTCTCTTAGTTTCTGGTTTATTTTAGGCCTTTAGTGTGCAGTAGGCACTTTTTTTTTTTTTTGCTCTTATCTTTGGTCAAATCCTCAGATTTTTGGTTTTGTGTGCATGAGAGAAAGACATGCCGCTGTGTTCAGAGTTAAGGGTCTTATGAAAAGCACTCTTTATTAGCAGTCCACTCACAGACTGACCTAAAATGAAACTGATGAATATTTAACTTGATGGAGGCTTAGTGTTGCATAGCTTAACCCTTTGTAGCAGCGGTCCCCAATCTTTTTTGACCCATGGACCATCTCGTGTTCCCACAAATCTCCGGAAGATGGGGAGGGTCGTGCGGGGTGGGGTCCAAAATTATAGCGATCTAATGTGCCGTATTTATTATGTATTGTATGAAACTAAGATCGTAACAACATCAAAGTACAAAATGAATACAGACCCACCATCCACCAGTATGTGCCTGGAGTTTGTTTGAAAAGATTATTACGTCGCTGTTTGATGTGTGTGGTAAAAGGCAGTGTGCTAGCATGAATTAACGTGAGGTTGTGCACCAACAAATATGCACATTAGCACTCAATAACGTCATCAAAACTTACCTTTATGCATTCCCATATACTATCAGCAATTGAGATCAAATATGAGGTCTAAGAAAAATGGGGAAAAATAGCGTGGAAGAATGTAAGCGCACGCACAATGGTGCGTTCAAGGACTGAACAAAGTGGGACGGGTTGCACTCGTGATGACTGGACACCATATGATTACTTAAGTTGTATTCACATGGAGTATTTTGGTCTCATAACCTATAGCGTAGCTTCTTGCTTTTCAGCTTGTATGTACTGTATATATGTCAGCTGGAAAACAGACGGCGTTCAAGGCACTTCCAACGCTAATTAGTGCGCATGATGGCGGTCCATGTCAGGTAGTGATCATTTTTAGATTATCTGTGTGGCAGAAACTGTGCCCATTATTCAGGATTAAATCAAGAATCAAGAAAAGACCAAATGTTATCCAAGATTCATTTTATCATCACTATACGTCAATAAGGTATCGATTTCAACCATGCAATGTCTATTTCCCCTACAGCTAACAATTTCAAAATATATATAGAAGAGAAAAGGTCTCTGCAGGTTCGGAGAACGTGTCATATATTGCAGTACTATGTGATAATTGGGGGTTTTAAATGATCTTTTAATGACTTTCCTCTAAAATTAGACTCCAAATTTACCTACTTGTTAGTTTTTTAAGAAGAATTAGCAACCTTTTTATATGTGAGAGTTTGCATGAAGCAGTTGGCTGACGTTTGGTCCCCCCTCTGTGTATTCCTGTAGTATTCCATCTGAGTGATGACGCTGCAAAAAATAATATATATACACTGCTAAACAAGCTTCTTCCATATCACCTGCACTGTGTACCTGTTGGCATTTTGGCCTGCTGACTGTGCGAAGGAGCACTCTTCAATGCAAGTTTTTAAAATGACTAAGTTGAATCTAAAGCCCTCTGAGAGACAACTGAGAAAATACCACGGCAGCCGAGATTGATGCGTTTGCTCTTACACCATCAATCCGCCCACACAAGGGAAAAAACAGTTTTCCTCTTTATTTGTCCTTCAAATAAATATTGCACAATATTGTCTTTCTGGGTTTGTGCACCGAGACCATACGTGATCACACAGCACTCAGACGGCTTGAAATTGATTTGAATAAATATGGCAGGATAAAATGATGTTGCGCGTCTACATAAACCGAGGGGGAAGAGGTAGTGTAGATGTGTGGTCAAGGAGAGAGGGCAGCTGGCGCCTGCTTTGCATGCACGGGGGGCTTCAATGTGGGGCGAAGGAAGTTGACAGGGCGCCGCAGTGCCGCCTGCCTGCCTCCTCTGGCTCTTAGACAACAGATGCTCGCAAAGAGGATGAGAAGACGACGTCCTGAGGGCGCTGCAATGTCTTGCTCTTTTTTTTTTTTTTTTCCCTTTACCTGCCTGCTGCCTGTCGCTTCACTGAGCAACAGCTAGCTAGACACATGTCCGACATACACTGTGGCATCCCTGTGGATGCATGTACAATCACCCACCACAACATTAGCTACACTCGCACACTATTTTCCAACTCCAAGCTGTATGAACCTGACTGCATGTTGGATTTAAGCATATTTGGTGATGTGTGCTGATGGCTGTGGCCTAAGATCACTCTGAAAAGTCTAACATTTTCTCGACAGGGTTGCAAGAAGACACACATGAAGACTCAAAGGTGAAGCTCCCAGAAGTTGTTATCCTCCAGCTGTCATTCCGAAAGTGAAACCTCCTTAGAGTGGCCCAAAGTACGGTATGGAGTTGTATGTGGGTGCATTGGAAGACATGCTCTCATACATGTAATACATATATCCTCAAAGTACTGTATTATAATCATTAAACAAATGGCCAATGACTTGTGGCCACTGAGCTGCGAGTTTGACGTTTTGCTTGATGGCGGCCATGTTTTTCAACAATGTTTCTCAAATTTTACAGACATGGGCTTGTCAGTCCCTGAAAGGTGTGTACCAAATTCCATGTTGACTGGCTAAACACTGTTGCACAGTCAATTTTATGTAAATTATGGGGCAATTATGCAGTCAAATTTGTTTTTTTGTTGTTGTTGTTTTTTTTTTAAACTCAAAATAACAGCGTCTGTATGTAGTCTATGAATGAAAGAATTAATAGCAGAGGCAACACATTAGGGATGCATGCTTTGACAAATTTTCACCCTTTTTTGTTCAGGAGTAGAAGAGTCAGTTTACACAAACAGAACACAGTAATCCCTCGTTTATCACGGTTAATTGGTTCCAGACCCGACTGTGATAAGTGAATTTCCGCAAAGTAGGATTGCTTCTTTATCAATGGAATATTTTCGTAATAAGAACATAGAACACCCGTGTACAGTACAACATTTTAAATACGGTTTTTAACATTACAGCCCTGTGGACACCAAATAACACCCCAACTTTATACTCTTATTGCCCAACATAGTAGACATAATAACAGTACTTCCTGCGGTGGCTATTGTCTCATTAATGTAACGCTATTGACACCCCGTGACCAGTGTCGAATACTACATCAAAGTCTTCTTATGCTTGATGAAATTAATTAATTAATTTGGGTGATGAAATTATGATTAAATAAGCGCATTTTTTGAGTAGACCGTTGTCAACCACAGGGGATAATGTAGTAATTAATTTTGGTGAAAAACCATGATAGAGTGAAGCCGCGAATAACAACATGGCCCCCTTCCTCACCAGACTGAAGCCAGAGTGATGACTTTTGGCCCAACTTAAAGGGGAGTTACGGTTACGGTGAAGGTAGACAGTGTCTCGAAGGCTGCTGCACAAAAAAAGTTGATGGTTAACAGATCAAGAATGACGAGTTTCTCATTTTTGGTCCATCCAGCTCGTGTGCTAGTTCAAAGAAATGCGCACGTGTACCTAATAAAGTGCCACGGTGTGCGATGACGTTGTGAAGCCTTGCCTGTCAGCAACACCCCAAGAGTGTTTCAGCTGTCATCATGAATTGCGTGGCTGTCTGCGCTCAAAGAAAACACTCATAAATCAAATGTAGCTTCAAGATGGGGGGAGGAAGACGAAGAATCACCGTTGATTTAATGCTAATAAAACGCTTCTTCTTATGCCGCCTTTCTCGACGCTGACAGAAAGTTGAGCCTTTGTGCAATTATTTATTATAAGTGGTGCTCGATGTTCTGTCACACTGACTTGTGACAGTGACGCCTTTTTAAATAGCATTGTGGCTTATGTTTGATGTGACAGCCCTAGTTTTCAAGCCTTTCCCCACCCTTTTTGGTGTCTGTATCTTTGCTCCACATAAGTTTCTTTTCATTCGTTAAAACTTTATTAGTGGGCTAATTAAGCCAAGCGTGTGTGTGTGTTATGGTTTTATGAAGGGTCATTCTGTGTTTACAAGACTGAGCGGACGCATTCATGTACTTGCAAAGGGGTGAGTGATGATGTACGTAGCGCTCATCACTTTGGAGGTGACCCACTTCTCAAATAAAAATCAACAGGAAGTGACGAGTCCAGGATTTCAGTGGACACTCATGAAGTCCGTACATTGTTTTGGTTGTGTCACAATAGCCAAGGAGAAGTCGTGTCTAGACGAGACAAAACAATCAATATGAGAGTACACGGAGACAAAGTAAACTTACAGTCCAAGACAACGTTTGAGGTTCTGTGCCAAGGTTGTAGAAAGCTGTAGAAAGCATGATCACATTATGGCCAGGTTTTAATTGAGATTACTTAAATCCGTCAGAAGACAGACGGTGTAATTCCCTGCACTGCTTCCCCAAGCCAGATGTGCACTGTGTGGTTCCTGAAGTGTGACCTCCGGTTCTGCCCTATGGAGCCGTCCTGGTTCATCATGCTTGAGGAGAACTCCAAAGACAGGCCCAAAACACCACAGCTACCTTCTGATAATGCAAATGTCTGCCAGTTCACATCTGTGGTTGTTTTCTTGTAGACTTAAACAGAGTCATATTCATAGTTTGTACTATCTTCCGTCGTCCCTTGTGTATCACGGTTAATTGGTTCAAGACCCAACGGCGAAGTGGGATTCAATATTAATAAATTGAATATTTTTGTAGTTGGAGCATAGAAAACCTGTTTGACTTTTTTTTTCTGTTTATGACTTTTTCAATATGGCTTTTACTATTATTAGAAGTCTGTAGACATGAAATAACACCCCTACAGTCATCTTTACAGTGCTGCTATTCTTTGTTTACAACATTGCGCAACTCTTATGTGCAGGATTCGGGATCACTGCAGGGACACGAGACTGCTGCCACCTTAAGCACAGCAAGCTACCACGCTGACGAGTTTGCCTCCAATTTATTTATTCTAAACTTAAGGGTTTCAAACGTAGTGGTTTAGAAGGACAAAGTAAGAAGCCAAAAACGTACCACTACCACACGGAATGGGAGGAGAACTTGTTTTCACTCAATGGCTAACTTCATGACTGCAGTGTTAAGGTAATGTAATGTAAGGTATTGTCTCATCAATGTTTTGTGTCATTACTGACAGCTTGTGACCAGAATACCACACATGACTTGTCTTTCAATACGTTTTGACTAATAACAGGTAATAATCAGCCATAAAACAGTAATCATGTATTAATTAATACATTTTTTTTTTAACGTAATAGAGTGAGTTAGCAATTGTCGAACTGCAAAGTGGCGAGGGACGACTGCACTTTCTTTCTCAATATAATTAAATGCATTGTTTTCAATTTTAAAGTTGCCCTTTTATGCAAAATTTATATTTTAATAGAATATCCTTGAACCTCCTTCCTCGTTGACGTGATACCTGCTCTGACCCGCCCTAGCTCGAGGAGCCTGACTTGTGTGTACAGCGGACAGCTTTGTTAAAAAATAAAAATAAAAAAATCTGTAGTGTTTGCTGCTCATTTTAAAATAAAAGAAAGCCTGTGTCTTTGCAAACTGTCCATCAGTTAGGCAAAAACATGTGAGCTGCAAGTCGGATAAATATGTTTTTCTTCAGTGAATAGGCTATCCTAGCATGATGTTGCTGTTAAAACGTGAGTGTAATGTTAGCACTGTAGCTCACATAGCTATGCTCGTGTTGCTAACATTTGTGTCCCACTCCTTAATGTTGTTATTGTACGTGATATGTGCCCCTATTACGTTGGACACGTGCAGCATGACATTGTATATGTAAAAGTGGATAAAATGAACAATAGCACTTCTTGGAGACACAAAGTCTTAAGGAGAAGGTGTGAACAGTTGCACAAAACGGCGTGTTCCCAGTAGGGCTTACATTTGGGCCAACACACTTTCAAAAGACTATTGTGGGACCTATTGTGGGTATTTAAAATTGGTGAGAAATATTGTAAAAGGGACTTTTAAACAATGGTAAGAACTTTGGTGTCATTGTTCTGCAGTAATTGATAAGCGTGTAATGAGACACCCAACTCACGAGACGAGACAAGATTTTAACATTAATGTTGTTACTACTAATGTAGTAACAACAACAGTAATAATAAATACTATATCATAATAATGCAATATGTCCTTTAATTTGTCATCTTTCACCACTCGACCACTCTCTAGTCAGTTCAGCATACTGGATCATTCGTGTTGATGGGCTCATCTTGCTTGTTATTAATATTCCCACATGGGGGCCGTGGCATTTGGCTTTGGAAGCATTTTTTTCCCTCCTAACGTCTACTACATTACCTTACTTGCATTGCTGCTCACGAAGCTTCACTCTTTTGCTTTGTGTGTATGCTAGCTACCTCGCTTCCCCCCCACAGAAACAAAGCAACTGGATGACTGACGAGGTCTCTCACTGTTCTCCACTGTTCTATGCCACAGCTATGGGTGAACCCTCTCTCCTGCCTATGTGGAGGCAAGACAGGAGGAAAACAGACACGCATGCACATGGCAATATATGGAGGCCGGCAAAATGATCGAGTTCATTGTCATGTATCGTTTGATTAATTACTTTATTTATTTATTATCGCAAGACAGTTTTTTTCAGATCGAGAAATTTTATCACGTTTTAACCTTGCGAGATCTTGTGAAACAAGATCTTTTGACCCCAAGTAATTGCGAGTCAGCTCCTCATACAAAAACATGAGAAAATAAGTGTTGTCCAGCAGCGAGTCAGTGTCTACAGTTTGCCCTTAAGATGGATTGTCTTTAGTGGCTGCGATGTCTCTGCCGTATACGAGCTGCTGAAGGGCATGTGGGCCTTGCTAAGCGAATGACTCAAAGCAGTGGGTGTGCATGTTCAATCACACAGTTATTCCGCAACACAGTTATCTAAATATCATGTCCAAATATATCCGCTTTAGGCTGATTTTCATGGTGACAAAATTAAATGCAAAGGTCACTCATTATGGAGTGGATTCAGGATTCAGGTAAAGATTCAGGCTGTTAATAATATTCCAAACATGACACATTGAGATGCCATCATCGACCCTATACCCTGACGCTTACATAAATCATGTGCATAAAATGATGTGGTTGTGAAGAATTTTTCCATTCGGAGGAGCAAAAACGCTCCGTTCTTGTATGTAAACAATACACTCAGTGCGTGATGCACATATATTTTGAGCAGGAACAGCTGTTTAAACCCTGAGAGCGAGTCAAGCAGTCGATGAGGGGCGTCACAGAGGTGATTCGCTCACCCCGCAGAATAGAATATGAATATGAGATGATTGGCTGGAGGACAGTCAGCTGTAATTAGGATTTGCTAACATTCCCTGTGGCTCACATTAATTCAGTCCCCCAGACTGGCCTCATTTGATATTCATCCTTAATATTATTATTATTATTATTATTATTATTATTATTATTTGGTGCAGAAAATGTGATGTTTCCTTGACTCTGTAGAGAAGAATAACAGTAGAATTGCACACCGCTGTACGCTATACACATACTTTATCCAAAATTCAATCCCATTGTGCATTCAAAGAGCACGATAGCCTCCTTTTGACCTCAGAAAGTAAACGGCGCACGCACGTAAGCCCGTGTAGCAATGCATCACCGCGAGGCCGCAAGGTCAACAGCAGACATTTATCAGTATTTCACAGGAGTGTGACCAGGAAAAAAAGAAAATCTTCCCTATTGACATTTTGTTCATCAAGATTGATAAACGTTAAAATTCTAAACAAAGCGTATAATCTCTTATCTTGAACCATCAAATAATACTGTGATTATACTGTATTTTGAAGCAACTGAGGCAAGATGGTTAGTGCATGACTTGGTTGCAGCCAGCAGGGGTGCTAATGATTCAGTTTCAACTAGTTGGCTGTCTGAAGAAGAACAACATGACCTCCGCTACGCGGGGTTGAGCTAAGTTTGTGCACTTGGAATGTGTATATGTGTACATATGTGGAATATGTATATTGTACAACACAGCAGCAGAAACAGAACCAATGTTGCGGTAGGAAGTAAACTGCTGAGCCAGCAATAATGCCACTAACGAGTTAATTAGTAATCAACAGTATGGTAACACATGATTATCAAACAGCTGAGTATCAACATTTTAAAGCGCATACAGAGGTGGATGCTGCTGGATGCTGACCACTCATGATACTTGAAATGTAGCTACTCTTATCTTGTGGAGTTAATGGGGGAAAAAACTACATCAGGAGTTGCCTACAGCCACAACTGTTAATGTCAATGTGTTTTGACTCAGTGGTTAAATGAATGGAGCCGTTAGTTGGAGTATTTATGATAGCGCTCTTATTGGATCTTAAGCCGTAATGTTGTAGCTGGTGGTCAGTGTGTAGTTCATGGTTGACAACCACGCTGGACCTCAATAAATTGGATGCAGTGTGCCCATCCTGAAGAAATCAGGGAATTGCCTCTTCCCTCTTTTTCCTTCCTTGTGGTCAGTGCATTTTTCTTTTCTGACCCACATCTCCCCCTCCCCATCAATACTTAATGAGCAGTGTTGACATGTGTGCAAGTCGGAGCTCAGGAGCAGTCATATTACGTTATCGTTGTTTCTCTACTGTCTTTATAGCATCCAGCGAGGATGTGTCGGGTTGAGATATGAGCTGGCATCATGCTGCGCAGCGGTGGCTCTCGCCGTCATGTTTATCTGCCATGTAGCACTCAAGGTCAACCAATTGCTGATGGCTAATTCATGAGTATGAGGCTTGGGACTTGCACCCAGTATTACACCCTCCGTGGACCAGGATTGATGAGGATTTAGTGGCCGTTGTGGTTGCATGTTGTCAAACTTGATGGGGAATGTTTTGCTGTTCACTTTCTGATGATGGAAGGCTGTCAAATGTAAAGGTTAAACTTTGTAAACCATTTAATCACACCTCAAGTGTTACCTGACAAGCCTACCTGAGCTGTCCTTTACCCTTCACTGTCATTGCTTTGTGACATTTCTTGTTGTCTCAACCCTCTGTAATACATCTTTTAATTGTTTATCAGGGTCATTATCACACACAGTCACAGTTGGTGATGCCAGGGGTAGATCCATAATGGCGTATCGCTGGAGTCATCCATCACAGGAAGGCTGACGTCTAAACCCAAACAGCACATGCAGATCTTTGCTTAAGCTCTGCTAAACGACTTTCGGGATGAGGATTGGAGGAGGAGATAGCAGGGAAATAAACACAGGCCTCTTTTTATGCGGCATTAAACCCGAGACAATTAGATTTGGCTTGCAGGATTCGGGTCTGGAGGATTTTTGTCTTTAGTTCAATCTTCCATTCGTAAATATAATAATAATAATAATAATAATAATAATAATAAAGAAAACGAACAATCCCATTTCATTTCATGTACAGTACAGTAGTGTGAAAAAGTGTTTGTCCCCCTGCTTTATTCCTTATTTTTTGCATGTTTGTCACACTTAAATGTTTCAGATCATCAAACAAATTTAAGTTTAGTCAATGAAAACACAATTAAACACAAAATGCAGTTTTTAAATTACACTTTTTATTCTTAACGGAGAAAAAAAATCTGTGTGAAGAAGTGAAAAGCCTCTCATTTAAAGCATAACTTAATTGTGGTTTATCACACCTTAGTTGAAGTGGAAAAGGTTATAAAGCCATTTCTAGACTTGCTGTGATAAATGGAACCATGAATTCTGCTGTCTACAAAAAAATCTTGAAGGTCTACCTCTGAATGTCTGAAGAAAAACAAAATGAAGACTTTGCAGTGGCCTAGTCAAAGCCATGACCTGAATCCTATTGAGATGCTGTGGCATGACCTTAAAAAGGCGGTTCATGCAGGACAACCCTCCAATGTGGCTGAATTACAACAATTCTGCAAAGATGAGTGGGCCAAAATTCCTCCACAGCGCTGTAAGAGACTCATTGAAAGTAACTGCAAATGCTTGATTGCAGTTGTTGCTACTAAGGGTGGCCCAACCAGTTATTAGGCTTAGGGGGCAATCACTTTTCCACACAGGGCCATGTAGCTTTGGATTCTTTTTTTCTCCTTTTAATCATAAAAAGTTTCATTTAAAAACTGCATTTTGTGTTCAGTTGTGTTGTCACTGACTAGTACTTAAATTTCTTTGATCATCTGAAACATTTAAGTGTGACAAACCTGCAAAAAAAAAAAAAAAAAACAGGAAGGAGGCACACACTTTTTATTGTTTTACTTGTATATATGTTTTGAATACCATGTATGATGTTTTCATGTTTGTGGGAACAGTATGGTGAAGGCCTTTCTAAAATGTTATCAATTAATAATATATTGTGTATAGTTACCTATTATACAAAATGTACTTTAACATAAATGTTTGTGTTTATGACTGCCAAACATGAGAAAAATCTATGACTCACTTGTTTGCTCTTTGTGAGAAGAGGTCAGCTTTGAAGGGTTTTATGACATCATCAAGGAAAACCCCCCCTTCATGATGGACATGATACCACCACTGACCCGCCTCAAGTTGGATAAGCCTGCCCCGTGCATATGCTAACCACTTCATGAGGACAGCTTTGTAAAAAAAAGAAGGCTTCACTACACATCTTAAAATAAAGCCTGGAGTGCTGCTAACTATCAGTCAGCTCCACACATGGGCAAGTTTGATCACATTGTTTTTCTTCAACATGACATTGCTGTGAAAATGTGAGCGTAATGTTAGCACTGGAATTCATATAGCTATGCTAGTGTCGCTAATATTTCTGTCCTCCTGTTCCACTCCTTAATGTTACATTGTTGTATGTGACATGGCATCTATTTCATCTGACTGTGCAGACTTAGTGTACAGTCGTCCTTCGCCACTTTGCAGTTTGAACATATCGCCCTTAGTTATCGCGTTTTTCAAAAATTAATTAATGATTGCTGTTTAGTGGTCAACTACGGCCTATTATTAGTCAAAAATCTGCATATTTAAGCAAATTTTATGTATTCTTGGCCTAAATTAAGTATTTTCAAGCATAAAAATGGCAAAATTAACAAAAATACAAACACAGTATAAGGCATTAAAAGATGATTAAATGTTATATTCTACACTGGCCACTAGGTGTCCCAAGTACAAATACATCTGTCACGCTCTGCAGGACAGGAGCTAGCGTCTCATGTCTTGCGCTCTTATTTTGCCAGGCTGTGCCCTCTCCGGGGAGGAAGAGGCAGCCGCTTCATGCCTGGTGGCTGCGCAGCTGCGGTCAATTAACATTAGTGGCGGTTAAAAGGCCAGCGCCGTCGATTGTGCGGCGCTGGTTCATTGTTGCTATTGTTGTTGTTCCTTGCACTCTCACCGGTGCTGTTACCCAGACATTCTCCTTACCTGTTGTGACTACCTTGGACGGACCTATATTGTTTTTTTCCACAGAGCCTTCCACTCTGTCGCCTTTTATTTTTGTGCTTTTGAGTATCTGCACCATTTAAAGATCTTTTATTTGTGCACGCCATCGCCTCGTCTCTGCATACTGGGGGTCAGACACTCGACAGCCACAAACCGGATCGTGACAACATCAGACTTGATTTCTGGAACAAAAGGCTTTTATTGTAGGTTTGAATGATCTGACAACAGACACAATAATAACATAATCATCATCATAATCAGAATCAGAATGATAACACGAGCTACTGTTGTGGCCGTAATCCAGGTAAAACACACTCGTCTCAACCCCTGACTTACCCCTTACCCACACCCGGAAGACATTTATTCCAACACACACGAGCACAAGTTGTATTTATATCTTAAATGGCTTATTTCATCTGATTGTATCTACTATGTTGGTTAATATGAATGTAAAGGTGACTATAGGGGTGTTATTTGACGTCTACAGGGCTCTAATGATGTTAAAAACCGTATGTAGAAGGTTGTAAACAGGTTTTCTATGCTCTGATAATATTCCATTTATAAATAAGGAATCCTACTTAAAATTCACTTATCACAGTCGGGTCTGGAACCAATTAACCGCAATAAACAAAGGATAACTGTATATATAAAAAGTGGATAAAGTGCACAATAGCGCCTCTTAAAGACACACGGAGACAGGCGTACACAAACACAACTCATTAGCATTAACGCTATGGACACACACACACACACACACACACACACAACGGCATAACCCCCCCGTAGGGCTCACTAAAAGCACTTTTCAACTGTGTAAATTCCAGAATCAAAGCTGGATTTTGGACGATTCACTCGTGTGGGATTTATTTAAAATTGTAGAAAAAAAAACCTTTGTGTACTGTGAATGCATTATCATAAACTAATCATTGCAAAGAGACAGGAAGTGATGACAGCTGAATGTCTGAAGAGATAAAACTTTGAGCTTTATTCTTCTTATCATGTCATAGTATTTGTTATTACAGGGTATGTATGCACACAACATTTACGATAATGTTGTTTTACTTTAATATCATTACATTCAGCTGTGAAACTACAGTGTGGGATGCGTCTGGTTATGTCTTATCTGAAGTCGGCAGCTTGAACGTTTGATCCCTCTGATGTTCCATCACCTTGAAGGCATGTCGACAAAAAGATGATCATCATTCTGCTGTGTTTGCTGCTCACTCAAAAGCTTGCCTTCCCTTCCCCAATTGATGACACTGTGCTTTTTTTGGAGAGCTTGCACAGCCGACGGTGTGTGTAGGTCCCTTTGTGGCATATTCGATGTGCGTGAGTCATGAATAATTTGTCATTTTCAAGTCAAGGTGAAGAGAGTCTGTCAGACAAACCAGTAGGAGAACGACTGCAGGAGGCGGAAATAGAAAACTTTTTTGTTGACCGAGATGATTGAGTTACACAGTATTTCATCTTTGCTCAGAGAGCGAAAGCTCAGCTAGACGAGTGTCACTTGTGTGGAATAATTGCACACCTGCGGAGACCGTGTCACAGCTGGTTCCTTTGGTGGAAAGACAAGTAGACACAGGTGGGAGAACCCGAAGTGAGGGAACTGACTGGCTGGCTATGCCTTGATGAGCTACTGGTAATCTGATGGATTCTCACCAAATTGTATCTCTTTTATACTGTAGGTGATTTGATAGTGTATTTGCCATGTGATTTCACCCATTCAGAAAAGCAGGCTTTGCTACGCATGTTAAAATAAAGCCCGGAGCTCTGCCAACCATCCGTCAGTCAGTTACACACGTGGGAGCTCTTCTTCAGCAAATCGGTTAATCTGCCATGAAATGTAATTGTAAGAAAGTGTAATGTTAGCACTAGGTCACATAGCTATGCTAGTGTTGCTAACATTTGTGTCCTCCTGCCCCACTCTTTGATGTTAAATTGTTGTATGTGATATATGGCATCTACTGTATTTTGCTTGATAAGTACAGGGTTACAGTGTTGGACAGTAAACAGTGGATAAAGTGCGCTTCTCGGAGACACGCACCCTGTCAAAGAAGGAAGTGGACAAACACAGCTCATTAAAGGAAAACTGCACTTTTTAAAAAATTTTGCCCATCGTCCACAATCCTCATGTGAGACATGAACACATGTCTTTCTCTTTAAGAAAAAAAAACAGCTTGAGCTGTCTTTTTTTTCTCTTTCTCTTAAAGACGGCTATTAAAACACCTCCAACAGTGTTTTATGGTTTTAGATACATGCCGTGACCATGTCGTGACAGGTACATTCATGATGATATATAACACTTACAGTATTTTGCGTATTTTGTTCATTACCGGAACTTTCTTTCTCGGCGCATTGATTTCACATAGCAGCATAGAAACGAACACCTAGCATTAACTTACCAAACTCAAAAATAAAAAGACAACAGCACTGGCGGCATCTCGAATATGGAACTTTACCTTTTGGTAGTAGTATGAGGCATTGTGAGCGTGGCGCTGCAGGCGAATCTGAGGTAACGCTCATCGCTAGCCAGATGGTAGTTACTCTGTGTGGTATGGCGAAGTGTCAGTGCGCCAGTAATGTAGTTCAATTTGCGTAACAATGTTAATAATAATAATAATATCGTTGTAGCTTGGTTAATATGAACGTCACACTATGTAAATGGAGCGTTGTTGCCACTTAGCTGGAGACTTTTTCAGATGACTTTATAGGCGGAATAAGTAAGCCCCATACGTGCAGTAATGAGCTGTCTCTTTTTATCTGTTTTTATATCTTTAGAACGCACAGAAAAGAGAGGCATATGTGTTCATGTCTCATATAAGGATTGTGGATGATTGGCAAAATAAAAAAGTGCAGTTTTCCTTTAAAGCTGCTGTGCAGACACATAAAATGGGGTGTTCCCAGTAGGGCTTACTAAAAATACTTTTAAACTGTCTAAATTCCTGCATCAAGACCAAATTTTTCCCAACACACTTCCAGTACTACGCTGCAATTGTCTATGATTAATACAGTATTATTTTTATTTCATTCACTTACTTTCAGAAATGTAAAAAGTCCACAAAGGATGTTGCAAACCCAAACCAAATGCAAAAAAACATTTGAGAAGATTACATGAGCAGTCACGTCTGGAAAGTAATCTGGATGGGTGATGTGCACAGAGGAGATTAATATGGCACTTGCATTGACACAATAGGGGACGCACGTGAAGTGCTTTAATAGGCCTGATCTATCTCAATCAAGACAGCGACTGTCTGCGCATCAATCTTGCCGCCTCAACAGCGCACGGCAACATCTTAATTGGCAGGCGACGCAAATCACGCGCTGGTTGCATAACAAAAAACACCATTTTTATGTGAGGCTGTGTGCCCACGGAAACTGATGTGGGATTTAGTTGATTGTCGGCTCAACATTCACACGCACACGCACACACACACAGGTACAGGATGCAAATGAATGTTTTAAAATAATGCAAAACTACAATGCAACACAGGAGAAAATTAGAAGCAGATGTAATGCTTGATCCCAGAAGGGTCTCTGCATTGTTATTCATTGAATGGCATGCTTGGATTTAGAGAGTTCCACACACACACTCGCACACCCTCTCACTGCACAATATTGTCACTTAAACCAATGAGGGTGCAATGAGATGGGTTTGTTTCTGCAGATGGACACAATGTAGCAAAGATAAAGAATAATATTATTTATTGCGCTAACGACATATCATTTTGCCCTTGTATGATGTTTTGTTTGTCTTTGGCATTTCAGCAGGATTACATAAACACTGTTGGCCAAAGACACAACCTATAAAATGTTCAATTTTGTGATAAATATTTGAAAATAACAATCAAAAAGACTGCACACTCTGATATATCTCATATGATACTGCATATATGGATTTTTTTTTCCCAAAAAGATGGGTTTTGTGGTTGTTTGGTTCTTGGGGTTAAACTTATTAAAATAAATGTCGCCACAGCATCTCCATGGACATCAGAAGTATATAATCAGAAAGTAATCAGAAAGTATATAATACTGTATTACTTTATCACAACAAACATGTATCAAAAAGCTTTTTGTCGAGAAATTTCTTAATAAAATAGCATACAGAAATTTACTAACAATTGCAGACCTGATTAAAAACTGGCTTTTGACCCTTCAGACCCTTGACTGCTGTACTGCAAATTGCTGCATGTTAAAAACATAGTTAATTAGTTTTTCTGTATGTTTTATAACGTTAACCACACCTTAAAGATCCCTAGATTACCATATTGTCCTGAATAAAAGGTGAGCCCCCCTCCCAAGACCTGTTTTTGGAAAATTATTTTCAAAGTTGTATTGAATCTATTTTTAAAAAAATCCTATTTTCAATATCAGTTGCTTCATATTTCATTTTGTATGCTTCATTGATCACCATTATCTAAAAAACTGCATTTGTGGTTCCGGACCAAAAATACAAGAAGATTGTCATGAGACAGAATGTAAAGAAGATGTGCATTAAACAAGGACTTGAAAGTAAACAAAAACAACAAAAAAACAAGGACTTGAGGACTTGGGCCGCTGTTGTGACAAACTGTATTACGTGACATAACTCAAATATTCAGAAATAAAATGTCATCTCACAACACACAATGGACGATGTGGAACTGTCTTGGTTGACACGTCTCTTCAACATTACATGGAAAGCGGGAACAGCACCTCTGGGATGGGGTCACCCTTTTCGAAAAGAGTGACTCCAACTACAGGGGGATCACACTCCGTAGCCTCCCTACTTTGGAGAGAAGCGTATAACTGTTACCCGAACCTCAGCAACAGGAGGTGCAATGTGGTTTTCGTCCTGGTCGTGGAACACTAGATCAGCTGTACACCCTTGCAAGGGTACTGGAGGGTGCAAGGGCTTTGCCCAACCCGTTCACATATGCTTTGTGGACTTGGAAAAGGCATTCAACAGTGGCCAGCTGTGTTCAGCGTTTACTGGGATGGTTCACAGCTGAGTGTGAAGCTTCTGGGATGAGACTCGGGACATCCATATTTGAGGCCGTGGTTCTCAGCCGAAAAACGGTGCACCCTTCAGGTTAGGAGTGACGCCTTGCTCCAGGTGGAGGAGTTCAAGTATCTTGAATTGAAGTATCTTGTCTTGTTCACAAGTGAGAGAAGGCAGGAGCGTGGGATCCACTGAAAAGAGAACTGATCCGGAAGGCAAAGCACTCGATTTACCGTCAGTCTACGTTGCTACCCCCTCTTATGGTAATGAGCTTTGGGTAATGATTGTAAGAACGAGTTTGCAGATACAAGCGGCCGCAATCAGTTTCCTCCGTAGGGTGGTTGGACTGACCGCAAGAGAGTGTGAGGAGCTAAGTCGTCTATGAGGAGCCCAGAGTAGAGCCACTGCTCTGTCACATCGTGAAGAGACGTTTGAGGTGGCTCTGCCATCTAGTCCGGATGCCTTGTGGACTCCTCCCTAGTGAGGTGTTCCGGGCATGCCCAGCTGGGAAGAGGCCCCGTGTTCGACCTAGACACGCTGGAGGGATTATGTCTCGCAGCTGGCCTGGGAACGCCTCAGTGTCCTCCCAGTGGAGATGGAAGAGCTGGCCGGGGACAGAGAAGTCTGGCCTTCCCAACTGAGTCTGTTTGTAGGGATCCATATAAGCGGAAGAAAATGGATGAATGGATGGATGGAAATGATATCTGATGGGTTATATAGGTAGATGATTTTCATATTCTGCTGTATTTACCAGCTTACTGTATATTTCACTATAAGCTTCTACTGTACAATATACTTTTAAAGAGCACCGTAACAAGTGCAATTTTGTTTGCATTGCGCTCTTCGATGGCTCTTGCACTTCCGAACTTGCTAGCTATATCACAAAAAGACTTCGGACCCCTTATTAGATTCCAGTGACCATTTCATATTTAGCCCTATAATGTTGAGAGGGCTCCTGTTGGTGTAATTCGTTAAGGACATGCTGCTGATCCAAGGTGACAACACCGAAACAGGATGCACCAAAGCACCTGGGCCAGATTCCAACATGTCATGGTTTCATGCCCACTGGTCCATGGAGGATCTCACATTGCTGCTGTTCTGCAAGTAATGGCGCATTGTTACTGCCCAGCAGCTCTACTGGGCTGCATCTTTAATGATATCCAATCTGAGCCTTTTAAAGATGCAGAATAAAAACTGGAATGGAATTCTGGGATGCACAAACCTCTGCCACGGCCAAACAATCCTATACCTTCTTACTGGGTAGCTATCTGGATTTTGTCATTAAGATTCATGCACTAGTCATGGAAAATGTAGAGTTCAGATGAGGGTGCAGCTCTGACACCACCAGATAATCTTCACTGACCATGAGTCCTGGCACAGCATGTTTCACCACCCTCTCCTCTTGGCCCAAACACCCCCTGGAGGGTCCTGATGGCTGATGTGCTATCAGGAGCAGTGGCTTGTTCCAGAGATAACATGGCCACGGGAGAGTGGAGGCAATAAGCTGACGAGAGCCTTGAAAGGAAGTGAATAAATATTGGGCATCATCAAAAGCTCTGCTTTCCGCCAAGTTGTACACATTTTGTTTCCATTGTAAAGGCTCCTGGAATAACTAAACCTTTTTGTCCAACATTTTAATTACATTTCATTGTGGTACTGGTCACATGAATATGGGTTTGTTGTACTTGAAAATTGTTGCGAAGGTGTTACAATGGCAGCTTTTGTGCAACTTTAGAGGGGTATTTTTCCCTAAAAATTTGTAAGGAACTGGGTCTTTACAGTACTGTGGACTATAACCAAGGAAGTATTGTAACTGCACCAATTAACTTCTGTATTCAATTAACCGGAGTCTCCAGTAGTCACAGGGTGCATAGTCTACGAAAGCAAATAACTGCCAGGGTCTCGGATTAGCGCTGGGTCCAAAACAGCATTAACGGCTATGGCTGTAGGAAAT
Organism: Dunckerocampus dactyliophorus; assembly: GCF_027744805.1. Classification (NCBI taxonomy): domain Eukaryota; kingdom Metazoa; phylum Chordata; class Actinopteri; order Syngnathiformes; family Syngnathidae; genus Dunckerocampus; species Dunckerocampus dactyliophorus. The sequence goes on from NC_072835.1 coordinate 14,027,288, forward strand.
CTGTAGTAGATGTGTTTTTTTTTTAATTAACTCCAAGAGTTAATTATAGTATATAGCTGCATTTCAAGTATCATGAGTCGTCAGCATCCAGCAGCTTTACCTACCTCTGACTGCGCTTGAAAATGTTGCTAATCAGCTGCTGGTGTGAAACTCATGTGAGCATTACACTTGCCATACTGTTGTCTACATTGTGGACAGTTTGCTACTTACCGCTATTGCAACATTGGTTCTGTTGCTGTCGTGTTGCGCAATATACTCGTTAAAAAATGATTATTTCACTTTGCACGGCAATCATTCTAATAAAAATCTTTGTTATACAGTACCTATGGTTTTCTTAATTTTTTTTGGCTTTCCTTATTATTTCCGAAATCTCCGACAAAAAACGAAATGCACAAAAACTGAAGCAATTTTTCCATAGAAAAGAATGTAAATTTAATTGATCTTGTTTGACACCCAAAAATATTAACAAAAAAATACATTTTATAGAGAATAATTATAGTTTTACATGCAGAAAACAATGTGAAATGATTACCAATGACAAATGAAATGGATAAATGAATAGTTAAAATCACTTTTACCTTTTATTGAAGACTTATTGACAAAGATGGCGAGGAGTACTTTGCGATGAGTTATTTCTTGAATAGTGTTCTCACCTTCTTTATCAAATTGTTGGAACTTGCAACCTTTTTTGACCCAATGGCGGGCTATTTAGCGGTCTCCTTCAACAAAAAAATGCACCGACCAACTTGTAGGGTGCTTTGTTTTGGTCACTTGATTCTACAGAATGATGCAGGACACTGCAAAAATCTTTTGCCGTAAATTTTCGTCAAAAACCGAATCATTTGAAAACTGAGGCATGTATATGATTAGTCGCAGAAAAAAACGCCCCTCTCCAATTATTGCCTGCTTCCAATTAACGTCCGGTTCTGTTTAGTTAAATACACCTCGGTAGGCCTGTCATAACAAATTTTGCTGGATGATAATTGTCCCAAAAATTATTGACGATAAACGATATTATTGTCAACACTTTGATAAAAAAAAATTCCGTTAATGTAATGATAATATATGGCATAGTAATGCTAGTATGCCATTTCAAAAGCAACTAAAATTTCTCAAGAGCATTTAACATAACTGGAATGTCAAGAGCTTAAAATAAAGAAATAAAATACATTAAACAACATAAAACATTAAACAAAAAAAAAAGACAGGAAAAACCCCAATGAAAATAAAATGCCTCAGTCTTTTAGCAAAAATTGCACTTACATCACAATCACAATATCTCTGATTTTGAATCAATGTCACTTTCGTTGTTGTCTGGATATGGACAAAATAAAAAACGGATAAATAACCCAGAAATACTCTGAAGTTGACCTTGTGTGCGAAGCAGATGTCAGCTCATGTGCATAAACACTTCCTTGATTGACTTTTAGCAACATTGTGTGTGGAATACGCTGTTTACGTGTAATGGGGTGTAACGTTTTGTCGGAGTTTGGTCAAAGTACATGTTTTGGATGCAACAAAATGCGTCTGGTCCACAGGGAGGTTTTATACTTGGAGAATCACTGCAGCTGAAATGTACTGTAGGTTCCACCGTTTTGTATTCTTTCATTGTCTTTGTCCAAAAAATCATGTGCGCAAACGGGCTGAAATTGACATCAGATTGTCTTTTACACACAACAGGCTCGAACAAAGTAGTCGATCGTGTAGCACACGACACACACAGCTAGCGAGTGCACACTTGCTAGCGCCCCACCTCTCCGAACTGGGACAAAGAGGCTGAATGACAGGAGGGTTCACTCACTCCGTTCATTCCACGATAGAACCAGTGCGTTCAGGTGTTGTGACAGATGCACAGAGTGAAACCTCTTGTCATCCAGCCCGTTTGGTAGAGAGAGAGAGAGGAGGAAAACAAACACGCATGCACATGTCAATATATCAAGGCCAGCAAAATGATCAACTTCATTTTTATTTATGATGCGATTAATCGATTTATTGATTATCGTGACAGGCCTACGCCCCGACTACAATTAGTGTTTACAGTAATTTACGTTTGTGTCAGTTTTCTCTATACTGTGGCATAATTATTATAGCATCTTCACTGAAAATCTGAAAATATGCAGGAATCAAGTTCCTCAAAGCAATCTTCCCAAACCGCAGCTCCAAATCAAGTGATACAACTGGGGGCTGCTGTTGCTGCTGTAGCTGGGGTCCACACGGCCACGATTCTCGTCCTCCTTTTGGATGTGATAATTGAAACTGCGCAGGTGTGAAGCTCAGTGCACAGGGACTTCATTAGTAAAGAGAGAGCTTTCACCTGACCCATTTTTCGGAATACCCAGAGGGCTTCCAAGCACTTTATGACATCCCGAGTCTTTAGACACTAGGAAGAAGCGGTGATTAATTTATCGCTTTGGCACATAAATCCACAGAGGGGCTGGACTCTGGACCTTGAACCCTGAAAGGTCCACATTGGTAAGAGGTACAATGGAGTTGGAGAGCTAATGAATGACTAATTGCTGCAGGAAGATGCCAGGGAAAGAGACCTGTTTCTTCCTTTCACTGTCAACTGTGACGAAAAAGGCAAACACTGACAATGATGCGGCTTCCTTAAAAATGATCCTGCAGTTGTGTTGGATGCTTAATGAGCCTGGAGTCAACCCTCGGCACACAGACGTAACGGGTCATGAAAAGCTTATTTCACTCTGCGTCAACCAGGGAGGGCGGATTCTGATTCATGCCAAATCTGCACAGCCCCCCCATTTACATTTCAAAAGGCAGCAATCCTTCTAATTTCCATGAAATTGGGTGTATCAGCTGGGTGCCTTGGATATATGGAACACAGAATTGAGTGCCATAGAGGCGGCTGAGGACACAACACATGGGAGACAAACCTGCTTGTGGTCAGATTAATAACAAAACACCACCATGGCTAACATGGCAAGTTTTATGTTTTATTCACCAAGGATTTAGTTAATCATCTCCAATTATGGATTACCTCCAGGGGGGTCCCTAATAGTTTTAATTAAAATTGTCGTGTTTAAAAACATCAAGCCACTGTATTGCTTTTTTTGTATTTTTGTTTTTGTTTTTGTTTTTGTTTTTGTTTTTACCTCTGCTGCACTGGGATCACAGACAGCATTATGTAACTCTGTGATTCTGCTCACTTGGATCATCCTCAGATGTTTCCTGGGCAAGACAGAAGGATTTTCTTGACCTAATTCTCCCAATACACAATTCAATGTATCCGAAATGTGGGTCACCATGGCAGTCTTGTGTGGTTCAGGGCTTGCTGAATGGCTGCGACTAATACTGTATAAGATGTAGTGCAGCCAACATTGTATAGGACAAACAATGGACTGTAGTGTTCATAATTCCTACTGTGAATGGCAGAGTAGTAAGAAAAGAACTATAATGTCGACAAACTTAATTAATGATACCGTAGTGACCCGAATATAAGACGACCCTGAATATAAAATGACCCCTCTTTGGCACCCATTTTTGGGAAAAGTTAGCTAAGCACTTGTTTGCATGTTTAAAGCTCTAGACCCCGAATATAAGACAACCCGTCATTTTCAGACTGTCAGGGAAAAAAATAACATCCTATACTTAGATTGAAATGGTAATTATTAGTTGTGTCAAGGTACGCCATAGTCACGGTTGGGTAGTACAGTAATCCCTTGTTTATCACGGTTAATTGGTTCCAGACCCGATCGTGATATGTGAATTTTTGTGAAGTAGGATTCCTTATTTATAAATGAAATGTTTTCATAGCTAGAACATAGAAAACCTGTTTACGACCTTCTAAATATGTTTTTTTTAACATTATTACAGTCCTCTAGACATGAAATAACACCCCTATCGTCATCTTTATACTCATATTTCCCAATACAGTAGACATAATAAGAGTAAATAAGCCATTTTGGTCATAAATAAGACTCATGCTCATATGTGTTGCTATAAATGTGTTCCCTAGAGGAGCTGAGTGGAGGGCGAACAGGAAGTGACATCGGGGGTTCAGAGATGTGTTTTTGCATGGTGTGAGTTATGGCCGCAACGGTAGTCCGTGTTCTTATTCAGGATTATTGTGTTGGGATATAATTCAAACCTACAATAAAAGCCTGTTGTCCCGATGATCAAGTTTGGTGTGTGTCTCACCGAACACTACAGTAACATTACTCCTGGTGACCAGTGCGGAATATTACATATCATTCACAACATCTTTGAATGTGTCTTATGAGTGCCTTATATTTGTATTTAAGTTCATTTAGCCATTTTTATGCTTTCAAATGCTTAATTTAGGCAAAAAACACGTAACATTTCTTTCAGTATGCATATTTTGACTAATAATAGGCCATATCTAGCCACAAAACAGCTTAATTTATTAATAAATATATTTTTGAAAAACCGTGATAGAATGAAGCTGCAAAATTCGAATCGGTGAGAGACGACGGTACATCAGTTTTAAGGGCAAGTTTTGGTTCATGTTTGGTGTGGGAAGGAAGCAAAAAGCAAACTATAAAATTGTTTAGCTTTTGTGTAAACAGCTTGAATTACTTTTAAAATAAAACATGAAAAGCTGCAAAGTGCTTGCAAGGAGTTTTCTAATAAATGCAATTCTCAAATAAGGAATACAAAAAAAATTATTATAAATAAATAAATATAAATATAATAGTTGACAAAGTTTTTTTTTTTTTTTTTTTAGGAATGATGCAGAGAAATGCAACAGTAACAGTCTGAATAGTGTGAATTATTCTATTTTTAGGAACTTACTTATTGTCTGAAGTGCAGCATAAATAACTCTAATTTATAACCCCGTTCCCCATCTGTACTGAACAATGCCAGGACACTGGTTTCGTCTTGTCCACTTGTCTTTGTCAGTCTGCGTATTTTGCAAAGATGACAAAGGGTTCCCAAACAGCCAGGAGACTTGATGATAAAGGGTTTTCAAATTATGGCTTCTTTAGCACTATTTCTAGCCATGACTCCTATAGGCAGTTATACTTCCGGTCTCTAACTCCATGTGTACTGTGTGGGAACTCCACTTGTACCGTGCCGAATGTTTCATACAAAAAAAAAAATCACCATTAGTAATTATTATTATTATTATTATTATCAACTATCTTTCAGAGAGTGAGCATTTTATTTTTTTATAGAAGCAAAAAAATTGGTTCAGCTCAGGTATCGGCAAAGAAAAGTTAAGGGGAACATAAATGGGTCTTGGCTGAAGGGTCAGAGAAGTCGCTGAAGCAGTGACTGAAAGAACGATAAGGCCAACAAAATGATAACACACAAACGCGCCCTTGTGCAGAATTCCCGACCGTTTGAATCCAAACAATGTTTCATTTTCCAATTAAATCTCTTTCCGTCAAAGACAATGGCAAGCGGGGATGAGACAGAAAACAGCTTTAGAAAGCACAATAAAAGGGACTAAAAGAACGCAATTATACAGTGGGCGCTTGAAAAGTGATGGTTAATTTGAAAGGTCATTTATGGTAAACCTTTCATCCTCCCCCCCCCCCATATTGTAATTTAAGAGCACGAAAATACAGCTTCATTTGATCTGTCTAACATACAACAAATAGGGGCATTAAACACACTGCATCCCAGTTTTACAGCTTCTTAATGGTGACGGTGTTTTTGCAGCAGATGGGTGAAAGTGCCGAGTCAGTGTCCTTCAAAGTGTGTTTTTTGCTCTTTTTGTTTGATGAGATGTGCATCACGAGGATGTGAATACTGACCGTGATAAGCTCAGATAAATAGTGGAGAAATGTCCTCGCTCTGCAAAGATGCGATGCAGTGCCTGAGGCGGCGGGATGCTTTCTGAGAAGTGACCATTCACAAATGATGGTTTTAAAGGGATATCATTTGAAGGAGAACATTGAAAAGCTATTTATGGTAATCTTATATATTCTACAATTTTCCTTTGGTTCTTTTTGCAAGCGAAAACCTGTAGTTTGCAAAGGCATCTTTTCATCAGCAGTTCAATTTTTATTTTGATAGCAGTTCTGTGTTCCTCGGATGATTTATCTTCAGCATACTTTGTTTAATGGTCCTATAATCACAGAATGCTTTTTTGCAAGACTTCTATATGTTCTAAAAGTTCCCACTGTCCTATATTGTCTTGGATCGCTCTTCAACAAGGATTGTTAGAGTTCCTCAGAGTTGATCTTTTAAGAGCTCTGTATATCTTCCCACTTTCTGAGTGGATATATTTTTGCTATATATTTCAAGCATTCCTTGTCCCTGAGGTTCCATAAGATCCAATTGGTCTATGACATGATGGTTCTATAAAATATTCCCAGGGTCCTATATGTTCCCTTTGTACTATGTGTAACTTTTGTTTCACTTCATGAAAATACATTAAATTGCAGTTTGAATTGGAGGTAGTGCAAAATAACACGGTGTGCCAGCACAAAACAAGTGATCAGCTCAGCAACAATACGATTTTATACACAAATTCATACATTTGGAAAAAAAATTGTGTGTAAATGTTTTTCATATGTTACATCTAGGGAGTTGAATCACCATTTCCACATGGACCTGAATGAGAAGTCAAACAAGAAGTGAAAAATCAAGCGAGTCCAGTTGCTCTGATTCAACACCTAAGTTTAATAATAATAGGAGGACAGTTTCTCCTGTAGATCTATCTGCCCCTGCGTAGGCCAATTGATCGAATTGGGAATTAAACTGTACCGTCATACTGTACCTGGAAGTCTTCATTGTGGGTGGACTTTCCTCATGCCACACAACGTGAGCTTTTGCTTTATGCCGTGCTCTTCTCCAGTAGATATCCAGCTGTGTGTTGGACGGATGGTGCCTTAAGTCCACACTCAATGTCCTTCCGCTCTAGCTCAAACTTGACCAAGTCGGCTATGAACATGGCACGCACCTCGTGAAGGCGTAGCTAGCGAACAGCACAGACGCGAGGTGCGTTCATGGACATCGGGTCATATACTAGTTTTTTCTTTTTGCAAACACCCCGCAACCCACTGAAAATGGCTCAAAACACGACCCACCAGTTCAATCACTGTTGTCAAGAACGGTCATTTGAACATTCTGTTCTCAGAATTTAAATTCTGAGCTGTCAACACCATTCATAGATCACAACGTCTGTTATGACTCTTGTTTACCGTCTTGTCTTTTTTTTTTTTTTTTTCCCAAGGACATCTGAAGCATCTTTAGTACACTGCACTCTGTTGGTGATTGGCTGTCTGCTGACGCCATCAGTGGAGCAGTCTGAGGTTAAAGGGGAATGCGGGGGAAACGATGGTGTTGACCCCTCAAACTGGCCATCTGTTTAGAAAAACACACTTTGCTGATTCATCGTATTTAAAATCAGGAGCAAGGAAACTTCAGCAGCATCCATAGACTTTCTAAAAGTTTGGAAGATGCTGCCCTTCTCATTTTATCAGCCGACATGAACATCGGTTACAGTAGAGAACAACCTGAAAAACTTTTTTTTTTTGTACTTCAAAGTAATTAAAAATTGGTCAGCGAAATTGCATCGATTTGGCTTTTTAAAAGTGCTGCTGTGATTGGACTTGTAATGTGTCTTTGCAAAGATCGATATTATTATTCCTCATGTGAAGCAAAGGGATGAAAATTAAATATCAAGCATTCCGTTAAAACACTACAGTATATTTTTTGGAAGCGAATATCATCTTTGCCGTTCGTAAATGATCCAACCTTATGAAGACCTTTTAAGAGCAGCAGCTGGAGATTGGCGTTTTTCATAATTGTGCTATTGTAAACATATGTGAGACTGACCGAACACAGGACGCTGCGACCTTGCAGCAGTGGTCCCGACACCAATCTCGACATTGGATGAGATAGGGAGCCGGTACAACCAGCTTGAGTGGACAATGACTGATCGTCCAGGGAATGCTGCCTAGCATAATGCATTACCGCAACATAATTCACTTTAGTGCCGGACAAGATCCCCCTCAAACTTACAGTTAGACCTGAAGGTCATCGTTTTGGAAGCAAGGCAAGCAATCCCAGGTGTTCTTGTCAATATTTTTGAACAAAGCAAAATAGACAAAGGAAAACAATCATCCTTGACCTTGGTTACCTGCAGAATGTAGTCTAAAAAAGCAGGGCTTTTTCGATTTAATGACCACCCCTTTAATAGAACCCTGACCTCAAAAGCCAATTCAAGTGCCTCTCCTGGATAGTAATATTTTATCAGCCAAAATCCAATCAGCCCTTGCAGGAAAGCTGGGAGATTTTCTTCCAACGAACTGCCATGCATACCTTTTTTTCAGCAGAGAATTCTATCACTGAGTGTAGAGAGAGTGTGATGGCGCTGAAGGCAGATGCTTCTGTCCCTTAACGAGTCAGGCGTCAGTCCCAGGCCCAAATGACAGCATCCTTATCCTCGCCACCCATCAAGCAGCTGTCAGTCCGCTGTGCCTCATGTTCTGATTGATGCTACACCCCCGGGCGTGTAGTGGATGGGCGCCATGGCAGTATATTTGTGGTAAATGAGTTGCTGGAAGGTTTCCGCGATTGAATGTGTGGGTAAAGTTACAATCACACTTTGAGCAGGTACCAGTCCAACGAGGCTTGCGAACAAATGTGCAAATTTGGGATTATTATGATGTACAGCAGATTAGCATTGTTGTTTGGTTCTCAGAGGGATGGCGTGCAGAACTTGTGGATGGGAGTGGCATCTCAGATAAACATTAAGTTTTCCTAAATAAAAATATAACAAAAACTATAAAGTATATTAAGATGGTAAGAGAGGACACTGTGAAGTGTAGTTATAAGTTTTGACCATTAGTGGTGCCCCTGAAGTCAACCTTTCACCCTTATCTCTATTCTGAAAAAGATTTGATTGTGTACAATGGCAATGATAGTTTGATGGTCAAGGTGAGTGAATAACATTTGAATCTTAAATGTTACATTTTTCAGCAATGTTAAATAAGTCTCAGAGGTGCCAGAATAGTGTATTGCCCAAAGCCTCCCCTTGATGCTGGAATTTATTCTGTTTGAACTGCTTTTAGTAATTCTCCTGCAGCTTTAATGCAAATGAGCACTTGTCCACACCTGTCTCCAACAGAGTGTGTGGCTCCATTAAGCGTCAGAGGGGCTATCACATCCATAACATTCATGACGTCATGAAAACCTGGAGCTTTAACTTTACTTGCAGCTCTTCTCTCTCTTCTCTCTCAAAATGGGGGCTCTTTAAACATCACAATGAAGGAGCAGCTACTGTACATGTTACAGTATGTACCAGACTGCCTCTCCGGCTTATTGCTGCTCATGACTCAAACATGACATCATTTATCTAATCCAGTATGAATAATAATGTTCCTTCCTGGAGGCCAAACAAGAGGGGAAAATTTGCATTGTTGTGCATTAGAATATTGCAATATTTATGCTTTTGCGGTTTTGGTGGCTGGTGCAAGGATGACAGTCCAGCAATGCAATAGAAGCTGCAAGCACTGACTGTTTTTCAGAGAGGTTTTTTTTTTTTGCTGCTGTGATCGTGATGTCCCTCATTTTTTGGGGGGAACTGTGTCTCTGTGGGGTTCCAGGAGATGAGCGATGATAGAAACTAGTGAGGCCATTCAAGTAGAGTCCAGCTCACATTGGGCTGTGAAATGATTCCTTCAAAAGTCGATGGCTCGTGAGGAGCTGTGAGGTGGATAGGGTCAAGGTTTAGTGCGCACACGGGAGATGAAGGTTCCTCGTCTTCATCCTTGTGGGCGTGGGGGGGGTGAAGGATTTTATGGTCTGGCCTCTGTCAGTCAATCAAACATGTTTTTTGGTGCTGAGCCCTCAGCCTTGGAAGGGTCAAAGAACTTCAGATCATTAACTTTTAATAAACTATTCTTTTAAAACTAAAATGCCCATAATGATCAATATATTATTACGCCGAAAAAAAGTATTAATAATAAAATAAATAATAATATAATAAATAATAATAATAAAATGCTGCAATACTTCCAATGCTGTTGAACCCAAGGCAGAAATGTCTGATAGACCAGCCACTAACATTTTCATCCAGTCTCGTCCCGTCAACGAGCACTCACTCACGGCTTGTCACGTTTTAGTCACCAAAGAGCCATGTTTAGCTCGTCACCGTCTCATTTTTGTCATGAAAAAAGCCATTGTTGGTGAAAACAACATTGACATAGAATAAATAGGTTTATCGAGACTGCAACGACGCATGTAATAAAATGTATGCTGTTTTTCCTGTAGTTAAAAAAAGAGAACCCACCCAAACTATGCATCTATATATATATATATATATATATGTATGTGTATATATATATATAATATATGTATATGTATGTGTATATATATATATATATATATAATATATGTATATATATGTATATGTATGTGTATATATATATATAATATATGTATATATATATGTATGTATATATATATGTATATATATATATATGTATGTGTATATATAATATATATATATATATGTATGTATATATATGTATATATATATGTATATGTCTGTTATGGTCTCTCATAGTGTCTCATTTTCGCCAGCTTTTTTTTGTACCTGTTGGAATGTTTTTCTGTCTGCTGGGGTGGAAGCATGTTTCCTGATTGTGGGATGAAATGGACAAAGTGAGGACATGAGGCTGGAGATGACATAGTAGTTCTGCCCTTGCCACAACACCATAGCTTATGATCCAATGACTTTTTCTGCTTCATGTGAAAGATAAATTGGTCTGAAATTTAAAAAACACATGATATATGTGTTATGATATAACACATATATATGATATATACGTATACGTGTGTGTGTGTGTGTGTGTGTGTGTGTGTGTGTGTGTATATATATATATCTATATCTGAGCAATTTGCTATGAACTACTATTCCAAAATTGGTTCTGTTGCTGCTGTGTTGTGCAATATACTTGTTAATAAATGACAATGCGGTCAAATATATTAAAAGTATAAAAAAATTTTTTTTTGCACACACACACACACACACACACACACACACACACACACACACACACACACACACACACAGTATATGTGTGTGTGTGTGTCTGCAAAAAAAATCCTTTGTTTTTACTTTAATAACGATATATTTGACCGCATTGTCATTTATTAACAAGTATATTGCACAAGACAGCAGCAACAGAACCAATGTTGGAATAGTAGTTCATAGCAAATTGCTCAGACCACATCATTAGTTACTGACGAATGCATTGTTTACAACAGAGATGTGTTGTCGCCCGCAGTTGAGTAGCAACATTTTAAAGCGTATGCAGAGGCAGATAAAGGTGTTGGATGTTGACCACCCATGATGCTTCAAATGCAGCTACTGCAACCTTGTGGTAGACTGTGGTTAATTGAATAGAGGCGTTCATTGGCGCATTTACAGTGAGTTTTCCACCAGAGTGATGGTTATATAATAAAGCTTTACTCAGGTAAGCTATGGGACAGTTCAGGGACTGTTTTAATACATTTTTATTAGATTTTTTTTTTATTATTGTGTTCAAAGTATGAACCAATTAGATCTTACACAGGTGAAAAGGTCAGTGGTTGATATTTTTGACCAAGAGTTTTAAAATTACGTGTCTAGTGTATAATTTATGTAAAAAAATGTCAATGTGATGTCGTACAACTCTAACAAGACACTTGACTAGCCCTTGATCACTCTTGCATGACTCTGTCAGAGGATGAGGCCATTGTGTCTCCAACTAACGTGTTTTTAACAGGAAGTGTCCTCATTGATTTTGACTAACAGTGAGTTTTTATATTGATTCAACTCGTCATGCTTCTGACAGGCTTCTATGTGGGACTGACAGTTGGATGTCTTGCTAGTTTACTCTCTTCGCAGAGCCATCGGCTGATGAGGCCTGTGGAATTTGGGGAGGGGGGTTGCACCATCAATTCCTGCGGTACACCTCCCCTGGATGTGGATCAGCACCTGTAGATGTCCTCATTATGTTTTAATACATCACCTGGATATGCCATGGTGTCAAAATTCAATAAGGTGGTCCTCACAAGGCGTGAGACAATACGAATTGCACCGCTATTGGTCATGACGATGCGTGATGAATAATTCATCTGCGTTAATGACAGAGTGTGCCATCTGCCCGAGCCACAGGTAATTTAAGAAATCCATCATAATGTGTTGTCACAGATGTACATGATACAGTAACGCTGCAAAGATGTCTGGATGTCTTGTTCTCTAAGAATAATCAATACAGATCCACTTTCTGGGCTCAACTCGGCTGGATGCTGCCCAAAATTAAATGTAAGCGATGAATAAAACATCCATAGAGCTGCTTTTTTAATCACATTTTAATTGAGCGTAATTTGCCACGTGACGACATCATGACCTCCCTCAAAGAGCCAGAGCTGGCGGAGAAAAAAAACGGGGGCTTGGCCAAGGACTAGCCCGCGACACTCCCCACGAATAGGAATCGCTGTAAATGTATCAAATATTCATGAATCCCGCCACATTCCGGGTCTATGTTGTATGTGGATGTCTAATTGCCAATTAAACCCGCTGCTCCTGGGGCGCGATGGTGAAGAGGATAGTGAGCTTGTGTGTCGCCCCTTGAGGAGGAGAAGAAGCCTTTAAGTAGGACAAAATAACAGCAACTTCTGAAATGAATCCGTTCCTCAACAATAATTAAACATTTATTGTTGCGAGTGTGTCTTGAAGGGCACATGAAGGAGAAACTTAATCGAGAACGTGTGCCCTCCTGGAGACAGGAGAAGAATCCACATCCTTGATGTTCTTCTTAGAAGCCTGAGCGCTGCAAGCCATGTGATGCAAAAGTACACTTTGCAGGCCTCTTAGCATTCTCAACACGCCAAACATGCCTTGTAGGGCCGATCTCATACTTTCTACTACCAAAAAGGTCCTTGAGTCAATTACAAGTGTGATCAATAATCCCAAATGAATCTCTGACATTGTTTTGATGTACGTACCACTGATGAGATTTTTTCCCCCCTTTCCCCCTCCTTTTAAACTTATTTCTGCACTGCTAGTTTTATAGATTAGATTGCATTTGCCGCATCAGGCCGATACTGTTCCAAATTGTTTGTTTTTCAAAATGACCCGCATGATCCCTCGAGGTAGACACTGCCGACCAGACTCCGCCTCCTCTTTGTCCTCCTCCGTGGAGTGAATAATGAAGATATATAACAGTACGTGAATGTCAATGCGTATTTCTTACATCTTACAGCTGCACACATTCAAGGATTACGCTCAAGAGAAGCAGGTACAACATTGAGCTTATGTGGCTTCCAGTACCGTGTCCCTAATGTCACTAACAAGGTAAGCAAAATACCCTGCTCACTACAGACTGACATAAAGTTGCTCTTAACTAGAGGTGCTCAGTATTGGCTTTCTTCTTGGATATCAACAAATATCGATAAAGGCAAAAGTTCTTCCGTCAAGCTAATGCCAGCATAATGAATACATATATGCTTTTACTGTGATGCCACTGGATGCATTTCACAAATAAACTAAAATAAGACACATACTGCAATATGTAATTGAAGTTGTAGAAAAAGTGCCATATTAGAAACATTTTGTCTGAACAAAATAGTCATTAAAAAAGTTATGACCTATTATTATTATTATTATTATTATTAGCTGGCAAATGATTAAACATTTTAATCAAATTAATAACTATATTTTGATCCCCATTTTCCACTATGTGTGAAATATGCTCGTTTTTGCTGTATTTTATGAACAGAACGATAAGTGACAGGACAGGAATATTATTTATGCTGTAATTTCTGGTGTATAAGCCGCTACTTTTTTCTTAAACTTTGAACCTTATACCGCAGTGCAGCTAATTTATGGTCATGTTCTAATCTCGTGACATCTCCTTTACTTCAGAACTACTGCTAATTGATTAAATACTGTCAGAGAGGTAGCTTTTTCTTTGGCAGGAGCCAATCACAAGCTCTAAGGGAACTGAAGACGAGCTTATCGACCCATCGGAAATTGCAGGAGGTCATTCCTCAATATAACAGTCTGACTCACGGTGTCATCTTAGAAAGAATGCTAAAATCATCACACAGCAACTTAACACTCAAAAGGTAGCTAAGAAATATGAGTTTAGAATAAAAATCAACAACTATTTTAACTGTTTCCCTTCATACATTTCTTCCCAGCAAAGCATTTCATTGGCCATGGTTGCCAGGGCGCTGCAATGATTCATTCAGCTGCCTCTGTCCACCAGAGGGAGCCTTCCTCTGGTGAGAAAACTATTGAGAAGCGCTATTGTATAACTTAAACTTTGTACAAATTTGGTTCAACCGGAATAAGAGGATTGGCATTCACAGCTTTCACTCGCCGCTGTCTGGTAGTCACGTGAATGTCACATATACAATAGCAGTTTCAGGGAAGCCATCGGCAATTTGGAGTTATTGCGTGGATAATACATTCGATGATAGCTAACAGTAGTAGTAAAACTTCCAAGCCAAATCACTACTGTCAACTGACAACAAACATCTTATAAGGGTGTGTGTGTGTGTTATGTGGCGTGTAGCTTGCAGTGTTGGAGCAGGAAGTGAGCAGGGTATAGTTTTCGAGGGCTTGCGCCCCCATACAGTACCAGCCTTGGTTAGGCACCTTTTGAGGACTGGGCCAGGAGGACACAAAGGTCAGCAACACTAGTATAGCAAGATGAGCTACAGTGCTAACATTACAGTTACATTTAAACAGCATCCATTGCTCATAAATCAATCATACCTAATGTTTGTGTTTGACATGTCTACGTAACCTTTACTCCACTGACCCACTGACTTTTGCACATTTTTCAAAGTGTACTTTTCTGACTATATCCATCTAGACTTCCATCATCTTTGGCTCTCGACGTGTGTGTGACCTCGCTGCTTTCAGGTTTGCTGCCTGGTGTAGTTGACGCACAGCTCGCCCCGCAGGCTTAATTTGATTATGATTGGATGTATGATGGATGTCAGGACTGCGGCGGCGCAAGTGCACAGAGGCTCCCCCAGGGCTGCAGCGATCCAGCCTGTGATGGCTGCTCAGTGACCACCTTTTTCACTGGGGGTGGCTTAATTAACTTTACAGTAATGACTGTGAAACTATTGCAGCGCAGTGCATTCATCAGGACTTCTGTCTCGTAAAATTGGGAGCTTACTGTGCTCACACAGGCGTTTTAATAAACTGATATATGACCTAGCTTTTGCATTTAATGCTACTTGGGGATCTTTAAGTTGCACATTTGATAGCGGTGGCAGCTTTTAGATATGCTGCAAAGGTGCCATAGGCCTTTACAGGACGACTGCAGATGATCCCCTGGGGCAGAATTCCTTTACTTGTAACTCAGACCGTCCAGCAAATGCCACCTAAATGAAAGTCTGTGTGGAGCCTTCAGCCGCACAGACGGAGCTGCCATTTATAGTCACTGTAAATGTTCATCTTCCCTGTTTGCCCTCCTGTGTGCACCTCACGCTCCAAATTTGTACAAGATTGATTTTGAAGTATCCATAAAGAGTTCCAATTCCAACAAGCCAAGAGTCCATTTCAGCGGATTGTTGATGTTTTTAAATCAAAATGCAAATGCCCCTGCCAAATGTCCCTGTCCACACGCCCAGTGAGTGTCCCGGTCTGTTTAAAAACACATTTTGGACGCCAGTTGCTGACGTTCAGGTGCAGCAGACGGAGAATCGAATCGATCTGTAATCCTCCCTAAATCCTGGAAGAAGCCAACATTGGAACTCCACGTGCCCTCTCTTGGCGCATGACACACTTATCGCTTGTGAACCAGAGTGGAAAGACTCAAACACGGGCTTCACCGTGCATCGTTTGTGCCTTCTTTGTGAAGCGTTGCCATGTTGTTGGTGTGATTTGCACTGCACTGAACATCTCAGTGGTTTGTAAATCTGCTTTTCAACTGAAATATGTTGCGTTCTTGCAGGTTGCATTAAAAAAAAAAAAATAAAATGCACTGTCACCCCATGACTCTGGTAACATACTACTTTTCTCTTTGTTGACTGCAATTGAAGAATATTTTGCATTTTATTCAGATTTTATGTTCTCTGTCTGCTTTTTAGCCAGTTATCTGATTCCATTTACATTCATTATCGTTTTACACTGTTTACATTCATACACCATAGAGTATGAGTTATAACATGAGCATTTTTAAATGTTTAGAGGCCACCATAGTCCATACCAGTCAACTCTCTCGTTTTCCCTGGGAAACGCTTGTTTTGCCCTTCTATCCCGTAAATTTCCTGCATTTAAACTTTCATCCAAAAAAAAAAAACAAAAAAAACCTTGAGTACTAACAATAGTGATGGTATCCATGCTTGAGCAACAGCGCTGGCAGTGGCCATTTGGGTCAACCATGGGGTTGGGCATCAAGTCTTCAACGTTCCGATTCTTCCGGGGTCGTTCAAATTTTTTTATTTTGATTCCTAGTTTCAATGCCCAGTCCGCCGACCAGAAGAAATAGCCACGAACACCAACGAAGAAGATGAATAAAGGATGGAGCCACGACTGCAGGATGCAAGTTTATTCATGTACATGTACAGTATGTATTGATGTCTGTCAGCGCGTCTCTTTCAGCAAAAGTCAAGAGACCTTCTTAACCCACACAACACACTTCCAGACTTCAAAATACAAGCGATGTGCACTACATCCTGTTTGTGCTTACAAAATAAGGGTGTCATAAAAAGTAGCTTCCCACAACATTGCGGCAGCAAAGTATACTAGTGCTAATATGGTAGCTCAAGGCTCACAGCTCATAGACAAACCTTTTACAAGTTGTTTGATATTCTGCAGCCAGGTTAGTAAGTTTAAGTGCCTGCAGCTAACACATAAACAGCAGCATATGTGAAAAGGTGTTTTCATGAGCTTTTTAAAGGTAAACAAAACTCCTGTGAAAATAGCGCTGTAAGAAATTCATACTGTAATAAAGTTGTTAAAAAGTTCATATTAAAAAAAATTCACGGAAAAGTTTAGACATTTGGTTAGCGCCCTCATTTAAACCGTGCAAACTCTTACGATCCTACCTCTTAAAAACATCGGAATCGAGAATTGTGAAGAATAGGTATCGAAACAAGGAGTCGGAATCAGAAACAGAATCGTTCAAACTGAATTTTTCCCCTTATTTTCAGAGTGTTGACAGGTATACCACAGTCAAGGTGTTCAAACAACTGTCTCAAAGATTGTGCTTGGGTGGATGCTGCTGTTTGGAGTAGCACTGAGGTCAACTATTTTATGCTCACCATGTACTCGGGTAATTATTGTGTAGTAACTTCCTGTCTCCGCCTGAAGGCAACATCTTTTTGTTATCTTGAGTTGATGACTATTAAATGGACGGCAATTATTTAAGTAAATGCTTATCTTTCAGTTAATAAGTTTGAATATGAATAGTTACTTCATATGTTTCTAATGTAGTTTTATTTTTACTATTTTAAAAAGGAAGACTTCCTTAGCAGCACTTTTTTTTTAAACCGCTTACCCCCAATAAGATGCCTTGTCCTCTCTGTAGTTGAGTAAATTACAACACATTGCAACTATATTGGCATTTTTTTCTCTTTTGAAATTTCATGCTGCAAATATTTGATCCCCCTAATATAAAAACGAGTCAAAGATTGGTACATAAATTTTGAAATGTTAAATCCAGCTCACTGTTAAATTGCATTTGGACTTAGCAGCCAGACTAGAGTGCAGAAAACGATCCCATTTAAACAAGGAGTAAGTGAGAGAGAGAGAGAGAGAGAGAGAGAGCAAGTGAGTGTGTGTGCGTGCGCGTGTGTGTAAAAAGAGAGCGAGAGAGGGGCAGTGAATGAGTGGCACTCAGTCAGTGCAGTGCGTTTGTGTCAGAAAAGAAGGGGGTCGCCCGGGAATCCCTCGAAACTGTTTTTAAGGAAGAAAACCCGCCTCAAGATGCTTATTCCTCTTTTAGTGGATTGAGTCAACTCGCTGCTTTAGAGCCTTTTTCATCATTTTTTTAAGAGGATGCACAAGCCGGAGGGAAAAGTGACAAGGATCATGTCGAGATCATTTCACTAACTGTATTATTTTCCTTTACTAATATCACTTAAATGGACCATCTAGACGGAAAATAGTTGCTCCCTTTTGCTGCATTTCGGAGTTAATGGACATCATTTTTGGGAATGCATGCAAAAGCGTGCATTCTGCTATGAATTTCAACAGCAGAATGTGATATTTTCTGCGTTCTGTTCTGTCATATTCCTGCAGACATTTCCCACAAGGCGAGCTGGTGTCTGCATTGTTGCTCCATGCTGCTGCAAAGTGCGAGCTGATTCTTTACCCCCCCCGTCCCCAAAATATGCACAACGGGCGCTGAAGTTGCACAAGAAGAGGATTATTTTTAATATTTTGTGGGGAATTTAATTTGCTTGGTAGAGCCAGGAGGGAAAAGTGTGCGGAGGTGCAGCCAGACTATATGAGGATCGGCACACGGTTGTTGGTTCCCCCACGCAGAGATGCCAGTGCGCGCCGTGACCACCAGGTTCATGTACAAGGGACTGTGTACCATCCCGGATGTCCTCACCTACCGGACCCCTGTCAACCTGCCTGAGGATGAGGTGGAGGGTGAGTCTCCCTACCTGTTGGGGCTCTCTTTTGTTCACTTTTACACGAGGCCGACTGTCCGTGTGCTTGTCGTCATCATGTATGATCAGAACCTCGGATAGCTCCAGGCTGCGCACATACCCAGCGTCAATTTCGTATGTTTTGGCACAAAAACACCAACTTTAAAATTAACTAAAAGTAATTTCCTACGCTGAAGAGACAACCTGATGTAATCAAATTCAAGATTTGCATGCAAAATACAAGAGATTTATGAGTTTAGTGTATTTTATGGGCTGTATGCTCACTGGACACTTTATTAGGTATACCAGCATGATCTAAACCATCCATCCCTTTTCTATGCCGCTTGCCCTCACTAGGGTCGCGGGGGGGTATGCTGGAGCCTATCCCAGCTGACTTTGGGCGAGAGGCTGGGTACATCCTGGACTGGTTCCGGGCACATATAGACAAACAACCGTTAACACATACATTCATACCTATATGGACAATTTAGAGTCTCCAGTTCACCTAACATGCATATTTTTGGTATGCGGGAGGAAACCGGAGTACCCGAAGAAAACCCACGAGCGCACGGGGAGAACATGCAAACTCCACACAAAGATGCCCAACAGAGATTCGAGCTCAGATCTTCTCGATCTCCTGACTGTGTGGCCAACATGCTAACCACCAGGCCCGCATGATCTAATGTGATGTGTTAGAATATTCTGTCTCTAGACGGATGACTAAAAATGCATGGTAGTACACAACCACATTGTATCACAACAGGCACCTTCCAGTAGAAGTGCACTGCATCATACATTGGTTCTGAGTGTGATGCAGTGCAATCCACTGCAATCACAGTAATAAACATATTGTGAAAGGCATGCCTATAAAAGTAATCATTGTGTGAGCAATACCGTTGATTCTACTTATTGCCTCATGCAGGTGTACAGTTATTTTCCATTGAGTAGTTTATGATTACTAATGACGATTTTTACTCAAAATGCTTTTCTAAACGTCCATGCTGGTCATTATTAGCATCGTTATTACTTTTGGTTGACTTGTACTTGATATTAATGACGTTTACCAGCTGTATGTGTGTAATGTATAGCACAGGTGCAGCAGCCATGGATGATACAGAACCTTTGAGGTGGTGGCAAGTGACATTTAGCTGGGCTGAGTAGCTGCTTCTTAATGTTAATGCACCGTCACCAAAGATGGAGTGCACCATGAGCCTAGGTCCAAGTTGTTTGGGCAAGGGCTAAGGTAGAAAAAGCCATGAAACCAGGCTTAAGAGCTCCAAAGTAGGAACCTGTTGTGCATTTTAATGGACAATAACCATATGTATTTGTTGAAGATCTCTGGTGGATGAAAGCCATTAACAAGATGGACGACTTATACATTTCCAGACTTCAATTACATCCGCTCCTCTCCTCCACACTTTTTGTGTTGCTTGATGCATTGTGTTTTGTCATTAATTAACAAAAAGGGAATCAATACATGACAACGTTGCCACTGGTAAGATTTGTATGAGCTTCCGCCATTCCTCTTGCTTATAAAGCTTAAGCTATAAAAACCAAAGGTGTTGTTCTGGAAAATAGTGAGGGAAAAGTAAAGCAGACGGTGCCAGCAGATTGATTTGTTATCACAGAGTCTTTTAATGCGAAGGTATTTCAATTTGTTCTTATGTTGGAGGGTTGCATGGTGGTCTGCCCTTGCTTGGAGCCCCTCAGCTGACATTGACATTGACTGTCTGTAGTGGCAACATAAATTTGCAGCAAAAGGTTGATGACGAAAATGGAGAGAACATTAAAATGACACATGCATTGTATGTCAATTGAGGGACTTTTGTATAGTTCAGTAACGTTTAGCCACGGCTAGTAGAGCCAATAATGTCTGAGGTCAAAAGTCAAGAATGTGGTTATGATTGTGAGTGTAGCTTGCAGTGTTGCGGAACTGTACTGCACCATTCTGAGTGGGTGTTTCCACTGCAAATTGCAACCATAATAATAGCTAAATCATAATAAAAAAAACTGAGCATTGTTACCTTTTGCAAAGGCCGAATCTGAGCCTGTACTTGATTAATCTAGTCTGTCTCCGAGCCCTCCCCAAACACTTTTATCAATGCTAAAAGTTCCTCTTTTTAATTACTTCCCCTAATCATATTTATGATTTTATATACACATACACACACACACATCCAGACGGCTATGTATTGTGAGAAGCCTCATACAGTATATACACTACTGGTCACAAGTTTTAGAACACTCCAATTTCTTTGGAGAAAAAAAATCCAACCTTTTTAAGTGTTAAGATGGTCTGTCTCTCTACCATTGTTAATTCCCTTTTTTCTTTCCATTTTTGGAGCAACAAATTACTTTCTCCAGTACAGTGCTGTTCAACTGATGTTCACAAGGGTATAGTACCACAGTGTGTTCCGAACACTGTTTTTATGCAGACAGAGGAGGTAGTAAATCATCCAGAATTTGGAACACCTGTAGGAATTAGTTGCACCAGCTGCCAAGGCCCATTTTGTGGTCCCTCAAACAGGCCTTTTTGTATAATTCTGAAATACATATTATTTTTCAGTTTTGGGTAACCTTACCTTTTAACCTCTGGCACTTCACCACTTACCTTTGCACCATTTCAAGCTATTCATTGGACTTGAACTACTTGAATTTCAATCAATAACTGGAAAAATTGGGGTGTTTTAAAACTTTTGACCGGTAGGGTACATCTGCACAAAAATGCATTTTCCAGCATGCAATCTTGTTTTCAGGCAGTGGTAAATTTGGGAGGAAACTGTACTGAAGTTAAGGAAGTGTGTTAAGTTTGTTGGCCGGCTATTTTTCAGCAACATGGCCATCTTTGGACCAAAAAAAACATTTGCAATGCTAAAAAAAGAAAAAATCTACATGTTAAGATCACGGACGGAGGAGGGACTGGAGGATCTTTGGTACCACCAACCCAGGCCACCCAGTCAGAACCTAACCCAGGGATGTGTGGAGGGAGACCTGGAGGAGGGTCTTATTCAGATGCCACACAGTAAGGACTAAGCAAGTATGCAAACAAAAAGCATTTGCTGCTACTACTGTAGAGTGAAGCAATAGCTAAGCCAAAGTAGCAAGCATGAGATAATGTGGACAGATGCAGGATGGTGAAGATGGGAATACATTGTGGCGTCTGTCTGGCATGGAAGCAAGACTTAAGAAGGCCTAATCGCCAAGTGCCAACAGGTGTGAACCAGTGGCTCTCCCCAGGAACACCAAATAAGGACACCTGTCCTGTGGAGCATGACATTTAATGTACAAAATGTATCTGTGTCCCCCCACATCCTTTAGTTGTTCTTTATGCTATAGCTATACAGCAGAAGCTTTAACATGTTTTTTTGTTAACATGGAAAAGTTAGGCCAGAATTTTGCCTCGGTTTGCATACATTTTCCGGTTAGCATACAATACGGCGAGCGTCTTGTCACATTAATACATTGTGTGAGTGCAGATGTGTTATTAATGTATTTTTATCACAAATGTCCTTGTGAGCATCCTTAGCTTGCTTACAAAATGGCAGCCAGAACTGGGCGTAAGAAATGTCGCACGTCTACGATGTCATCACTGATTGACTCTCAAAAATGTCAACGCAAAACATGTTTTTATAGTTTTACAATTCTAGTTTTATATGCATAAAACAATTCTAAATGCATATAAAGGACGAATAACAGGGAGAAATGAACATTTAAGGTTACTTTTACCTTCAGCGAAGAAGTGACTGTTCCCTAATACACGATGTGGCAGCGAGAACAACACCTTTCTTCGGACACCACCTTCCTGGTTTGCCATGAGTTATTTCTTGAATTCAGTTGTGTTTCTCACCTTCTTTATCAAATGCCGGATGTTTGGAACTTTCTGTGACTCCATTGTGGGTTATTGAGGTGAGAAACACTATTGAATTCAAGCAACAACTCATGGCAAAACAGGAAGGTGGTGGTGGTTGATCTTGCTGTCACATCGTGCCTTTGGGAGCAGTCACGTCAAGAATCACGCCTTCCCGAAGGTAAAAGTAACCTTTAAATGTTCATTTATCCCTTTCAGTCATCATTTATATGGATTTATATGCATTTCAAAGTGGTTTCTGCATGTTAAACTATAATTGTAAAACTATAAAAACATGTTTGGTGTTAACATTTTTGGCTTTCTGGAAGGGATTAATTGGATTCACATGATTTCTGATTTCTTATGGGAAAATGGTCAGTGCCAAAACACACATCTCCTTTGTGTCACCTACACTTGTCATAAACTCTGATGTGTGCTCAAACAAAAGCCCATCCCTCCTCTTTCATCAGCGACAATGCAGATATTTTATGCGTGTTATGGAAATTCATGCTTTGAAATGTGGTCATAAATCAGGCAATAAATGTTGGATTGCCGTTTTGTTGCGGTACAGGTAAAAAAAAAAAAAAGGAAAAAGAATCCTATTAATGCTGCAACTCATTGTGCTAATGACCAAACTGGGTATCTCTTGAAAGCATCTATCAAACTTACAATTATTACCCGCGATAAATTGTTACACGCGCAACATGACCATCTCACCTTTTCATGGCCGCTATAAAAAGTATGCATCATGCATCGCCAGTGGGGAAAAGAAAAAAAATATCCTTTTGACTGTCAGCCTTCTTAAAAATGCTGTTTTTACATGCAAACTAATTGTACATTCAGCTCAGTCACTCACAGAATGACTGCTTTGCCAGTGTTACTGATGCCAATTGGACACATCATAAATTGTTCCTTTTAAAGGCAGCCGAGCACGTTTTACCAGTTACACTCTTGAACTCCATGGTGCTTCCCCCTTGACATATTTATACAGGAAAATCCCCACCCAAGCTTAGCCAAACTTAGACATACTCAGTGAAATTCACTAAGGATTGTAATGTATCTGATGCATCACTATATACCATAGCAAGCCCCAAAAATGCCCCCTATGGGTCATTTGTCATCTTTAATAATCAAGACCGCACTGAAAGAAAACCAACGGTGTTGCAGTGGTACCCTCATTCCCTTTCCCAACCTGCCTGTTGTTATTGTCTTTCTGCGGAGCAAAGAGACTTCCGGTTTGCTTAAGAGTAACCTTGTTTTGCTCTTTGCTAATGCTGCAGCATGTCGGTTTTACACTCGGGGTTAAAAATGCACACTTTATCTGCATTACAACGTCTTTGCAAGACAAGTAGTGTTTTTTCAAAAAAATAAAGGGGAAAAAAAACGTATTTGGTCAGTTTTATTCCCATTTATCTTCGCCTATCAGGCATTTCAAGATTCTAGTAAAAAAAAAAAAAAAGATGCTTCCACTTCTGCACTTCCTCAAAAACAACCCTTGTCAGATATGTTTTTTATCCAATCAAATTCCAGGAAGTGCACTGAGCCCAGCTCTCATCATAGTGCTAAAATTCCTTTTACTGTTTTTCCCTCTTCACTTGTTGCTAGGCAGAACTTGTAGGGCCAGTGTGTTAATTCGAGTTAGGCAATTTCTGTAAATGCTTCTATTCATTTTGAACCATTTTCTCCTATAGTGCTGCAGTATATGTGCGTGGTCTGCAAAAGCAAATAACCGTCAGGGTTTCTAAAGTATTGTAAAAAAAACATAGCATTAACATCTACTGCTGTAGACAACTTCCTGATGTAGTTTTTAATAACTCCACAAGACAGTCTTAGCTGCTTTTAAAGTATCATCAGTGGTCAGCATCCAAAAGCTTTAGCTAGGCTTTAAAATTATGCTAACCAGCTCTTGGTTGAAACGCATTTGTGTTACACTTTTTTTTTTTTTTTGTAATGAACTCATCAGCGGTATCAATTCTGTCACGACCCAAAGCTCGTGACCGTTGGAGAGCGTGGGAACATAGATCGACCGGTAAATTGAAAGCTTTGCTTTCCAGCCCAGCTCGCTCTCCACCACGACGGTCCGGAACAACAACCGCGTTACTGCAGACGCTGCGCTGATCTGCCTGTCGACCGCATGCAGGACCCCGAGATATTTGAACTCCTCCACCTGGGACAAGACCTCGCTCCCAACCCAGAGGGTGCAATCCACACTTTTTCGACTGGAAAACCAGGGCCTCGGATTTGGAGGTGCTGAATAGCATCCCAGAAGCTTCACACTCCGCTGTAAACCGCCTCAGTAAATGTTGAAGGTCACAGCCCGATGAGGCCATCAGGACCACACTGTCTGCAAATAGCAGTGAGATCCTAGGGCCTTCAAACTGGACTCAGTCGATGTGTTGGCTGCACCTAGAAATTCTGTTCATAAGAATTATGAACAGAATTGGTGACAATGAGCAGCCTTGGCAGGGGCCGACTTTCACCGGGAACAGGCTTGACTTATTGCCGCCAAAGCGAGCCAAGCTCCTGCTCTGGTTGCACAAGGACCGAATGACACGTTGTAGCGTGCCACCAATCCCGTACTGCCGGATCACCCCCCACAGGACACTGCGAGGGACCTGGTCAAATGCCTTTTCCATGTCCACAAAGCACATGTAGACCGGTTGGGGCAAACTCCCATGTACCCTCCAGTACCCTTGCAAGGGTGTAGCGCTGGTCCAGTGTTCCAGGACTAGAACGAAAACCACATTGCACCTTCTGTAGCCGTCGTTTGAATAACGTACCCTTCTTTCCAGCACTCTGGAATAGACTTTCCCAGGAAGGCTGAGGAGTGTCAATGGCTGGCAGATTCATACAAATAACGGTGTATGCCGTTGAAATGATTTGCTCCAATTGTGTGAGTGTGAAAGCTTGTCTTCCGCGTCAGACATAATGAATGTAGCTCTTTTATGCCTCTGTGTTCTTACACCAAGTCAAACTGCATGAATACATTCTTGTATATGTCCTCCATTGTTTTGTTGCTCTGTTTTTCCAAGGGGGTGTTCATTTAATAATGATTTTTGTTAAGTTCCCTCCCAGTAGCCTGCAGTTGACATGGGCGGCTCATATTTGCTGCTAGATTGTATATCCTTGACTGAACACCCGTTTATTTCTACAAATATTTGTTTTAAACAAGTGAAGGTGTGTGCTCATAGTCAAGTGTTAATGATGGGCCAAATACGGCTGATGCTGACTTTTTTCACATCTTTATTTGTTACTTTTCCATGTACTATGAATACTGGTGGTATATTTATGGTGTTTGTTGAATGATTGCACACTTACACAGTTGGAGCATTTAGAATAAGTGTTTATGAGGAAATGACCAATCAATACTTTTTTTGTTGTGAGTCAATTCTTTCTGCATTTCCCATTTTCATGAGTATTTTCGAGTTCCAACAAGATTTTAACTTCGGTTTTACTGTAAATTTTGCTTGTTGCTGCTCACTGCAAACTCAAGCGTGTCCATACTCGGCTCCACGTGACGAGGGACAGGTTCAGCAGGCACCTTTCTGCATTTTTTTGGTTGTTTCTTGAACTTTTGTCCCGTTTATGATGCACTATTTTAGTAATAACTTTTTCCGAAATCCGTATTTGAATGATTTCCGCATGCGAGAACAGCACTTGCATGTGGCGCTGACTTGTAAATGTGGCTTGTTTGACCCCTACCTGCTTGACCCCTATCTGCTTGAGCCTGTCACAACTGCAACAGGATATGACATGACAATGTGGTCAAAATAAGCTACATTTTCCTTTTCACTTTTCTCATGCACGCCAAATAATGATCAAAGTAAAAGAAACATTTTTTTTTTTATGTAATGAGTTTTCAAAGGCTGTCTCCAATTATCGCATGCTTTCAATTACTGCCTCGTTGTCTGTGGTTTGCAGTAGGCAAGTAAATGAAAGCATTCACAGTATGCACATTAATTTTACACTGCACTGTATTACATGTGAAGTTACAGCGGTGGAAAAAAACAGTGGCATATGTTGCGTGGGTATGACAGTGCACTGTATGGTCCAGATGTGAATAGGTCATCTCGTTAAAAAGGTCATGAATTTGTAATGTAGCATTGCATGTGTTTTTGTTTTACGATATCATGCATTTTTAACAGTTACAGCTGTTTGATCTCGCTCAAAAAGTCATGTTTTAGAACTCTCCTTCCGGCTGAAACAAGTAGTATGACATTCCCGGTGATATGTGGCATTAGAAATATGACATTAACTTTCCCATACCGCATGGCACTGGTCACAAAGGTCAACAGGGTCTATTTTATGTCACATAGAAGGTCAGAACACTTTCAAGCCCTCGCTCACGTTTCACGCATTTGGCTTCTCTCTTTGGTGCTGATATTTAAAATTAAAGCACCCCATCCAAAAAAGAAAATCTTTGAAGTCTCTCATCGAGGTTAATGGAACACATAATTGAAAACAAACACGCATAATCAACATCATCAATCTGTTGCTCTAACCTGTAGTGGAACTGACTATAAATATTTGAGTTCTTTTTTTAATGAATGAAAAACGGGTCCGTTCCACCAAGAAGATGGTTTATAATATCACTTTACATATTTTAATTTTGTGAGCAAAGCCTCTAGCGCAAACTCCATGGATCTAATTTAATCTCAGGCTTGAAAGTAAAGTGATTTTAGGAACTTTTGCGTCCACACTGCCACGAGTATTAGGAACCACATGTCTGCCTTTACAAAGATGGAATTGATGTAACAACATGTTCATTTATTAGAGTTGATGATGCATTGCAAAAGAATCAAATTAGTCTTAGTGGGGGTTTGTTCTGGCTCTTATTTGTCATTATTGTACAATATTAAAAACAAAAAAAAAAAGCTGACCTGACTGTGATCTGGTGACGCAATAGTTACGCTCAGCGCAGTGACTTCCCAGCATCCTGTGTCTTAATATGAGTCACCCGTCTGTATCTCTCGTTCTGAAAGATGACTTGTTGGAGTCTTCCAATCATCAAATGTAGTGTGCAACATTAAGGCGCCTCGCTGTCATATTGTTGCTGCTGCTGCAGGGAGAATGAGGAGTTAAGCGAATAAACCGCCATCAGGACATCCAGCATAAGGCATTTCATGGCCTGGTGCTGGCATTAAAGAACCAAGCTGTCATCCCCTCAAGTCGGTGCATCAGCGTCACTTATATTATTTTTCTAGCTATTTATTTCAGAACAGAAAGTTCATCATTATGAGTTTTTTTTTATAAACATTTATTTCATATTTGAATGGCTGCTTTGTATTCATTATCAAATGCATGTTTTTTGTTGCTAAATGAGTTAACCAAGTGACGTAGTTTTTGTTGCACACATGTACAGGTTCTTCCTAAATCTCCACCATGTTTGCAGGCTATCCTAATACGTTTGTCTGTCCAATCATGTCCTTGCCTGCCCTTGTGTTGTTCTACCCACCTGTGTCTGCTCTTTTATAATGTGTCTCGGTGTGTTTACTTCCCAGGCTCAGCTGGACTCTATTGTTACACCAGTTTTGACTTCATAAGTTGTTTTGTTTTGGAGGTTATGTCCTCTTTTGTGGATGGTTCTGTCTCTCCGTCACAGTCCACAGTCATTTTATTTTGGACCAGCAAGAGTTGTTTCTGTCCGTTTGTATTATCCCAATCCGCCCAGTCTGCCCTTGCGTCCTACCCAGCTGTGTCTTGTAATTAGTCTGAGTGTATTTGCCATCTCTGCCTGTCTTATCCTTGTTTTTGGTCATGTCGTTCCTGTTGTCCTTCCGGATTATTACGTCGTCTTTTGTTCCGCGTTGTCCTCCACTTGTTGACCTCCATCACCTTGATGGTGTAACATCAGTTGGTCATCATAGCAAACAATAAATAGCAAGGTGGGGGTGTATTATCTACAGCAGGGGTGTTCACGCTTTTATTCTGAAGGTTTTTAAAAATGCAGCTCGGTATCTATTGACACTCTATATAAGGTGGCGAGAACGCAACACACAGCGCAACTGCACCACATGGACATAACTATATCCGCATCTACAACCCACAAAGCATGCTGGGTAATCTGCCCTGTCTTTTCATTAAATATAAGAATTTCCACAATCTGGGTTGCCCCTTGTCATTAAGGGGTGATGGTGGGTCTTGCAGCCAAACCAATCAAGAACCACTGGCTTAGCATACTCTATATTGGCCTACGTTGGATTGGTTTTAGCATATTTAATGCACAAAATGTATCAAAGTACCCCCACATAAATGAATACCTCTATTATGCATTACACAGGGGTGAAAGTGTTTGTGTTTTTATCTGTTTCTTTGAATATTCACACTCCCCTCGGAAAAGGGAACAATCAGCAAGCCGGCAACCGCCGTGCGGGTTCAGTAAATTCATTATTTGTTACTAGCAGTGGGTCATGACATTGACTCAAGGTGGCGCTAAATGAAGATAACAACACTCCAGCCCCGGCACCACGTGTAATGTAGACAAATGTGTAGTGTGTGTGATGTGTGAGGCTCCCTTGCACACAGCATCACTGGCTGTGTCCACAGGGGGTAAAGTCAGCTGGCCTTGTGTACCTTGAGTAGCTCACATGTATCACGGCTGTGTGGCCTGTGTTTAACTTGCTGTCGTGTCGTATCCTAATGGAGGAGCGTTTCAATCACGAGGATCACATACCGCAGCCGTTCTCTACTGGTGGACCTCAAACCATAACAGAGTTCATGCGCTTCAAATGTCAGACTTTTTATTTTGAAAGGCAGGCGGCGTGCATGTGCAGTAGTGTATGTATGGTACAGTATTTATGACAGTTTTTCTTTGTTTATGTGTCGTGATGTGAGGACCATCGTTGATTTGTGCTATTTGATATTTTATGCACTTTTCATGTTTTTGTCCTCCATTTGTGAAACGTGTAATTTTGTGAAATTTTTATTTATTTATTTTTTTAAATTTATTTACTTTATGCAGGCAGTTGTCATGCTCCTGAGATAAGTGAAATATCTAACTTTGTGTACTTATTTGTGTGCACACACATGCAGTGTATATGCAATATGTGTGTTGTATACAGCATATACTGTATGTATGTGTATATACAGTATTAGGAGTGTCACATGATCTCATGCCACAAGATCTCGCGAGGTTAAAAGATGACAAGATTTCTTGTTCAGAAAAGTGTCACGTGGGCACTAGGCCTGGGACAACAATAAATTAATTAATCAAGAGTGAGCCCTTTTGTCAGTCACACAGTCTTTTTGTCTCAGTGGATGGAGGCGGGGCCGCTAGCATACACACAGTGCAGAAGAGTGTAGCCTCATGAGGAACAATGCAGTAGAATTAAACTTAGCATTGCACTGTATAACATGTTTTTAGATGTTTTCATTCTACTGTTCTTAAAAGTAATCTTGTCTCGTCTTTTTCTCGAGAGCCGAGTGTCTTGCTACTCCCCGTAGCATAAACACTCCTGATCAAAATTTTAAGGAAAATTGCGCTTAAAAAAACTTCAAGTGCAAAATACATGATAAGGTAATAAGTCCAGTCCTGTGTGCGTTTTTATCACCCCCCCTCTGTTGTGTTGAAAAGCCACATGGCGTGGGGGAGAACTCAGAAGTATAATGTCTAAATTTGTGGCCTTATTTATTATATTTTTAGATATTTTGTTGTATTTTACTCCTCGGTTCTGTAATAATGGACCCTGAAATGCACTTTGGACACGTAATTATGTGCATTTATGTTTAATAATCTGTTTTTTGAAGCAATCCTCCTTTTAAAAGTGGGTTACTACCGTGTTGGTAACCACTAGCATACAAAATATTAGCAGGTTTTGAAAAAAATAAGCGTCCTCCTTTTGCTTGCAGATGTGCAACTGCTCTTTTTAGCACTTCAAAGAGAATATAGGTATGCAGGTTGTGGAGGAGATCAGCCAAAAAAAGCGCTTGCCAAAAGGTGCACTTAATGAAAAGCACAGCGAGTGTAGCGCGTCGCCTTCTGTCACAAGCAATTGTGCTTAAAAGTCAGCCTGGCGGCTTTTTGACTCTGATCACTGATGTCTACTGCATTCTGAACAGGCAGGTCTGATGTTTGTTTTCCTCGTGGCTCAGATGAAACACAAGCTTTGAACAGCCAAAGGGGTCCATATCAATCAAACTGTGGAGAAAGCATCCAAATATTAACAATAATATATCTTTCACAAGGTTGTCCAGTGAAAACCATGAATCTCCCAAGTTTGGAGATTTGGTTTTCTTTCATGATCGTTCTTTAAAGAACTAATATTATAATAATATGAATATTTTCAAACATTGAAATGAAATTCTATTCATACAGGCAGAATTCCATGCTGTACCTAATGAGTCCTGCTACAGCAGCTTCCTTCTACCTCTCTTCTTCTATTAGAGATCCGTGAGGCGTTCAAAGTGTTCGACCGGGATGGGAATGGCTTCATCTCCAAGCAGGAGTTGGGCATGGCCATGCGTTCCTTGGGCTACATGCCCAACGAGGTGGAGTTGGAGGTCATCATCCAAAGACTGGACATGGACGGTGAGCGTCGCATGTGCTTCGTTTCATTTTGATACCAAGTCTGTGTGACATGACTGCTTTGTGTGTGTGTGTGTGTGTGTGTGTGTGTGTGTCGTCTCAGGCGACGGTCAGGTGGGGTTTGACGAGTTTGTCACATTGCTTGGTCCCAAACTGTCAGCAGCGGGGATGCCGGATAAGTTCCACGGGGCAGACTTTGACTCTGTGTTTTGGAAGGTGGGTTGGGCCACTCACACGCTATTTATCCTTAAAACATCCTCATAATGACGTATAACTCATCAACCATTTGCACAATACACTAACTCATGGGGACAACATTACAAAAAATCTAGTACACCTTATTTTGGCAATCTGGTGAGTTTAGCTTCATGATGATGATTTCCATGCATTTGCGTCCTATTATGATTGACATGCATACCAAATTATGTGTCAACCACTAAATCTGTACATTTTCACCGTGACACATGTAAATGTATGACATTTTCCAGTATGTTAAAGTTAAAGTAGAGAGTTGATTCGATTCTTTCGGTTAGAATAGAAAAACTAAATGATGCGGGGGCCATTTTAATATTCTTAGCTAGGGCTCTGAAAAGTAACGCGTTAACGGCGGTAACTAATTTATTTCATTAATTACACAAAATTGTTAGTGTAAATAACGCATGCGCACCAGAGCAAGCATGCCTCTCTGTTATGACAGCAGACGGGATCACAGTGGAGTGTCCCCACACAGACACACAGAGCCTGACGATCTTTTAGAACTTCGCTCTGACCTTATCACTCACTTTGTAACTCTTAATTCAGATGTACAATTTAAGTATGTCGGAAAATACACTGAAAATGAGTAAATTTACCTTCAATTACGTGGTGTCTTTGAACGCAACCCCTCATTGCTCATAATTACACGGTTTAAAGTGTGATCCAAATGTTGTGCTACTATTAAAGAGACTCGTGTTAGACAAATACATTTTGAGACTTGTGTGGTATCTTTTAGCTTGATGGACATGTTCAGTATATAATCCTGTCCTGTCATTTATCTTTCTGTTCATTAAATACAGTAGAAATACTGGCATATTTCAGACATAGTTGCTAATGGTGATTAATCATAATTAATTTAAAAAATTGTGATTAATCTGATTCAAATTTTTAATCATTTCACAGCTCCACTCTTAACTTTTTTTTTCATAAACGCGCTACAACTAATAAAATGTAGTCTGGGAAACTGAAAGGGACAAGCAGTTGTGTGTTGTAGAAAAATGCACAAAACAATCTTAAATGCAGTACAAAGTTGGCTGAGGGTTCATTTAATGTCCCTTTCTGTTCAATAGTCACAACATTAGACACACCTTCACGATAAAAAACAAGCAACATTTTAGCAGTTTCGATTGACATCATAAGAGAGGTTTTAATTTAAATGAATGTAAGACATTACAATGTACAGTTTATAAACTTATTAGTCATGTGCCTCGAGTAAGTGGACTGTAATGGCCACAAGAGAAACTGTAGGATTTGCAACGAAAAGTGAAACTATTCCCTGAGCACATTCCACCGGATCAACTAACAGGTGATGAAAACATGAACTTTTCTGGTGGGGTTGGGACAGATTATTGATATTGCGCTTACAGTATATCATGATAACAATAATACACTTTGACATGCGGACTGGATTATATAATGTAACATATTAGCATATCTATGATAGATGAATAAAAATACATTTTAGTTGCAGTGCACTTTACATTTGAAAGAAATGTGAAATGTGCCACACCACAGGGAAAAAAAAAATCTCAGAGCAAAGATAAAAACAAGAAATTCTAGCAAAAAACTCAAAACAAAACAAAAAACAATGAAAGCTACATAAAAATGTCCTCATAGGCCGTCAAGGATAAATATGTTTTTAACTGGCTTTTAAAAGACATTTTAAAAGATTAGCCTTTTTAGAAAATAGAACATATCAAAATGGCCCCAACGTCCTTTGCTTTAAAAAATAAAAAAAATAAAAAAATTTAGTATGCGCCCCCACTGTTCGATTCCATTCCATTTTCCTCCGCTTATCCGGGTCCGGGTCGCGGGGGCAGCAGTCTCAGTAGGGAAGCCCAGACTTCCCGGTCCCCAACCACCTCCTCCAGCTCCACCGGGAGGACACCAAGGCGTTCCCAGGCCAGCTGTGAGACATAATCCCTCCAGCGTGTCCTAGGTCTTCCCCGGGGCCTTCTCCCGGCTGGGCATGCCCGAAACACCTCACCAGGGAGGCGTCCGGGAGGCATCCGGACTAGAAGCCCGAGCCACCTCAGCTGGCTCCTCTCGATGTGAAGGAGCAGCGGCTCTACTCTGAGCTCCTCCCGGATAACCGAGCTCCTCACCCTGTCTTTTAGGGTGAGTCCCGCTACCCTACGAAGAAAACTCATTTCAGCCGCTTGTATCCACGATCTCGTTCTTTCGGTCATGACCCAAAGCTCATGACCATAGGTGAGGGTGGGAACATAGATCGAACGGTAAATTGAGAGCTTTGCCTTCCGGCTCAGCTCTCTCTTCACCACGACGGTCCGGTACAGCGACCGCATTACTGCAGACGCTGCGCCGATCCGCCTATCGACCTCACGCTCCAACCTTCCCTCACTCAGGAACAAGACCCGAGATACTTGAACTCCTCCACCTGGGGCAGGACCTCATTCCCAACCCGGAGGGAGCAATCCACCCTTTTCCGACTGAGAACCATGGCCTCGGATTTGGAGGTGCTGAGTCTCATCCCAGAAGCTTCACACTCAGATGCAAACCGTCCCAGTAAACGCTGCAGGTCACAGCCCGATGAGGCCATCAGGACCACATCGTCTGCAAATAGCAGAGATGAGATCCTAGTGCCCCCGAAGTGGACTCCCTCGACACCTTGGCTGCGCCTAGAAATTCTGTCCATGAAAATTATAAACAGAATCGGTGACAAAGGGCAGCCTTGGCGGAGGCCAACGTTCACCGGAAACAGGCTTGACTTACTGCTGGCAATGCGAACCAGGCTCCTGCTCCGGTTGTACAAGAACTGAATGGCACGTAGTAGCGTGCCACCAATCCCATACTCCCAGAGCACCCCCCACAGGACACCGCGAGGGACACGGTCGAATGCCTTTTCCAGGTCCACAAAGCACATGTAGACCGGTTGGGCAAACTCCCAAGTACCCTCCAGTACCCTTGCAAGGGTGTGGAGCTGGTCCAGTCACCCCCCCCCACTGTATTACACCCTTTTTTCATCTAGTTAGCACTTTGTTCTATTCGAATTTTGCATGTGGGGAACAATTTTGAACTGCCACTTAAGCAACCAAATATGCTTCCTTGCCCAATAAAGGCCTGCACATCAAGCATAACATTTCAACCTTAGTCAAATAATACTAATGGAACATTTCATTCTAGTGATCTGATAATAAGCTTCGCTGCTGGTTCAAAGTAAGCCAGGGATTTTCTCTCAATTCCTCCCGGTTTCCCTCAGTGCGACATGCAGAAACTGACAGTAGACGAGCTGAAGAGGCTTCTCTACGACACCTTCCGGGACCACCTCACCATGAAGGACATCGAGAACATCATCATGACTGAGGAGAGCCACCTGAACAGTCCGGAGTCCCACGTGAACATCGACAGTAGGTTCCGTCCACACCCCTCCGCTCGCCCTTCCAAGTCTCTTTAGGCTAACGTTGACCATCGTTGTGTGCATCTTTCCACAGCGAGCCCAACACAACAGGAGAAACACACGTGCGTGCGTAAAAGTTTGATCTGTGCCTTCGCCATTGCTTTCATCATCAGCGTCATGCTCATTGCTGCCAATCAGATGCTCAGAAGAGGGATGAAGTGAATGTTCACGTTACTTAGCGATAAACCAAATATTGTTTGTTTTTCTTAATGTTTCCGACATTTCACCAGCTTCTACAGTACAGAACAAGGAATCACATTACGAAAGCGAGAGACACTTCAAGGGCCGATCAGAGTTCTAACACTGTCGCAATTCACTGCAATACAAAATCAAATCTTCTCATGTCGTATTATACATAACCATATGTCTTGGCTCGAAGACAGCTGAGCTTTTTAAGGTGCAGATGCTGATTTGTTGTTTAAAAAAATATATATATTTTTTTTAATTGTTAAAAATCAACTAGACAATAATCAGGATACAAGGAAATCTGTAGTGAAATAACACATTAATAAATAAATGTGAGCCTTTTTTCAAAATAACTTGACTTTCCAAGTATTATATCGCCCCTCCGAGGATAAATGGTTGATGGTTTATCAATTACATGCTAGAATCGAATTAAATATACACTATAAATTAAGCAAAGGAAAACTGCGCTCTTTTTGGAATTTTGCCCATCATCCACAGTCTTTTTGTGAGACATGAACACACATCTTTTTCTTTTCTTTGTGTGTAAAGAGCGAAAAACAGCGAGCAGGGAGCCGCTAACAATGCACCGTAATGCTAAGCACAGCCTCCAATGCATAGCATCATCTCCCGACAGAAGAGCAGTTTCAGTGGCAGATTACTATCACTGCCCTGCTCAACCGAAAGACTTGAGCAGATCATTGCCTGTCTTGCCTTGTTTGTTTATTAATAACTTTGCCACGATTTTTGGAGAGCTGCTGGAAACGGGATTTATTCATGGAGATGAATAAAGCACTTTATCTATCATAAATCTATCTATAAAAACGGCAACAATGTTCCATTTACGTAACGTGACGTACATATTAATAACCAAGCTACAGCGACATTGTTATCGGAGGAGCTAACCCCGAAGAACTACTTTTCGGGCGTAGTGACACAGTGTCTACTGGAGTTGCTGCTAAGCTACTGGAGTTGCTGCATCGCCTATGAATTTGAATTGAATTTACCAGCTCAACGCGGAGCACAAGTCTTGTGCTGAAAGATACAACCGTCCCATCAGCATCCCAGTGCGACCATTTCACTGTGGTTGTATTCTGTCAATGAAACGTTTAGTACTAGTGCTACATGCTACCTTGCTATGAGAGTGTTTCACGGTAGCTGGATCTGCCTAGCACCCAGCAACATTATTCTCTGCCTGGGGGGTATAAGGGGAAAAAGTAGCTGGCGGCGGCTCGCAAAGTCTGCCATGATTAGCGGTAGCAAACGCTCTCTCTATGCTGCTGCTGTTGACGGAAGTAGCGTTCGTTGCTGTGGGCTCTGTTAGGAGTTCCAATAATGCTTAAAATGACCAAAATACGGCAAAATACTGTCAGTAGAAAGTGCCTGTTACTACATGGTCACAGCATGTGTAGAAGATGGAGTTTTTAGAGGTGTTTTAATAAAGGGCGAATCACATTACATTGCATTATTAGCTGCCTCTTGCTAGCAGTTGTTCAATGTTTACAACACAGAAGAGAGAGACGTGTTCTCATAAGGATTGTGGATGATGGTGTGAATGACAGGTAGGATGACGTTATTCAGTAGTTTGTAAGGGAGTGACCTCTTGCTTGTCAAATAGTGAGCCCGCAACTGCTTTTATCTACCCCTTTCTAAATGGTACAGCGGAACACGTTTATGTTGACGCCCCTCGGACCGGCTGACAGATGTTGACATGAACAGTTGTCGACATAGCCGAAACTGAAACCGAAATATGCTGTTGCGTGCACATTTACTTGTGAGTTTAGCCAGAGGCTCTTATGCAGAGATGCTGTGGTCATTTTTTGGTATGTCTTGACTACAAATGACAATAAATCTTTAGTACAGGCGCCAATCTTTCCTCCAGTGCTTTACAACTGGGTGCATTTTGTTAGTTGCTGTGGTATACTGTCATTATTTTGAAGCTTACTTTGCACTGAACAGGAAGTCTGTGTGCATGTTTTATGCTGTGTAACTAGGTAGTAATTGGTAGTTGTCTTTTTACGCTGCTTAGCGATAAAGTTAGTTATAACAATACAGACGTCCCTCGCCCCTTCGCACTTCGCGGCTTCACTGTATCACGTTATTTAAAAAATACATAAATTAATAAATCATGCTCTTTTTGTGGTTGAATACGGCTTGTTAGTAAAAAAAACAAAGCATATTTAAGAAAATGTTTACATTTATTTGGCTAAATTAAGCATTTTCAAGCATAAACATAGCTAAATGAACTCTATAAGGCATTCATCAGAAGCATTCAAAGACACTAATACTGGTCACTAGGTGTCAGTAATGTTACTGTAATGTTCAGTGAGACACACAAGCACCTGGTACAACAGGCTTTTATTGCAGGTTTGAATCATCTTACAACAGGCAGAATAATCCCTACTCCCGCTACTGTTGCGGCCGCAATCCAAACTAAAACTGAATTCTGAACCCCCAACGTCACTTCCTGTCCCTTAGCACCAGAACACATTTACAATTTTCTGTTATTATGTCTGCTCTACTGGGAAATATGAGTGTAAAGGCAACTATAGGGGTGTTATTTCATGTCTAGAGGGCTCTAATAATGTTAAAAAAAAAAAAAAAACATTTATAAGGTCGTAAACAGGTTTTCTATGCTGTAACTACAAAAGCATAGTAGACGCCTGCATGTAGAAATAAGGAATCTTATTTCACGGAAATTCACTTATCACGGTCGGGTCTGTGGGGTCCAATTAACTGATAAAAGAGGGGCTACTGTACATAAACTGTCCAATTTTTTGTACAAAATAGCAAATGTCAACGTCGACTTTTTAGTAATCAGAACACAGTGCACCAGGACTTGATGAGTTGGTCCACATAAACCAGGGGTCGGCAACCTTTGCTATCGAAAGAGCCATTTTGGCCCTTCTTATACTAAAGAAAAATAGTCTGGAGACGCAAACGTAACACGGGTTTTAGTCTTTTTAAATTGTACCCCTTACAACAACAGAACACAACAAACAAAAGTGCAGTTTGCGAGGTGTTTTTGAGTCCTTCTCGTATTAATTTGTGTAAAACGTAGCCTACTTTAATAGAATTTTTAAAAAAGCATATACTTGCAGCTTGGCACGTTTCTTGACTGGTCTAAAATAAATGTTTTTTTTCTGCAAAAAGTCATTCATCTGTGACCAGTATTGATGATAAATTATTTCTTTTTGGACGTATTCATGGTCATTTACTCTGGTGATTGCATGCTCAAGAAGCCACCTGCAGGTAATAGGCGAGGGCCGCAGACGTGCACGTGACGTATATCGTACTTGACTAATTAGAAACATTTTTAAAAATTCAATGTCGAACTGCAGGATATAAAATTAACCAAAGTAAAATAATATATATAGATAGTTTATTACAGTAACAAATAACTTTTTTTTTTCTTTTGTCACGACCAAAAGGAGCCACAGCAAGGAGGCTGAAGAGCCGCATGCGCGTGCGCACCCTACCTCTGAGAATAGACATACGGCTTGTCAACGTAAGCGGGTTCCGCTGTATTATCTCATTATTTATTCTTTTCCTTGCTCCTTTTTTTCCAGTCATGCAGGAAGTGGAACTGACACGATGAGAGATTAAACAGAAAGGCTGACCATAATGTGCTCGCCAAACAGCGAACAGGATGACGTGCACTAAAATAGTAGGAAAGACACCATATGTTTAACACCGTACTCTGCTAGAAATGAATGAGTTATTCCTGGCGGATCCTTCTCAATTCCAGTGAAAAAGGAATCAAAAGTGAGGTAAGGCTGCGCGCAAATAAACCGAAACACATGTGACATCATATTCAGTGCCATTTTTTCCTCAAAATACGCCCACACTCTGCTACAAGAAGCATATTTACTGTGAATAGACTCAATAATGACCAAGCGAACCGACGAAACTAAATGCGTACACTTGCATGTACATCCCAACTTGTAAGTAAATGTTTGTCCTGTGTGTGACTTAATAATAAGAGTCTGGATGCTGATGTCTGTATTTAAAGAAAATAATAATAATAATAATAATTATGCAACTTAACAAGTGACCACTGCGAAGAGAAAACTTGACATTTTTGTGTAAAAGTTGCTTTGAATGATCATGGGCATATCACTTTGATTGCAGTGACGCTGTGAACAATAATTTTACATATCATTCAAAAATATATATTATTATTTCAAGGTGGTTATATTTTCTTACTTGACAAGGTGACACATTCAATCCAAGGCAGATTATTTTGTAAAAAAAAATAATAATAATAATAAAAAACCCACAAATAATACAAAATATGTAAAAAAAATGTCGAAAAAATGATATATAGGTCATATCAGGTTGCTGATGTATCATTTCCAGGCATTTCTGTGTGTATATATATATATATATATATATATATAAATCATGCACTTATATTCTTACTTTCTTTAACAAATATTATATTTTTTCCTTATTATTTTTAATCACTGGAAGAAGTATCACTCTTGCAATAAAACAAATATTTACTGTAGCTCTTTTATCGACTGTATTATATGGCATCCCATTACCTCCACATGTAAACATATCATGGATGTACCGTATTATAATAGTGATTGTACCAAAGTATTGTCTTCATTTCAGTGTAATTGTCTGAAATTGTAAAAAGAAAAAAAGAATAGGATTCTGTCCGGTGCCTTTGCATTAATAGTGGTAAAAACTTTTAGACAAAAAAATGTAGTTTGATGCTGGATATCTGTTTGTAAATGATTAGCAATATATGATTATGTACGTGCATTGAAGGTGTTGTTCTATCATGCATCGACTCGACACTATCATGTAAGTGGTGTGTGAATGCATGACAGCCAATAAAAACAGGAAATAAAAAATGCACTGTTTGATCATGTGATGTCATCCCGACTCCATTTTACCCCACAGGAAATGATGGATATACGTGTTATGGTTATACAAGTGTAAAAGGAAGTGAACCACTCTATTATAAGACCTGCTCTTTGCTGTCTGGTGATGGGTGTGCCAGTGGGAGGTGAGAGAGTTAATAATTCCGTGTTTGTTGATGTGGGTGTCGTCACGTTTTTCCCCTCATTGCTGGTACCCTTCTGTGGCTGTGGAGCCCTCACAGAAAAAGCCTAGTGGAGTTCATCCTATAGATGCTCAGCAGGGAAGTTACCGTGTGTGCCTGTGAGGTGAGTCTCTTCACATAAACACAACACACTTTGTGTCATACATTGCATCCTTTCATCATCATCATTCTCACTGTAACCTTATTGTACTGAGCAGCCATGACAAAGACATGACTCATTGTTTTCCTTTGGGGAATTCTATGGTTATCATCATACTTCATCTTCGCTGGTCTTCTGATGTAGTGACATCATCATGCTCAAGTGGAAGATTCTGCATGTTTGTGAGGTGAGTCCCTCGACATTAAAAAGTACGCAGTTCAAGTTGCACATTGCATTCTTGTATGACCATTATTGTCACTTTAGCCTTATTGTACTGAGCAGCCAGCACAAGGAGACACCACTTTCCTACAATGAAGAGGTTCTACGGCAGGGATGTCCAAACGTACCACATACTGAAAAATGAAAGGATCACTTTGATATTTTGAGCGTATGCTAAAACGTTATGTATATACTGTAAAATTTATTTCAAGAAAAAAAACGGCATCTCAGTTGTGTGATATGGGAGACGAAACGTATTATTCGTATGAACTTCGGTCTTTTTTGTTTTTTACATTTTCTGATTATTTCAACTTTCTTCTTAAATAACCTTCATAAATGTAGTTTTTGTAATATTATGACTTTATTCCCATAATATTTTGACTCTATTCTCTTAACATTATAACTTTTTCCACAACCCAATATTCCAAAAATGACAACTTTTTTTTTGTTTTGTTTCTTTTTAATAAATAACTTTTTTTTCTTTAAATTCCAACTCTATGCTATTAAAATGACAGCTTTTCTCATATTATTCTCTTAAAATTGGGACTTTTTTCTTGTTAGAATACAACTTTTTTCTCTTAATTATTCTGACAAAATGAAATGTTTGTGAAATGTTTTATTTTCCAACTACAATATTTCAACTTTTTTTTGTAATTTTGACTTTATTCTCACAATATAACTTTTTCCAGAGCCGAATTTTCCAAAAATTACAACTTTATTTGTGTTTTGTTTGTTTCTCATAATATTACGACTTTTAAATAACGTCGTTTGTCTTTAATATTTCAACTTTATGCCACTGAAATGATATTTTTTTCTCATATTACAAAGTTATTCTTGTAAAATTATGACTTTTTCTTGTTAGATTACAACTTTTTTCTCTTAATATTTTCACTTGATTCTTGTAAAATTACTGCAGATTTTGTTATTTTTGCTGTTTTTTTAGTTTTCTTGTTAAATTATATTTTTAGAAAATTCCGCAGGCCAATAAAAACAACTGCAAATGACCCCGGGGCACACTCTGGGCACCCCTCTTCTACGGTTATCATCGGATTTTTCCTCTTTGCTGGTTGCCTTCTGAGGCGACATCGCAAAAAAAGCGAAAGAAAATGTCGCTGGGTGTTAATCCTCAATTGGGAGATGAGTTCATGTGCTTTCCTACAATGCAGTACGTTCCATTTACAGTACATTTGTATGGTTATTGGAAACATTTTCCACAAGAAGCCATGAAACAGAAGCCAGAAAAAGTGATTTAAGTGACTTGTGGATTTAATCCTTTAGATCATCCCTTGAAAATGTTTTGTTAGCTCTCAGCACATTTTAAAAATAAAACTAAAAAAGCAACAAGAAAAATGGGGAAAAAAGCAGTCATTTTATTATAAAAGAAAGTAGAAATCTTACAATAAAGTCATATTAATATAAAAAAATAACATTATGATAAAATCTTTTACCAGCATAGTGTTGTAATACTGTGAGTAAAAAATATATATATATATATATATATATATATATATATATATATATATATATATATATATATATATATATTCACTGTAATTTTGGCAATATTAATCACAAAACAAAGAATAAAGTTGCAATATTTGGAAAATTAGGTTTGGGGGGGGGTGTGATATTACGAGAATAAAGCCAAAATATGTGATAAAGTCACAATGTTATTTTTAAAAGTTACAATGTATTATTATATATTTGTAAACTTGAAAAACAAGAACAGCAAAAATAGAAAAATGAGTTGGTTTACAAATGTAACATATTAAAGTGGCCCTGTATCCTTTCATTTTACCGGATGTGGCCCTCGCTGGGAAAAGTTTGGACACCCCTGCTTTAGATGCTCAAGAGGAAGATCACTCCGTGTGCTTAGGAGGTGAGTCTCTTCACATACACAGCTCATTTTGTGGTGTCCATTCAATTTTTTTAGTATTATTGGCACATTATTCATATTGTACTGAGCAGCCGGGACACAAACGTGAGCACCACTTTCCTAAATGGTGGTAAGTTCCATTTCAAATTCCATGCTAATCA
The DNA here is from genome assembly GCF_027744805.1 of Dunckerocampus dactyliophorus. Lineage (NCBI taxonomy): Eukaryota > Metazoa > Chordata > Actinopteri > Syngnathiformes > Syngnathidae > Dunckerocampus > Dunckerocampus dactyliophorus. The sequence goes on from NC_072835.1 coordinate 14,069,533, forward strand.
TCACACTTCTGTGGCAGCATCACGAAATAGTAACTTATGGAGGCAATTCTTTTCAAAAATGTTGCTTCAATCCTAAATTGGTGTGTTTGATTTGGGTTCTATTGATGAAGAGTGCAAAATAAATAGACTGAGGAATAGAAAAACTATGTATTTTATTGGGAATTGTAACACCATAAATGTCCACTATTTGACACAAAAGTGTGATGATTTTTCAACCCCATTCCGTGTTGATGTTGACTTTCCAGCCGCCTGGAGGGGGAGGCACCAGCGAGGGTGGGAGGTCAGGAATGGAGAAGAGCTGTGGAGGTATATCACTGTGTGTTTCCTGGTGGTCTTCTATACTGGTCGCATCCCTGCACAGAGCAATGATTGAATGGTTCCATTCTAATTAGACAAGCATGGCGATTCAGTGTTGCGTTCCTACCCTTTGCTGATGAGGCCACTTTGCCTCTTTTCCCTCCTTGAGAGCCACTCCTCTGCAGTGGGCTCAGGCATCACAGGGTCCTCTAAGCCCTCCTTGTGCCGCCTTTCATCTATAAAAGAACCCAAAGTATTCTCTCAAAATGACTTATTTACACTCGTCTAGACAGCCAGCACTTGTATTTGTCTAACATCAATTTATTTGACAAGCAGGCGTTGTCCCAAGGTCCCCTCATATTTTTCTAATAATATAACAAGCCCCACCTGCCTCCTTTTTAGGATAAAAACACATCAACAACGTGCTTTGTCAGCTTTACTGTTTTCTTGGTACTTTTATGGTAGCGTGAACAATCATCATATATCACTGCTGTGCCTGCAATCACAATGTCAGAGTACAAATATGATTTAATAAGCAAATTAAAAGTAATAATATAAAGATATTTAATTATATTGCTATTTATTAAAAGCAAATGTTAAATAAGGTTTTAAATTATTGATTTTGAACTAAACGTAATAAATTTATAAGTACTTTTTTTTTCCCTGCTTTAAAAAAAATAAAATAAAGATATAAGTATAATAGAAAAAAATTAAAATATTTACAACATCTAGCAGTTTACAGGAAAAAATTAAGATCGAGATCATGGAAACAAAAATGATCCGTTGAGGGGTCAAGCAGTCACCATCATCACCTTTTTTTTAACTACACAGGCAAAATTTCAAGTAACATTTTAACATCCATCCCTAACAAGTGCAAGACTAACTTTATCACTGTAATATTAAAACAAATGACGACCTGTATGTATAATAGCAGAAGCCCGCACGAGTAGCTAACGCCACTTTAGAGGTGCACGTTGCCTCTTATTTTAAATAACATTTTATGTATTCTAGGACCTTTTGAGGCATTCAAATCAAAATGTTGCTGCACTTCTGTTTGAATGCTCTTTGTAACAAACTACGCCGGGTCTTTTATCATTGTAGCATGTCTACATTGTTTCTTTACAGCCAAACCTGTGGTAGGCTTTTAGTAGCTTTTTATCATTACATAAAAGACATGATCGTTGTTTATTGTCTGTGTTATTCTTGTGTGCGCAATACGACAACCAATCCTGTCGACAAAAGCAGTGTCAATTCAAATGTTTGTGTGTTGTGCGACAAATTTGCAAAAACAAGAAAACAGCGCCTTCATGCGGTCACAACCTACCTTGCACTTTTCTTTGTAAATTCATAAGCTCCACCTCAGTCATATGAGAAAACCTGCAAGATGGCCCAAAATCACAAACCCCTAAAAGCAAAAAGGACAACATTCATAAACAAACACGTTGTCATAGTTTCTATTAGTTGAATGTATTATGGTTGCTACCTCTTTGGAGAAACTTCCTGCAGGGTTTCTTTGCTTGTTCGTCCTTTAAAATATCAGAAAAGCCTACAAAAGAGGAAAACAAACAAAAATACATACTATACTATACTTACAGTATAGCATTGTGGTAGATCTATCTCACCTCTAAAATGATCAAACCATCCCTTTTTAGCCCTCTGGTGCTGAACACCGTTGAGATGCTTCTTCCTGTTGTGCATGTTGTCCTGGAAGGAGCGGTCACAGTAGTCGCAGTAGTATCTTTTACCCATGGCTCAGCTTGCTGGATGTGTCTCTTAACACAAATAACAGCAATATGTTGGCTTTTAAACACCCTGAAAGACGAAAGACGCACAATGGAATGTTAACAGGAAACGATACATAAATGTAAAATGAAGGCTATGAATGCATTATTATAACCAGAGAACAAATAACAAAGCTACTTTCATTGCTGTTTGTATATTTCGCATACACTGTCGAAGCACGACCTTCTTTCAATGTTTACTGTTTATTAGACCATATATGTGACCATATATATGACAGTAAAAATGCAATAAAATGTCACATACCTCACACAAGTCTCACTACATTAAATAAAGGTGTTTTACACCAAACCAACAGCGGCGTGTGTGCTCAACCAACGGAAGCCGTGTTGGGTCACGGATTAAAGCGGAAGTGAGTTTCGCACATGCGCAATGACTGATTTAAGGCGTCACAATATGGTGTTCTTTCTGTTTGCTGACGTTAAACACAACTCAAACGGCACAAATGACAGAAAACATGCAATTGAATTCTGAATACATCGGATAAGCCTTATTAAATCTATCAGAATGGGGTTTTAATAGCGAAGAGGGGCATTTGCTTAAGGAAGCGGAAGTTAGTCACTGCACATGCGCAAAGACTTGACTGAAGCCGTCTCAACATGGCGCTGGCAAAGACCGTGTACAATCTTCTCTTCAGGAGAACGTCCACTTTCGCCGTGACCATCATGGTTGGAGCTGTCTTCTTTGAGCGGATATTCGATCAAGGCGGCGATGCTATATTTGAGCAAATGAATCGTGGGGTAAGTCAACTTATTGCCACTAAAACAATCTGACCTTGTAGGTAGAGGGCGAAACGATGCTAACGTAGCTAAGCTACCTTGTTCGCAAATGCTAAACATAGGAAACGCTTCTATTAGTACATGTGGTGTGAGACATTAATTTAATGGATGACAACATGTTTCTCTCATGCCAGAAACTATGGAAACACATCAAGCATAACTACGAGAACAAAGACGAGTAAAGAGGGGACGCAGGCCGGTATGTCATTCGTCCACGTTCCATCGACCCTGGACTCAAATGCCGAACAACAATACAACCATGGACTGACTGTGCTCCCAAGTGAGGCGAAAATTGTGACCATACTACCCTCAAGATGGAGCAATAGACCCTTGTCACATCATGATCCATATTCCTGTCATTTGTTAATTCTTTTGTCATCCTCGCATGTTGTAAATTGTTAAATTAAACCTGTCAATGTCATACGTATTTGACTTTATTATATTAAGTAATGTTTACCAGCAAAAACCCCAAATAGTCGCAGCAAGAGAAAAATATGCTCATCTGTCAACAGCACTTAACACAGGACTGTTTTGTGAACATGGGCCAATACGAAGTCTCTGACCTCTCTTTCCAAAATTACTTGGTTGTGTTGAAGAGTCGGCTGTGAGTAACAATCAGTGTCCTGTGTTTATTTGGTGTAAGTAATCAGACAAAAGTGGTTGTCTGTGTAGCATTATAGAGTGTCCATACTGGGAGCGGAGGAAGTGTTGGAACGGGAAAAAAAACACGCATTCACAAGTCAATATATTGAGGCCAGTCAAATTATAGAGTTTGTTTTTGTTGATTGTGCGGTTAATTGATTTACTACCATGACAAGCCTACTGTATATGTACATTGTTTGAATCCTGTATAAGGACAAAGACTAAGGTGCCAGTTACTAAAACATTTATTCTTATGAACTGTACCAGTTAGTGTTCATGTTGGAACTTCTAGATACTGACTCTTGGACGTATCACAGAGTAGTAAAGTAAAATATTCATTTTTATTGATCCATCTTTTAAAACTACTCAATCCTGAAACATATCTAGCATGAATTAATGTCAGATTTAACACAAAAACACACCGAAGATCCTCAATAAATATCAGCATCCCAAAAACTGTGAAAATGCACATATCTGTACCATTCCAAACATCAACAGAGACACTGTATCATTTCAGTAGCAAGACAGTAGGAGGTGGAACATTTTATTGCATTCTTTCAATGGGAGAAAGTAGCACCATCTGGTGGATAAATATAACAAAAACTGAAGGTCAGTAGTCCAAATTGAAAAGTTAAAAGGATTATATTACGTTCAGATAAACGTGGGCTCAATAGTGGCATTTTCAATGGGATATTTTTGGTTGTGAGGAACAATCGTGTGAGTTTTTGTGTAGCGTATTTCAGGCTAATTTAAGGGACAGTGATGACGGTTCTAAAATGTTTTAAAACATGAATATCCTCTGTTAAGTTCCACCTATATTCATTCAGCATTGCCACAATGGCTTGGAAATAAAGTTTAAAAAACTCTATGGCATAAATGTCACTAGGCTCTCTTAAGGCAGCGTGGCAAGCTTTGTCTTTAAATATACTGTATCTGACATTTTGTTAGCCTTTTTACAAAAGGTTTGAATACCAATATGAACTTTGTTATTACACAGTAAAAAATAATAAATAGTGGTAATGCTGACTGCTTTATGATGTCAGCAAATGTATGGACTCCAGTTTACATTGCAAAAAGAGTCAATAAATGGCATCCGTTAACCAACCCCACAGTCTAGTAAGCCACAGATTGACCCCCAAGTCAGCCAAGAATTGTATTTCAGGCGTGAGCATCCTCTCACAGACGGTCCTCCACTTGGCATCGATATCTTTCCTCATGTTGTACCCCAGGATGGATTTTCCCCCGACGGGCTGCCAGGGTAAAAACCGTCTATCATGAATTGTCTGGGCTTCCACTGCTTCTCCACCTTCGATGCAGATGGCTTTCATCTCGGCGTTCCTCCTCCTGAGCTCTATGACTTGCCGCTTCATTCTCTCTCTCCCATATGCTTCCACCTTGGCCCAGAAGGTGTTGTTGAAGTGCTGGTAGAGCATCCAGTCGGCGCCGTTCCACCGCAAAGCCCTCTCCCTCATCTCTGGGGTCAGGAGGGTGACGGATGACCTCTTGCGAGCGTTGTGTTTAAAGTACAGGATGTCCTCCGTCGTCCAGCAGAGTGTTTCTTTGAGGAGGATGAGGGACTCCTCAAAGTGTTCTGCAATGAGAACCAGATGAAACCTTGTGGACAAATCCAAAATGGACTCCATCACTTTTGCATCCTCAGGCTCCAGGTTGTTATCCAAACCAAAGTCGAAAAAGAGCAAGTTCCTCAGGTAGAATGAGTTGTAGGCATCCACGCTGTAGTATTCCCAAGGGCTCTCGAGGAACGCCGCCATTTTGTTCTCCGCGGCGATCCTCCACGTGAAGGGAACCGCTCTGTGGTAGTAGTGGAAGGACGACTCGAAGAGGTCGGCCGGGTTGCGTAAGATGGTGACGTAGACAGCATCGGGAGGTAACAGCTTGGCCACCTCTTGGCGTTGGAAGCGCATGTGGTTGCACAGGATGTTGAAGCACTCGCCAGGCTGGTAGCCCTTCACCTGGGAGCACCGGAATGGTGACGGGTAGAAGAAGTCGTTGCGTCCGTCGGGGAAGGCGAACTTCAGCTGGTGCTTTTGCCCAAAGCGGAAAAGGATGTTCAGGAGCGTGCTGCTGGCCGTTTTGTGCGTCTTCATGAACATGATGTTTCCCACAGGGGAGCACTCGCCTGTTTGGACGCTTCCAGAAGGTCTTGTCAGGTTTTTACCGAGCACATTGAGGGCACAGGTTTCTTCTTGGAGGCCGTTTTGGCTCAGCACTTTCACGCAGTATAGCACCAGCATGATGTTGGCCAATAGAAACCACAGGAAGAGGTTTCGAATTACAGCTGTGCACTTGAGTTTTCCTGTGACGACCAACATTCTGAGAACACACGAATATCATCATTAAATAATTACAGTGGATCCCTGCACATATCCTACCCAGCATTCACAGCCTCTCTAATTCAAAGATTTTTGGTCAAAAAACATCTTATTCACCCTAAGCCAGTAATCATTGATAAATATGTGCTAATAGAGGTAAATATACATCATTTACAGAGTGATTTTACTGCCTACAGGAGAGCGGGGGAAATGCTTTATAATATCAGCGTGCAAATAGGGTGGATGGTGGCGTTCCGGAATGACGACAATGAGAAGAGATAAACTTGCTATGGTAAGAATTTTTCATCACAGCTCGAAAGTTCAGAGTGAGGTTGTCAAGCTGCCACGTGCTTTTAGGAATGGCCCTGCGGATAAAAACGTGACTGCTTCCATCTTAAAGCTGCAGAATGTCACCGGCCCAAGAATACTTCCCCAAAAAATATAAGAACAGCACCACCGGTTCGCATGTGTTCCCAATAGTGGTTGAAAGGAACAGATTGTACAAAAATGTCTGTGTTTTTCACAATTACGAGTTAAAATGCATATAAATTGGCATAATTCAGGCCGAATAAGATGAGTCGTCACTCGCTGCTGTCTGGTATTCCGCACACACAACAGCAGTCTCGGAGAGGCGAGCAACAACTGGCAGTCAGTGTTGTTATGATAGGCTATACAGTCATTTATAGCTAATATTAGTAGCTAAACTTAGCCAAATCGCTATCATTAGCTGACAACAAACATAACTAGTGCACGTGTTACCTCGAGCATAGTTTACGTGCTCCAAGCACGAAAAGGACGGCCAGTACGTTTAAACATGACCGCCCTCCAAGCAGCCGCTGGCTGTGACATCCAGCAGCTTTAAGTCAGTGTGGATATGCGCCCCCTGTGGTTTAATGGAGTATTACAGCAACAAATTCTTTTTATACTTTGTCCAACTGAAATCATTTTTTTCATCACATGTCAAGAAAAAGTGAACAATCTAAATAAGAGAAGATTTTATTTGTTGTCACATGCCAACATGCGTAATGATGAGTCATTTTAGTGTATTTGTGACGGGATTGGGATGATAGACCAAAGTCAGGAGCGATGCAACACATGAAGAAAACTGTTGAGCCCACTTAACCCTCATGTTTACCCTTAAACATATTTATATTTTTTAAGCTGACTTAAAAAAAAACCCAGAAGGGATGGGAATGGAGTCACGTTTCAGACGTTGTAAGTCTTGGACTGACTTTACGGAGAATTCTTTTTAAATGACGAATAAAAACTTCAAAAGAACTTAAAACTAGACAGCGGCCGGTATGTCAGGTTTACGACAAACTATGAACAGGCGACAATTACATTTCATTCAAATCTTAAAATGCACAATCAGTTGCAGACGGAAAGAAAGTCTTTCTTCTCATTCAAAGTATCAGTAATTACCACACCGTCACAGAGTGTACATCGTGAGAGGAAGCATGCATCAGCATCAGCATCAACAAAAGCGTGTAAAGAGGCCATGTATGGATTTACCTGTAGACAACAGTCTTCAACGTATCAGGCGGAGAGTTGCCAGAAACGAAACAAACAATCCTACATTGTGCTGTGTGTTCACAGATGCCACGGATAAGAATCCTACTCATTGGCTGTGACAGCTGAAAGAGCACTTAACACTCCTCCCATATGTTTGGAAACTAACACCCACACTGCATCATCACAAACAATTAGCTACAAAACACACATCTACTATAGTACACTATTACACTATATCAACCTTACCATACTGCACTGTAACGTAATGTACTGTACTTATCCAGGCCTAACATATACTTTACTACACAACAGTATACCGCGTGTAGCAGACTTGTACTGGCATCCGGGTTGAAGAACACACACACACCAAGTCGGGATCTGTACATTTATTTCTGTGGAAGAATGGCAAGGAGGGTACACTAGTAGCAGGCACACACAGCAGCATCCCCTGACTTTAGCTGCTCAAACGTCTACGTTATGGCAGCAGACGTACGTTTCTCCCTGTGTGCGTCGCTATAAAGGGTCCCCCTTGCAACAGCAACCGCAACAAAAATAAGTTCCATCAAAACATAAATGCAGGTTTTGAGAATGTTCACAACAAAAAACTGTATTTTAAATCAAAGATTTCACTCAGCTACACTAGTTTATCCTGTGCTACTGTATTAGGGTGTACACTACTATATTATAGTATAATGTACCTAACATAGGCCATTCTCTACTATATTAGGGTATACTATGTCATACTTTCCTAGGGACTTACAATGGGCAAGAAGTACGTTTGGAATACAGGAGGTGAACAAATGCATTGCGGCTGATGTGAAACGAATGAGGGGTAGGATCAAAATAAGCTTTGTGTCTTCCTACTCCTTTTTGGACTTGCGGAACTGTGAATTGTGTGACGTGATGTGCTCCAGTGTATTAAATGTATCCAGTGAATGAAACCATTGCTATACTGTACTATTCTATACAGTGTTCCCTAGTTTATCGCGGTGGATAGGTTCCCAAAATAGCCTGCAATCACTGAAATCCGAGAAGTGGCCAACTTGACTTGTTTACAATTATCATATATGGGTAACACTTTACAACAAGGTACACATAATGACAGTAGTTAATGAGGAATGAACCTACCTAACCTTAACCCTAACTACTACTCATTAGTTACTCATTAGTTCATTAGTTCCACAGTAACTACTTTATATTTATGTGCCTTAGTTCCTCATTAGTTCTTCATTAGTTCCTCAGTAACTAGTGTAAATTAATGTGCCTTAGTCATTAGTTCCTCATTAGTTCTTCATTCGGTCTTCATTAGTTCCTCAGTAACTACTGTATTTTTGTGTACCTTTATTGTAAAGTGTGACCCATGTATGTTTTAAGGCTGTCAAACCCCTCACAATACACTTTTCTCGGACAGACAATAACATTTTCTCACATTTTAAACACTCTGAAAGTTCAAATTTTGTTAGAATTTGAGTGATCAATCTACTATATTGGACACAATAAGTTATTAAGTGGCTCACCATATGCACTGCTCTGACCGTGCTTCGTCCTGGTGCTGTTCGGCTGTAGTGTTTTTGTATCCTTGTTAAAACATATCGCTCCTGCCGTCCTCCTCCTCCTCGTCCTACTCCTTGAACCGAAGATTCATTTAGTCGGTTTAGTTTCTTCTACTTCATCTATTGTTTCTTAGTGCCTTGCTCTAGTACACCACAAGGACGCAGAACTCAATGTGCGTTCATATGCTGTTAAAAAATATTCAAAATTGGACTTAAAAAACCCGCAAAACAGCGAATCCGCGAAAGGTGAGCCGTGATGTAGCGAGGGAACACTGTACTAGAGCTAATTTATGTCATGCTACGCTACACTACACTATACTATATGGAGCTTAACATGCTGTAATGCTACCCAACGCTGTACCATTTAGAATTTACTATATTATAGTAAAGACACTGTAAATTATTCCATGTTATACTATATTAGGGTATACTATACTACACTGAACTACACGGTTTTCAATAATATGTTCTCAAATAAGATGAATTCGACCCTTTGTTGCAACACTAGCAGTTCTGTTACTTAAAGGGGATATATTTTAACACACTTTCCACTCACAAAATCACCCTTCCCAGGTTTAAACAGGAGACTTTCTTTAATCTTCTGCTGGTGTCGTGTCTCCTTTGACACCATTTATTGGTCCTTCACAGTCAAAATAACAAACTGTCGTTATTTGCCGTGTTTGACAAAGAGGTCAAGATGTACTTGAGGCCAAGGCAACACCAGGCACGTGTCAACCTTTAGCGCACACTCAGCCAAAAATGAGATTGCGTGTGTGTGTGAATTGTCTTCCAGCACAACTACGGTACTTACAGGACTTACGATAGCAACAAGTCGCTAATCATTGAAACACAGACAGAACAAAAAAAAAAAGTTGCTGATGCTGACTTGGTTGATAATGATAATAAAGAACCATACAAATCTTTGCTTTGTTTCTGTACAATTTAAACCGCCATAATTACACAGCTGGGCTACAATACAAAACAAACCAGTTGCAGGTAATAGCTGACTGTCTCTCATAAATCATGTAAAACAATCTTTCAAGGCACTTTGGAGTGACAGTTCTACGCAAGATAAGAGTATACAAAACACACTACAGTACAGTAAGTTTCAGATAAATAATTGATCAAAGGCACACAGTTCAATTAGACAGATAAATCATCTGTTCCCCTTTACATGCATTCATTTACAGGGTTTTAAACCTTTCTTGCTACCATTTTACAACGCCACCATTTAATAGTTACCCCTTATTTTCGTAGCTCCTCATTAATTATATTATTTATACTATGATGTTATTTTGCCACTTTACATTGGCTCCAACCTCCAAATGACCACAGTATTACATAATAGATAGCGCATACTAGTATATACAGTATTAAAGAACATACAGTAACTCTACTACATAAACTGTGGCAGCGTCTCTTGCCAAGTAGTGAGCCAACCTTTTGTAAGCCTGCTGACACGTTGTAGGTCGTTCCGAATTGCTTATTAATGATTTAATATACTTAATAAGGACCTTAGTTACCTTTTTATGAGTGGGCATCACTATTTGGCAAGCTCTAGCTCTTCTTGGCTAATGCCTTAGAGCAGTTTATTAAGTCTTATAATGTTTACTAATCAACATCTAAACAACTTATTACCTTTATTATCAAACATTACTATCTACAATTAGTGTTACGCTTGTATTGTTTTTTAAACACAAGTGGAGATACATTATTTTCACCAGATAGTATATGATGGCAATAAACACCTCTCTAAGTGGAAAAAATAATGTTAATCCAACTCTAAAAAAAAAAAGAGTTAACAGTGTAGTGAGTCAAAAGTCAAGATGGAGGAATGCCCGAGGCCATCATGTGACTCAGTAGATGGGCCGGTAGAGGATCTGCCCCCCCAGCAGCCTGCGCTTCAGCTCCTTCCACAGCAGGCTGCGCTCTCTCTGCGAGCCCTTCATGAAGCCGCGGTTCTCCTGAGCACGGCGGGATAAATACGGGATGACCTCATTGACCGGCCCGTAGGGGACGTATTTGTAGACCGGGAAACCCGCTTGACCTGGGGATACGAGGAGACACACTGTTGTCAAGTTGATGTTCAATAACTAAGTCGTCAACCTGTGCCAGTTTGATCAGTGCTATTTATGAGGCTCAAGTACGTTACTGTTTATTAACACAAGAGACATTATTATTATCTTTTCTAAAACACACTCTTGGATTTCCTTATGTTTTTATATACAGAATGACTTATGTCATTATAGTTATGTTTTACAATGAATAATAACAATAGTAATAATGATTATTCAAATACTGTAACATGCTTTTTTCAAATAACTTTTTTTCAGATATTAGATATTTACGTATTTTAGATACGATTAGCCATAGTCTAGAACAGGGGTGTCCAAACTTTTTCCAGCGAGGGCCACATACTGAAAAACGAAAGGATGCAAGGGCCACTTTGATATTTTGTAAACTAACCATAGAGATATGCTAAGAAGCTGTACGGAGCTCAAGAAAAAACTGCATTTCGCCTTTGTAATATTGGTGAAATGCGACTAAAAATGACGTTTTTTACATAATAATATGGATTTATTCTTGTAAAATTGCGACTTTTGTTCTTCATTTGATGACTTTTTTCCTAATATTTTGACTTTATCCCCGTAAAATTACAGCTGTTTTTTTTTGTTTTTTTCCATTTCTGCTGTTTAATATTCCAAGTATTTCATTTCAGCTTTCCTCTTTTCTTCTCGTAATTATAACTTTATTCCCATAATATTTTTTATCCTAAAAAAAGATGTATTTTTTCTTTATTTCAACATTGTTACTAAAATTATATTTTTCTTCATATTACTAGTTTAGTCTCATAAAATTTAACTTTTTTCTCATTTGAAAACAATTTTTATCTGTTAATATTTTGACTTTATTTCTGCTGTTTTCCATTTCTTTTTTTCTTGATTTTTTTTGTATAATTTTCCCAATATTTCAACTTTCTTCTTGTATATTTTCTTCTCCTAATATTTTCACTTTATTCCCATGTTATACATTTTCCCCCAACCTAAGTTTCCAAAAATGACAACTTTATTCATTGTTTTTGACTTAAAAAAAAAACAACTTCTTTCTTCAATATTTCAACTTCATGCTACTAAAATGACAATTTTTCCTCATACTATTACTTTATTCTTGTGAAATTATGTTTTTTTTTCCTTGCTAGATTACAACTCTTCTCTTAATATTTTGACTTTCGATTGATTTTCCCATTTTTGCTGCGGTTGTTTTTTTTTTTTTTAAAGTTTCCTTGTTAAATTACATTTTTTGACTGTGCTGCGGGCCGATAAAATCACAGCCGTGGGCCGCACGGTCAGTACGGTATTTCAGGGAATTTATTAGTAAAGCCTCACATTACTGTATCATTGCATTACTTTTGCAATGTGGTGCACGCTCAGTACACTATGGACTCCTAACACCATCACCGTAACACTGATAACCTTCAGTAGTTTGTTCCTAAGATATCTCCCTTTTAAAGGTCGCTCTTTTCTTTGAACTTCAAAGCCCACGATGGCGACCGACGGCGGCCACATGAGTGTGTGACGCAAGCCTGTGATCCCACCACGTCTGTTTATTGGTAGTAATCAGAGCTTGGGGTAGAGGGAACTGGGGGGTCCACATACCCAGCGGGAAGCTGATCTGGTCACACATGCCGAGCAGCTGTCCAAAGTAGACTTTATTCTCAGTGGGTGAAAGGCCCATCTCGTTCATCCTGAGAAAGAACACACGTTGCTGAGACGTTCTTACATAACAACATTCCAGCCCGGGGTCGGGTGGGGGGACTGCAGAAATATCCTTGTTACGTGTAGGTTCTACTTACATTTCCAAAGTGAATTTCACTGTGTCCTCGTTATGAGTGGCAACCATGATGTTTGCTTTGCGGCTGTGCTCGATGTCCTCCAGCAAGTACGTCAAGCACCTGGAAAAAAAACACCACCACCACACGGTTTGGCAACGTTTCCGCTGTATAAGCGTCGCCATGTGGCGCAACTCACTTGTGGTACATCCTATTGGTGGCCTCGTAGTCCGGGTTTATCGGGTCCTCGTAGCCAATCTCCTCAGCTCTGGCCCTTTCCTGGTACATGTAGGCACCGCGGACTAGCTTGGCACCAAAGTACCAGCCCTCCCTGCGCGACAGCTCCACATCCACTGTCACGTTGTCATAAGCCTCCTGAAATTATTGATTCAAATATCGTGAGCACAAATACAGATGAACGCCCATCTGTCCATCTTTACATACTTATAGTACAAGACCAGTCACAAGTTTGGTGACACCTTCTCATTGAATTAACATGACAAAGAGTGTCGAAACTTTTGACTGTCTTAAGCAGAGGTGGGCAAACATTTTGAATCGCGGGCCTCATTGGGCTAAAAAAACTGGCAGAGGGGGCCGTCTATGTATGTGGTCATCAAACAGAACGACAGACTTGCTCACGGTGCCACGAAACAAAAACAAAACACATCCACAGCAATTTAACGCGTCACATAAATCAACTACTACTACCACGTGGGTGATAAACAGCAACTAAGCGCTAAACATAACACGTAACTTAAAACTCTTATTTCCAAATGCCCCCAAGGCATGCTGGGTAGTCCAGCGGCAACCATATGAACTAAGAGCAATAAAACATTGGATATCAAGAGTATGTTAACTCGTCCTTGTTTACTTCTCTGACGATGTCCTCAACATATTGCAATCAAGCAAAGATCAGTCAATCAGTCAAAAGTGCGTATGCAGAATGTAAAGGAAATGTTAAAGGTAAAAGTAAATGTTTCTCTGTGTCCAGTGTGTTAGTCCGTAATATGAATGAATACAGTAGGTCGACTGTGTCCTGACCTTCAGGTAGCACTGATAGGTGTTGAATATGATTGGCTTCTCTCTGTTGAACTTCCTCTGCATTTCCAGCGTCAGGCGACTGATGGCTGGCTGGAAGTACGTCTGCTCGGCGTCCACCATGAGTCGTACGCCGTTCTCCATGGCATACTGGGACGCACACATAAGAGGTAAGGATCCCAACAAAACAGTGAAATGTATCGGTAAAACGTTATTACGCTCACATTAGCTAGAACGTCCACTCTTTGCAGCATTCGCTTCATTTGGCGCTCTTCCTCAGCTGTAAATGTGCTCAGCAGAGGTTCCAGCTTGCCCGTCTGTAACACACACACACACACGGGCACATAAAAATATTTACATTGATTATGGAACCACTTATAATACAGCTACACAACTGGAGCCCATACAACAGCTACTGCACTGTAGGGATTGTGCATTTTTAAGTTTAAAAACCAACCAAAATATTACAAAGAGATGTCAGTATGATGCAGTGCACACCACACACACCGGAACCACAACAACACACGGATACATTCATAAGGCAAGCCTTTTGTATAGCTAATAGAAACCTAATATTATAATGCATACCTAGTATTGTGGCTCGTGCAATGCCCATTGCATATGACCTAATACGCTATCAAAGGTCATATCACTGCTGTACAAATGTGCCGTTGGGAAGCTAACAAGGACACTAACAAGGACTTTACTTAATTTTTTTACCATTATTGACTTACCTCAAGGTTTGGCACCATAAGAAGATTGGAGATATTGGTTGTATCATTTATCAAACTGTTCCAATCCAGCAGATCTATGGTTCTGGAAATAAAGATGTGAGCAACAGGTTATTAATGACTATTAATTTCAATGTAATTAGCCAAATAGGACTCTATTTCCTTCTGGAGGCCCCAAAACAGGGCTGGTCAACTGGCAACCCAAGGGCCAAATCTGGCCCATGAATGACATCACGTCAACCCGGGAGTTCAGCTCAAAACTTAGGAGTGACATTTTTGCAGCAGATTGCTGAAAACCCCTGAGCACTGTCATATAGAGGATCTTTGACTAGCATTTTTGGGGAAAATCCTTTAAAAACAGCTGAGGTTTCCTGGCAAATAGAGCGGTGATTCTCAACTGGTGGTTCGCGACCCACTAGCTGTTTTCATTGCGTTGCGGCCGTCTTCGCCAAAAAGAAAACCAAAAAAAAAGTGTAGTGACCCGATGTCTGTGAAAGCATTTCGCATCTGTGCTATTCGCTTGCTATGCCACCACGATGTGCGTGCCATGTTTATGGGCAACTTGGTCAAGCTGGAGTGGGAGGGGAAGGACATCGAGTGTGGACTTACTGTGCCGTCTGTCTGACACACAGCTAGATAGCTACATACCTACTGGAGAATAGCACGGCTTAAAGCAAAAGCTCACATTGTGGCGTCTGGGGAAATTCTGCCCACAATAAAGACTACCAGGTACAGTATGACGCCACTGTTAAATGCCCAATTCGACCTTTTGACCCAGGCAGAGGGGTGGTCTACAGAATAAACGGTCCTCTTATTATTATTACACTTCCCTGCTGAGTGTTCAATCACAGCAACTGGAGTGGCTTAACTTTTCACTTGTCATCTAGGTCCATGTGCAAAACCTGATGTTTGCAGACGTTTGCTGACGTTTATTCACTGTGGGTTCTGACGTTGATTTGACCGTTGGAACTCGGTCACTTCTCCCACCGGTGTTCCAAATTTGAACCCTCATGTTGAGGAGCAACACAAACACAACGTTGAGACAACGTACATTTGCTGACGTTTACTCACTATCGGGTTTTGATGTTGATTTGACCGTTGGATCTTGGTCACTTCTCAAATAATGTCCCAAACTTGAACGCTTAATTAAACTTTTTTTTTTTATTTTTTTTTTTTACATTTGACAAAACAGACGTGCCTGCTGGGCTGTGTTATTGTCCACTACCTCCAATTCAAACTGCACTTTACTGTCTGTTCCGTAAAGGGACTGTTTGCAACAGGCTCAAAATGACACCGTCAGCTCTTAGCGAAGGATCCTGCGCATGTGTGTGTCACCTGGGGCGCAGCTTACACGCTTGGAGCAGGAAGAGGGCGGCATATAATGCCTGCAACACGTTCAAACGTTAGCGTCCTCTAGGCAGCTATGTAACTGTTGCAAACAGTCTTTTTAAAGGGACTTTATTAAATAAATAAGATAATAATAAGATAATAAGCCTCTTGTCATTGAAGGGTGATGGTGGGTCCCGCAGCCAAACCAGTTGAGAACCACTAATATAGAGGATCTTTGACTTGCATTTTTGCTGTCGATCCACAAAAACAGCAGAACTCTCCTGTCATAAAGAGGATTAGTCATTAGGGTTAGTGATGTAGAGGACTAGTATTTTTGCAGTAGGTCCAAAAGTCATTTCAAAGATCTTTGACTAGCGTTTTTTTGCATCTCGTCCTTAAAATTCCAATGGTTACCCTTACCCCGACAGACCCAGCTTCTCTCCAGTGAACCAGTTTTCAATGACGTCCTTGGCAGCAACACCCAGCCTGGTCAAACTTTCCTACAAGCAAATGTTAGCATCAATTACAAAAAAGAAAACAAACATTTACTCCAGTGATTGAATATTCCTCGACACACACCTTGAGTTCTTCCGGCTCCAGTTTTTGCTCCAACGCCGTCATTTCTGATTTGCCTTGTTGGGCTGCCAGGAATTTAAAGAACTGCTTCCATTTGACCAAGACCTCAGAAAACTGGAGCTGTGCAGAAAAAAACAAAAAACAAGACAGCTGTTAAATATTATATCCACTATTATCTGCTTATGTGTTATATTGTAAGTTAGTGTCAGTGTTTGCAGGCAAAATAACAAACTTAACGTACAATCGTAAAAGTTGGCACCAGCTTATTCAGTATACAGCGGTGTGATAACTTAAGAGATAAATAGCAAATGATTGACTTCTGTAAGGAGATAAACTATTATCACTGGTATACTTGTCTACCCTCCCGTTTTCCCCAAGAAACTACCGAATTTTGCCCTTCTTGCCCAAATAATGGCCGGTGCTGGTTGAAACTGAAATTTTCTTATTTAGCCTCATTATTCCTGATTTTCCTGTAAGATTTTATAATGCAAATTTTGAGAGGTATGACTACTGGATGAGATAGCCCCCATGCTACCCTTGAGCTTGCCAGATAATATTGCGGACATTGCGTTCCACTCACAAGGAACTGTGGGCGTCCCAAGGCTGTCATTTTGATGGCCGAAAAGCCATCTGCAGAAGCACCACCTGAAATTAGACAGATAACATTGCAACTATGTGCTGTTATTGTGGTGGTAGCTAAAAGTGCTGTACAGTACAGCAGCACTGCGTCACACTAAGAAATGTTTATAAGAGTAATGCCGTCCATCATTCATCATTTTCTACAACGCTCGTCCTCATTAGGGTTATGGGTGAGCTGGAGCCTATCCCAGCTGACTTCAAGTATGAGGTGGAGTACACCCTGGACTGCTCAGCCTAACGGAGGGCACATATAGAAAAAACACCATTTTTAAAAATATGTAAGCTTTTTCCTCACCAGAGGCTTTGATGCAGTTGATGAACGTTTCCATTTGGTTGTCACATTTGACCTCGTCCGCGTAGAAGTACGTGCGGGCACTGATGACACCCCCGCGCCTGTCCCCAAACTGCCGATGGGCCTTGTACTTCTTCTCACGGTGTTCAGCATCTGAAGGGTGAGGGGAATAAAACCATTAAGTCTTTTTTCTGTCAAGAAAAGGTTAGAGTTAAATACTGAAAAGAATGGTATACTATATTAATGCCATATATGCTCCAATTAACATCTTCAGTCAATTAACATCCAAAAGCAACTAACCGTCAGGCTCTCAAACTAGCACCGGGTCAAAAAAAACTGTGGCTGTAGGCAACCTCCTGATGCAGCTTTTCAATTAACTACACAAAATGACAGCAGCTGCATACAATGAAGTATCATGAGTGGTCAGAATCCAGCAGCTTTATCTACATCTGCCTGCGCTTTAAAATGTTGCTATGTGTGTTACATTTTCCGTACTGTTTTTTACAGTGAACTCATCAGCGCTATTATTGCTAGCTAAGCAGTTTGCTCATTTTTGCTAACACAACATTGGTTCTATGGCTGCTGTGTTGTGCAATGTAGCGCAATACTTTTTTGCATTCCACTTTCTCATGCACTCCAAATCATTATTAAAGTTAAGAAATTACGTTCGGAAATAATAGGTTCGCTTCAGTCGTCGCTTCTCGCCAATTATCGCTTGTTTCCATCTGTCACGCTCTATCACAACGTCCTCTTTGCGGTAAATAAATTTACCACGTGTAAATAAACACACCAGCTACAATTACAGCATTTACGGTATATCGGTATAATAAATAAAATATATTCACTTTTTAAAATACTGAAGTAAAAAACTGTCCAACAATAATTTTCAGGCATAAAAATGTTGAATAATAATAATGACCTGTATAAATTCTGCCTTCACATAATAATATATTTAATAATATAGATAATAATGCTTTAAATCAAACTCGTGCCATGGAGGGCCGAGACACTGCAGGTTTTCTTCCACTAAAGCAGGTGATTGCAATGATCAGCACCTCCTTCAGTTTGAGGGCAGGAGCTCATCAATAAAAAAAAAATCACCTGCTGGAGAAACTGGTTGGAGAGAAAACCTGAAGTGTTTCGGCCACCCATGGCACAAGTTTGACTCCATCCCTCTTCTACGCCGCTCATCCTCATTAGGGTCGCAAGTATGCTGGAGTCTATCCCAGCTGACTTTGGGCGAGAGGCGGGGTACACTCTGGACTGGTCGCCAGCCAATCGCAGGGCACATATAGACAAACAACCTTTCACACTCACATTCATACCATTTAGAATCACCAATTAATGTAACATGCATGTTTTTGGAACATGGGAGGAGAGAACCCACACAGGCACAAGGAGAACATGCAAACTCCACACAGAGATGCCCAACGGAGACTCGAACACAGATCTTCCAGCTCTCCTGACTGTGTGGCCAACATGCGAACCACTAGGCCAGCATGCGGCCCTAACAGTTTGACACGTTCTTTAAATGAACAATTTTTAAATGAAACTATCATACAGAGTGATTTATTTAATAATATGGTTATTTCAGATATATTAAATATTTTAGATTGCTCCTTCTAACCTGAACCATAGTCGTCAGTCATTATTTGGTCTGGACCAGCTCATTCCAGACCCCACTTAAGAGGCCAAATATAACCATTCCTGGCAAGATCATATTATGTTTCGCTTGGCTGAACATACCATAGCCTTTACTCATAGTGACTCTTGTTGCACGGAACAAACAAACAGTCCACACTGACCGTACAGGAACAGGAACAACATGTACAATACCAGTCAAAGGTTTGGAGACACCTTCTCATTGAATTACATAAGAAAGTGTGTCTTAAGCTTTTGACTGGTACTGTACTTTTTTTTATCTTAAAGGAGGTCAGCTAATACACTCACCTGGACTTTCTTTCTCTGCTTGAGACACACATGAACTGCAAAATGAAAAAAAGAGTTGCATGAGATGTACAATGATTACACGAGAGAGCAACCTTTTTTTTCAACCTGCCAGCGCTAACTGACACATAAAAGAAATTACTAGTTGTTTTTATTGTATATCACGCCAGCAAACGTGACATTTGTCCATTTTGGATGTCCTATTTTTGTTTTAATGTTGTGAAACATGTTATTATAATGTTATTTTCTCTATTAAGACCATTGTGTAACCTTTGCAGGGATTCAGTACATTACTGTATAAGGAAACAGGACTTCTCAAGTACTGCCCCACGACAGGCTGAATAGCCAATCAGAGGAGAGGGGTCTGTCCCAACCAGCCAATAACAGACCATCTTTTTTTGTTCCTGCCTGACATTAAACAGCAAGCAAGGCTTTTTGTGCGCTTGTTTGTTCATGACGCAGGGCAGACGAGGTACTAAGTGTGATAACAGATAGCAGGAAATTGTGAGATTACGGGAGCAGTCGAATCAGGATTATATATAATACAAACACCAGATAAGGAAGGCTCCATCAAGTAACAAATTAAATGCTTTATCTTGACTAATATTGGTATTAATTTTACAATATGCTTATTATAAGGTTGCTACCAACATACGTAAATAGATGTTGACAGTTCAACAACTTTTATCAAGTAAATGAAATACAATGTTTTCAAACATCCTGAACAGTACACCTCGTTCGGTTCACCTGCTCAATCTAACAAGAGTTGCATCACAGATTAGGTATAAATTGCCCCATTTTGGTTGACATTTAGTTTCAATTTGACTGTATTGTGAGCGAAATACATGCAAAACTAATGAACATATTGTTAAATTAATAGTTAAAGGTCCTATCAGCCTTGTTTATGGGCTGACCTAGAGGCGCTAACTTTTGAACTTACTTCCTGCTTTGAGTATGTAAGCTACTCCCCACTAGTTATGTGTCAGCTAATGATAGCCATTTGGCTAAGTTTAGCTACTAACGTTAGCTATCATTGAATGTAGCCTATCATAACAACAACATGACTACAAATCGTTGATCGCCTCTCTGAGGCTACCTTTGCATGTGTGGACACACTACCGACATCTACGTGGATACCAGACGGCCGTGAGTGACCAATCATCTTATTCGACCTGAGCAACAATTTACGCCATTTTTATGCAGTTTACACTTAATTGTTAAAAATATTGGCATTTTTTGTCCAATTTTTTCTCTTGAACCACTGTTGATAACATATGCCAGCTAGTGGTGGTGTTCTTATATTTTTTGGTTGGAAAAAAATTATTTTGGAGATGAAGACATACGGCACTTTTAATTAATACCACCTACTCAATTGAATACAAGGGCTGTATTAAAATTATGTCTTTGGAAAGGATTGGATTTATATTTGGTTTTAATTTAGCAATTAGATTATCATTATTATTATTATTATTATCAAATAATAATGAAATAAAATGTTTTTTTATGTTATTGTATGCAGCCCTGAACAAATACACTCACCGGACACCTCATAAGGTACAACTGCTCGATCTAATACAAGGACTGTATTAAAATTCAGTCTTTAAAAAGGTTTTAAAAAATAGATTATTTGATATGTGGTATTGATTTAACATCAACAAACAAATAATTCAGAATATTACACAAAAGTGAAGCATTAATGTCTTTATAAAGGCTGTATAGATCAGAATAGATTGCGCAAGTGTAGCTAATGTTGTGGTCGGACAGCGTGTACTGTACTGTACCATAAAATGTACCAATAATGACGCTGTAATTACTGTAATAAAATGGGAAATGGACCTCTAAAGAATTCTTTTAATTCCCTTCACAATTTGAAGTTATTACCGTAAATCATGTGTTTGAGTCACATGATTGTTGTGTTATGGGGAGGGTTCTTTCAGTAAGTTGTGCTTTTTCCTTTTTTTAACCAATGTTACATAACACACGCCTAATTTGTGCTCATGTAGGCGTGTTAATAGGAAAATGACCCTTTGGTTTAAAGCGCCATCTCCAGTCAAACGTGAACTCACTCCATCTCTTTCCTCTCGGCCTCCTCTTGTGTCAAGTCCTCTTCCACGCTGTAGTCCAGCACGGCGCCAACGCCAAAGGCCTGGTTCTTCTTTATGAGGGGTTTGATGGCGTTGTGGTCTTCCCCGGCCACAAACTGCCCGTAGAAGGTCATCTTCATCAGCTTCTCAAACAGCCGCTGACCCAGCAGCTTCTTGCTCAGCTCCATTAACTTTTGACAACAATATAGTTAAAATATACCTGTATACATATACATCCTTGTGTTTAATGCTCTTTTTGTCATTGGGACACCTGATTTTTTTCATTGGCAATACACAAACTACGCAGTATTTTCCCAAAAATGGGGTGCAAAGTGGAATATTTGTGATTAGGTTATTACAACCTTGGCTAGGTTTTATAAATGAATATGTTTGGAGCTAATCTGAGTTATTGAAAAATGTTCCCCATACAAATGTAGCATTTTTGGTCACTGATGTAGGCTAGATTTTGGTGTAATGCATTTAACTAAACATAAAATACATCAAATAAACTGATGGTTCTGCCCTGTGTCCACTTCAAGATGCATTAAGCTCAAATCAACTTTCTATCCGGATCTGATCTAGATCGCAGTATAATCTGTCAACATGGGTGAAAAAAGTGTGCTTGCCTCACCTCCTTGTTCTTCTCCACAAGCATATCTACGGTGCAAAGCTTGAAGACCAACAGGCTCCTCAGCAGCTCGATGTTGTCCTTACTTTTATAAGCTTCCTCTGTGTTGTTGAAGTCTATATGGATTTTGCTCAGCTTTTGTCCATCTTTTGATGTGTTTCTGCTCTGGCTGATGAGTTCCACGGGGTCAGCCTCCACCACGGCGCATTCATCCTGCTCTTTCTCCAAATGCTGGTTCTTGGTGGACGCCACTGTGGACCTGCATCTCCTATAACAAAGGCGAAATTTGCCGGAGGCATTATTCGCCCGAGCAAGAGCTGACACGATCTTGGCGCACGACATGTTTTCCTCTTCTCCTCTTAGATGACTTCTGTCTGGAAAACGCGCGCCTCTGTGGGGTAGATGGAGCTGTGAAGTTGCGTAATGTTATCCTCTCAAGGGGTGGGTGGGGGGCGGTTCTTGTCTACGTTACATAATAACACCACCACAGCCCCTTTGCACAACACCCCAATTTATCACCCCTTCTTCTCACTCAACAGTTGTTTCCACCCTTCATCAAGCGGGACTCCACACAGTTACAGCATTAGTATTACTGCTTAAATTAAATTGGTTTTCTGACGCAAACAATTTACACTGAAAACAATGTAAAGGCTTCGTCATTCCAATGAAAAGTCGTCACATGCTTGCGCTTGTTTTGGTTGTGGTTGACACAAGCCGCTGGTGGCAGCAATCGGTAAATGTTCCCTCCCATCGACCCGAAATTGAGCCGTAGAAGAAGCCAGCGAAACTCTCGTGTTAGCCAATCTTGCTGGCTAGTAATTCCCACGGAAGCACAGCAAAGCGTCAACTGTTAGCAATTGACACTACCGTGGAAGGACCTCTCTTTGTCTGAAACGGTAATTCCTCAACATATAAAATTCTGTTGTTGTGTAATGTACTGGAAGAGTATTCAGTAATGACGTCGTTGTGTGCGATAAATGCTATACAATTGGAGACGAAGCGTGCTAGACGAGTTAGCTGACCTTTTATTTGCTGTAATTTGTAATCGTATTTTGCACATAATGTACATACGTGTGGCTATCCAATTAATTACGTCAAATTAAGAATGCATATTCACCAACGGCTCGGAAAGTACATATTTTCGCATAAATGAAACAAGCGCCGCGGCCTACTTTTGTTAGCAATGGCTGTTAGCTTTCCGCGACATTGACGACGTGCCACCCTTTGTGTAAGGCATTGCTTTTGATGATTAAATAACAAAGGTAACGCTTAATCACCAGCTAGTTTCAAACGTCATGTATCCATTTAAACTTAGTTAATGTAACTTTACGTTCCATTTCTCATGTTTAGGCCGCCGCGGAGGTCTTCAAGATTTTGTGGGTCTAACGTAATTCATCAACTTACTATGTAGCAATGTTACAAAACCCGATGCAAAATTCTGACACTGTACATAGCCGCTTGATTTGGAGAGTCCGTGGGGACGTCCTTTAAAATGCTATATTTTTTCCATAGGATATCGGGTGTATTTTCACTCGCATACATGTTAGGTAGATTACTTCTTCCTCTTCAATTTTGTGTTGGACCACATCGACTCAAACAAATGCTTCGAATTTTAAGTCCAACTTTAAGCCTTTCAAACTCATGAATCGGAGCTTCAGGACAAGATATAGGATATTAATTCATTAAAATGTAATTGTGCAACATGCCCCTCCCCCACTACATTTCGCATTTGGATTGTCCTATTTTCAATATGGATGCCTTAATTGTAAATGTAAAAGCAAATAAATTATGGATGATTTAGATATTATTAAAAAAAATCATGCTAAAAATATATTTTCTCAAATATGGCATGAATGGTGGGTTTTATACATTCGTGTCGTTGATGATAGCTAGGTATTTCTTGTGGTTGGTGTGGAAACGAATACAGAGCTTGCTGCTGCACTGCAGTGTGAGGCACATACATGAAAAATATGACACATGATTTTCTTCCCTGGACTTTCTGATTATCAAACAATTTAAATGGCTACTCTGTTGACTTTTAAAAAAAGGTCTTCACGGCCCACGTTGTCATATATTATGTAATACTTGCCAAGGTCTGTGGGTCGATCACACAGCTTTTGTCTTGACTCAATGTTAAAGCACTATTTTCCGGTATAAAATCTGCGCTAACTTATTTAATTTTGGGGTGGAGAAGGGAATGAGGTATCAAATTAAAGTTGAAGTCATGCTTTCAGATAGAATTAATCACAGACTTGATTTTATATATTAAAAATTTTGTAACATTGCTATACTATGTTTCAAGCATCATTAGAAGCAATAATGTATCTGTTATTTTAGATATACAATCAATTACTGTCAATACTATAATAAAATACATATTCTGTAGGGGTGGGTGGGTGGGATGAGTCCTGATTAATGTGTGTCGGAGGACGGCTGCGTACAGAGAGAACAGTTGACTTTGCTGATGTTTGGGGACAGTAGCCTCTTTTGTTTTTGCAGTAAATACGTTGTCCTTACACCGTCCGGGTAGACGTTACAATAACACTTGTATCCTTGATGATGGTCGCAACAGTAGAGTGTTGAAAGTAGTGTAACTACGCGTGAGCCAAACATGCTGTATTATTGCGCTGTAACTAGTTGTTGAGCAAGTCACGTGTTGCCTGACCGAAATTACGTTTAAAATTCACTTATGGCAACTACGAAACACCGTGAACCACCTGTATGCTTGCTCGTTGATTTTTTTATTTTTTTTTGCTCAAAATCAAAAATATTTATTTTGGGTGTAACTTTTTAAATTCCCATCTCTGATACCGATATTGCAGCCTTGAATATTGGCCCACACCGATATTGATCTGATATGAACACCAATCATATGTACATTTATTTTGTAGTGTGGAATATTAGAAATTTATTAGAATATTAGATGCCGATCCGATACTATGTGCAAACAAACCTAATGTGTCTGGTAAATAAATAAATAAATAAAAAAACAGTATTTGATTTCAAAATCCGCTTTAGAATGTGAAGAGCTGGTATCGAAAGGATCAATATTTCAATAAAGATCCACACATTGCTAGCGTGCTCTCCTGAATGCATTTGTGGCAATTTGTAGGATTTTGTGCAACGGGAGTCAATATTTTCTCAACCAAATGGTTCAGTGTAGGAGATTAAGAAGAAGGAGGGCAAGAATTTTGGCTATGGCAGTTCGTAGACCTCCACCTGCCACATCTGTTCTAAGGAGGGTGTGGGTGGATGTCTGAGGCAGGAGTGGACGGACACTAGAGCTGCTTCACTAACACCTTTAAAAAAAAAAAAAAAAAAAAATTTCGGATGAGAAGAACTTTTGCCTACACCGGTGAGTACCTTTATCCAAGTCTTGCACAATAAATCACGCCTTTCGATGACTGCCTACATCCGTGAGTACATTTTTTAAGTCTAGGTAAGGGTGGCAATACACGCCTTTTGATGACGTATAGGTCGGATATATGCGACCTGATTGTTTATGTTGCAGTCACATCGCATCCATACCAGATTTATATCCACATACAAATGAGGTCTGGGTCGCATTTGAAAAAATCGGAATTGTGCTGTTCACACTGACATGAAAAAAAATCAGATACAGATCACATATGACCAAAAAATCGTATTTGACCTGCAGTGTGAACATAGCCTATGACTTACTTTGTATTGTGGAATGTTAGTACTCAAAGACTAGTCAGCAACAGTATGTGTGAGGAAAAACTCACCCATTTACTTCCTCATGCGTGTGGTATAGTTTCAGCCACAATATAGTGACAGTTCCTAATAATATAGTGAGGTTCGAGTTGCTCAGTGAAACGCAACATTACTCACCACCGACAGGGCCTTGCTCTGCTCTGTTAAAGGTAATTAATTTTTGCCGTCCCGTGAGAGTTTCTCATGTGATGCCGCTTCATGTTGCTATGTGGTTATTTGTATTAAATTTTCACAGTTGTGTGCCACCATGGGAAACGTGTGCATGACAAGTATTGCACTCAGCTGCAACAGCTGACATCAGTCCTGCTCCTTCTTTCTTTGGTAGCACGCTAGCGATAACACTATTGTTATCACATGCGCTCTATCCGGTCAGTTCTGGATAGATGTGGTGGGGCGGAGTCTGGAATTGATTGCCTGTATCAGCGCCAATCTCCAAGCCGTTTTTTTCCCATTTCCTTTTTCTTTTTTTGGCTGATATCGGCCCTTTATCAATATTGGATCAGGACATCCCTAATTTGTATACTGTGTTTTATTCTGTTTATAATCAACAAATCAACTACAACAAACAAATTAAGGCAACATTACAAAATTATTAAATATATAAACATTTTTACTGCGGATGCTCCGATCGATCGGCCACCGATCAATATTGGCCGATTTGTGTAAAAAAAAAAAAAAAAAAAAAAAAAAAAACATGCGATCTGCAGATGCCGATAACGCCTTTCAAAGACGATTACAAAAAACGATTGGCGTGTGGCGGCAAATCCTAGATGTCTGCGGTGTCACTAAGGGTTGCAAACAAAATGACGCATCCTGCATTGAGCGTGCCGCAGCCTACGCCAATCAATGCCAGCGTATTTGATCACTCACTTACCAAACCTATACCAGTTTGATGATTCTTGCATCTTTAACACACTTTGCCTAGCTGTCACTGGCTGTACTTTGCACTGGCGGCAAAGTACGGTATTTAAAACAAAACAAGCAGTGCGGTTAGTTTGGAGCTCGCTTTTGTCCCCACGGGAAGCCACAGGTTGATATCACGTTCATGGGGTACTTACTAACTTTTTCAAGTGTCACTGAACAACTTTACTTTCTTGTTGTCATTAGACTAATTATGTCATGTCCCCAAAAGTGTGTGTGTGTGTGTGTGTGTGTGTGTGTGTGGTTGTTTAATGAACATAAACACATAATGTGTAGAGTCTTATGATGGTGATATTATCTCAGAGGACGCCTATCTCACAAGCTGATTTTGAGTAGTTCACCAAAGGCTCAAAAAATGTTTGCTTCAACTGTCGGTAGTTTTTTATTCTAACTGAATTCAGACTGGATGCCTTTTTATATAAATGCAAATGACCACAAAATAGCATAAAGACGATGGCCACACTGAGTGGAGATCTGCTTGGTAAATAAAGTAGTGTACAATTGGAATGTTGCCAGTCACAAATAAAACAAATATAAATTTCACATGTATTCGTATTACTACAAAACATGCATCAAATTACATTTGGATTTGTGTAAAATAGTACAAAAATTGTTTCACACAAATAAAGGCAAAAAAAAAAAGACAATCGCCCAAACGTAAATTTTTAATAATTACCTCCTGTACCTATATAATTATATAATATAATATACCTATAATATACACCTATATAATTATATAATAATTACCTACTGTCTGGCAGGCCCCCTGACCAGTACCACTCATCATAAGTAAATTGAAAAATGTACAGTTAATTCATGTGAACAGTATCTGTATCAATCTCACTCATGGATTATCAGAATGGGCAGCATAAAACTGATCGGAGCATCCCTAATTTTAAGTTAAAAGTATCTATCAGCAATATGGCTGCTGCGTTTCCTACTTGGTATGTAATTGATACCATGATGATCAAGCAGTATTGCAACCGCCAAAGATGGTGGTTGTGTGACGCATTTTCAGCCTTTTTATTAGACATGGCTAATCACTGGCCAAACTGGAAATACTGGCCAAATGTGTCTGTGTAGGCTCTCAGTCGTACAGGAGTTGTCCATCGAGGAAAAGGCTTCTTGAGA
Source organism: Dunckerocampus dactyliophorus (assembly GCF_027744805.1). Lineage (NCBI taxonomy): Eukaryota > Metazoa > Chordata > Actinopteri > Syngnathiformes > Syngnathidae > Dunckerocampus > Dunckerocampus dactyliophorus. The sequence goes on from NC_072835.1 coordinate 14,097,329, forward strand.
CGTCATCTGTACTTCTGTGACAGAAGTACAGATGACGTCTCAAGAAGCCTTTTCCTCACTGGCCAAATGTGTTTACTTGGTGTAATTTATCATATATATTATCATTTTGGGATTTACCAAGAAGCAATGTTTTCCAATTTGTCATATTATTAAAGTAATATTAGTATTCTGACAGATGTGCATGCATTTCAAGCAGTATAATGTGTTGTCTTTTTGTAGGTTTCAGGATTTGATCCATGGTCATCTGCCGTTTTTCTTTTTTCTTGATCGCAGTTGTTTTATTTGTGTTGCAACAAGTCTGTTTTTTTTTTATATTTGGCTGAAGTAAGGAACTCAGCTTGGACCAGTGATTGTGAAAACACCAATTTTCCTTTAAAAATTCTTAAAATCAAAAGTTGCCACCTACTTTCTGTGTCAGCAGTGCAATTAATTCCTCCACCATGTCAGATGGCCGGATCTATGTTGGGAATCTTCCCATGGACGTCCAGGAGAGGGACATTGAGGATCTCTTCTACAAATATGGAAAAATCCGTGAGATTGAATTGAAGAACAATAGAGGCACAATCCCCTTTGCCTTTATCCGATTTGAAGACCCACGGTGAGTTTTGGGGATGGATCGGTCTCATTCCCCTATCAAGTCTTTTGGTATACGTCAAGTGACGACCAGCAGGGAATGGATGGAAAGGCACGTCCAGATCTCCATCTGCGACAGGCCCGCATTGGTAAGGAGTTCTTTGCTCTCTTCTCCTAGGGATGCGGATGATGCTGTGTATGGAAGGAATGGATATGGATACGGAGACTCCAAACTTCGTGTGGAGTATCCTCGATCCTCTAGTAAATTTGGTCCAATGGGAGGCGGCGGTGGTGGTGGAGGAGGAGGACCTAGAGGAAGATTTGGACCCCCAACACGAAGGTCTGAATTCCGCGTCATAGTGACTGGTAGGTGGATGTCTTCAGTCGTAGCTCATTTATAATTATCCTGGATGTCAAATGGAACAGTAGGAAGAGGATACAAAGTCGTAGGCAAATGTTTCTGTTATCGCACTCATGGCGGACTACAGCGTTGAGGAACTTGTAGGTGGAAGTCATCAGTCATAGAGCAATGTCTATCTCACCTGGCGGACCAAATAACTAGTAGGAATGTGGACATAAAGAGTGGTAGGCAAATGTCTCTCTCTTGTTCGCATGCCAGACTGCAGCCTAAAGGAACTTGTAGATGGAAGTTGTGACTCTTACACAGACACATCTTCATGCGCTGATGGTGGACAAATGGATTTGTAGATGGACGTCAATAATTAATGGCGGACTAACAGCCAAAGGGACTCATAGAAAGGAAAGACATAAAATGTCATAGGCAGATGATAATCTTTCATTTACGGCGGACTGCAATCTAAAGGGACTAGCAGGAAAGTGGACATACAGAGTCATTGCCAGATGTTGCTCTCATGCCGGACTGTCTGAAGCATGTCGGAATTAGTAGGAAAGTGGACATAAAGTGGCGGACTGGAGCGTGAACCTACTACAAAGGGACTAGTAGATGGACACCATGAGCCATAGGCAGATCTCGCAGCTCTCCTTCCTTCCTTCCTTCCTTCTACAGCAGAGTAATTGGCAGTTTTTTCTCTCTGACGGACTGCAGCATGAAGGGACTAATAGTTTGAAGTCATTAATCATAGCAGATATCTCTTGTACTCTGGAAGACAAAGGGACTACAAGATGGACGTCACAAGTCATAGGCAGAGCTTGCTAATGCCGGACTTCTTTCACTCTTGGTGGACTAGTAGGGCATTGGACATACAAAGTCAATGGCAGCTGTTGGTCTCCCATGGCGGACTGCAGCATGAAGGGACTTGTAGTGGGAAGATATGAATTGTGGGCAGATGCATAGCTCACACTCTCATGGCGGACTGGAGGACAAAGGGACTAGTAGCTGGATGGATCATGAGCCATAGGCAGATGTCTCTCACTTGTTCTTGGCAGAAGGACTGATAGGACAGTGAACATGCAAAGTGATTTGTGGCTGTGTCCCCCACTGCTTGCGGAACTCTGCATAATGACACTTGTAAATGGACGTTGTGAGTCATAGGCACACCTGTCTTGTATACAGTGAGGGTCATAAGTATTTGCACCCCCTGCGATTTTGCAAGTTCTCCCACTTAGAAAATAAGGAGAGATCTGAAATTTTCATCATAGATGCATTTCCACTCTTAGAGACATGATCTTAAAAAAAAAAAAATCACATTGTATGATTTATTTGTAAATTACTATGGTTCATAAATATTTTCACCCTTGAGAATCAGCAATAATTTTGACTCTTAGCTCTCAGTCCACCTTAAAAAAAAAAAAGACCACTTTTACCCCACGAGTTATCACCCACCAACCACCCCTTTGAGCTCATTAATGTCACCTGTGCACCCCACAGTCAGTCATACTCCAACTGCTACCATGGGCAAGACGAGAGAGCTTTCCAAAGACACCAGAGACAAAATAGTAGAGCTCCACAAAGCTGGAAAAGGCTATGGAACAATTGGAAAGCAGCTTGGTGAGGATAAATCAACAGTTGCTGCAATTGTTAGAAAATGGAAAAGGCTAAACATGACTGCTAATCTACCTCGGACTGGGGCTCCATGTAAGATCTCTGCTCGTGGGGCATCACTCATGATTAGAAAAGTGATAAATCAGGCCAGAATTACACGGCAGGAGCTGGTCAATGACCTAAAGAGAGCTGGAACCACAGTTTCAAAGTCTACTGTCAGTAGAACATGACGGCGTAATGGTTTAAAATCATGCATTGCACTGAAGGTTCCCCTGCTGAAGTCAGCAACTTCAGCAACTTGTGCGGGCTCGTCTCAAGTTTGCCAGGGACCATCAGGAATGATCCAGAGGGGTCATAGGAGAATGTCATGTGGTCAAATGAGACAAAAATGCTTTTTGATGCAAACTCCACTCGTCGTGTGTGAAGGAAAAAGAAGGCTGAGTTGCATCCCAAGAACACCATCCCTACTGTTAAGTATGGGGATGGAAACATCATGCTTCAGGGGTGCTTTTCAGCAAAGGCGACAGTATGACTGTGCTGTATTAAACAGAGGATGAATGGGGCCATGTATCGTCAGATTTTGGACAACAACCTCCTTCCCTCAGCCAGAGCATTGAAGATGAGTCGTGGCTGGATCTTCCAACATGACAATGATCCGAAGCACACAGCCAAAATGACCAAGGAGTGGCTGTGTAAGAAGCATATCAAGGTTCTGGAGTGGCCTAGCCAGTCTCCAGACCTAAATCCAATAGAAAATCTTTGGAGGGAGCTGAAACTTCGTGTTGCTCAGCGACAGCCCCGAAACCTGACAGATCTAGAGAGGATTTGTGTAGAGGAGTGGGCCAAAATCCCTGTTGCTGTATGTGCAAACCTGGTGAACTACAGGAAATGTTTGACCTCTAATTGCAAACAACGGCTTCTGCACTAAATATTAGCACTGATTATCTCAAGGGTGCACATACTTATGAACCATAGCAATTTACAAATAAATCATTCAAAAATCATACAATGTGATTTCAGGATTTTTTTTTTAAGATTATGTCTTTAAGAATGGAAATGCATCTATCATGAAAATTTCAGATCTCTCCCTATTTTCTAAGTGGGAGAACTTGCAAAATCGCAGGGGGTGCAAATACTTATGACCCTCACTGTATGTAATGGCGGAGGGAGAGACAAATCTACTAGTAGGAAGGACGACGACATGGGCAGATATTTCTCTCTTACGGCGAACTGGAGGACAGAGAAACTGGCAGATGGGCATAATGAGTCCTAGGCAGATGTGTCTTTTAATAATAATGTGATAGATTAATTAGATCCCATATTACAGTTGAATATGTAAAATAAGAGTCAATAGTATAGGAAATTTAGAAAGAAGATAATACATTTGTATAACTTGGACAATCTAATCGCATAGGCCGGAACCATAATCTCAAGATTTTTCTTTGTTAACAAGATCCAAGTAGATGAGCAAGAGCACTTTGGATCCATTGAAGTCCGATTGGAAAGGGGTCTGGGCCGTATAGAGGCACAGTGTTTTAGCAAAGTGGCCACGAATGTCTCCTTGAAGGACAACCCACAGTACTTGACTCGTTCATGCAAAATGTTTAGAAGCCCAAATGCTGTCGAGACAGGCATGTGGTCAATTTGGTTGAAGTCTTAAACGTAAAACATAATTTTTTTAGGTTTGAAGTGCTAGTGTTTAGGTTTCATATCCGGTATTTGCCACCTCAGGATTACCACCAAGTGGGAGTTGGCAGGATCTGAAGGATCACATGCGCGAGGCGGGCGACGTTTGTTTCGCCGATGTGCAGCGGGATGGGGAGGGCGTGGTGGAATTTCTCCGCCGCGAGGACATGGAGTATGCCTTGCGACGCCTGGATCGCACAGAGTTCCGTTCGCACCAAGTGAGTGGAAGACCCGATGAAACCCGCCTCGACTCCATACCTCGCTGGAGTGCACTTTCACTGTTGTCCTCGTTTGCAGGGTGAGACCGCATACATCCGCGTCTACGAGGATCGAGGAACCCCCAACTGGGGTCGCTCGCGTTCCCGCTCCAGATCGAGAAGCCGCTTTTCGCCTCCTTACCGAGGATCACCGCCGCCACGCTACCAGTCCCCTCCTCGCCATTCTATGTCACGCCATAGTCCAACACGGAGGCACGGACCACCCCACCACAGCCCACCACCACGTCATTACAGATAAAGGCCCAAATTTGATCAAGGAAACCAAGGAGAAATTTTTGTAATCGCCTTTTTATTTTTATTTTTTTTTTTTGTTTACCCACTGGCCGCTTTCATCGAACACTGTTTATTGCTACGTACATTCCATGGACACCCCGACCCCCTGCTCCTCCCCTCAGCCTTAACTTTGGTTTCCATGTACCTTTAATACGCCTATGTGTTTTCTCAAAGCAGAATGTTGACTTGTTTGATGTGCATTACGTTACGTAGTGTTTGTTTGGTAAGCCAAGTTTGTTTTGTATGTCCAGCTTAATAAAACCAGTTAACTCGATGTTAAGTCAAGCAGTCACACATTTAAGCAGAGTTCTATCAAATTTGTTTCCTCTTTACGTAGTTTTTGCTGAACAATCTGTGATGCTAATATCTTCTGATTCAGAACAAAGTGGTGAACCTTTTCAAATACTGACTCATGTTGGCTCTTTAGACCTTTTTTTTAATGTGAGCCTTACTGAAGTAGTTTACCATTTGAGTGCATATGTGTTGGCTTTTCTTTACCAATAAAAGGTTAAATTTTACAACTGTCTCCTTGATGGTTCTACAAGCTTTTTAAACACTATACTAGGGATAAGCTAGTACACCACTATCTGTATCTGTTCACCCATCTAAATTATCTGTATTCGTAGCTGTACTATAGTGGGAGGAACATAAACCGGAAGTGGGTGTGGTTGAACCAGAAATGGGTGGGGCTTAAATCTGTTCATTTTAAGTCTGAAATTGACGTGGATTGATCAGAAGTTGCTATAGTTATTATTATTCAGGTATGTGTGTACTGTCTGTAAGTGATCTGTAAGACTTAAGTATTTTTTAATGGTGTGCGTGAAGTTGGCGATTCATGCAAACATCCAGTGATGGCAAACAGGGAAATAATCTGTCAGCCTTGTTCATTGTAGTTTTCTCAAAAGCAACGCAACGAGCAAAGCTTTCCAACTGACTTTATACAGTATCACCAGCCAAATTAGAAGCAAGTAGACAAAAAAAAAAAAACACCGGCAGTGACTGACGCAACACGAGTCAGTTTCAGCTCTGTCTTGTCAAATGCACCGTGTACATAACGAAACAAGTTTATCAAGTAACTTTGGATACGAGCTGAAATGAGGAAAACTTTTTTTTTTTTTTTTTTTTTTTTTAATGTCCGGAGTGGATGCAGAGACCAACACTATACGAGCTGTTTTCAACTGTCTTGTACTCCTCGCTCTGGCTGTAGGGAGTCTGTCCAGGGAGGAGCTGTCGCTGTGTGACTGGCCAGTCACAGAGCGTGAAGAGTGAATACATAAGTAGTTACCCTATGAGGATTTTCCTTCATCACAATTATGGATAATGACGAGCTGTACTCGTTTCATGCGTTATCAGTAACTGATACTTGTCTAAAACGAGTATCCGGCTCATCCCTATGCTATACGGTTGTATAGCAGCCTTTGGAAAAGTCGGAACAACCTTCCCACTTTCTTGACTCAATACACACAAAACACATCAACTGCAAAATAGAATATTTTAATTCACAATAAATTAATTCTTAACAGCTCACATTTATGAGAAGACAGGAAAAAAATAAATGTCTCCAATAGAATATATACTTTTTTGTAGCTCTCCATGATAATCAGATAAAGCCCAATAAAGACATTGTATTGCATTTAATAAATATGTGCCAGCTTTGTTTGTACAGTGGTCTCACATTGTATACAGTTAATCTTCTGACACGGAGCACGGCAATCCACGAACAACACTGGCCTGTTTCAGAGAAAAGTACGGGACCACTTAAAGCAGTGATAATAAAACACTTACGGTTTAACTGATTGGCATCCATTAAATGTTTGTTACCCATGGATAGAATTTTGGCTAGTTGTGTTCGGCACTTGAACCCGATGCCTGAACCCCAACCCCCCACCCCTTTATTTTATTTTATAGTACACATTTGGTAAAAGCCTGCCATGAGAAAATCTTCACAAACCAAAATGAGAAAGTTAGCACTGAACTGACCCTCTAAAATGCAAAAGGTTTACCTCAAAGCAAGATCAGTCATCACACAACAATCCTAACATTCGCGGACCCTTAGTTTTGTTCATTGCACAATCTGGTAATCCACTTGATCTGAGCACAAAAGTGAGTCTGAGCACCAAAATGCAAGTAGGCAAAAAGCTGAACGGAAAACAAAATGTGAAACATGTTTGCTCTGGATTTCATGAGATGTGTAAGTCTTTTTTAACAGAATTTAGATTGCTTAGGCTATTCTGCAAGGTAGGTGCCAAACAGCCTTCAGTAGACATTAAGCCTTAATGGTTATTGACTGATGCATCAGGAACTACACAAGCCACTTGGACACACCCCAACACTCATCAATCTTCTTGCTTTTCAGTGTTACCCTATCTGAAACCCAATAATTGAGGGGGTATGTTAAGACTGTGAGATTGAATTGTCATTGGTTGTCGTATCCCTGAAAAAATAGCAACATTTAAGGCAAAATAACATCCTGAAGCAGTATCAATGAAGGTACATTCACGAGGTGAACAATAACACTTGGAAAATAAATTTACTGGCCTCTTAATTCCATCTCACTGACATAGAAAGGAGCAACTACTTAAAACCTCTCTGCACTCATCTGTTACTGCATCGTCATCAATGTTGTTTTTTTGTGTGGTCTTATCTTTAAAAGAACCTGAACAGGCATGTTTGCTGATTACTTATTTTCTATAAGCGTCTGCACTTTGTGGACTAAGTCTCGGGCCATCATCAGGACCTGGGGGACGTCGTGGCGTTCTGCCATTTCTGTGAAGGCATACAAAAAAATAAATTCAAAACATGTCACACGTGAGGCGTAGGAGGGTTTTCGATCTTTTGAGTTCAGCTCATGAAAAATGAGAGTAAAATGTATTCTGTAGTTCATGGTTCTGCCTCAACAATGTTAACACTTTTCAATACTAAAATATTACCGTTGAAGAACTTGATGATGTCCGTGAAGTCCATGTTGTTTTCCAAGATGATATCTCTGTACATCTCCACCAGCGCCAATGCGATGAAGAGCACAAAATGCTCAGAGGTTGTGTATGCCGCCGCCCAGATGGTTTCCCAAACGGAGAAAACATCATCGTAGACCATTTCTGAAAGCACAAACGTGTCACTTTACATCTGGAAGCAGCATGTAGAGTGTTTAATGCGCTTATGTGATCACCTCTTTTAAAGTCCAGCAGGAACCAGCGGTAGCAGAAGTAGAAGTGGGTGTAGTCACCATTCTGCTGCATCAGTTCAAACAGCTCAGAGTCCAGGATCTAGTTTGGTTGAACACAAATAACTAACACAATACTTGGAAGTACTGTATGTGCATGAGTGCATACCTGAATAAGAGAGCGCATGTTGGCAAAGTGTGAATCCATGGCGCCCCCATGAGGAAAATTCTGGTTCATCCTTTTCATCAGTTCAGTGAAGCAACTGAACGCCATCACCTCTGTGAAGCCAACACAAGTTTACTTTCTGCACAGGTAAGGATTTTCTACAAAAAAAAAATGCACTGTAGTTGGTAGGAAACATACACATTTTTACAATTACTAAGTTTTCCAAACTAACTAGTTACGACAAAGTATTATAGAATTTTGTACGATTTCCATCTTAATTCTCAGGAAAACACAGGGACGGTACTGACCATCATCCAGAATAACCAGCAGGGGAGCCAGTATATCGCACATTCCCTGGACATAACCTGTTTCCAGATGTTGCCACACATAGCTATAAAGATAAAGCAATGAATTAAATTCCAACATATTCCAAAGGACCCTCTGTGTTTCCAGTGATATTACCTGCACATGATGTTCCTCAGCTTCTCCAGGTTTTCGGGAGTGAAATACCAGTATGTTCTGTCACACCGTCGAACATCTTTGTCAATGCGATGCAAGTTGATCATGTACATATCCAGTGTTTCTTGCTGCCAAACAGATAAGAGAAGTCAGCGTGTTCAGGTTAAAGCTTAAGTACAGTGGAGCCTCTTATCCTTACAGAGTAGGCTTGGTGTGACAAGGATACGTCAGATTTGGACTCTCCTCCAGCCTCTGCAGTTTCCGGTGCAGCAAACACATTTTCGGTTTCGGGCTCATCTTCAGACAGTCCCAAGTCAGTGCCTTCAGGACTGGTGTTACAAGCAGTGTCCAGATGGTGGTCCATGACAAGGTCTTCGGGTGCTGTCTTCCCTCTCCGAGGCAGTGAGACGGGAGGGGCAGCAAGGGCAGTCAACGGCTTAATGTTCATTTCCTCCAGGTTCAAGCAGGTCACCCCAGCAGGGATGTCCTCCATCTCCAAGGCAGAGGGAGAGTCGTCTGAGTCCGGGGACTGCCGGGTGTGGGAGGACAGGGAAAGGCTCCCGCGGGATGCAGACTGAAGAGCGTTGAGTACTTGCCTGACAGGTGAGTTTGAGCCAGGTTTCTCAAATGGGATCTCTGCCACCTTTTTGGCTTCACACACAGTATCTATTAACTCCATTGACACTGCTTTTGCTTCTCGTTGTTCTGAATACTCTGGATCAGTTCCCATTTGTGGAATTTCATCTGGGGTTAACATACAAACAGACTCAGTTTCCTGAACTTTTGTATTTTGTGCTTGAGTCAAAGCTTGCCCCAGTGGAGGTGCTTGGAAATATTCATTTTGAATCTCAGTTTCCAGCTTGATGACATTGGTGTTCTCTGGGAGAGAGCTCACATCCTTTGTATTTATACTGTTTATAACACTGGATTGCCCATTAGCATTTTCAGACGTCTCAACTTCAGAGCTGTCTGGCTTCATTGTGATTCCAGAATTCTCACCCACATCACTTTCTGTCTCCATCCTCTCATTCCCCAAGAGAATATCCTTGGCAGTCAAGTCTAATATCTTTTCTCTAGCTGGCAGTGATTCATTTTCAGATTCCATGTTTAAGACGTCTGACTGCTGAGAGGTTGTAGATGCAGTAGCTAGCTTGGTTGAACCTAGAGGGGGGGGTAGGTTACTGGAGCCAACAGGACCAGCTGGGATGTCCTTTATTGGACTGTTGTGCTGCTTTTGACTTTCTTCAGGCCTCGTCTCCATCGGATCCCCAGCATCGACCGATACAAATACCTGAAGAACCAACGAAATTGAGTGACCAAAACAAAAAAGTGACTGAGTTGATGTATCGTACAACCAATGATACAGGCTAGCATCTCAGCAACAAGTCCAGATTCTCCAATATATTCCTGTGTGATTTGAACCAAAAATGGGAGTGGATCTTACTTGTGCACTACTGCTGGAGTCGCTCTGTGACTGCACATTCTGCTGATCTGAGTTGCTGCTTAGTGATGACTGAATGGGAAAGAATACAAAAGAAAAAGCAGAACTAAGTCTAGTTTGGTCCTAACACTATAAATACTTAAGTTCTCTTTTTACTCTTGTTACATAATATACTAAAAGGTAGACTTGCGTCTGTGCTGATGGTAGAGTCCCGCTCGATAGGCCCCCTCTCAACGCTGGCGCCCGACGAACACCTAGCAAGGGCCTCGGCGTGTTTCTCTTGCTCCCTCTGGCGCACGATTGCCTCGCAACCTTGCCACTCCTTCATGTTCTGCTCGTACACGGCGCCCATCCGTTCATCAATCTGAAACAAGTGCACGTCAATAAAAACGTCAATATAACACCAAGCGTGGATGTCTTGTTGACAAAATACACTAACAGAAGTCAAAAGGTACATATGCACAATCTCATAGGTTTTTGTCTGTTAAGATGTGATTACTAGTTAGTTAATGTAATTATGATATAGTGTTGGAGAACTGCTACATGGAGAGTACTTATAATCCTCTCAATTCGTTAATGTAAAAAAACAAAAGATAAAATATTTAACATATACTTCTATAGTATGCTTACGTGTAATTTAAGGCTCATTATGAGGTCAAGCAAATGTCAATAAAAGCCATAAATGTTTATGTACGAATGCACGACATGAAACTACATTAAGAAAATAACATCCAGTATTTAAATATAATTATATACTATTTTAAATGTAATACAAAAAATTAGAATTGTTCAGTATGATGGGGTGCATGTTAAAAAAAATAAAAATAAAAATACATTAAATTAAAAATTAAATATACATACAATTGTATACTATGTTACAGTTACGATGTAATTAGAAACAGCTCAGTATGATGTGCAGTTAAAAAAATATACATAAGATACATACGTTAAATATGTTGTAAATATAATTACTATATTGTCATATTCTAATATTAGGAAAAAAGTTAGTTAAAATGTTTTATACAAAAGCTGATGTATATAATGCTTTTGCAGGTTAAAAAAAAAATACAATAGATGAAATACTGACAAATACATAGAAAATCATAGTGTTAAAATATATAGTTGATCTACAATGATATAATGTAGTCTAAAATATACTACTACAGTACAACCACAATAATAAACCTATTGTGGGCTTAGTGTCCATGAACAGTGCTATACAAATACCTCCATCCTGCACTTCTCACTCATTGTAAACTGGTAGTGTCCCAACAGGAAGGGCCAGACCTCCTTGCGTAGTGAAGGTGCCACACCACCAAAATACACAAGCCTGTGTATCTCATGTTCCTCATAGGCCTGAACAGGGTATTATCGTTAAAAAGCTTAATATAGGGAGGCATGCCAATATTTAAGTAGTGTGACTATTACAGAGCTGTCCTGGAGGAACTCGGCCCAGACGTCCGCAGAGAGGCCTCCTTGTGCATCCGAGGGCACATCAGGAACGACGATAGTGGTGTTGACCAGAGCGGAGAGGTGTGTGCGAACTGTAGACAGATGGCGGCAGTATGCCAGCCCTGTAGTGGAAAGATAAGATAAGATAAGACAAGACAGTGAAAGAGAGTTTTGTTTTATTCATTCATTCAAGTGAACCATTGGCTGAATTTGCACTCACATCCGTAGAAAGCCCGTGAGATGATCTGGTACTTCATGGTGTCACAAAGGAGTTTTAGAGGAGCCCTGGTAGGGGTTTCGTCGGTGAGATCTATCCTGAATAAACTGAAGATATAACACTGAAATACCTTTCTTGATTGCAACCATTTGGCAGAGAGCCGTCGGATGATCCATTCTGTGAGCAAGAGGAGCAGGATGACTTCCTGGGGGTTGGTTGCCACATGGTCATACCCTGGTCCATCAGCTCTAGAGCCACTGCACACAATGACATACTCCCTTAAAAAAACAAGCATAAAGGTGTATCTCTTCTAATAACCCCTGATGACCTACTTAACTCCATTTGATTGCCAGGAAAGAGGATCCGAAACACGTAATCGGTTGCTTCATCATCCTCTTTATCAGACACCGAGTCACATGAACCATGCGGGCTCCTCCTTCGCAATTTGGGGAAAACCTTTCCCTAGGAATGAGAAAGAAAAACACTCCAGAACGCCAGGTAGAAAAGTCAGAGGAAGCATCCTTTATTCATGCTGACCTTTCCTCTCTGATTCCAGAGCGGCGGGTCCAGTTGGCCGTGAGGTAGCAGGCCCGTCTCCAGGCAGGTGAGAAACTGGAGCAAGTGCCCCCCCTTGGGGAAATGTAATGGGGGTCTCTGGATGCCGTCCTGGCTCACCAAAACCACTGTTCCACCGCTGTTCACTGATAATGTTTTCAAAGCTTATAAATTAACCTTTATAAGAGGTCCTTAAAATTCACTCCGACAGCCAAAAATGTACGTTTCCGGACATGCAGTAAAAATATTTAAAAAATACAAAGAGCTCAGAAGTAGATTACCTTGCTGATGACAGTGGAGATACACAATATCCTCCAAGCGAATTGTCATGGCATAGTCCCAGTAGACACTGCAAGAAATATGAAGACAATGGGGACAAGTTTCTGGCTTGAACAGACTAGCTTGTGTTGAGCTGACCTCCTCTCAGAGTCCAACTCCCCGACATTGCCATTCATCAGCTGATTGGGTGTCCACTTGAGTGTCATCAGATCTGCAGTTTGATGTAGAGACAGGTAGCCTGGGATTGCCTCCATGTCGTCTCTCTGCATGGAGACATGAAAACTCACAAATCAATCCATCATTACTAAAAATGTTGATAGATATTTCACATTAGCTTAGTACAGCTAATGTACAACAGTACAGTACAACTATAACATACATACCGGCTGCACCAGAACATTGTTCTTGCCGAACAGCAAAGTGGCTCTCGAGTTTTGGTGGAGTGATTCCACATATTCCCTTGCCCACACCAAAGGGCGATCATCCATGCTGCCACTAGACTGTCTCTTTTGGATCTGTCAGGGGTATCAGACGCCCATAAGGATTAGTCACTACTCAGTGTTGTGCAGTCAGCTGGCCCTTGTCACATACACATTATAAGCAATGGGGCTGTTTCTGTAGCCAATCAGATTTCAGATACACCCACAACAATAGCAGCATTTTTCCGTCCTCTGATTGGTTGATCAAAGCAAAGCAGTTCGACAAGGCAAGCTACGGCCACGATGTCTTGACTGAGGAAGAGAAATTGACTTCGCTGGTGAGTAGATGTATTTTACTTAAAAGGTTTTTGACTTAAAAGTTGTCTGAACCCTTAATCACTGAGCTGTTGAATTTACTTTACTTGTTACATTTGGCTGAGCGTAGTTTACATGCACCGTCAGGTGTATTGGTTACTATTCTGACATAAGGGGACTCGCGTTATCGATACAATGGTGGAGTTCCCCTGTAATTTTCTGAATGGCGCAATGATAACGATGTTTGCGCTCCACATAGACGACCAAGGTTCAAAACCCATGGTGTTCTCACCCATACTTGCTCTCAGTGCCACACTGAAGGTCCAGGTACCAAATGCACTGCCCGCCACTGTCATTACTTGTAAATTAGGCCACCATAAAGGTCCCCTATTATGCAAAATGGACTTTTTAATGATGTTCATTAAAACAAGTTTAATGGCTTTTTAATGATGAAGTAACACTAATGTGTCCCTAGAGCCTGTTTATCAGCACCAAAAGGAGAAAAAGCAAATTTTATCTATCATCTACCTCACTTGTTTGAGCTACTTTTGAGAGAAAAGCCGCTCACATGGTGTCTTTTGAAGCTCTAGGTTTTCATGACATCAAGAAGGAAAAGCCACCTTCCTCATGGACATGATATTGCCAATGACCCACCCCTAGCTAGACGAGCCCACCCATACGCCCACCTCGTATAATTTAAAAAAACAAGAAGCTTCCCTACACATCTTAAAATAAAGTCTGGAAGACAATCAGCCACAGACATGGGAGCTGTAAGTTTGATCATTTTGTTTTTCTTCAGCGAGTAGGCTGAGCTATCGCAATGCTGCTGTTAAAATTTGACTAAGCACTGCAGTTCATATAGCAAATACAGGGAAGAAACCTAAGGTGAAGCGACCGTGAGCGTGCCTTCTGAGCTTAGTTAACGTTTGAGTGCACACTGAGTTGGCTCATGGTGCCTGCCAGTTTCTTTTTGTCAGCATGTCGCCAGTAATATAATGTTGGCGAAACATTTGTTATACACCATGACTTTCTACAGCCTGTGTAATGTCTTTAATGTTAGTGTGTAAGTGTATTTCGGGTTTTTTATTTCTGCTAGCACTAGCCATCAGAAAATCATTCAATATACTTTTATGCCCTGCAGAATGAACGGATGAATTTGACGGCCAAGATGGAGTATTATACAGTATGTCCAAACTCAGCCTTTTTGGAGACACACACTTGGGCAAACACACCTCATTAGCATGAAAGCTACAAGCACAAAACGGTGTGTTCACGGTAGGCCTTGATAAAAGCTCTTTTAAGCTGTCTAAATTCCTGAATCAAAGCTATATTTTGGCCAACACTCTTACAATACACTATTATGGGACCTCCAATATGTTTTTAAAATTGGGGTAAAATACTCGGTTCGGTTAAGAGCCGTGTGTGAAGTGGTTGGATGAGAACACCTCCAAGTCCAAGTGCATGGTTCTTGCTCAGAATGGGTGGAGCACCATCTCCGGGTTGGAGCAGTTTAAGTACCTCAGGGACTTGTTCACGAGTGAGGGAAAGATGCAATTTGAGATTGACAGGCAGATTGGTGAGGCATCTGCAGTGATGCGGACCCTGCATCGGTCTATTGTGGTGAAGAGGGAGCTGAGCCGAAAGGCAAAGCTCTCAATTTACCGACTGATCTACGTTCCTATCCTCACCTATGGTCATAAGCTTTGGGTCGTGCTCGAAAGGACAATATTGCGGGTACAAGCGGCAGAAATGAGTTTCCTCTGTAGGGTGGCTGGGTTTTCCCTTAGATATAAGGTGAGAAGCACTGTCATCCGGGAGAAACCCGGAGTAGAACCACTCTCCTCCACATTGAGAGGAACCAGATGAGATGGCTTGGGCATCGGTCAGGATGTCTCCCGGACGCCTCGCTAGGGAGGTGTTCAGGGCTCGTCCGACCGATAGGAGGCCTCGGGGAACGACCTAGGACAACGGCGCAGGATCTGCGAGGAGGAAATCTGGAGGACAGGAAAGTCTGGGATTCTCTGCTTAGGGTGCTGCCCCCACAGTCTGACCTCAGAACTCAGACCTTCATCTTATCTGACCTCAGATAAGATGAAGATGGATGGATGGGAAAAATACTATAATAAAGTATGTGACCTTTGCTGCCCCTCTTCAGCTCCAAATTACACTTTTTTTAAACCAAAAAATATAAGAACAGCACCACCGGCTAGCAAGTGTTACCAACAGTGGTTTAACATACAAGGCATGTGCACATGCACAAAATCAGTCTGGGAGAGGTGAGCAACAATTTGCAATCATTGTGTGGTTACGATAGGCTATACATTAAATGATAACTAACATTAGTAGGTAAACTTTGCCTGAATCACTATCATTAGCTGACAACAATAATTAGTGCATTTGCAGTGTTGGAGCAGGAAGAGGGCTTGATATAATGCTTGCAGCACATTCGAAGTTTAGTGCCCCCATGCAGTACCTAACCAAGGGAGACAGCACCTTTAATGGGAGTGCCTAACTAACCAGAGCCGGTCTTCTTGAGGGAGAGTCTTGCCTACAGTGGCCGCTGTGGATGCGGTGCCTCTGTACCAGCTCGTCAGCAGATGGGTCCGTCCAGAAATGGTCTGCGGTCTTGACTTTGGTGTACTCCAAAGCACAAGGACCAACTGTAGGGAAGGGTCATAGAATGTAAACGGCAAAAACTACACAAAAAAATAGAAATGACAGTTAATACAGAGATTGCTGAGAATCATGTTGCTGCAGGTGTGCCATTACCCAATAGAGATGCAAGAATCGGCCCATCCACAGGATCCATCAGCATGGCTTCTTTCTCATAAAATGTACTGCGGGAAACATTGAAGAAACATGGCGTATAGATCTGTAGCCAATGACTAACACATACATTATAATGTAAAAGTATTTAAATCGACGATACCTGCAGTTCTCTACTAAATACAAGACAATCTTGTCCAGCAGCTTCTCCAGCAGAGCGGTTCGTATCCACAAGTGTTTGAGAGCCTGAGGGGGGAGATTGTTCAATTTGGACTGCCGACTGCGCTCATTGCTCTGTGAAGAGTTGTTTTGTTTGCTGGAAAACAGAATTATACACCACATCTATTAATAATGTTATTATACTCATCACAGGACAGGGTGTGTCAGGATGCATTACTGTGGTGCCTCTCAAGTCCAATCCCTCTAAAGGCGCACAATTCTGAATTTAACAAAAGTCCTCTGGAAAAATATGCCACACTACAACATGCTAGACACTAGACCCTGCAGTGGCTTGTCATCCATTCTTTAGTGCAGTAAATTGAGGGAAAAGAATGACTAGAATTGCATTTTCACCTGTTTTCTATAAGATGCTCCAGCTCTTGGACCTTGTGACAAAGTTGCTCAGCGGGCGAAAAGCTTTTTGCCACCTTCATGAAGAGCGCTGCAACCTTGTTACTGCACAGCAGCCCCGCTATACGCCGCTTCAGTCCATGGAGCACACAGGCCTCCACCACAGCTACACACATTTAAACACACACTCGTTAGTCAGAATAAGGTTTCTGTGCTTCCGTGTTTTTATCTAATAGTAGGCAGAATGGTTGCCAATTAAAAATAAAGAGAAAGGAAAATCAGGTGAAAGGAAGGCACAGGTGGCACAAATAGACAAAAACACTGTTGCTAGGATATGAGGGATGTGAATCTCTCACACACACACACACACACACATCACTCCTGGTTAGGATCAGCATCTCATAGAGGTGTTATCCGACTTAAAATACAAATTCATCCAGCCACCTTTTCCTAAACAGAGGTGCAATCTTAAAGGAGAATATTTGCAAATATGGTTGGAACCGCATGCTACAGTATCTCACTTCTGGCTGTACTGTTTTAATTAGAGAGACATTTCAATTTGCACAAATGATAATTACACATTCGGCCTATTATAGAAAAGGCCTAGGGAGAGTTGTTGGGGAGCCTTGCTGTGCTTGCGCTTTTCTCCATAATACACAAATAGTACAAATGTATTACCACAAAAGGAAATGATGTGGCTGCTGTCTGCGTGCACAAATTTCCTCGTCACGGCCTCCTCCATGATCTGTTTCACCTGAGGGAGAGATGACATGCATGCATTTGTTCATAATGTCCATTGACATAGGCACTGAACAGCTGAATGCTCCTGTCACATGTAGGAAATCTTTGACTGGCGTTTTTTTTAAGTTGGTCGTCAAAAATGGCAGGACACCCCATGTCATATAGAGGATCCTTGACTAGATTTTTTGCAGGCAGGGGATCCTTAAAACATCAGAGCACTCCTGTCATGTAGTGATTTTTGACAAACATTTTTGAAGTAGATCCTTAACACCAGAGTGCCCTGTCATTTAGGGGATCTCTCAACAACGTAAATGTATTGCAGCTGTTTTAATTTATGATTATTTGCTACCATTAGCACTGACTATATATACAAACAGTACATTCCCGAAATATTAATGTGACCCAGAACATTCGAAGCAGTACAAAACGAATGAATTGAGCTCTTGCACAATTTCTTAGTGTTTTTCCATTTTCTGCACCCATTCAAGAAATACATTACCTTAACTCAAAATTTGGCCTGGATTTGCATAATTTTGGTCTTATGTGTGTAACGTACACAACAATCGCCATAAAAACTAAGCATTATTATCTTTTAAGACACTATTTTTGGGTACAGCTCTTGTATGCCTGCTCGATGAAGTCTCCAGAAATACATATTATATCTGCATTTGAATGCCATACAAATCCACAATTCCACTTCAAACAGAAGCCCCTCCTTGCTGCAGGAGCTGGCAGGGAGGAGTCATGTATATGTTTGAGAGGCAATGAGTCACAGGTGAGGGGGAGCACGGACGCGTGATACGCCTGGAAGTGCCCGGCTTTCTCTGTCATGAATAAATCATCCTGTTTTCCCATTTTTCCCCGTCTCACATTATGGGGCAGATCAACAAGACACTGCACAGAGCGTACATAGCTCTGTGCTATTTCATTTCTAAACGACTGAAATAAAAACAGAAATTGCCAAATAATGTAAGAAGAAGATGTAAGAAGGTCACACATTTGAGGTTTTAGAATGATGCTTTAGCGAGACAATTAGTAAATGAACACATGAACACATCATCATCACTAACATCAGCACCATCATTGTCATCACTGGCATTATCATCACCATCCAGGGCTGCTAGTGTGCAATTTTCAATGATGGGAAACATATCTATTAATGATGCAATAATAAAACAGGGGGGGGTCTGTCGTGATCGAGATATAAAAATGGAATGGAAAACAAAAGCATGAACGAACCTCTTTCTTCACATTGCGCAGCAATTTCTGCCGCGTCTCAGCTTCTGTGACGGCACAAAAACACCATCAATCGTGTGAGTATCGGTAATGACAAGATCGATGCAAGGTATTATTAAAGAGATGAAAGCATGCTACCTCCCATCGCTGCAGGCGGGATGCAGGTCGCTGACACGCTCGGCTTGTTTCTTCTTCTCGTCTTAACTACAACAACAACGAGACGTGCACTAAAAAAAAGCAGGCAGACAGACGCGGCAACCTCGCCAAGCGTACGCTGTGTTCTTTTGCGACTAAATTAAACCTATCTGCTACCTCTCCACGAACCAACACCCCTTTAAAGCCACAGTAGCCAGTTCTATTCCCCCACCCCTCCTTGCATGAGCATCATGACTCACAGTGGACTTGTTTATTTAAAGTGACAATAAAGACTACTTTGGAGGCCCTTGCACACTGTAAACACAGCAGAGCCTGCAGGATTTCCACCACAGGAACACTGCAATACAGTTAATGAGGTCTCCGGGTCGCTGTCTCATTAAATGGAGTTGCAGCAATTATCATAATTAGGAGACAGAATGCAAGAGGGGACAACACTCCATCACAGCATGAAATAATGTAATAACAACAATGTATGTTGTATACAACAACATGATACAGTATGGTACAATTTAACCCTTAAGACAGGGGTGTCCAAAGTGCGGGACATGGGGGCCATGTGACCCACGGCTGTTTTTTTTTAATTAATTCCAAAAATACAATTAAACAAGAAACAAACAATAGCAAAAGTTGAAATGTTACCACTACTGTCACCTGTAACACAAGGTTGATATACAGGCTGTTTTTTTTCTTACAGGTATGTCCCAATATACACGCCTGATCAAAATTTTAAAGGGATAGTTCAGATTTTTTGACATGAAGTTGTATGACATACTCATCAACAGTGTAGTGCACCAACGGTGACTTACCCCGCACTTCGTCCCATTTCAGTGGTGAGAAACGTAGTTCCGGTTAGTTGGTGGGGCCACTTAAATAAAGAGTTTGGCTTCTCAAAACAATATGCGCTCAAAAGACTAATACACTCGTCACAAAAGTGCCTCCTTGAAAAAAATCAGACTTCACAATCACTCGGCATTACTTTCTCTCCCGATGTATTACTGCATGCTGTCGCCGGTCCATTGTTGTATACAGTATGTGTTCCACAAGGAATTTTTTATTTTTATCATTCTTATTAATATTTTCATTATTATGACCCTGAGATGGTCCAGGTTTGGCAAAAACACTGATTTCCATCCATCTTTTCTACAGTGTCAGATTTAAAACAAATCTCACACTTTAAAGCCTCAGGACAAAAAATGTCATCTTTCCAAGAACAGCTGTAAAAACATAGATACAGTTGTCCCTCACTCCATCGCGGTTCAAACATCACTCCCTCATTTTACTGCGTTTTTTCAAACATTAATTAATTAAAAATAATCACTTTGTGGTTGACTACGGCCTATTATGAGTCAATAAATATGCATATTTAACTAAATTGTACATATTTTTTGCCCAAATTAAGAATTTTCAAGCATAAAAGTGGCTAAATGCACTGAAATACAAATACGATATAAGCCATCAAGAACACCAACTTGTGAATATAGTATTCTACATTGGTCACTAGGTGTCAGAACACCACCGAAGCACCAGACTTGAACAGCAGGTTTAAATGATCTCACAACAGGCACAATAATAATAATAATAATAACATAATAATAACAGGGGTTGCTGTTGCAGCCATAACCCAGAACACGCTAAAACTCAACTTTGAAACTCCGACATCACTTCCTGTCCACCATCGATTCTGCTCCCCTACAAGGTAAACTGTCTTAAATGGCTTCTTTCTTCTGATTATATCTAATATATTGGGTAATACAAATGTAAAGGTGACTATGTGGGTGTTATTTCATGCCCAGATGGCTCTAATAATGTTAAAACGTATTTAGAAGCAGGTTTTTAAACAGGTTTTTTATGCCATAACTATGAAAATATCCAATTTATAAAGACAGAAACCTACTTAGTGGAAACTCGGTCGAGCCTGGAACCAATTAACCGGGATTAACAGCATTTTTAGTTGTTTAAAGGCCGGTATGTTTACATAACTCCACTGTTTTGTTTTTTTATTGTAACCCCCCCCCCCCCCCCCCCCCAAAGCTAAAGTGAAAACAGAAACAAACATACACTTTTTTTCCATTTTACATATATAAACTCTTATCCAACATCAACAGAGAAACAGTCTTATCGTTTCAGTTGCAAGGCACTCTTATAAGAAATTCTTCTGCACGCTTTCAATGGGAGGGCCACACGGTGGCCTCTGTGTGGAGTTTGCATGTTCTCCCCGTGTGTGCGTGGGTTTTCTCCGGGTGCTCCAGTTTCCTCCCACATTCCAAAAACATGCATGGTAGGTTAATTGGCAACTCTAAATTGTCCATAGGTATGAATGTGAGTGTGAATGGTTGTTTGTCTATATGTGCCCTGCGATTGACTGGCGACCAGTCCAGGGTGTACCCCGCCTCTCGCCCGTAGTCAGCTGGGATAGGCTCCAGCATCCTGCGACTCTAGTGAGGATGAGTGGCATAGAAGATGGATGGAGGGCTTTCAATGGTAGAAAGTAGCACCATCTGGTGGACAAATGTAACAAGTAAAAATTGAAATCTAGTACGTTTTCTTCAGTACTAAATCTTAAATGGTATTTTCAAGGAAACATTTTTTGTCTCTAGGAACAAATGTTTTTGTTGCTTTGTTTTTTCTTGCTTTGCTATTTTATTCTAATTTACGACAATTCTAAAATGTTTTTAAAATGAATATCCTCTGATATATTTCAGCTATTTTCATTCAGACAAAATGAAAAAAAATGAAAGGTGCAAAATCTCCACTGGATTTCTTCAGGGTTAATGGAATCCAATAATAAAAGAGCTGCATCAAAATAATGACATTGGTTATCAGAGTGACATTTAATTTTTATTTGGATATGGCTTTTTATTAAATCACTCCTCTGTAGTTGGTACATTCACAATGTAGGGGCAACATAAGCAGACAAATGTTACAGTTCAGAAAAGGACGCGACCAAGGAAACGAACAAGGACGCAAGGACGAGTACCCTCGAAAAGTGTTTGGTCGCGGCCGATCTTTGTTCAACAGTAGGCAAGGCAGATGGGCAGAGTTGTTGCTCTTTGCCAGCCATAGACAGCCAAGTCAGTCGCCCCAAATTATTTTACTGCGGTGTTTGCGTCTCTCGTTGACTCGACAAGGATGTCGAAGCGAGTGCGAAGCAAAGAGGTCTGCGCTGACTGCAGTGCTCCGGGTAATAATAATATTGATGATCTCAGACAAGCTAGCATTAGCTGTTCGAGCTAACGTGCTAGCTACCCGAACACAACACTAACGAGTTATAGTAGTTTATCTGTGCTAATGCTAATGGATTATTTGTTACGGAATGGGGTCTACATGCTTCTCTTGTGGTCAAAACGTGTTCGTAGTAGTGTTTTTGTGTGTAGGAGATGACATGCACCTTTCTGCGTATTTATTTATTTACACGGTGTGTTATCATAATTCATGGGTTAGCTGGTGAGGACCAATGATAACAGTTGTTACTAATAGGTCACTGACGTTTTGTTTGCAGATATCTTATAGGGAAACAAACCAAAATGTTACCATACCTGCCCTTTGCGTATGAATGTAGTAAGCTGCTCACTATGTATTTTTATATGACAGTTGTGATTGTTTGTGTTTTCGAGAACCTCGCTGGGCTTCTGTCAACAGAGGTGTGTTGATCTGTGATGAGTGCTGCAGCATCCATCGAGGTCTGGGACGACACAGCTCTCAAGTCAGGCATCTAACCCACTCAGCGTGGCCCCCCTCCCAGTTTCAGGTGACTTGAATTTGGCCACCCAGCGTCACACAACATTCTATTCATGCATAATTAGACATTTCCCACAATGCTGTATAGATGGTGCAGACACTTTATGGCAATGGAGCCAATTCCATATGGGAGCACAGCCTTTTGGACCCCTCCTCATCCTCCTCCTCCTCAGTGAGTGGGAAACGCAAAGCCAACCCGCAGGACCGTGTTCAGTAAGTGTTTGTGTGTGCTGCACAATCTCAACCTTTCAGCTGGGGGAATATGACGCTTCATTCATAATTGTGGTGTTTTTGTTTTGGATGTGGAATGCTGCTCCCAGCAGCATCGTGTGGTTGCTCAAAGATTTCTAACTTATTTCACCAAATAAAGATTTTTAGTAGGGATGCTCAGCCATGAATCAATAACGGCCAATTTCTGTGAAAAAGCATGTGATCGGCATACGCTGCTAAATGCCTTTCAACGGCAATCACAAAAGCCGATCACCTCTGGTTATTAGTATTGCAGCCTGCGGCCTTTCACGATACTTGTGCGCAATGTAGTGTTTTGCGTCCCTCGCCCACTTTACAGTGCACCGGCGCGCCAAAGCCAAAACAAATACGTCTGGCCGTGTGGAACTTACCTGACATTCGTAAGAGTGATATAAAATGAAAAACATGCCACGAAAAATATTTTGCGGGGGTAGCACGTTAAAAATTTAATACGGCATTTGCAGAACAAACACGTGACAGAGTATGGTGAGATTGCGAGGCTCATAGTGTGATCATCAGTAAAACGGCAGCTCACGCAGCCAACCATGGACACTCGCCCGTATGTGCATGACAGTCAGAAGGTTAAGCAAAAAACCCGAAAAATAATTGAATCAATAGGACTAGATGACCAGCCTTTCTCAGCAGTGGAAGACACTGGGTTCGTCTACTGCTCCCTCACTTGAAGTCCACCTACGTGCTACTGGAAGTCCTGGTGGAGCTCCACCAATGTCTCGAGCTCACTTCCAAAGTCTCCCTCAAGAAGGCGTCTCACCCCTCTGTACGTTTCACGAGTGATATATGTTCTCTTGAAAAAGTAAGTCAAATATGTGTTTCTCTAAATTCAGGTCATTTTATGGTTCCTTTTTTCATATCATATAGCCAATAACAGGGGTGTAGCTAGGAATTCTGGGCCCCATGGGGGGAAAAAAAAGGGCACGTTTTTATTTTTACCTATTTTTTGGGCCCCATGGCAGTCAGCGGACCTTGGAATTGTCCTAACTTTTCCCCCTTATATGGCATCCCTGGCCAATGCAATACATTTACAATTAATCCATGTGCTCGGTATTGGCCGATTTCACTCACGGATGATTGATATCGGAATCGGCAGCATAAAACCCTGATCTGCGCATCCCTAGTTTTTAGCAGAACTGAATTTATCATTATGTTTTATGAAAATCTTGCGGGATCTTTTAAACTAAGATCAGATCAAGTCACCAAAAAGGTGACAAAATGTCGCAATAGCCACTCTAGATTCAACAGACAGAAGAGGAACCTTTTGCTCACAAATACTACTTAACACTAAAAGTGTTGAGAAGTGCTAAAAAATACTGTGTGGGAAAGTGGCTTTGCATGCTTATTTAATTAAGTGCAGAAAAGACCCTGCATCAATTTGGCGTTTATTTGGGAGAGGTAGACTTTACTCATGCAGTAATATTGCAAGTTATTTAAAACGGTGTGAAAGTCTCAACACATAACTGAACAGTACGGTATTTCCTTATATAGTGGCCAAGGACGTTTGGTTTCTGAACTACAGACAGGCATACATTAGAAGTAGGTCTTGCACAGATGTTACACGAAAATATTGCACACAGATACCTCATTTTCTCATATTGATGTTTGTTTACTTAATGGAAATGCAAATTTTGCCCATTGTTCACAATCCTTATGTGAGACATGAACACATGTCTTTGCTTTTTTATGTGCGTTCTAAATATTGAAAACAGCTAGCACGAGGCAGCAAATAATGCACGTAGATGGGATTCACCTATTCCGCCTGTAAAGCCCTGTATAAGTAAAACAAAGCAACAACGTTTTATACACATGCTGTGGCCATGTATTAACAGGCACATTCATGATAACATGTAATACACTATTTTGCCCTATTTTGACCATTTTAAGCATTACCGGAACTTCTTTCCTGGGCGCATTGATTTCACAGAGCCCATAGCAACGAACACGGACTGTTTCAGTTTGTTCTGTCTCCTGACACTCTACAAACTGCAAGATTGAGCATTATCATTGCTCGGTGGGTGTTTTTTATTTATCATGGTACACAGATACATACCGGGAGCAGTCAACTGTCAGCTCTGGTCCGTCACCTTTAAGACGTCCGTGTGAAACATAAACAACAATAACAATTCCCATTGACCGGCATAACTTAGTGGTATAAATGTGGAGCTTGCCAAACCAAACCATGCCGACAGAAATCGAGTGTTTCTGCTGCACTGAGTGGCACACAGTGTTGCTTATTGTCAATGTACCATCATGTATCTGGCGAGGATACTGCGCTAAGAGACTGCATCACAACGCACAAAGAATTGTTGCTCCAACAAACCCTGCAGTGGTAAAAAACTTTTTTCCACCCACCCAAAATCAACTGGAAAAGATGCCCCACACCAGCTGGACCAGACGGACAACTGTCCATCAAGTAACTCACGCTGATATTGATTGTGACACATGGAACACATAGTGCTAGCTATCACTGTTATATACCCTGTACAGTTCATCTAGCAGTGGCACTACACCAGAAAATGAGTTCCTCCGTGTTAGATACTACAATAGCAATGTTGCTATAGCTTGGTTAATATGCAGGTCACAAGCGTTTTGGTGTTTTTAGAAGACTTTATAGGTAAAAGAGGGGATTCTCAATTATGTCCATTCTTTGTCAAAAACAGCTAGCAGGAGGCGGCTATGTAGAACACACAGAAAAGAGAAAGATGTGTGTTCTTGTCCCGCATAATAAGGACTGTGGATGATGCAAAATTCCCCCCAAAATACTGTTTTGCTCTAACTGCACAAAATACCTATGGACATGAAATAGTTTTTCAATTTCCAGCTTGCCCTAGCATCTTATTTACCTACATGTGCCGCCTTGTACACAGCAACACTTGTTTCATTCAACTGTAAGCTTTACAGATGTCATGTCTGCTTATGCGGTAGTGACATCTATTAGGACACAAGGGTGGTGTCGGTCATAGTAAAGGTAAATCACGTATTTGAGGAATTCCTGAGTGCAAAATACATAAAAACACATGATCCTCAGGCATTCCCAAATGTTCGTTTAGAGCGTTTTTGCGACAGGAACTCGCACGGCGGACTAAAGAACAATTTGAGGAGCCCATGATCATGTTAGACCACAGAATGCATTTCTTCGAGTAAAAAAAGAGTGCCTAACTTTGTATTATTCTGCTTGTTAGATGGGTATAAATAATATTATAAAATGTATAACGTGTTTTATCTCATGCTCGTGTATATACGATGTAATATGATACGGTTGTTTGGCTCAAAATTGACCTTGCAAGCGGTGAATAAACCCTGTTTAACATGCATGCTGTGTTGTGTCCAGTCCCAATAAGACAGAGTTCATCAAGGCCAAATACCAGATGTTGGCGTTCGTCCATCGCATGCCTTGCCGGGAAGACGACAGCGTGACCGCCAAAGATCTTAGCAAGGTGAGATTTCCATCCCTCTATTCTTCATTTCTTCACTCTGTTAAATATTTCCACAAGGGTTAATTCACTTGCACCCACTTGGCTCTCTGTATGTGTGCAGCAACTGCATTCCAGTGTTCGCACAGGGAACCTGGAGACCTGCCTGAGGCTTTTATCTTTGGGAGCGCAGGCCAACTTCTTCCATCCAGTGCGTGGATAACAGAACCATTGCATTCCCTTTCATGTATCACATTTATAACAATAATAATAATAATAGTTTTTGGGGGGTTGGTCACAGGAGAAAGGAAACACCCCGTTGCACATAGCAGCCAAAGCGGGACAACTGTTACAAGCCGAGCTGTTGGCTGTTTATGGAGCTGATCCAGGAGCTCTGGACTCCAGTGGGAAGACACCTATTGATTATGCAAGGTAAAGCAAGGACTTTGCATAAGATTTCTTGTTATTTTGAAGCACACAGCCACATCTCTTGCCGTGTATAGTAGTCTCTTGTTTATCAAAGTTAAGTGGTTCCAGACCCGACCACAGTAAGTGAATTTCCGCGACATAGGATTCAATATTACTAAAGTGAATATATTCATAGTTAGAGCATAGAAACCTGTTTATGACTTTCACTATACAAGTTTTAATATTATTAGAGTCTTTGTTTACATCACATTACGCAGGCTACGGGATCACTGAACACGCCCGTACACCACGCCGCCGACCAGGCAACAAGCCGCAAGCTCCAGCCAAAAGCCCAGTCCCCAAAACCGGGCTGGAGATACTAGTACACCGGCTACCCTCACCGGACCGCGCCGAGTGAGACAAGTGCAGAAGGGTCGAGCGAGAAGGAGAGAGGGAGTGACAGAGCGCAGCGATGTGCTTGAGCGCACAAAAGTAGTTGTTGCACGCTAATATGACTCAAAATCTGCCTTTGCTACCTCAAAATGAAGGCACAAGTATAATCCCATAGACGTGCACCTCCAAAAAAATCTGTTGTAACACAATGACCAGTCTCTCTCTCCTCACCACCGCTCGCCCAAGACACTGAGCCAACAAGCCGAGTTGTAATTTCGCTCATAGAGCCCTCGCCACAAGCCTGACCCACAAAGTAAGGGCTCATTTGTCATTGCATCACTGCAGAAACAAAATAACATTAAAAAAAACAGCAAAAATGGTAAAAAATAGAGCAAAAGGCATAATGAGAAAAAGCTGAAATGTTGAATAATAACACAAACGTTTGTATTTAAAAACAAAGCTTTAAATATCTGTCACCTTTTACTTTAGTGTCTACAAAATCCAAGTAAACATTTCTACAAAATAAATAAATATAAAATTGTATATATAATTTAAATATATTGTATATGGGCTCAAAAAGGTTGGTCACTACTGTTTTAGATGCAGGCCGATATAATCCGATCCGATTCTCATTTTTTTGCTGATAGAGAGCCCTAATTATTATAGAGGCACAGCTGAACGTAGTTGTACATCACCTGTTTCTGGTGAATAACTGGTAAGTGAAGTCATTAAAATGATTCCAGTAGAAAATAACTATTGTCTTGCTCACCATCAACGACCCACACACAGGATGTGAGCATATCCCTTGGAGGAAAAAACAAAGCAGATGTGCATGCTATTTATATATCACATGGATAGTCTTGCCTTCCACCTCACGCAGGCGTAAGGTGAAAACATAAATATTTTAGAAACTGAAACTGAATAAAAACAGCGCCTATGACATGAAGCATGCCGAGCTGTGCAACACAATGAACACAAGATGATAATGTCACGTCTGACTAATTCCATTCGAGTGAAGCATAATTGAGTGGGCCAGAATGCTAGCTGAAGCATCAAGTTTAGTCAGGATAGCACATAATGCTTCCATACAAGCAATGTAAGTATTACTGAATGGCTTCATGGTATTTAAAAAATCTGAATCATCTGATTGGCATTCATGCTCATGTGTCCTACTTGACGCGTGACTTTATATTGCAGGCAAGCTGGGCATCAGGAACTGGCCGAGCGCCTAGTGGAGATCCAATATGAACTTACTGACCGCCTAACATTTTACCTTTGTGGACGAAGACCAGGTAAGGAGGCGGAGTGACGTACAATACTTCCTGCCTCTTCCTTTTTTGTCCTCAAAATTAATTCAGAATATTGATCACAGATCACAGGTTTGGGCAGCACTTCATCATTCCTCAAATGGCAGACAGGTAATAGGTTATGTTTTGTTTCTACCACTTTTTTTTATTGGATTTAGTTAAAAATGAAAAGCATTGTATATTATACTAACTGCAATCATTTGTTAAATGCTGCCTTGTCATGCTTAAAGGAATAAGTAAGTATTCATCATGTCTTTGCAATTGTTAGACTGTTTCTTTTGTGTTGGAAATTAATTTCCATGATGTTTTTCCCCCTCCAAAGCAGTCTAGACTTGTCCGAATTTGCAAAAGCTGCAAAGAAGAAGCTCCAGTCTGTAAGCCCCTAACCCCTTTTTTTACTTGATGTTTTTGCTTGATTGTACAAAATTTCTCAGTTTGCTTTGTTCTCTTCCAGCTAAGTAATCATCAGTTTGAAGAACTTGCCATGGATGTTTATGATGAAGTCGACAGGCGGGAAACAGACGCAGGTAGGTGGTGTTTCACTGACGGCGTACATCCTCACTTTGGTGCAGTGAAACCACGTGCGTTGCAGTGTGTTAATGAACCATAAAACTTAAAGAAAATGCGCCAGGAGCGAGGCGCAGTGCCATTGTGAGCATTCACAAGCACAACCTTTTGAAAATGCACCATCACTCTTTTCGTCAGGGTGTCATTATCAATGTGGAGCTGCCTCACTGAGTGGACCTTGGACCTTGAATGCAGCACTTGTCCACATCTTCCAAGTTATTGAAATGCAATTCATGCTCCCCTCCCACTCTGATATGGCTCCCTGTGGCCTACTCCTTCCTGATTCCTGAAATCAAATTGTAGCTGAATTGTTATTGTTTTGACATCCTTGGCATGATGCAGGAGGGGTCAAAGCAGATTTGGTTTGCCATATTTTGCGTAAACCTTGTTGTTATGACCTGTTGCATTGGTATTTAATGTGTTGTTTTTTTCAGTGTGTTTGGCCACGCAGAACCACAGCACACTTGTGACAGACAGCACAGTTGTGCCTTTCCTGCCGGTCAACCCTGAGTACTCCTCGACCAGAAACCAAGCAAGTCCTTCCACCTGTTTTAACCCTCTGTTTGTATTCACTTGAATTGTTTTTATTAACCTATTGTATTTAAATGACTTCCTCTCTAAAGGGTCGTCAGAAGTTGGCGAGGTTTAGCGCTCATGAATTTGCTACCTTGGTCATTGATATTCTAACAGATGCCAAACGTCGACAGTGGGGGAATGCCTGCGAAAGTCCTAAAGGTAAAAATATTCTTACAGTTGGGGCCACCCCCATGCTATGAAAAACACAATTTTCTGCTTACCCCGGACTCTTTACTCTCTCAACGTAGGAATGAAAAATCTATTCATTTTGCCTTTGAAAACAACCGAAGTTAAATTAGCAGATTAGAAAAAGATAGTCTTCTTTATTGTGCCTTACACTTTGAAAACTAGAGTTTTACAGCATTTCTCGAAACTTTACAGTAAATGCCATGGGGCAACTACCATAACATGCAAACTAGTCGAGACTGAATCAACAACACCCCTCTGGTTGCAGCCAAGTAGTGCGCTCAACTTTGCCTCAGATTTTACAAGATGCTATAATCAACAGTTTCATGCAATAGAAGTACTAAATGACCAGTTAGTTGTTTATCATGCCCATGACTACTTTTCAAAGAAAGGGTAAAGTTAATAATTCCAGTTTTCTAAAGAAGACGGACCTAAGTTAGTATTTAGACTTTTTCAGTGGACTCGTGGTGTTCTGCCTACAGAGAGTGTGGAGCTGATCCTGCAGGGAACCAACAGTCGCCACAATAGTGACAGCCAGGGCAACGACCAGCCCGACTACGACAGCGTGGCCTCGGATGAAGATCCAGCCCAAGAGGCCACCTGTGGGAACAACTGCACAGATGGAAGAACCAAGGTTGTTATGACTTATTTTTTTTGTATTTGAACATGTCCAGTGAATTCTGTGGTCTTCGCTGCAGAGCTCGGAGTCGTCTGACATGTCCGATGGCCCGATCACGGTGCAAGAATTCATGGAAGTGAAGAGCGCCCTTACAGCGTCGGAAGCCAAAATACAGCAGCTGCTGAAAGTCAACTGTCACCTGAGTGAGGAGCTGCGAGTGATGCAGGGCAAGGTTAGTCAAGCAAGTCCTCCGCTACTGTCTCTCTTCACCCTTGGACATGAATCCTTTTATGTTGACATCAAGTCTGTTTCAGTGAATAAGACATTGTCTCATTTCCTGTGTTACACTGCTCACAGAGACACCCAACAGCCCCGTTTCCTTTTTCTCTTGGCCGCGATAGCTCACTTAACTGCCCCCTGCTGGTTAATGTAGCCACCACCATGCTGAAACTGACTTCTGGGTCATCCTTCTTTTTGACTTGCATTCATTTATATAATAACAAACTACATATAATTCATGAACCAGATCTGATCAAGCTATATTTCACACTACCTTAAGTTCACATTGTATGCACTGTGTATGTAAATAAGTTCCAGTGCTGATGTGTTATCTAATTTAGGCTGAATTTGTCTCTTAACTGAGGGCCATTCTACTTCTAAAATGTAGAAACAACCCCCCTAAGCAACAACAGAATAGCTTAAAGTAGAGGAACTACATTTTCTTGAGGCTCAGCTGTATTCTGCTGCATTATTGATGTCCTCGAGGTAAAACCTGTTTTTGTGTTCCTCAGCTGACCTCCCTGCAAACTGAAAATACAACCCTGCGATGGCAGGCCCCCAGCGGACAACAGCACGCCCAGGGGCTTGTCTCTCGACGCCAGACCCGCGGAGGTCGGGCCATGTCTATGTATGAGACCGGCTCCGCCCCCAGGCAGTATCCCCACCGCGACGAAAACACCAGGCGTGAGGACGGAGTTGTCTTACAGCCCTTCCCGGCCAACGTAAGCACACCTGGGACATTGTGGCTCCCGCTCGGCTGTTGATGTGACACAGTGATGATGCCTGGCTTGGAGCTGGTGTCGTTTATTTCTGTTAGAGTGGTTGTTCATTCATCGCATCTCATTAGTTTGCTCGACTTGACCCTTTTCTAGATTGGGAGGGGTCCTTTGGGAACGGCCGCTTCCTCCCTCCCATCCTTCCCCTCTTCCCCGTCCTGGTCGTGGGATGAGAGATCTCGAAGGGTTAAGTACTGGTCTACCCCTCCTGTGGTCCGCAGGGGATTTTGAAAGCCACCCTTGACTTGTGTCTTTTTACAAGCAGCTCTGTTGGCTGCACATGCCACTATTCTTCTCTTATGGCTCTGACCAACCTTTGGCTTTCCACTTTAATCTAGACACAGGGTCCAATTTCTTTGAACGAAAGGTCCAATTGCAGTGTACTTCAAGAACACTCACAATTTATGCCATCTTTGCATCTACTAATTGCATCCTCTGCATCTTGCCTTAAATACTTGCTTTTTGTGTCTTTTACAATGCATGTTGCTGATTTCAGCTGCGTAAGCACTTGGTCCGATTGACTGTTTGGTCATAGTACGGTGTCTCTGCAGGGTTGCAGTTTGGAGGGACAGGGCACCATGCTCAACTGCGACATTGCACCCAACCACTCTGAAGCAATGAAGACTGGGTAAGACATGTCTTGGAAAGTAACATTTTAATATTCTTAACAGACAGTAACAGCATTTCCCCCAGGTCCCTTCTGGCTTCTGAGGCAGAGGAGGGTGAGCTGGAGGGTGAGGAAGAGCCCACCCTGCCGTGCACGGAGGATGTCATCTGCAAGACTGAGCAGATCACCAAGAACATTCAGGAGCTTCTGAGGGCCGCCCAGGAGACCAAACATGAAAGGTTAGCGCATGCATTATTGTTGTTACAGAATAATCTTCACAAATGAGGGTTACAGATTAATTGAACAAGATGATTTTCATCCCTCTGAGTGATGCTGAAAAGGGGTGATGCCTTCCAGATGTTTATGTTGAACCCTCCACAGTGCTGTTGTGTGATTGCCACCGTTTGCATTTCACCCTCCTTTCACACTTGTGTGCCACATTTCTAGCCCTGCCGTGCATTCAATGTGTCCGGAAGCATTTTCAACGCTTGGAGAAGTGGTAGTGTTCCACAGGACTGCAGTTGATTGCATCAAGGACTCATATTATAGTAGTTTTCGGGAATTTTTACTAAATGGTCAATGTATTGGAAGTGTGTTGTCCAAAATCTAGCCTTAATGTTGAAATTTTAAAGGTTTAAAAGTGCTTTTAGTAACCCCACTAGGAACACGCTGTTTTGTGTCTGTAGCTTTAATGCTAAGGGTGGCCCAATCAGTTATTAGGTTTAAGGGGCTATCACTTTTTCACACAGGACCATGTAGGTTTGGATTTTTTTGTACCTTAATAATAAGTTTAATTTAAAAACAGTATTTTGTGTTCAGTTGTGTTGTCATTGACTAATATTTGAATTTGTTTGATCTGAAACATTTAAGTGTGACAAACATGCAAAAAAATAAGAAAGCAGGAAGGGGGCAAACACTTTTTCACACCACTGTATTGATAAACATAATTCAAAAGGCACTTTTGCATAATGGGCGACCTTTATTCGCCATTTATCTCCATGTCTCGCCAGCTTTCTGCCATGTGCAGAGAAGATCTGTGTGGCTGTGAAGGAGATGGCTGCTCTGTTTCCCAAGGTAACACAACTCCTACGCCACCCCCGTAACAATAGGATATGTTGGGTAAACAAACAGTTGAGAATGTGCCGACATGTCTGCTCTGCTTATTGCATTACTTTTGCTCTTCATTGGATTACCTTGTTTACATTCACACGCGCCACCATGAGAGGTTATTTATGGACGTTGCCTTGGCGACCCCACCCACCTCCTCCACTTCCTTGCAGAGACCGTCCTCTGAGACCGTGCGCGGCTCCCTCTTCCTGCTCACCTCCAGCGCCGGCCGGCTGCATGGTGAGTGTCATGGCCCGTGCCCCGCCGACGTCCAGCTGGTCACGCAGCAGGTCATCCAGTGCGCCTACGACATCGCCAAAGCTGCCAAGCAACTCGTCACCGTGACCACCAAAGAAAACAACAATTAGCAGCTAGAATTCCCCCTCTCCCCCAAAAATAATATCACATGAGGTAAACCTCTACTTCAATCATTACACGTCCTCGACACATACATTCCTTTTAGCTTGCAGCATTTAACAAACGGACGCTTTATTTATTATTATTTACTTCATGACTGATGTCATCTTACCTCACAAAGAGATTTAATCCACATATTTTTAAAGGTGCAATGTAGTATCTTGTGTAAAGCAATTAAAATAGCAAGTAGTTGAGCCATTAACAAACATTGTACCATCCCCCTTTTAGTGCTATTCAATAGGTGCAACCACAGTATTTCTTCAGTGTGTGTTTAGTATGAAAGTCTATTGTAGGAGCAGCGTCACTGCATCAATCACACACAACTGCAAAAAGGGTGCTACATTGCGGTTTTGGGAGGTATAACCCAGGTAGGGTAGGACCCTGTCTTACAAAACAGATAGGCTATGTTACCATCGCAACAGTCAGATATCCCAGTGTTTTTTTTGTTTTGTTTATTTTAATGCATACGTTGCTAGTGCTGTCCGTCTGCACTCTGTCCAAGATGTGCTTCTGAGTAATGTGTCAGTGATATTGGTACAGCCATACTTGTGTGAATATGTGTGTATTGCCTGTGTGTGAGTGTGTGCAGATGTCCTCAGTGGCTCATGTGAAATCCATTTAAACATTATGCAAGTGTGTATGGAAAAAAAGTGTATATCAATGTAATTCTTTTATCAAAATAATCCAAATGCTATTCTATTTATGTACATGGTCTCATACCTCCTGGAGGGAAGAAAACCTCAACCAGTGTTTGTTTTTGTAAGCTTTTGTTTGTGATGCTCCTCGCCAATTGATGTGAGTGGCCACCTTTTTTTTTTTTATCATCATCAAAGTTAAAACGTTCCCCTCAATCAACTTGGATCTCATTTTCCAGCCTGATCCGTTTCACCGGTGGTGGTGGAAAAAGTAACAGAATACCTCAGGCCACACGGAGCCCAGTGAAGTCAGTGCAAGTTAAGGTTACATTTTAGCCAATAAAAGAAATGCTTTCAAGCGTTACAACTTAACAGCTAAAAAAAATGTTAGCTGTTAATTTAAAAAATGCCAACTACTTTCTAGCATGCATTCTGCTTTCTTTCTTTTTTTAATGTGTGCTGAAACTTGGAGTATTTATTCCAAGGTGGGAGAAATGTGACATGGTATGTACAATGCAGAGTATACTGAACAATCAATGAATAAAAATGTATTTAGTATGTTTGATTCAGCTACTGTGATGGAAAGGCAGCAGGAACCCATTAACATGGAAGAAGCTTGAATTGGTGACGTTTTATTTGTAGTGGGAGAAAATTTCTATCACTATTATACATTATTGTAACACATATATATATATATATATATATATATATATATATATATATATATATATATATATTTTTTTTTTTTTTTACTGGATTTGTCATGTATTAAGATTTAGATTTATATATTAGATGTCTTAGAATTTAGAAGTTTTAATTTACTATTATGTAATTTTTTAATCTTTATTTTCATTATTTTTTTAAATATATGTTTTTAAACTAAAACTTTATTACAATATGCTTTATTTTATGGTGGGACTATAGTAAAACGTATTTACATTTTTATTACTACTATGTCATATTGTTTTAAATTTATTTTTAATTATTTTTTAACTATACTTTTTTTGTTACTATTTCATATTTTATCTTTATTTTCATTGGGTTTTTTTTTTTAAAATATTTAGATTATTTTAGTTGAGACTTTTATTATTCTTTGGACATTTTTTAATTGGAGCTATTATATGCGCTTACAATTACGTGGCCAAACTAATTAGAGAATATGTGTACACTAATGTTTGGAAAGTGAAAGTAGTAAGTGGTCCGTTGAAATGTTTTTTTTTTTTTTTTAAATGTAATATAGTTGTACCCAAGAAGGCAAATAGGTAAATGAATAATACATAATTAATATGATCACTTGCCGCAACATTAGTCGGTCACTGTTAGTATAATAATTATTGTGGTTGTATAGCATAATTATTATACTTACATTTATTTATTGTATGTTATTTTTGAGCACGCTAATAAAAATGACCGTGATTAGAAATGGCTTCAGGTGGGAGGGACCCCTGGTGGTGTGGTTGGCTAGCAGCCGGCTTAGGCTCCGCCCATCCGGAGACATTAGTTCCGTGTTCTCTCCCCGTCACGAGCGGGTCGTCACCACATGAAGGAGTAGTGGTAGTGGGCGAAAAAGAAGGACGAGGACGGAGCGGCGAAATGTCTCTTCTTCTGGACAACCGCTTTGGACAGCTTCCTCCTGACAACGCCGTCAACACCAAACTCTTCTTGGAGTCTGTCTCCCATCTGCCGTCCTTCTTTGGTGAGTGTCCACAACACACACAGGTCCACTTCCTTCACCTGATAACAGTCTCACATTGTCATCTTATTGGTTAAGGCCATTGGTGTTTGTACTTTTTGAGTCTAGTGAGGTCCGCAAGCTGATCAGGGGTCAGCTGTGCAAATCTTGTTGACACACGGCACACACGCAGAGTGCACACTGCATTCTTGCTGTGTTTGTGAAGGCTCATTGTGTGTGGGTGCACTCGTACATACATTGTTACCAGTGGAGCCCACTGGGAATGCTGGTTTTGTGCAGTATAAAAATGTTGTTTTTTTTCTTGCCCATATAGTGTATTAGTAATGTTGGAGATTAAATTCTTTGTAACCTAATAGAGGTCTCACGCACCACTCTGTTAAATAAATTTCACGTACCCTTACTTGTTCGTTAATCTCCAATTATGAGAAGGAATAAGACTTACACACCAGTAGAGGGTTAACAAAATTATTGTAAATATGTCAGAATAGTTTCAAATTCTTCTGATATCCAGACTAACTGTCTCTAATGTTCTCCTGCGGCTTCCTGGCCAGAAGAAGAGAGAGTATGCCCCACCTGTTGAAGCTCCCAGCTTTTTCTGGGGGTTTCTCCAGACAACTGATGTATACTCTCATACCAAGATACACAGATCTCCTAGTGCCGGATCGAAAAGCATTGATAGAACACCTGTGGCTGAAGGCAGCTACCACAAGATGACATTTGCTGCAGTAGAAGTATCATGTGTGGCCAGCATGCAGCATCTTTATCTACCTCTACATGCACTTTAAAAGGTTACTGCTCAGCTGTTGGTATGATAATTGTGTGTGGTACTCTTGCTGTACTGTTTACAATGAACTCATCAGTGGTATTAATGCTGACTGAGCAGTTTCCTTCTTACCGCTACTACAACATTGGTTCTGTTGCTGCTGTGTTGTGCAATATACTTGTTCATAAATGACTATGTGATCAAAGAGCTTTATGCAATCCAAATCTTCAAGCTGACATTTTTCTCTTTCAGACTGCTTGGGATCCAAAGTATTCTCAGTGATCAAGTCGGACATTAATGGCAATATTACGGTGAGAGTGTGTGTGAGTGTGTGTGTGTGTGTGTGTGTGTGTGTGTGTGATGCATGCAATACGATGCGATGGAACCAACCTTCTTGTGTTGTGTGTGTCAGAAAATCAAAGAAGTCTATGTGAAAGACCCAGAGAGGTACGTCACCCTGCAGCACATCCTGGAGGCCGAGCGACAAGACTTGGCTACTGAGTGGCCCAAAGTGGGAGCGACGCTGGCTCTTATGTGGCTCAAGAGGTGAGCTGGCGTTTACGCTCACCGGCCACATCATTAGATACACCTGCACACCTCAATATAATACAGTGGTTCTCAATTATTTTCTGTCAATTTCTGAAAACTTAAATTTTTTCACGCCCTTCCCCCCTGGTTTGAAATATATCTATTTATTTATCTGTGCTGAAAATGTGACAAAACGGAGACCTGTGAAGCATACAAGCGCATTCAAGAGTCAAACTGCATGTTGAGTACGATAAATTTGTACATGTTGGCAGGTCTGCAGTAACACTGAAAGTACTCCCTGCCTCTCCTCGCCCTTCCTGACAGTTCACTGCACCTCCCCCAGGGGAGCCCGCCCTGCTTTTTGAGAAGCACTGATCTAATGATAACGCAAGAGTTGATTGGGGGAAAAAAGGTCAGTTTCTTTTTCCAAGATAATGCGCAGTTTTGGGGAAAAAAAGGTCAGTTTCCTTTTCCAAGATAATGTGCAGTTTTGCCACTGAGAGAACAGTTCTCGGTGTGATGCAGTGTTGCAGCAATAATGAAGTTAGTTTTGTATAAGTAGCTCTTTTATTGGATGGCATTAGATTGTGCAGGTGTACCAAATGAAGTGTCCGGTGAGTGTATCATTACATACAGTATGCAATGCATTATGTACTGTGCTGTACATTGAATATATTATCTCTATGCATGCTTGTCTCTTGGTTTATTTGAATAATAAAATAATATTCATAATAACGTATTATATTGAACATGTATTTAAAGCTTTTTATTTAGAAAATGTGTATATGTAGCACCAGTCAAAAGTTTGGAGACACTTAGCATGAGAAAGTGTTTCCAAACTTTTGACTGGTACTATTTATATATTATAATAATATTTATTATTATTATTATTACTACATAATACATATTTATGATATATTTTACTAGGCTCCAGCATACAGTACCCTAGTAATGGTCTAAGGTTTATAGTGCCCCCTGTTACTTCGGCACATGCTTGATAGCGTTCAAATGCATACAGTATCAGGGGTTTTACAGTATCAGCCATATGTTTAGTGAAATTTTTTATTTAAAAGGCCTGTGGACATAATCTAAAAATGTTGCATGGTGTTGGATTGACTGGCTGTTTTGTGATATTTTCTTTGCCCTGCAGGGGTCTCCGTTTCATACAAATCCTGCTGCAGAGTTTGGTGGATGGAGAGCGAGACCACAACAACCCCAACCTCATTCGGGTCAACATCACCAAAGCGTATGAACAAGCACTAAAGAAATATCACGGCTGGTTTGTACAGAAGATTTTCAATGTGAGTTCTTCTTTTATTGTTATTATCAATGCTTGGATTGCACTGATTAATGCTGAGTTTGCATTTCTCTTCTTCCAGACGGCACTATATGCAGCGCCCTACAGATCCAACTTCCTCAAGGCTCTGTCCAAAGGAGAGGAAGTGAAAGAGGAGGACTGTTTAGAGAACGTGCGTCAGTTCTTGATCAACTACACTGCCACCGTGAATGCCATCTATGACATGTACATGCGCCTCAATGCAGAGCTGGACTACACGGTTTGATGTCAGAGGACAGTATGAGTGGACTGGAATTAGTTTATCTGTGTCCTTTACATGTGTGGTATTTATTATTTATTTGATTGTTTCCTTACGACATAACCTGTGAAGCCTTACATCCGGATGAGTGTTCCATTTTAGTGTCTTTTAAACTCTCATGCATCACCATTTAGTGCTTTTGTCTTTCAGGATGTTGTCAAGAGGATGTGGTCAAATAAATGCAAATTAAATATATTCATCAACAACAAAACACAGATTTAAAAAAAGGGTTTGATTGAAGAACGTGGTTCTATTGTTTTAGCATTTGTTCGTATGCTAATTTATTCAGTAGAGTATTCAAATGTAGTTCAGTTGAAAATGTGGGAGTGGCTAACATTTTTGCAGCAGATTCCCAAAAACACAAGATCTATTAGGTTTTTAAAAACAGCGCACGGCTGTCATATAGAGGATCTTTTACTAAGGAAGACAAGCAGTATAGAATTTTTTTTCAGTAGTGTCTTAAAAACAGCAGAGCACACATTTTTTAATGAATAAACAAATTATAAATATTAAAAATAATATTTAATGTTTGTGTCTATCAACCATTTGGTGATGTAAACATTTGAAATAAATAATAATACTGAACAGAGAAGTCACTAGTTTTCTAAAATGTAGCATAAAAATGTAGTTAAATTGCCCTTCATTATTTATACATTGTCCATAGGTATGAATGTGGGTGTGAATGGTGGTTTGTCTATGTGCCCTGCGATTGGCTGGCGATCAGTCCAGGGTGTACCCCGCCTGTCGCCCGAAGTCAGCTGTGATAGGCTCCAGCATGCCCCCGCGACCCTAAAGAGGATAAGCGGTAAAGAAAATGGATGGATGGATGTAGACGACTCTGCTTGATTCGAAAATTCATGCGACCTCAAATGCGTCTCAACAAACCACGTGAGGTTTTCTGATTGGCCAGTCGGCGGGCGCAAGAATATAAACAGGAAGGAGGTTCGGTAGCTTCACGACTGCATTAAGTGTGGCCAAACACACAACATGGAGCAATATTGGCGTTTGTTGATAACTGAGTGAACTTGTTCAACTTATCCTCGATGAAAAGAAGACATGCTGCTATCAGACAAGCTAACCCTGTCAATGCGAAACCAAATATGGGTAAGACAATGTTCTTACCTGTTTACACGCTACATACAGTTATGCCGTACTGTTTAATTTTGGGGGAACGAACAAGCGTTTTGTTTAACAACCTAAAATGTGCTTGTGCGAAAATCAGGTAATAATCACCTATTATGTTAGATGCTTTATTTTACACTAGGGGGCAGTATTGGGCCATTTTGGTGTTTGAGGTCGACAAACAAGTCAAGGCCTTTGCTACATGTGGTGTTAAACGACCTTAAACATGTCTTATTGTTTTTAATTCATTATAAGTAGATTGGGAATTGATGATAATGAAACATTGTTAATAATGGTTCATTTGGAGCACCACTCTACTGGATTTCACTCCACTAATCCCACCACATCAATCAACCATCCTCCCACTCTTCTTTCAGGCCAGTTTATCTGAAGTATGTCCCCGGAGGTCCGAGTGGCTCCTGTTCCCCTCCCAGAGGAACTAGGCCTGAGCTAATCGTCTGAACGACAGAGCGAGCGAGGAGAGCATGTCTGTGTTCCAGGTTGGTTTATCAGCACGGCGCCCCAGGCCTGTCCTGACAGATAAATTGGATGAAAAACGCTCCATGTCCAAAGCTGGTACACAATAGGCTTAAATCGGCAAATCACTCCCTGACACTGCCTCAGTGACAACAACACTGACCTTTAGACCTGAATTATTAGTTTGATCAGCCAGATATTGCTGTTTTATTCCCAACGGTGAATTGGATGACATCCAGTTAGGTCATTTGTGTTGCAATATATCCTCTAAAGACCATAAGGTGTGCAGACAGGCGTGCAATAACGCGTCCTCTTCCCCAGTGCTAAAATTATTGTGTATTATCATGTGATTTACATGCATGTTGATGTATTCAAATGACCTCGGCTTCAGCTTCCATCCATCTGGGCTCTAAACAGACCACAAAAGGTATTAAAATGATCTCTTTTCAATTTGCATTATTCATAGAATTTTATTTATTTATTTATGGCATCAGTTGTGCAGCCAAGCCAAGACGCTGCTAACATTATATACACGTCAAAATTGCAAGATCCTAACAAAATAACATAGATTCCTTAAAAATCAAAGAATAAATTGATTTCTCCTGGATACTACTGCAATAAAAGCTAAACCAATGTCTCATGTATTCTTGATTTTTACAAATATGCATCTTTTTGATTTTTTTTTTTAACGGACGTTTTATTTTTAATAAACTGGAAGTGACTTCCCTTAGCTTAATGTCGATATAGCATCAAACTACGCCATTTGAACCTTGTTTAACTTCCAGTAATCCAATAAAGTTATGGAATGCTATTTTGGAAACCTTTTCTGTTTAAAAAAAAAAAAAAAAAAAAAGAAAATAATAACTCATTGATATTGTTTGGGTCAAGAAAATGCCATTTACTTGACAATCCTTATGTGGAGGAGGGGGGGCAAGGGGCCGGGGCTTTAAGGTCACAAACATACACTGCTGCAAGTGTAGTCATTTCAACAACATACCTCATATTTATAGATATAATAATTGCACTTCTTAATAATATAGACACTTTTCCATACAGTTCAACAGGCAGACATAGTAATAAATAAGCACAGAACCAGTGCAGACACACACACAAGGAAGTACCCACCATATTTAGATTGTGTGTAGTATTGCCACAACATTCCAGAGAAGAACTTATGTGTCAGCATACAATCGCCAGCTTCAATATTAGGTACACCTGAACAATATAATGACCAAAATGTGACCTCCATGACGGTACTAAAACCATTGAGGCCCCTCTAAAATGGTTACACTTGTTACCCTTAGGTCCCAAAATGGTCCCTCTCATAAAAATGTTTCACTTTCACCGCATCAAACAACTTCGGACCTAATTAAATGAATTAATGTAATATTTTTTATGGTTTTGAAAATGAAAATCTGTTTTCCCTTTAATGTGAAGGTAGATTTATGAGGTATTTATGGTAAAAGTATGATAATTCATCAGGATTGTAGAACAGTATATAAATAAATATTTGATTATAGTGGAAGTCGATGGGACCAAATCTGTCCCAAGGGTAAGGAGTGTAAGCATATATGCAAATCTGCAAATAATAAATAAAAAAAAAACCCCATCCTGGCCATGTTTCATACAATTATCCTTAAAAGTGAATGATATATTGAGAATCAAATAAGCAGACTTGACAGGTTTGATACACCAAAGGTGTCAAGGGTTAATCAAAATGGAGGCAAAATTGATTAACTATTTAATCGCTGTTATGAGTTAACCACATTGCGTACCCTGCGTATTAGTGGCCAGTAAATGTAGCCTCTTAAAAATAATAACAAAGTCAATCTTAGGCAAACAAGCAAGGGAATCACTCTGCTTGATTTAGATCTGCAGCAGATGACATAAAAATGATGTTAAAACGTAACAGAATATTCATAAATATATCCTGTACTCATCAGTAATGCATGACAAAAAAATATTCACATCTTTTAACCCACATGGTCAAACTATCTTCCTCCAAGAATCATATTGCAGAAGCCTGAGTGTAGACTCCTCCTGAAAGAGCAGCGTTACCAGAGGTCCTTTCAAGATTCAAGTAACTTTTTTTGTGTGTATTGTTCTTGTAACCTGCAAAGTATTCACTTGTCATGGCAAATAATGAATAGTGTAGGTGCTCTAAATTAGTATTCACTGAGGATTAATGGCAGCTGAAGAGCAGATAACCCTCTATCTGGGGTCATGATTATTATTTTCCTGTCCTGCGTTTCAAACACCGTGTTTTTTTGTGACTATGAGACGTTTCATCTGTAGACGGGGAGCTGAATGTGGGCGTGAAGATGAGGCTGGTGGTGGTGCTGCTGCATCGCACCGGCAGCCTCGTAGCCGCGGCCCAGCATGCTCTCTTTGATGCAGGGCGGGTGGATCTCACTGATGAGGCACTCCAGAGACTGCAGACTTCTGCTGAGAGCTGCAGCGTGGCACAGACTAGCGCCCGGCGGCCCGCAACAGAGGTTTTGGTCTGCGCTGTAGACCTGAGGATGAGCGAGAAGAGGGGTAGGCTGGAAATGCGTCTGGTAGTGATTGGAGTGGAGACGGGGATGCTGGGGCGCCATTGTACCCGTCGCAAGCACCTGAGGAGTGTAGCAGTC
The DNA here is from genome assembly GCF_027744805.1 of Dunckerocampus dactyliophorus. Classification (NCBI taxonomy): domain Eukaryota; kingdom Metazoa; phylum Chordata; class Actinopteri; order Syngnathiformes; family Syngnathidae; genus Dunckerocampus; species Dunckerocampus dactyliophorus. Next base: position 14,140,140 of record NC_072835.1, read on the forward strand.
GCTGTTGGGTGTGGCGGCGACGCTGTCCCACAGCGGCGTGAAAAAGTGTCGCACAGAGAAGTGACCCTGCATGGCGGCAAGTCGCTCCTGACCCACGTTGGGAGGATGCAACCCATATGTGGACGGCAAAGGGAGGCAGCTTTCGGGTGATTGTCCAACCGCACCGATGCCGTACATCCTCATCTGATATGTCTGCTGTGCAACCTGATGCCGGGGCTGCCACGCTGTGTAGTCCCCCACGTGGGCGGCGCTCTGCGTGGGAACCACCGCCCCACTGAACGCCATGCTGCTCTGCGGCGGTGGGACGCCGACATAGTCCGAGTGGGCTACCGCCGCCACTGCCGCGGCCGCCACCTCTCCCCCACACTGAGGAGGCGCCACCCCAGGCCCTCGGGGGACCCTCCTCATCTGCCTCATAAGGCTCTGAACCTCTGCCAGCTCTGGGCGAGGGAGCAGGCTGGGATCACCAGTGCTGGAACAAACCGTCTCCACTGGAACATCAGGGGGCTTACATGAGCTCACGTGATAGGCCTTGTGCCTGACGGAGTAGCCGTTATTCAGAGTTTTATATGGCGCCATGCAAGTCTGGCTGTTTGTGTGTTTAGTCCTTTTGCCCTCAGAGTTCTTCACCACACCTTTGACCGCTGTTGCTGCCACCGCGGCCTTCCCGATGGCCAACAGACCTTGGTAGTAGGGCTGCGAGTAGGGACTGTAGCACTGGCCGGTTGTGTCCAGGCCGTTCACCATCTTGCTCAGCTGTTTGTGTTGTGGCACCCGGATGTCAGACTGAAAGATCTTGATGGACAGCGGGTTGTTGGCGATCTTCTTGGCGAAGGCGTCCAGCTCGGCAGGAGACGGGTACCGGGAGGCCACCGAGGGTGGCTCGTCTGGGAAGAAAGAAGGAAGACAGAAGCGAGCGATTATTGTCGTATTTCCTTGCTGTAGTTATACTCATACACTTCTGTAAATAAACTGAATAGATTTGCATTGTAATTCCTGTCTTTGAGGTTTTGTTCCCCTTTTTGCTGATCCAAGGCCAAATTGTGATGGAAACATTACGAGTGGATCAGCAAGAGCGCTCCAGATTGAATTGTGAGCTAACCGAGACTGGATTTAAACTCCATTATTCTGGTCATTTCATGGCTGCTTAACGCCGAGCCACGCAGTAAAGGTTGAAAAAGGTGGCCCCGTTTAAAACAATAAATGAACCAAGGTTGTAAATTACAGCAGCTCATGAAGACAGAGGGCTCAAATTTGGAGTGGGCGACGATCACAGCAGGTGAAGAGAACAGAGGCTGTAATCCGCAATAAGAACAAAAAAAACGACACTTCATTTAATTTTCAATAACAAAAGCAATTCCATCTTTGCAGGGAAGAGCTGCCTCGCTCCCCGTTTGAAATTGATTTGGGAATTTATTTCATTTCAGGCCCACAGTGAGCGAGACTCTCCCTTCCACCCACCCTGAAAATGATTCAATCTATGCGATCCAGCCCACGAAAGAAATACATTGGGTGTTTAAGATGGAGGAGAAGAGGCAAAGAAGGAGTGTTGAAGCTAACTAGCGGGGAATTCTACAGAGAAATACCTCAAAGCAAAACACTGCTTATTATGTGGAGCACTACTGTGGAAAACAATAACATCCGGGATGTCGGGAGAGACGTTAATACTGCTTACAACGGAACCTCTCAGGCCACCCGTACCATGCTTGGGCCCACTTAACACCTAATGTCTGGCCTGATTTTCTACTGAGCTCAAGTTCAGTACACGTCCCCACCCCTGGCACGATTGGACTCCTGTTATTCTTTGTTTACGCCACATTGCGACGGCCACGGGATCACTGCCGCTGCTCATAGCATATACCAAGCTGCCGAGCTAGCTAGTTAGCCTCAAATTTATTTGTTCTAAACTTAAGAAGGTGTTTCAAACTGGGTGGGGAAGAAGGACAGAGTAAGAAGCCAAAAAATTACCACTTCCACACAGAATGGGAGAGCTTTTTTTTCACCATCATGTCGGACATGCCGTGGCTGACTCAATGCAGTGTTGTCTCCTCAGTGAAACATTACTGACGCCTAGCGACCAGAATGCTACATATGACTTGTCTTTCAATATTTTACCATTATTAATTAATACATTTAAAAAAAACGCAATAGTGCGAGGAAGTGATGTTCAACACATACAATATACAATACAATACATACAAACCGAGATGTAGAGAGGGGCGATTGTATTGTAATGCGACTGCTGGTCGACAGTTCTTGATAATAACCTCAACCTTTTATACTGTAAATCAGAATAAACACACTTAATCCACACACTCAAAACTCAAAACCATAGCTCATTTGCTCACTTGCAAGGACATTCGTGTGCGTATGAGTAACCTAGTGTGAGTGCAACCTAAAGCTGGCTTTCAGGTCACTTGTCTACCTCTGATTAGTTCCGTGACAGTGAAACACCTAAAGTTTGAACTTCAGTGAAAAATGACAATGTTAAGTGTGGCAAAAAAAGTCACAAAAAGCTATAATAAATAACTAAATTATTAAATTTTTCTTGCTGAACTGACATCTTGCGTTGAACCATGTCGTTTTGAAATTTCTAGTTGGAGTCCAAAGCGTGCAACCTCAGGAGCGTTCAACTGTCGCGTGTATCTTTCATGCCGTTTTTTCCCTGGCTTTTTGACAAATTGTTGCTGTCTGACAAGTATTTTACACGTCACACCAAACGCACACAATTGCAGCAGTTTCCCCATTTTGCTGGGGTCTGTGTGAAAGGCACAGTCGAAAAAAATGAAGATTCTATGGTCCCGGCTGTAATAATTTTTCTGGATGTCTGTGTAAAGGAGGCTACTGTAATAGTGAGCTGTGATGTTCCATGGTAAAAAAAAAAAAAAAAAAAGAGGTACAAGCAGATACCGAAGCATTTTTGTGCTTTGGCAAGTTGAATATTTATGAACATAAATGACAACAGTAAGTGGTTCTCATGGGGGGAAAAAGGCGCAATGATGCATTCAAAAGCGTAACTGCACAAAAGTGCTCTGTTTTCCAGGCTGGCCAATTACGGCAAAGACGGCTAATTTAGCAAGAAGAAATCAAAGATACTGTGTGAAAATGTCATCCGGCGTGGCGGTCTTTTCCACACGACACGCCCTCTCAGGATGTCTGGTTTTGTTAGGCCAGAGATTAGAGCTCTGTCAGTGTCGCCGAGACACAACACAGCTGCGGCTGCATCTGTACATCACTGCTATGGAAACCTAATTAGATAATAGGATTGATGCTGGAATTTAGACAGTTAAAAAGTGCTTTTAGTAAGCCCTACATGTTTTTTTGTATGTTTTTAGCTTTAATGCTAATGAGCTGTGTTTGTCCACACCTGTCTCCAACAGAGTGCGTGGCTCAAAGAAGCGCTATTATGCATTATATCCACTGTTGTAATATACACTGTAATTCTGCACTTTTCCAACGTAACAGGACCATATATCACATACAACAACGTAAAAAACGTTAGCAACACTAGCACAGCTACACATTTTAACAGCAACATCATGCTAGGCAAGCCTGCAGAAAAAAAACACACTCACAGCTCCCATGTTTATAGATGACGAATAGTTGGCAGAGATTTACTTTAAGATGTGTAGCAATGCTCGCTTGCTTTTTTTTTTTTTTTTACAAAGCTGACCTCTGTGCAGTGGTGGGTGTGTACACATTTCCCTTCCTCGTGTCATAACAACCTAGTGCTGTCGCCCCTCGCCAGTTAGCAGTTGGAATTTCGCAGCTTCACTGTATCACGGGTTTTCAAAAATATTAATTAGTCAATCATGCTGTTTCGTGGTTGAATACAACCTACAAGTAGTAAAAGGAAATATACATATTGAAGCAAATTTTACATATTTTTTGCCTCAATCATAAAAATGGCTAAATGAACTAAAATACATATATAAGGAATTAAGAAGACACATTCAAATTGTGAATGTGGTATTCTACATTGGTCATTAGGTGTCAGTAATTATTTGGGGAGACAAGCACCAGACTAGATTGCCGGAACAACAAGCTTTTATTGCAGGTTTAAATGATCTGACAGCAGGCACAATAATAATAACATAATTGTCATAATAATCCATACATTTTCTATGCTGCTTATCCTCACTCGGGTGGCGGGGGTATGCTGGAGCCTATCCCAGCTGACTTTGGGCGAGAGGCGGGGTACACCCTGGATTGGTCGCCAGTCAATCGTAAGGCACACATAGACAAACAATCATTTACACTCACATTCATACCTATGGACAATTTAGTAGTCATAATAATAACAACACAATCTACTGTTGCGGCTGTATCCCACGACAAGCTAAAACTCAACTCTGAACCCCCAAAGTCACTTCCTGTCCTCCACACTTCCGGAACACATTTACTGCAATACACACAAGTTTTATTTGCCTTAAAACGCTTATTTTCTCTCGTTATGTCCAGCATATTGAGTACTATAAATGTAAAGGTGACTACAGGGGTGTTCTTTCATGTCTAGAGGGCTCTTAATAATGTTAGAAACCGTATTTAGAAGATGGTAAACAGGTTTTCTATGCTCTAACTACAAAAATATTCCATTCATAAAAAAAGAATCCTACTTTGCGGAAATTCACTCATCACGGTCGGGTCAGGAACAAGCAAGTGAGGGAGATATTTTTTCACATTTGGTGCTCATTGGTGCTCATAAACTATATATATATATTTTTTTTTTAATTTTGTCCAGAATAGGCCCTAATACAGTAAGCTGTCTTATTTTTTTTTTTACTTGCACTTTCCGTCAGTTGACCATAAACTAACTGTGTTTAAATGGATACTTTATTGATCCCTAAGGAAATTTACAAACTAAGAACATTAAATCAATCAAATGTGTTTCATCTACACCTCATTGATTTATCATGACCATCCCTAATTGGGACAATCACAGGAACTGTTCATTGATTAACACGTGTGTCACGTTTGTCCATATAATCTTAAATTTAAAGGTTGGGTTTGTTAAATACTGTAACATGCATGCGCTGACTGCTGTGCACACTGATAAGCAATGGCATCAATTGGAGGTGGTTTCCAGAGCAACAGCAAGTGTTGTCAGGTAAGAAAAAGCACACAAAGATAATTAAAAGCCTGACCTTGATCACCCGGAAACCTGCGCACCACATGCAGGGAGAACAACAGTGTGGAAAAACAACCTTTTTTTGTCTGAGGGCATCATTTTTAATGATTTGACCCCCAGTGCTTGTCTGAGTACATCATCTTTAAAGCTAATGACACTGGATGCCCATAGAATAGTGATTGATAGATTTAATGCTGTTCTCTCAGTGGGAAGGAGGCCCTGAATGATTGTGGTGCCATGCTTTGTGCAAGTGAAACACTTTTACAGGGGAAACTACTTGTCCTGATTTCATTCTTGCGCGCAGGGATCCAATCATTAATCACAAGCATGGTCATGTATTGTGCATTATGCAAACTGTGATATGGAAATGGTCTGTCTTAAGCATGATTCCAAAGGGCGCCTTGAACAAACTCCTTGCTCGCTGCTTCTTTAAAAACAGGCTAATCTTTTTCCCGTGGTCACACTTGAAGCCTACACCACCCTCCCTCCTTGCAGATTAGAGTGGATACCTCATTGTTTGGGAGCAGTTAGGAGTTAATCACTGATTTATGGGGCAAAACAAGCCCTAGAGACAAGGGGGTTTGGACAAGCTCTGCTGCACGACCTCCAGCTGTTAGCCGGAGGGAACGCTCACAATGAGGAGCCGCCGGATGGATCTTGATTCTCACATGAGATAACGCTCATGCATTATTCCGTGATAATTTCCAAACGCTGCCATGGCGGCGAGCGCAGGTCTTTTGATTTCACGCCGAATCCTTATCCTGAGCACTTTGCTGTGATAACACCAGCAGCGCCGCACACTTAATTACAGCCCAGAGAGTCCTGATATTTAACGTAACAACCCCAGAAGGAGAAAGGCGCTTTTTTTTCTTTTTTTTTTTAAAAAGCTGGCACCGTTGCCATGACAACCTCCACAGTTGGCCTATTAAGCCCGGTCATTAGAGTGTAATTAATTGGCCCTGCCTTCCGTCAACTCTTTCTTTGTCAGCCTGGCAAAATATAAAAACGTAATTTTTTGGTTTCATTGATAACAAAAAAATGTCTTTTATTACAGCCCTTGCATTTCTACAACCATTTTTTATTACAGTATATGTATTTGTACTCAAGGGACAATACTATAGAAATCAATATACTTTCGAGTAAGGATGCGCCGATCTCCGATTTCCATGGAAAAGCAGGTGATCGACATATGCCTTACAACGCCGATCACAAAAGCCGATCACCTGTGGCTCGTACTATTGCAGTCTGTAGCGATCCCTGCGCGCAGTGTAGTGTCATACTTTTACGTCTCGGGTAGCGTCCCCCTCAGCCTTCCTTCACACTGCACAGGCGTGCCAAAAGAAAAACCCACATGTCTGCCGTGTGGAAGTTACCTGCCAACACGCGCTAAGAAAAATATCCCGCGGGGGTAGCACGTTAAAAACCTTTAATACGGCATTTGAAGAGCAAACACTTGACGGAGTACGGTGAGTCTTCGAGGGTCAAAGTGTGACCATCAGTCAAATGCCAGCTAATGCAGCCAAAACGCTGAACAACTCTCGCCCGTATGTGTGTGACAGTCAGAAAGCCAAGCAAATAACCCGAAAAATAATTGAATTCTAGTACGAGATATGCAGCCTTTGTCAGTGGAAGATACCGGGTTCGCCAACTGCTCTTTCATTTGAAGCCCACCTACGTCTTACCTGGAAGTCCTGCTAGGGCTCCACTCATGTACTCTCACATCCAAAGTCTCCTTAAAGAAGGCATCTCATGTTTTTGTCTAAGAAGGTAATTTTATTGTTCCTTTTTTCATATCATATAGCCAATTACAGAGGTGCCCCCAGAAAATCTTAGCCCCTGAAAAAAATAAATCACGTTGCGCCCACCCCCTTATTTTTTAATAATTACCTATTTTTTTGTCAGGGGACTTTGGAATTGTACTAACTTTTCCCCCTTATACGGCGCCACTGGCCAATAGCACACAGTATCAGAATAGCACTTGGTAACAGAATCGTCAGCAAAAAACCCTGATTGGGGCCTCCCTGCTTTAGAGTAGTCAGTGTACAGCTTGTACAGCAGTATAGATTTACTATTCACTGAAAATGGCTCAACACACAGCCATTATTGTCTACATAGCTGGAAACACCAGGGAAGACCAAGATAACTGTCAAGCATGGTGGTGGTAGCGTCATGGTCTGGGGCTGCACGAGTGCTGCCAGCACTGGGGGAACTGCGGTTCATTGAGGGACACGTGAATTCCAACATTCTGACAAAGAGACTCGGGCCACATGTCAGTTTTCCAACACGATAAAGAGCCCAAACACACGTCCAAGATGACAAGTGCCTTGCAGAGGAAGCCGAAGGTGATGGAGCGGTCAAGTATGTCTGAGCACCGGTGGTTCATCCTCAAGCAGAAGGAAGGAAAGTGGAGGAGCGTAAAGTGTCTAACATCCACCAGCTCCACTCGTGATGTCATCATAGAGTGGAAGAAGATTCTAGTGAATTCCATGCCCAAGAGGATTAAGGCAGTGATAGACTACAATGGTGCTCACACTAAAACTTACACTTTGGACACAACTTGTACACATTCACTTGTGTAGGCAAATATTTAGACAATAATGGCTAATGTTGACTCATTTTCAGTGAATAGTAAATCAATACTGTTAAACAAGATGTACACTAACTACCCCAAAGTATATTTAACTTTCATTTATGTAGTATTGTCCCTTGAAAAGATACTGTATCATGCTTCAGAATGTCAGAGTGCATGTTGGAATTCATGTTTTCTTCTCAATGAACTGCAGCTCCTCAGTAATGACAGCACTCATGCAGCCCCCACATCATGACGCTAGCACCACCAGGCTTGACTGTAGGCAAGACACAATTATCTTGTTACTGACTTGTGTTTGTATTTTCTGCGGGGAGGGTTGCCAGTTAATGGCTCCCAGTGGTCGCAGGATTGCGAACCGGAGCAGGCTTGGTCTTGAATTCCCCTCACACTAACATCTCTATTTATGACATCCCTTCTGTAAACACGCTCAAATAAAAATACAGCCCCATTTCAGCCCCATTTTCACACGCGGTATGACCTCGCGCTCGAACACTTAGCGGTGTGTGTGCCAGGAGGCTCTGGCGAACCGTCCTCAGCACCCGTGTCACTCTTCATTTGTTTCCGTGGCGCTCGGCCCAGCTTGGGCAAAGTTTTCCCCCTCTCATAAGCCGGCCTGAGCAAGGCCAGCAGCATGGGGGAGAAGGAGGAGGGGAAAAAAAAGCATTTTCAGGCCGGGCTTCCAAGCCGAGATAAGAGAGCGGCGCGTTCATTCACTCCCAATCGCATAATTCCTTACAGTCGTTTCACAGAAATGGTCCTCTTGGGTTTGCGTGGCCGGGGAGCTTTCATGTCCATTTATTGACAGCTAAAAATGGAAATGGCTTTCAAAAGCACAGCAGCAGCAGCGACTAAAGGCTTGTCCCCATTTTAACTGCATCCAACAACGACTCATTTAGAGGGGAGGCCACACACAGAGAGCTCCCATGGGCAAGACACGCTTCCTCCCCCGCTGGGCTTGAAATGCCAGCCTTGGAGGGTCCAAGTCCCTGCAGGTAAACAGGATGAGAAAGCCACCCCTGGTTCTGCCCAAAGTGAGGCCAGGCCTTCTGTTCCAGCGTTTAGCAGACAAGCTCTCCACTGATTCCCAATTAATATTTCATAACAGGAAAGGCAAAGATTTCACCCAGGGAGAGAAGTCTCTTTACTGCGTCTGATCAGAACCTTTTATGGCTTTTTAATATGTTCCAAGGCATTACAAAGCAGAAACTAGAACCCTATGAGGTCGAGGGTTTGAAGATTCAAGGAAATACCATACTGACCCGAATATAGGACGACTGCTCTTTTTCAAGACCCATTTTTGGAAAAAATCATTATTTTCTTTTTAATTATGTTTCATTCATTACGACCGCTGATGCTCTGTGCTCTCTTGGTTTGCATGTTCAGTAATCCCTCGTTTATTGCGGTTAATTGGTTCCAGACCCTGCCGTGATAAGTGCATTTTGCGTGAAGTAGGATTTCTTATTTAGAAATTGAATATTTTGTTCGTTAGAACATAGAAAACCTGTATACAACCTTGTAAATCCTTTTTTTTTCATTAGAGCCCTCGAGACATTAACTAACACAACCACAGTCACCTTTACAATCATATTACCCAATATAGTAGACATAATAAGAGTAAACAAGCCATTTAAGACATAAATAAGACTCATACTCGTGTGTTGCTATAAATGTGTTCCCTCGGGGAGCAGAGTGAGTGGCGGACAGGAAGTGACGTCAGTTCAGAGTTGAGTTTCAACTTGCTGTGGGTTACGGCCGCAACAGTAGCCCGTGTTGTTATTAGAGATTTTTATTAGGGATTAATGCGCCTGTTGTGAGATAATTCAACCCTGCAATAAAAGCCTGTTGTTCTGGCGATCAAGACTAGTCGTCGTGTGTCTCACCAAACATTACAGTAACATTACTGACACCTAGGGACTAGTGTAGAACACGTCTTTGAATGTTTCTTTTGAATGCCTTATATTTGTATTTTACTTCATTTAGCCATTTTTAGCCATTTTAGCCATTCGTTTTGACTAATAATAGACTGTGTTTAACCACAAAACAGCATGATTTATTAATTCATATATATTTAAAAAAAAAAACATCATAGTGAAGCCGTGAAATTCAAACCGCAAAGTGGCAAGGCACAACTCTATAAGCCTCCATACTTCTTGAATATAATACGACTTTCTCTAGGGAAATATCCTTTCTTATATTCGGATCAATAAAATACAGTATGTGCCAAAGTCAAACAGGGATCAAGAACATGAACAAAATCAGTAACTGAGACTCACCTGTATGTGTGCATGGCTGCTTCTGCCGTGCCGGTAGCAGCAATGGCGGCGTCAGGACATCGAGGCTTTTTGGCGTGCAGTTGAGATGCTGTGATGACGTGGACAGGTTCTGCTGTCTTTGAATGCAGGCCAGCATGATGGCACTCTAGGGCTGCACACAGCCTGGGCGGATCTATTTGCGGGTCATAAAAGAGTTTTGTTGTAAGCTAGGAAAATAACAAATACGATGCTCGTACGTGTAATTTGACATAATAATCTCAACCAAGAAGGTTGTGTTTTCATCGCCACTTGCAGTATTTGTTCTCCCAAAAGTGAGTACACCCCTCACATTTCAGCAACCATCTTCTCAAGAAACATTACACAAATAAACTTTGTATATGCTTTAGAGTAGTCAGTGTCTAACTTGTATAGCGGTATAGACTTACTATCCCCTGAAAATGAGTCAACACAGCCATTATTGCCTAAATAGCTTGTAACATGTGAGTACCAAGATGATTTAAGTCAAGCACGGTGGTGTTAGCGTAATGGTCTGGGGCTGCACAAGTGCTGCCGTGCTTCATTGAGGGAAAATGCGAAGCAGAGTACGATCCCAAGATTGTTTCATAGATACAGTAGATAGGTTGTGGGTCTGCATTTTGTCTCTGACTTCCCTGTGGGTTTTACTCTGTTTGCTCCAGTGTCCAAAATCACGCATGTTAAGTTATTTGAAAACTCTAAATTGTTCAGAGGTGTGAACGTGAGCATAAATGGCTGTTTGCCTACATTGTATGTGCCATGCCATTGACTGGCGACCAGTCCAAGTTGTACCCCGCCTCCTTGTTTGAAGTTCCAGAATCCTGCTCCTCTGCAAAAAATACAGTCAAGAGTATGAAGAAGTAGTGATTGGGTGGGAAAAAGAATATGCATCCGCATTAAAAATGGCGGTTAGTCTGAGTCCTTCTTAGTGTATTAGGGTCAGTGGGCTTTCTTCCTGTTACGGACCCACTCATGTGACATGAGTAACCACATTTTGATTGTTTTTATTTTGCATGACTTTCAAACAGAGCATTCCACAAACATTGAACTCTGTTTTTTAAACCACGCTACTTTAGGATAACAGCAAAAGTAACAAAAATAAGGTGCATTTCAACAGTATTTCATGTAAAGAAAACACAAGTGTGTCAAATAAAAATAAGATGCACCACAGCAGTATTTCAAGTAAATTAAAAGTGCATCAAATAAATTCTTAGTTTTTAAGAAAGTTGACCGATTAGATGTTATGTATATGTTATATGTAAGTTTTATAGTAAGAGGTAGATCATTTTGACTTGTAACACGCATGCTAAAAAAGTGTGTGCACCCCTAATATACATGTACAATGTACATAAATACTCATATTTCTAAATATACTAAATACAGTATATATATATATTCTCTATGTTTATAGTAGGAGGTAGATCTTTGGAACTTGGTCATTTTAAAAATAGCTCACAGGCTGAAAAACTGTGAGCACACTCTTCAATCAGTACATAATCTTTATGAGACGCATGATGCCAGAGGGTGGACAGCAGATGTCGGGCGTCTTCCAGCTCCGCCATTTGCGAGGTTAGCCAAGTCTTTCTTCCTTTTGTCACGCATAAAAGCGAGAAAAAGGCCACAAGTTTAAGGTGCACAGGCGGCTTAATCTTCATCCCTCTCCTGTGACATCCGTTTCAGGGATAAGCGACACAATGAGGCCCAGGAGAAGGCTCACTGGGGCGATAAAGGCCCAACGGGGCTTTGCCGTCCATCTGCCGTCCCCCCCACGGTGTTCTGATAAGGATGTTTTGGCAATCGTTTTGATTTTCCTATCTTTCCTGTGCGGATTAGGAGATGGCGCTCTTGTAGGATGATAACGAGGTCAGGAGGGGAGGGATGGGATGGAGGGGGACTTTTAATAGCTTTAAATGTTAAATAAATTTTGATGACAGAAATACACCTGGCAGCTATTAATGTGGCGTCGAACTGCCTCCAACTGGCAGAAAGAAAGCTGCTTTAAGCAGCTGACAATCTGCAATTGCTTTTTGCTGAGATGACGAGGATAGCAGGGTTGGCAGTTTCTGCAATTAGCAGCATGTGCTCTGGCAATAACGGGGCAGAAAATCTTGTAATTACAACATAAACAACATTTAATGGCACTAATTTTAAAGTGAAAGATGACAGGACTGCACCGTTTTTTTGGATCTTGGTATAAGGTTAATGGTTCCATGGTGGCAAAAAGGAAAGAAAAGCATTCTCACAAGTGAAAACATTAAAAAAAACATCGTAAAATTTGGTATTTTATTTTGTCTATCCATATTTTAGCTTGTAGGCTGCTTTCTGGTTCTTGCAGGGCGGTGTAACATTGGGTTTTGTTGAGCGTGTGAGATAGATCTCCAGTAAATTATGCAGAAGTAGCGCACCTGCCTGACCCCCCTGGAGTCACCTGCGACCTCCGGGGTCACAGTGAATATGGCGGCTAATTGCAATCCTCCCTACAATCACTCTTCTTCTCGGCCCCAGTTAATGATTAGATAAATTTCAAAAAAGGGCTTTAATATGAGCAGTCTATTCACTCTCCGACTGGATTAGCATGTGAGTGCTATGCTAATATTCTACTCAGGAAGTGCAGAAGAGCAGATTTGCAGGCAAAAAAAAAAAAAAGAGGTTAATTTAGGTGGAAGTAAACGATTGACAAAAGGCGCTGTGAGTGATGGCGGCGGGCGCGGTCAATGAATAACAGCCTCTTATTGTGGCATGAATTGCATATTATGCAGCGTGCAGGATGCTGTTTTAATAGTAGTTCGACACACTGACCGAAATAGAAACAGAATCGCAGTGCAGCTGCCGGATTCATCTCTAAACACCCCCCTCATACATTTTAAATAGAATCTATTACTTCTGGATTAGCCGATAAGAGCTGGCCTGCTTAAATTCTATAATAGTTTGCATAATTGCTATCATCACTCTATAGAAGCGCCCCATACTTCTCTGTACTACCCAAGAAATTGAGGGAAAAAAGGGGCATACTCTCATTCACCCAATCGTACTGTGCCTGGGCCCACTTCACACCTAGAGCACGGAACATTTGGCTGGTGTGAGAGCACTGAGTCACGCCCAGGCGCGGCATGCTTCACGACTGGAGGAAGTAGTCTTGGGCCCCAACACGAATGACTGTAATGCGACCGCTCCATGCAGATTCTTCCTGATAACAGACGCAATTCATAATGTAAATAAAATACAAAGACTCAGAATGATCCAAAAGTGAAACCCGCGACTACATTCGTGTGCGTAATAAAGACGTGTCATTTAATTCAAAAGAAATTATCGGAAAGACCCCAACCAAGACTAGAAATAGCCCACAAAGCTATATAAATTACAGCAACACAGCAGAATAGAAGATGTCATTGAATGAATGCAATCACCCCTCTTGCAAGTAATTAACGACAGTGGCAAACGTGTACAAAATAAATAATCAAAACAACTTCAAATAAGACTGGAAATAGTCCACACAGTCATAGAAATTGCAGTAATACAGCAGAATAGAAGATGTCATTGAATGAATGCAATCACCCCTCTTGCAAGTAATGAATGACAGCGGCAACAACAAAAGAAATTATCAGAACGACTCAAAATGAGACTAAAAATAGTCCACTAGTGTATAAATCAGAGAAGCTGTAGTAATACAGCAGAAAAGAAGTGATGGGACCAATAATGTGATGCTCAGTGTGAGCACTGGCCAGCGGGTGCCAGGAGAATCGCGCCCAATTTCAGCACAGTACGGATGGCCTAGTGTGAGTACACCCTATGGTTCACGTGTAGGATAATCAAACAACATGGAGCCACCTGCTGCAAGAACACCCCAGGCCTGATCATTTCCTATTCAAGCATACAAATGTATGTAAATACCACGCCTGGCCAACATGAGCACAGACGTCTACAACTGTCAGTGGGACGGACGTCATGCAGCGCAAAAAAGCTAGGAAACATTCGCTGCTGAATTCTTTTAAGAGATGCAATGGAGCCAACTGAAAACAACAATGGACAAGTGCAAGGAGAATCAGGAGAACATGAACAGAAACATGCCGCATCCTTCACTATAAGTAAGGTAAAAGCCCACAAAGCAAGGCCAAAGCCGTACAGGTGGTCTTAGGTTCACGGCGTTCCGTGTTCTGGCGTTTCATGGTTACGTACGCATCCCCATGAATTCATTAAAAACCTGGCATGTAAACATGTGACTGACAAGGGGAGGTGCTCCATCAACAATGTCTCTAGGTAGGCTACCGTCGGCCGAACCACGCCAAAACAACATGAGCAAACTCAAGTCTCTCCTCTGCATGCAGCTGTCCTCCCCCCCACACCCGCATGCACACAGTCAGGACTCATGTCACATTCACAGGCAACACTACAGTACACATAACTGCCACGTTGATGATCCGCAGAAGGTGACAGTAATAACAAAGCAGTGTAGTGGTCTTATTATTGAGATGGAACAGTTGCTAGGGCTTTGGCTTTTACCCATTTAATTATTGTATTTAATGTAGTCTTCAATTACATTTTGACAAAAATGCCATTTCCTGATTGGTTGTTTTGTTTGTGCACCGTTACATGTTTGCAGCTCTGTCTCGCTAATTGTTAGCACAAGTTTTGACATACCTAGTTGTATTTACAAATGGGCATCAATGCCCGAGGCTCCGAGCTAATTGCGCTAACATTATATCACTCCAGAATTAAGTCCACGTTACTGATTCTTGTGGCGAAATACGCAGCGTGTACCAAAGGTACCAAAGTTACTGATGCGCTAACGCCCCAGCCTGTGAAACCTCATTCCATAACCACACTAACCAGGTACCTACTGCCATGTTAACGGTTATTTTCCTTGTTAAAGATAGACCAGCCCCAAACATCGCCAGCATTACGTGTTTTTGGAATTCCTCATCACATCCTATTTTTGGATTTCCACTGCAGCCCGTCTAGGCAGCTAGAGTAACTCACAAGCAAGCAGTTCATTAAGTTCTCTCATTGAAGATGTAAGCTGTTCTGCACTTTTTGCAGCATCGATATTTCTGTTAAGAGCGTGGGGCAACACATCGGCTCTGTTCAATATCAGGACACCGCGAAAGACAAGAGACAAGACGAAGGGGATCCACAGATTATTCAGGTACAGCCATGTACTAGAGCAGGGATATTCAACAGGTGGCTCTTGAATGACATCAGACCGGCCTGCAAGTGCAGTTCAGAGCTTACTTGCGAACGTTTTTGAAGCAGATTCCTAAAAACAGCAGAGCACTCTTATCCGATCCTTTAACCTTAGTGAACCACTACAGTGGTTCTCAACCGGTTAGGCTGCGGGACCCACCATCACCCCTTAACCTGTGACCCAAACTGCGGAAATGTTTCAAGACAAAATAACACGAGTTTAATGAACATTTCAGGAACACTAAGTTTTTAGCGACAAACTCAAAATTATTTTAACAAAAAGTGTTTGGTCTTGCGTTATCAGTACATTGAAACTCATATGCACTAGCGATTAGCATTGCATGGCACCTCCAAATAAGACAACTAAGATGTACATTCCACTTCAACAGCTGATATACAATAAGGATGGATGCATGATTTTTGTTTTTTCAAACCAACACCAGTAACTTCCTGCGTCTTAAGACCGATACCGATACCGACCACAACTTTTTAAATCCATTATGTTAACATTTAGATTTAACTGCAGTTTGTGCACACCTGGAGATAACAATGACTCAAAAAAAGTTCAATTTGACAAACTGTACCTGTAGATTTGTCCTTAGCAAATATCATGGCATCGCTAGTAACAACATAACATAAGGGGTTTAATAGCCAACAGAAGGTGGTAACTTCAACGATGGTCGTCTGGTGCCATCACCTCCATGATGACATCACAGACCGCTTTAACCCTCTGGCAAACCTTTTTGCACTTTTCAAACGTGTGGCAACAGGAACAAGCTGATAAGGTTCGATGTGTTGAAGCTCAATGTTTCTTTCCCGTCATCGCAGCAATGTCTTCCTCTGAAACAGTGACAAGTCCCACACGATCAATGCCATGTTTGTTAACAAGCGCGCTCAGGGGAAGTTACGACAGGCCGTTTGCAGCACGTCACAGAAAAGCAGCGCTTGATTTGCTCACGCTAAACCACCTACAGCACAGTACGGGTAGAGCTTTTTTTTTTTATTGGGGTTTTCGGATTTATCGGTATGACATCATAATTACTCATGTTGGGGACCTCGAATAATAAGCATCAAATACTTCCAGGCACTTTCAAAGGCTCAACAAGATATAGGACTGACACATTCAACATTTTAATGGATGTGGACTACTAACAAACGTTGTTCATCTTGTTCTATGACAGCGGGTTTGAAATAGCACTACAGAGTGTTGTCACCACCTAGGAGTATTAATAGACAACACCTCGCTGCATGGCCACAACCCACCAGTTGAGAAGCCCTGACATTGAGGACCTTTGACTAGTGTTCTTCAAGTAGGTCCTTAAAAACAGCAGCGCGCTCCTGTCCAATAGAGCATCTTTGCCTCACAGAAAATATGACTTCATGACTTTGGTTATCCATTTGGCAAGCTGGCGGTGGGCAGTTGGGTGCGTGCGAGGGTGTACTGGATTGCAAACACCAAATGTTGGCAGCTCTGATATAGACAGGATTTGTCTGGCATTGTATTAAATAGCTGAATAGTTTCTGGAACAGAAGGTGATAGTTTGCACTGCTAAAAGACGACGGTCTTTTTTAGGTGGGAGGGGCGTGGAGTTAGGACTTTGGCGAAAACAACACAATTTAATTATTATCCAAAAAATGGAGCAATTAAGTGGAGTTTGCGAGTTGTGGACGGCCTTGGATGCCAGCAAATCCAAGGTAAAAGAAACACATGGCATGGGGTCTTATCTTATCCGCGTCCCGGTGCGCTCTCTGGAAGGACGATGTCCATGCTGTCCAACCTTTACAAAATGCCTTGACTTCAAAACGCTAACAGATGGTGAAAATGTTTAACAGACAGATAAGCTCTCCTAATTTGATTGTTTTGTGCCTCTTCCTGTCTCCTAGTTGTGGAACCACCAAGGGGAGGGGGGAGTTACAACATATTGTTAAAGATCACAGATGAATTAAAATCTTAGCAGCCAAAAAAATGTTCCCTGCACTCCCTGCATGGCGATAACCTTATGATAACCTCGCAAAAGAGGAAGAGGAAAATGGGCTGAAACTGTGGGAGTCCTCCAGCAGACGCCTCTCTATTTAGAAGCAATAGTGATGCATTAACTTTAATTTGACAGGCTGGGTTATTAATTTGAAGTAATGGCAGGGTGCCACCGCGTAGACAAAATAAAGATTAGCCAAACTCTAAATAAGCCTGGCAGTCGTGGCCCCCTCCCCGATGACCCGCAAGGGGCCCCAGTCCTTAACCTCCCACCCTTAACCCCTGTTTGGCTGCCCTCTCATCCTATTGGAGAGAAAGGACTAATTAGACAGATTTCAAAAGATGGCAGGCTGCCTGTAATTGCACATGACATGTCTCCAGCAGCTAAAAGGTGATCACAAAAGGGCGAATGAGGAAAAATCGCTAAGCAACCGAGCCAGGGGCATTATCCCCCCCCGTAAAATGGAAAGTCTGTGTGCCTGGCTAAAATGTCTAATCAGGCTTTGTACTAGCTGGGGTAATCATCAGCGCGGTCACAGTTGCGCCGAGACGCTTCATTCACAGTACTTTGGCTCGAAGCGAGCCGGAGGCAACTTCACAATAAATCAGCGCTGGCTTTTTTGGCTCATAAGAGAGCAAAAAAAGGAAGCAGGCAGCTGAATGACAAATCCTCTGCACTCACACAGGCTGGAATTACTGCTGGGCTGTGATGGGAGATCAAGAGGGAAGCCCCACAGGACACCTGAGCTCCCGCTCTTCATATTTCACCCACACTCTCCGTCTTCTGCAGTTTACTGACAAGTATGCGCATTTCTAGGTGTGGTGTTGAATCTAGTGGATGAAACACCTCCTGCCATTACTTGAGGCACTGATTACAGCTGACACCACTACAGTATGATGAAATACGGTATTCCTGTTATCAGCTTTTAAGTCTGTCAGGACTTGAAGATGAGTGAAATAAATTTATTTATTCATTTATATGTTTTAAGGCTAATCTGATGATTTCATGGCTCACCATTTACGTTATTTAACTACTTTTTTTTTTTTACACTTCTGTGACCTTATTGTGACCTGCTCATCACTCATTCAAGTTACGAGATTATTTCAAGAGTGCTTTATAGTTTTTACATGTTAATATTAGTGGTTAACTTATTTTTACACTTACATGCAGTTAAGAATGTCAAAAGATTAGTTGAAACATCACCTGTGCAGTTAACACATAGTTCATAACGGCCACAGTTTGACCCTGGAAATGAGTATTTTTGTTTCCACTCATTCTTACGGGATGTATGAAAGTTGAAATGTAGGATGAATATTGGAGATGAAGAGCCAAAGCTGGACTGAAACGCTGTAGAAATGTGTACAGTTGGCATCGCAGAGTATGTTGGAGCCTATCCCAGCTGAATTCGGGCGACAGGCAGGGTACACCCTGGACTGGTCGCCAGCCAATCGCAGGGCACATATAGACAAACAACCATTTACACTCACATTCATACCTATGGACAATTTAGAGTCACCAATTAACCTAACATGCATGTTTTTGGAATGTGGGAGGAAACCAGAGTACCCGGAGAAAACCCATACACGCACGGGGAGAACATGCAAACTCCACACAGAAAATGCCCAACGGAGATTCGAACCCAGGTCTTCCCGATCTCCAGACTGACTGTGTGGCCGCCGTGCGGCGTGCGGGCCCTGAATCAATCAGAATTTTCTCTATCCTCAGTTCGACCATCGACATAATTAGTCTACAGGTGGTGGTGGTTATAGACTTTGACTTACAGACACTGACACCTGTTATATAACTTTATACGACATGATGACGGCCACACAGGAGTTGAACTGACAAGATCTGGGGCAGAAACCAAGCACTCCACCACCTGAGCCATGTCATCTCTGTAGAATCAGCCCAATGATTCAGTAATGTAAAATGATTTCTCACCAGCAGAGGACACCTGCTAGGGCGTGCACATGATTTTCAATAGGAAAATGAATTCAAACAGTAATGGGTACCATTTAATTTGTCCATTTGTTTTTAGCAGACTAAAAACAGCAGCAATTGAAATGTTGGAAAGTAAGAATGGAGACTGAATGTTGAAATGTACAAACCGATGGGGCGTGGCCACCCGGCTCAATCAATCAGAATTGACTCTCTCCTCAGTTTGAATCGCCCCTAATTAGTCTACAGGTGGCTGCGATTAGAGGACTGTGATTTCTGTCTGATGTAATATAATTTTATACAACATGATTAAAGGAAAACTGCACTTTTTTGGGAATCATTCACAATCCTTATGTGAGACATGGACACATATTTCTTTCCCTTTCCTGTGTGTTCTAACGAGAGAAAACGAGTTAGCATGAGCCAGCTAACGTCATGGGAGGTAGGATTGTAGGTTGATGGACAAAATTCCCCCCAAAAAAGTGCAGTTTTCCTTTAAGACCTTCACAGGAATTGAACCAGCATCCTCTGGGATGGGAACCAAGCACTACCTGAGCCATGTCACTTCTGTAGAATCAGCAGAATAGGGGTAGTAGTAGTAGGGGGCGCCAAATAAATTGCCCATTCATTTTCAGTGAGAACATTTTGCATTGAAAATATGAAATTACACTATATGTGGGAATATTTTCAAAAGTCTGAATACTGTAGATAGCTACTTTGTCCTGAATGAGCTGAACATTTTGACATTGGATTGGTTTGTATTGGTAGAAAAAATAGAGGAGGAGTTAGCGGACAAAAAATGAGGCGGAATAAGAATAATTATAAGAAGAAACTGAATAAATAGATGAAAAATGGTGCACAATTTTATGTGTGTGCATTCAAACAACAAACAAACCATCATCTTGAACTAACTTGGGTGGTGAGGGGAGAAAGTTTGAGAAACCATGGCTTCAAGGATAACTGATAAAGCTAATATATGTGTAATACAGTATTTTAGGAGAAAACACATGTTGTCAATGGCCAAAGCAATTGTGCCTTATTGATTTAACATTAAACTTACTGGTAAACTTATTTTTACACTTACACTTTGACAGTTCATGTTGAAATTTTGCCCACTTCATTCGCCATTAAAGTTAATAGAATTTAAAGTGTGTTTTATTGTTTTACCGTATTAATATTACTGCGGTTGACTTCTTTGTACACTTATATGGCCATTACAAATGTTACAATATTACTTAAAATATTGCCTGCACAGTTAATAAATAGGTTACAATGGCCACGGTTTGATCTTGGAACGGATTATTTACATTTCCATTCATTCTTATGGGAAAAACTGTTTAGAAATCCAAAGAAATGAACTTTCCTAAGGTCTTGGGCAGACAAACTTTGGGAAACTGTGGCTACTAGGTTAATAGATAATGGTAAATATGTGTAAAATCTTATGAAAAAACGCTTGTTTAGAGTAGGTTACATTAGATTAGATAAAACTTTGTTGATCCCTCTGGGAAATTTTGGTTCCCGTAGCAGCAACACAGTAAGACAGTAATTGCAATAGCAGCACAGCACGCAGAGTAAAAAAGCCTAAATAAAATAGAATAAAAACAGCTATTAAAATACAATAGTAAAAGCCTTATTATTCCACCTTAAAAAATGTACACATCTGCATATACACTAGGCCAGTCTTTCCGAACATTGATTGGCACAGCACCAAACAAAAATGTCACAAAACGTATCTACGCAGGTGAATTATGTACCTTCTCGCATCAATTTAATTGTTCTGCTGGTCACTAAAATATATGACACTCCCATAGATACAGTAGATAGATGAACAAATACTACATTATTTGGAGTTAAATCATATTTGAACCAACTAAGTGGAATTGGATAATTTCCCGACACACCTGATGATCTCACAATGTAGTGGTTGAGAATCACTGCACTAAGCAAGAATGATTAGTGGAGGCTTCATGTTCAGTATTAGGTTCCAGCACATGCGAAATTATGTGCAATTTGAATGCTTTTGAAAGGGAAACGTTGGGAAAGAAAAAAACAGCTGCAAGATGTGCACATTTCTCCACTTTGGTTACAAAATAGCCCTCTAATCCCACTAAATTGCAGTTCTATTTGCCTTTTCTTCCCTCAAAGGATGTGACACCCCCCACATCTGCTGATAATAATAAAGGCTAAGGCATAGACAGGATAGAATTTCACACCTGGCCAATAACAATAATCATCTTTTCAAGCCCTTTGCTTGTTGTGCTGGAAACCACCACTGTGCACCCGTCCTAGCAGAGGTGCTATCATCCCACTTCCGGCCTGCACACAATGGACGTGGAATGGAGAGAGAGACAGAGTGGGGTGCTGAATGACCCGTGATAAAATACTTCAAAGTGCTTCTCGGATCCACGGAGATGCTGCTGACACATGAGGCGCCTTTCATGAGAGCACAAAGGCACCATCCATCCTCCTCACACACATGGAGCGGACATGCACTGTATGGAACTATTCTGCCCCCCTACCCTTACTCTATTTAGAACCAGTTTGTTATGCAAATCATCCGTGTCACATTAGAATAAGAAATGTGAGCTTATATTTGGAGCCTCTAATTTATGATCATTCATGTAAATAAGATAGCTCTAATAAACACCAGACAAGAGCTTTATTTTTTTCCCAGCTGACCTGAACGCATCTTCACAACCTTTCTATATGTTTTAGTGGATACGCTACTAATAATTGAAGGTGCATGCCACATTATTTTTTTTAAAAAAGGACTTACAGAGTTGTCTCTTCTCATACGGCTGGTTTATCTTTGGTTGTGTGTCAGTATATTCCTCCTCGAAGGCAATCTAGACATAGATTCCGCGATATGCACCAAGAAGCATATGGCTACTAACTCCATTTAACTCATCAACATAATCACCACATGTATCTTTTTTGTTTGCGTATCTTGTTGCTCCTAGAGACGTCCGTTGGGGTAAATGATAGTCCAGTACGCTAGTGATGAAACCGGCGCTGGAGCCAATCAATCAAGGGCTGCCTCTTCGGATATTCCCACAGCTTCAGCCAATGAGGTGAGAGCAAGGGCGGGGCTCTGTAATGACGTCAAATTTTCAAAGGAAGCACGTTGCAGTTTCGCGGAATCACTTAAAGGGGAAGCAGTAGGCATTGAATCACAAAATGCACAAGTTTGTGATGGTAGTGGTTTAGTTAATTTCGAACATTCTTGAAAAGGTAAAATTAAGTAGGTAAAATTCAACATGAAAAGGAGTAAGAAGAAGAGGAGCTTAATTTAATGTCCCAGCAATTACAGTACTTACTGTTTGCTCACTTCCTGTATTGAACTTGCTTCTATGTTTATATACATATATATATATATATAAATATATATATATATATATATATATATATATATATATATATATATATATATATATATATTTGTTTTTTTTAAAGGGAAACACAGTAAAATAGTCGATTTAGAACGGTAAATACAGCAGGTGTAAATTTGACAGAAACTTTGTATAATGAATAAAGAACACATGAAATGCTATTAATCAGTCATTACACACTTTTTCTGTCAGAAGAAGTGCAGAAGAGTGTAAGGTAGTAGAAATTAAATTAGTAGACTGCAATATTTTGGCATGTGTTTTTTTCATTGTAATTTTCTTAAAGGTAATGTTAAAATCCTGTCTCGTCTCGTTCTCGTAGGCCCAATCTCACGTATTGTTTCATCTCGTGAACTGAGCTTTTTGTGACACCGGTAGTATTTACTATTGTATTTATTCTTTCATGACTGAATAAGCTAGCTATTTATTATTGCAATATTTATTCTTTTTTTCACAAATAGAAAATGGGAGCATAAACAAATACAGGAAGTGAATAGTCTCACAGTCATTGCTGAGACAAAGACAAGGGTAGGATTAAACAAACTTTTCTTCTTCCTACTCCCATTCAGACATATCATGTTGCTTAATGTAACTTTAATAAACTATACCACATATAGAATTAACATAATGTGGCCCAAAACTAATTGAAAAACTGTCTTTTGTTGGTTATAGCTTTGGATAACATCTCATTTGGAAGTAAAACTGCAGATTTATCAAATACATTACAGTACATGTTGTTGGAGTAAACAGGTACTCCCCTTGTCACAGTTGCATCATGCACTGCAACGTACTGAGTGGAGCACAACTGTCAACATCTTAAAAACTTGACGTAGAATCTTTGTTCATTCAGAACTAGTTTGTCTAGTTTGTTTCTGTCAGTGGCGGTAGGCATTTCAAAGTATACCACATTTGTTTTATAGGCTCAAATGAAGACATTTCGACATGTCAGAACAGAAAGGAATCAGGCTGGATTCCATTTAGCTGTGTTGCTGCACACCTGACATGCATATAAGTAAAAGCATTAATAATGCATGGAAATAATGTTTGTCTCTGAAATAAACCTGTGTCACCACAAGCGTGCCTGCTTCCTGCCTGCTGGCTGTGTCCTCAAACAGCAGGTACAAGAGAGGTATTGATTTTCTCATTTATCCCCTCAACAAGAAGGCAAACAAGAATGTTATGCATGGGCCAATTTCAAGGCCGGGGCGTGGTGACTCCCTGGAAGGTCCTCTGGTTGCTTGGCAACCTCTGGGCAATGACAAAAATTCATTCAAGGGAGTAGATAAAACATTTTAGTCTGTAAAGCAAATAGATATAAAGTGCAACTTTATATGACAATGTATCATTCACACAATTCATGTATTCATTAAATTCTCCTGCAGTATTTCCAACATGTGATAATTGCACCCTTTCATAGGCGAAAGAGAGACAATCAAGTGCACAGCATGTGACATACATACTCTGACCCACTGTGATGTAAGATTATTAAATTGTGTCTTGACAGCTCCCCAAGTGTCACTGTAGTATGAATAGACCTGCAGATGGCAAACGAGGTTACCATGCCAACTGATGTCCCCATGTTGAATAGTGAAGATTGGGAATTGTTCTCCACTTAATTACATGTTGTTGCGCAGCTTTACACTTTATCATTCTATGATTTTTAGATGGAGGCTGCAGTGTTAGCAAGATGCACCTAAGGACATGTAACAAAAGGATGCAGATGAACCCTGATTGAATATACTAAATATTAGCTATTTTTAATGTTATCATGTCCAGATGTCTCCCTCTTCAGACGGTCGTGCTCAACCAGAGTGAACCTGACTGTGACAGTCATTTAGAGCTCCAGCTGCACATGACAGGCAAATGAAGCATCCTAATAAAAAGGGGTGAGTACAGTTATAATACTGTATAATATATGCAATGACGACACGTAACTCCCTGTACAAGCTAATAAGGGACTGTAAAACAAGTTACGGTACCTTTTGTATTGATATACAGTATATAGTAGATTAGATAAACTGCACAAAAGTCATGACATATTACCAAATAAAAGTGCTGATGTACACACTGACGTACACACACACTTACCATGCATGCAAGGAGACAGTTATCCTCTGTAACATGTTTCCACCTACTGGAAGATGGTTGCCTGTGCCACAAATTTCTTAGTAAAAATTTTAAACAAAATTGCACGCTGACTCAATCTACCACAGTTTTGTGGATTATAGTAAATCGCTTTGCTTTCATTGTAAGTTATTATTACTATTATTGTGCTGCAAAGTAATTAGTCGTACCAGAATCTTTTCCCCGTTGTATATGTGTATACTTTGTACCTAAAATATATTTCGGATACAAAAAAAATAAAACTATTATGCAGAGGAGCTGTCACTGCGCAATACATACATGGCTTATAAATTGTCCACTTGCACCATGGATATGGTATAAGAAAAAAGATTGATTATGTTGTTTTTTTTCTCAAATTTCTAATAACATTTTTAGGAGTGGAGGGGGGACGTACATTGCTTGCTGCAGTAAAATTAGATCAACGGATGGCGTAGATTACACATGCCTAACATGTGACTGCCGAAAAATAGGCTGATCGGATGTAGACACGTTTTGCACATGCGTAGAACACAGTTGAATCGATTGCGTTCCGGGTACGTATTGCGCAGTGACAGGCACATTAGTGAGAATTTGTTTTGAACCTGACTACTTTCGTAGACGTCACTACGACCACGCCCCCATGTTCCTACGGTAACGGCTGGAAGCTTGCTCCAAGAGAATCATGGGAAATATGTTTTGCCTGCGAAACGGAGGGAGTTTCGAATTATTTTTCATCTTTTGTCGCGTTTAAACACGCTATTGTAACGCTGCGTTAGCTATTAAAGTTACACGACGTCTTAACAAAGCATGTGAATCTAACAAATATCCAGTCAGGGTTTATTTTGAAGACCAGCGCCTACAATTAGCTAGGTGGCTCATGCTAACAACCGCTATGTCTGTTTGAGTGTTTTTAGGAGCGACAAAGTGACAGAACAAAGAAATTAGATGAGGAGTTTTGAGGGTGAATGTAGTTCTGAATTTTTCTCATACAGGACACAGAGGTGGACAACACTGACGAAGTCTTCTAAATGGCTCAGATGAGGATAACAATGGTTGTTGTGAAGAGAGCCTTTCATCCTCAGCAAGGTTTGTACAAGATAGTTGTACTGCTAAATAAACATTCATTAATGCTAACATTTAAAACTTTAACAGCATATTTTTGTTGCGTACTTCCTCCGGCAACTGGAGATGAGCTGCCATAGAGAGGAATTCAAAGCGCAATGAATCCTTCCTGAGAGCATCACTGAACACGAATGTTGCCTCCCTGTCAACATGGAGCTAAAGCTGGAGGTTGTTTTGTGCTCCAGCATCAAACGGAAGAAGCCATGGCCACGCTTCTGTTGGCTTGGACAGGTAGGAAAAATAAACTCTGTTAGAAATACCATGGAATGTTAATAAATCCTGTCGTGCAGAAGAAGGAGTCTGTCTTCCTGTTGGATGACAAAAGGATCAGCGAGATCAACATGGTCAATGGTCGCACCAAGAAGAAGACCCCGAAACTCCATCCTTTGCTTAACAGTGTGGTGACAATGGCTCCATCTCATAATGGTAACGAGACCTGGCCTCAATTTGTGGCGTACTTACTTTTTCTGTGATAAAACTGCCTTGTGTGGTTTTTCCAGGTTTGTGGTTCTGTGGACTTTTAGGAACGGGAGAGCTCTTTTTATGGAACAGAGATAAAGACTTGTTGAAGACGACTGTAGCTGTCCCTGAAGTTGCTCAGTTGATTGCTTCTATCCAAGGTAAAAGATAAAGCTTACAGTTCCTGGCTGACTGCATACTGTACCTCCAGGTTTTATTTTAAGATGTGCAGCAAAGCCTCTTTTGTTTTTTGTTTTTTAAACAGTAAGAACTTCATTTGAGCTTCTCTAATTTTGAATTAACATGTTCAATAACTTGCTGTTCTCTAACATAACAGTTGTGCATATCCCTAACTTTTTGTGATAATAAAACTAAAACAAAGGCCTTGGATTATTCTGTGTGATGTTGTTTGGTTTGTTCGGCAGTTTGACAGTTTATCTGTGCATTTTTGCAGGAAATGCTGCTTGGCTGTCTGTCCAGGTATCAGGAGACGGTATGCGCGTCCTGGTGGTCTCCACATTGGGGCAATTTTTCCTATGGGAGTGTTTGGATGTCGGAGACTTGATGGTGGTACCAGGAGACACCATTAAGGGACGCTGGGCTCAAATACAGCCACTTCACGATACCGTTCTGCCCACCATAAAAAACAAAGAAACATCCCAGTGTGCCATCTTTTTGAAGACACAGGTTTGTTTACAAATGTTTGCAATGGTCCTTCAATGCTTTTCTGTAAGGGACAGATCATTAGGCGCACCTGCTCAATCGAATGACATCCAATGCAAGAGATAAAGCAAATATTCTGCCTTTCCAAAGATAATAGTGCTCACTTTGGATGTATTTTTGTTGCAGTCTATGGGTGACACCTGCCTATCAGCTTTTGTGTTCACGTGTGGGAAGAAGCTAATCATCACCTGCCTCAAAATCCAGTGGGTGGATGACCACATGAACTTGGGGTGAGTAAGCATGTTGTCATCTAAAGCAGGGGTGTCCAAAGTGCGGCCTGTGGGCCATTTACGGCACGCGGATGTTTTTTTTAATGGCCCTCGGCAGATTCTAAAAATACGATTTAAACAAACAAAAACAACAGCAAAAATTGAAAAAAGCTGTGATTTTACAGGAATAAGGAGGAAACATTAAGAGAGTAAAGTCCTAATATTAAGAAGAAAAAATAGCATAAAGTTGAAATATGAAAGGAAAAAAAGCTGCTACACGAGAAACAAACAAAGAAAAAAACCCAACAAAGAATAAAGTGTCAATTTTTGGAAAATTAGGTTGGAAAAAGTTCCATCCATCTGTCCATTTTCCTCCGCTTATCTGAGGTGGGGTCACGGGGACAGCAGCCTAAGCAGGGACGCCCAGACTTCCCTCTCCCCGGCCACTTCGTTTAGCTCCTCCCGGCGGATTACGAGCCGTTCCCAGGCCAATTGAGAGACTTCCCAGAGGCCTCCTACTGGTCGTACGTGCCCTGAACAACTCCCCAGGGAGGTGTCCGGGAGGCATCCTGACCGGATGCCTGAGCCACTTTATCTGGCTCTTCTCAATGCGGTGGACCAGCGGTTCTACTCCGAGTTTCTCCCAGATGACAGTGCTTCTCACCCTATCTCTGAGGGAGATCCCAGCCACCCTACGGAGAAAACTCATTTCTGCCGAAATGGGAAAAAGTTATATTATGCTAATAAAGTCAAAATATTCTAAGAATAAAGTCATAACATTACGACAAAAGAATGTACAAAAGGAAAGTTGAAATATTTGTAATAACAAGCCAGTAAAAAAAGTGTAACGTAAGGAGAAAAAGTTCATACTAATTACACACTTTGCCATTCATAACACAAACCTGAGATGCAGGCTGTTTTTTTCTTTAAATATAAAAAACACATTTGATTATCTACATTGGTTGGTTTAAAAAATGTAAAAGTGTACCGCGTACCCTTAGATTTTTCCAGTATACGTCTCTTGGTGGAAAATATTTGGACACCCCTGATCTAAAGCCAGACTATATCTGAGAACACATTAAAATAACACATTTTTTGTGTGTAGTTCCATGGCATACAACATACAATGGGCCACCAAGACCTACTCCATGTCGCATCTTACCCCGACCTGCCAACCGGTGAAGTCCAGAGGGGCTCTGGTGGTTGACTTCTCTCCTGATGGACAACTGCTAGCCATCGTTTTGAACCAGCGGCAGCCTAAGGTAAGAATTTGAAATTCTCTGCCTTACTGGTCTTGTTTGAGTTTCCTCTGTGAAATATGTTTTTTTGGCTTCAGGCAACACAGGTTCTATTTGTGAGCACACAGAACTTTGTCTCCGTATCAAGCAGCCTTGGTGGATGTGGGTGTAAATCTGAAGGGATTCCTTCGAAATACATAAGGTATGAACTATATGCAATATCAGTTTGTTTGATTTTGCACGGGAGTTGAAAGGTTTTTATCTCCGTCTCTTAAGGTCATACTGGGTGGGCAGTCTAAGCTGGTCACATGATGGCCTTTTTCTGGCCTGTGTTCTGAAGAGAGGTGCCCTTCTCATACTGGCTCGTCTTGGCGGGCTACTCTCTCTGACAAGCACTGGTTGTAATGTTGACTTTGGACCTGCGCACTTCCTTCCCCTGCACCCGCTGGTCACTTACCGGTTGGTCATTATGTTTAATTGTGTACAATTTAATGAGATGCAATATAGGACATGTATAGAAAATGATGCATTTACAAAGATAAGAAGGCTTTGAGCGTTAACTGATGAAGCCTGCTAAGATGAGAGGCAAAACATCTCCTCAGGCAACCTGAACAGTCCATTTGCAATTAATTCAGTGCCCTGAGAATTAATTAGGAGAGTCTCTCCAAGGGTCTCTCATCCCTGTGTCCTAATCTATTTAAGAAAGTTGCATATTTTTTTTGCCCTACAGACCACAGGCCGAGACCGGAAGTGCAGAGGCCTGTCTTTCCAGCTCGAGCGTGTCAGCGCGAGACGTCATGAGGCAGCGATATTCCGTGACCTGGCATCCTCGCCTCTTGTACTGCATTGTGTCTGATGGCTACATGGCCACGGTATTGAGGGTCCTGAACAGGCCTTCTCCTGCAATGTTGGTGAAAGCCGAGTTAGATAACACCAGCAAGGACCTTCGGAAGGCCAGCCAGCTTCTAGATACATCACAGGTGCTAAACTGGGAACGTGAACTGTCCCATATTATTGTATTATCAACCATTTGAAATAAGAATCAGAGGAGGTCTGCAGAGGCCGCATAATCGCCCTGATGCTGGAATTTAGAAGTGAATTTAAAAGTGCTTCCAGTAAACCCTTCTGGGAACATGCTAATGTTTGTCCACGCCCATCTCGGACAGAGTGTGTGTCTCCAGTAAGTGCTATTGTGCACTACATCCACTTTTTCCATATACACTGTAACTCTGCACATGTCAATTGTAACAGATGCCATATATCACGTACAACAACATAACATTAAAGAGCAGGACAGAAGGACACAAACGTTAGCAACACTAGTATAGCTATGTGAACTACGGTGCTGACATTACACTCACATTTTAACAGCAACGCCAACATGCTTAAAAATATATATTAAAGCTGTCCTCCATGAAGTGGTGGCCACTTACATGGGGTGGGCTCATCTAGCTAGGGGCGGGTTAGAGGTGGTAGTATGTCCTTGAGGAAGGAGGTTTTTACTCTTTGATGTCAAGAAAAGCTGCAACTTCATAAGCAACCATTTGAGCGTCTCTTCTCTCAAAGGTGGCGCAAATAAGTGAGGAAGATGATAGATTTTTCCCATATTTGGTGCTTATAAACAGACTTTAGGAACACATATTACTGTTAAAATGTCATTAGAATGTACATTTTGCATCACAGGAGACCTTTAAACTGTTCTGCAGTGCTATTGCTGATGTGATTGTTTTATCTTTGTTTTCAGAGTCACGTGAAGATGTGGTTGGATTTGGTTGTATCTTACCACAATCTGGACCATGGCTTTGAGGACTCCAAATCATTCACCGCAAGTGTGCCTCACACTGCCGAGTCTGTCCCTTCCGTAGACACACAAGAGTCCTCTTTGCCTCTTTTTCTACAGGACCAGGGGCTCTTCAGTGGCACAAAAGAGCTTCTTGAAAAAGTGCAGGTCTGTTGAAAGGGATATTGTGGGTTATTATGCCATGGATTCTGCTTTAACTATTGTGTTTAACTTCCAGAACTTCTTTGAGGATGATTCCGAAGTAGACGGACCTCCTCCTGGCTCTCAGCCAGCGGATGGAGGACGTCTGGAGTATGCATCCATGTTTGATACACTTCACGCGCTGGACCCTAAACTTGTGCCTAGCCCTGTTCCCGAGGAAGACTCTGAGGATATCACACAGCGCTTTCAACATGAACTTGCGAAGATCCAAAACGGACTTTTGACAGCTTGGGCTCTCTGCATGTCTCTGGGAAACGCAGTGGAAAACAGAGCTCACCTGCTGAAGTACACAGTCTACCTGATAGCACAACTTAGTGCTTTTCTCCACTTGATCCCAAGCGCTGATGTACACTCAGGAAAAAGTAGCTCATTGGGCTCTTCTTGGCTCTTCCAGCTACTCAAAACACTTTTATCATTTCTTCCCTGGGACCACTCAAGCGCGCCTCACAGCCTGGGACTGGTAGTTGAGCTAAGCAAGCAGCTGGTACACTTGTTGCTGGGTTCTCAAGCTGAGGCCTGCCCAACAGGTCGGTCAGACATTCTGAGAAGAGCTGTGCTTATCCTAAATCTGGTCTCTGATTCCCTCGACCGGGCCTACAGCCTGCAGCAAAGAAGTGTGTGGGCTTCAGAAGAGAAGGACTCTCAAATTGTATCCTCAGATGTCTACCATGTGCCTTTACTACAGGATGACAGGGAAGACAAATGTAGAGTTGTACATCAAGGTCTACCTGTACCCCAGAGACCATCCAGCAGGTATGGCTTTTTATTATAGGAATAGAACAGCACCCCTCAGACCTAGATTCTACACTCCTAATGTCAAGATTCTTTTTCAAAAAATTAAACACTGATGTGATCCCCTTGTCTTGCAGGCTGGTTGGAGTGTGGCAGTGGGTGTATAAGGTCACCCGGCAATACCAAGAGGAGGTGCAAGATGGCAATGGCTGTGAAGACGAACAGGAGCAGCTGTCTGTAATCATGTCTGATATTCAAACAGCTCTGCAAGCTACTGGAGAACAACTTGAGGAGGGTCCTGCGCTGCTGAATTACACAGGTATACGAATCCATATATGTATATCTATCCATTAATTAGCTGACATTTGAAATGTGTAACTAAATATAAAGGATTGTGTCATCAGGTGAACAGCTATTCCTGTGTGGCTTGTACCAAAACAGTGCAGAGACATGGCGGACACAAATTTGGGAACAAAGTGAAAAAAGTACCGGTGTGTCAATTTACTGCTTTATTTTGTCCAACTTATTGTCTAATAATAATGATAATGTGTGCCTCTTAGCTTCTCATCGTAGTGTCTTCCAGGAGACAAGGCTTTGTTTGGCTCTCCTCTACAGCCTGTTGGCCCAATACCACCTGAGAGAAGCCATGGAGTTGGGAGAACACATGGCCCACTTGGTGCTGCACAGTGCTGGACATTACAGTAGCGACGCAACTTGCACAATGTGTCAGTTAAAAAAAAAGCGCTGTGCTTTGTTTAGGTCTTGTGACATTACTGTAATCATCTAACTTTGTGCTCTGCAGACGACCCGCTTCTGCCGATGAACCTCCACGACGACGCTGCCTACGCTGTGATTTATGCTCTGGCGAGATTCATGGCCTCTTATTTCACTAATCAGCCGCTCAAAATCTTGCCACCGCACAATGTGGCCATCCTGCCACCGTTACATCTACCTCATGGTACGTGTTGAACGTAATCTAGTGAAGTAGTTCTGCTACCGCCACTTGCCATCACTATTTAGCTTCCAAAAATTGTATTTGAATTAGATTTTATTGAATCTTTGATTAATTATTTCATATGTATTTTGTATTTTCTAAGGTCATGTCCACACAATTATATATTTATTTAAAATACGCATGTATTCTATACATTTCAAATAAAAATTGTGGTGCCTCCTCACAAGCTTTTTTCCTCATTTTATATTGACATTTGTTTTTTGTTTTGGGCCAGCCTCAAATGTGGGACGTCTGGTGCCACTCAGCCAGGAGGAGGTAGCTCGAGCAGTTCGCCAGCAACACCTGTCAGAGAAGTGGACCGTGGACTATGCCCTAGACATGCTCCTTCTTGGGGGTCTCCTCCCAGAGACTGCATGGCTGGCATTCAATCTTGGGGACTGGAAGACGGCGGCCTCCGTTAGCCTAGCTTACAATAATTTCTGCACTGACCACTTGGACTTCACGCGGTCAGTGTGTGAGCAAATGAATGAATTCAGGTTTTTGTCACTATAGCTGAAAGTTTATTTTTTTAAAAACAGGATGAACCGACAGGAGCTTCACCTACCAAAAGCTTTACTCCCTCAGAGTATTTTTCAGGCAGAGTTGCAATGTCTTCTTGACAATAATGCTCTCGAGCACACGGATATCACCGACAAGAGCTTTATAGGTTAGTTATTAAAAATATCCATTATGACAATAAGCTCTTTCATCCACCAGCATTTTGTCTCACCCTTTGTCTAGACCCTTTGGAAGGAGAAGACTTGGGAGTGTTACAGGTGTCCATCCAGGAGATCCTGAAGGCATCTGTCATGGCTGATGTGAATGTGTTGTCTTCACCCTTGACCTCCTTATTGGACTCAGCCAAGGACTTGTGCTCAGGCCTTCCTGCATTGGTGCACAGTGGACTGTATTTGCCGTCACCACCTCTTTATTGTCCTCAGCCTTCCCCCAACACACAGGTACATTATAAACTATATTACTTTTAGTTTAGATATATATTTTCCTATATTTCCTCACAATTTCCAGGATCCAGTAGGGACGGTGGGGCAGCTTGCAGAGGTTACAACACGCCACAAAGTGTCTGGAGTTCTCCAAAGGATGCTATTACTCCTCAGGTCGGCTCATTGTTGTCATCCTGCTGCTCAGTGGTACATTAATCATCTACGCCGTGCCAGGCATCTACTCTTCAAAGTACTGTACTCTCCAAAGCTGATTTGAATATATCTTTGCATCTTTTAAAGTTGGTATACTTTTTTTACCTTTTTTTTTTTTTAAGATCAAGAAGCGGTACTGTTACCCATCTGCTGTTGAAGAGGAAAAGGCTCTCCCAGAAGGCTTGAGGAAGTTTGTCAGCCATGGGGGATTCTTCAAACGGGTCCCGAACAACAAGAACCTGGACGTAGATGCTATTCAAACTATTAGTAAGATGCCACTTTTTTCTTATCTTGTCTCTCTAATAATGTACTCACATCAACCTGTTCAATCAAGTCTGTTTTAGGGAGCTGTGTGGTTTATGCTGGATGCTTCATGTCAGGGACCAGCTTTCTATTGCCTGTAGGAAGTATCAGGCTGCCAGAATGCAACAGGTAAGTGTTGCATTGTGTACATAATTATCTATACCAGTCACGTGGTGTAACTCTTCCACTCATGAACCACTGCACATAAAAGGGTGAAAATTTGTCAAATCATGCACCCTTACTGTGTTACCTGGGCTAAAAATGTTTTTTGACAAATACACCACATGGTGGCACAGATTTTTAAACCCAAAAGTTTGACCCTGTAAGTTGGAATGATATAGTGATATCTTGATATCAACACAAAACACCCACTGTAATGTTATGGTGTTAAGACAAATCACCGTGAAATTTGGTACACATCTTTTGGGGACTGACAAGTACATGTCTGTAAAACCTGAGCGAGATTGGTTGAAAAACATGGCCGCCATCGAGCAAGATGTTTTAGCAACCTGTCAACTCCTCAATTTTCCTGTCGTGTTTCCGTTTAAATAATTTCCTTTTAAATTTCCCGTATTTTACTTGTTAAAAGACAATATCAAACAGATCAGGTACTGCTGGTGACAATGGTGATGGTATCCATTAGGCCAGGGGTTGTAAATGTAGAAGTATTCATAGAGATTTCCCAAATTTTCTGGAAAAAAATTCCTTCATTTTCAAATGCAAAATGTCTTTGCCATGCTAATGATTATAACTGATTGAAAATAATGATTATATATTTTTTGTATATCTGCACCCATAACGCCACAGCTGTAATTTAGTCATATGAAAAAATGGGGACACCCCATGGTGTTCTCATGTTTTCACATGTATGTTTCCAGATTACATATTGATTTATGTATGTGTCATTTAGGCCGATTCAGAAATCCTATCAGCCTGTGTGGATGCTGTTCTCTGGGCCCACCGTTATTTGCCCTTTTCTCACTTCTTGAATGCAGAGGAAATCCTCCAGGACCTCATGCTCAGCCTGGTGTCTGAACTGCCACCTCTTGCTCTGGTGAAATGATGGTTTCTCACTCTCCTCCCTCAACCTCAACAACAAAAAATATATTTTGTTGTTTTTCTTCCTTAGGTGGCAGACACGCTGGTGCTGGCCTTCCCAGAGAAGGAGGAGTCTGTCAGAGTCCCCCTGAGGGAAAAGTATAAGTCACTGCTGCAGACGCTGAAGCAATGCAGTGTCACTGGTATGTACACACATAATAAGTATTTATATATATTATAACTTTACTGGTTTATTAAATGCCTACATTTGGTACACCTATTGGGTAACCCATGATAAGTTTTCCCAAACACACTACACTACAGTATATTTAACAAATTATGTGACTCTTCAAAAATGTAACTAGCCACACAGATACTGACTTTTTCTGGTCTTATTGGAAAACTTTTTGAGACTGACATGAAAGCATATATCGTTCTTCTCAACAAGCATCGGGTCCTGCTCTGGGCCCCTCCCCAAGCTAAAAGCATCCAAAATCTTGTTTCTGATGTTTAAAAAAATCAACAGAAGGAGGTTGGTTTGTATTTCTAAACCTTATTATTATGCAAGCTGAACGATGATATCATCCAACCCGTCCCCCTGCAGCCCACTGCTGCAAATACAGTACATTGCAGTCCTGTATGAAACACAGTATTATAGATAATATGTATTATCATCATCAAGTAGATGGATACATTGACAGGACAATTCATTATGGACACAAAGACAATATTGCTATTTAACCAAAATATAAATATCAGGGACACCTGCCATTATGCAGCCCACTTCTAAAGCACAATTGCTAGATGTCTTGTATTGCCCATCAGTATACAAGATGTGTTTATAAACATACTCTCCTGGATACTGTCTTCCCCCTAGAGGGGAACAAAGAGCAGGCCAGTGGCTCGATGACGGTTCTGATCCAAGACAAACTCAAGCAGAGGAGAAAGCACCTTGGGCGTATGCACAGGCACCTGGCTCCTCTTGAGCTCCGACTGTGGGGGAAAGAGGATGAAGAGGAAGATGCGGGATTCACACCCGGGACGTCCGTGCCGAGGCAGCCCTCACCTGCCATGAGTGTGAGCGCTAGCACTTTAACCGATGGCGATACAGTGGAGCTTGAGGGTGTCTCTCCTACCACACATGGTCAATCCAAAACAAGGTAACCAGTGCGCAACAAAAGCTATGTTTTTTTCAGGTGTGGCTTATTCTGCGTTGCCTTTTTATAGGGTGGCAAAAGATAACAAAAAAAGAACTGCTGTTCCAACGAAGAGGGGGCTTAAAGAGCAAAATGTCAGTCACCATGATGCTGCGCTACCTTCCCTTCCTGTAGTTGGTACCTGGGAGTTTGAACTGGAGGACGACGAGTATCTAAACTTCCTCGAGCTCTTCCTCAGCTACATGCTGGAGAAGGACAGTGCAGAAGGCGGCGAATCTCCCTTGCTGAAATCCTTTTGTTCCACTCTGAGGGAGAGAGAACTGCATTCGCTCACCTTTGATGTACTCACGACGATGCACCGGCGCCAAAGAGAGGGTGGGCAACATCTGGCGGGGAAACACCGTAACAACGATCTTCCTGTTTTCAGAGCTGGCTGCTGCCACAGGACAGTGAAACGGGGTACAACACCTGAGTCGCAATCGACAACCAGCCCCTTTGACCTTGCTCTGTCTGGGAGGAAAACAGGTCTGTTTAGCCGACAGCAGAGCAGTACACCATTACAGAGAGTCTCTGCTTCTGACTCAAACCAAAGTGCCTTGCAGCCAACAGAATGTTGTTCAGTATCTGTGGAAGCCATTGTAGAAGTGCAACAGGTCTTGGATCCTAAATTAGAGGCTCAATTCCCAGAGCTTGGCAGGCTGCTGGAGTGGATGTTACGCTGGGCTGACAGGAGGGTTCTCCAGGGGCATCCCGGCAAAAAGAAACCGCAGAGGAGAGAAGGAATGTCCGATGAAGGAATAGTCATTCGTGTCAAAGCTTCTGCGCCGGCTGTCCTCACCTCCCTCAGCCTGCTGGAGCGCAGATTCACTCCTCTGCTTGAGCCCAACTGCTTCATTGGTCGCATCCAAGTCCCGGAATCACAATTGACTGCTGCCCCGGTGGTGCAACCTGAGGTGGACATGAGGCTGGGGCGAGAGAGTAGTGTTGATACTGGCTACCCTGGGTCGGCTAACACTCCCATTGGTGCTCTTGATCACAACCTACAGCAAGGTGAACCTTCCATGTAAGTTCAAATTTCACAAAGCTTGTATACAGTAATTTTATACAAGCTGAACTGATTATTTATTACACCCTTCTAGTGGTTCTCATGCAGATGAACCAGCAGAGATGATGTTTGAAAGGACGCCTCTTCCCGATGACCCAGATGAGCTCAATTTCAGTGCTCCGAGGCCTGTCCCAGTACCGCAGCGACCGTGTTTTGATGATTTGGATGTTACACCTGAAAAAGAAAGTATGGCACCACAATTATAAATGTCTGTGGTTCCTATAAAAGCATTTTAATCAACAACATGTATGTGTCACAGGCAAAAGTGATAAT
Organism: Dunckerocampus dactyliophorus; assembly: GCF_027744805.1. NCBI lineage: Eukaryota > Metazoa > Chordata > Actinopteri > Syngnathiformes > Syngnathidae > Dunckerocampus > Dunckerocampus dactyliophorus. Next base: position 14,177,239 of record NC_072835.1, read on the forward strand.
GACCGCACTGAACTGTCATCCTCGCTCTCTAATACGATCATATCTGAAAATCTGTGCTCACCTCAAACAGTAAATATCAGCCGCCCATTCTCATTAAATTGTATTACCGTATGAGTGTACACGCACAAATGTCTGTTTTGTCTTTTTCAGAGTTTAAAGGTAGCAGATGCTTTTGAGACATCCAGCTCCACATCTCTGTGAGTTCTTATTGTATTACATGTCAAAATATACCCTCAACACATTTGAAGAGCACTCGGAGAGACAGACACGGATGTATTTGTTTGTGTAAGGTAAATGCTGCCCACAAAAGCGTGAAAATATGTCAAAACATACACGCTGTTCTAAATCCCATAGGTTGGATTGACTTGAAATTTCTCACACAGCTCAATGTGCTCTACAAAAACACCCACTGTAAGTTATGGTGTTTAGCTCAATTCAGCTCAAATTCACGCCCCTCCGATTTGAAATACTATGAAGAAACTGATAATATCTATTTATCTGTACTGAACTCGAAACTGAAACCAGTAAAATGCAACAAAATGGAGAGCTGTGAAACGCACAAGCTTTTTCAAGAGTGAAATTGCATGTTGAGTATGATAAACATGTTGGCAGGTCTGCAGTAACATGGAAAGTAATCCCTGTCTCTCACGGCCCCCCTGACAGTTCATCACACCCCTCAGGGGGACCCGCCCCACTGTTTGAGAAGCATTTCTTTAGGGGAGTGACAAGCACATGTAAAATGTAAAATTGGAGCAAGATTTGTTGAAAAACATCTTCCCTCTCAGCAACTTGCCAACCTATTGTTCATAAGTCACTGACTATTTTTGTTTAACAATTATAAAACTTTAAGGATATCTGTAGTACATGTATGCTGGCATGTCTTCCAAAACATTTTGACCACAACCTTGTCAATGTCAATTACAGTCATGTGGAAAAAAATTGGAAATGCATGCATTTCAAATGTAAAATAGGGTTATTCAGTGTTCAATTTTGGTTGTGAAATTGTAATACATGATAGTATCATAATCTTGTTTTGTTTTTTTAAGCTGTAGTCAAGCAGGAAGCCATCCGTCTACCCAAACAACAAGTGATCCATACCCCCAAAACACTCATGCTATGCAGCCTGAGGAAGAGCATTACATCAGGAGACCAGTAGACCACCCATCAAGTTCTCAGCCTCATACTTCCATACCCTGTGCACCCGCTGTGGATCCTATTGGCCCTAACGATCCATCCTACATTGAGGCATCACCAATGAGACAGCGTGTTGGTGAAGATTTATGCAGACTGGTCCAGGTAACAACATTAACCCATTAGACTCACCTTGGATTGATACTAATGTGAAATGTTGTGTTGCAGCACATCAACTACATGAGCCTGATGGAGGTTTTGGGAGCTTCTTTTTCCAACCTGCAGCTCGCCCAGCAGAATTCTTCCTCTTTAGCTCAGTTCAGCACGAGCCCCTTGCATCCTGTCGTGCCTTCATCGTATCTTGCCAATGTCCCACCGCAACAAAACCTTGCCACCCCCCAATCACAACAAATATATGTGCCAAATCCAGACTCTAACAACCCAGCCTCCATGTATGCACAGCAGCTTCCCATACAGAGCATTCATATTGAACCCTCTCCATCAGATGTTCAATATCACAACACCAGGAACCTACCCTACACTACACATGGAAATTATCAGGTAATACATGTATTTTTATTTATTTATTCATTCATTATATGGCAGGGGTGGCCAAACCTTTTCCACCGAGGGCCCTATACTGAAAAATTAAAGGATGCCAGGGCTAATTTCATATGTTAACCTTTTTATTATAAAATTTTATTTTTCCTTTATGCATTTTGCCCCCATTTTAGCTGTAGTTTTGTGGGGGGTTTTAGCCACAAGCCAATGACAAACAAGCTGCAGGCTGGACGTTTTTGTTTTTTTTTTAAAAAGGCAGCTATATTAGTGACAAGATTTCAAGCCTTGTGCTTGCATGTCTGTTTTCCTCGTCAGCAGGAAGAGGATTCACTCTGTGAATTGATTTGGTTTCGGCACCTTGGCACATTTGTTCCATAGAACAAAGCCCTTTTGTCAGTAATAAAGTATCTGTCTCGGAGCATACACGCAGAGTGCAGAAGAGTGCAACGTAATAGAAATTAAATTAGCAGATTGCAATATATTGTTATATATTTTTTCATTGTGCTTTTCTGAAAACAAATGTGAAAATCTCATCTTGTCTCGTTCTCGTACGCCCAATCTTGTGTATCGTCTCATTTCCTTTTTACTATTATTATGAGTAGTTGTAGTAGTACACACTTTTTCTTGTTACACTACGCCTCAAGCTCTTTTTTTATTCTTACATGCTTTTGTTTAATTGTATTTTTGGAATGCTAATTTAAAAAAAAAAAACAAGCTTCAGACCATAAATGGCCCCCAGGGCGGACTTTGGACACCAACCCTGTTAAATGGCTTTTGTGCCCTCTGTGATTGTTGTGGGTAATGCACATAAAAAGGTGCATTGTTGGTGATTCCCGATCGTAAAGCAGACAAAATCCCGGCCTCCAATCAGGAGCATAAAGAAGGAGCAGTAGTGCATTAATTACGACTAAAAACAATGTCTAAAGACCAGTTTTGGTAGCGAACGAAGTTTTTTTTTTGCGTTAAATCAGGACCTTCGTGCCTAATTATGCACATTACGTAGACTTACCTTAATTGTTGACATCTCTTTTACTTTTTATCACATTCCAGTGCCGATCAGATGGGGTTTATGTACTCGTGCATTCCAATGTCGTGATGTATAATGTTCTTTTGTTGTTTGCTCGTCACTATATTCGGAAAAACGTCATATTGAAAGAGGACGTGGAATGACGACGTGTGGAGCCAAAAACATGCATGACAATTTCAAATTAGTGCAACTAGTTAGTAATAAACAGACAATTACCCCTTTACCAGTTTAATAACACCCTTATGCACGTGTCCTTTACTATTTCAAATCAAAGAAAAGTTCGGCTAATCAAATTATTTTATCGTTTCAGGGACTTCAAGCCCGTTCTGTGCAAGCAGAGTCGCCAAAAGTTGAAATAAGGAAAAACAAGATCCCATCAACTCAAGGGCTTCTCATCACCACTGATACCAGTCACACGGCCCCTGTGGTTGCGCCCTCAAGTGGGAACGTTAATATTGACCCATCCTCTCAAGCCTCAGGTCTAAAATTACTTCAACTCCAGCAGACATTTCAGCTGGAGCCTCAGGTGCCACATGCTCCAAGCCATACCACTGTAGAGCCAAGTATTAGAGCTGCATCAAGAAAGAGAGACAAGAAAAAAAGAGTTTGGTCTTCAACTACAAAAAGGCTTCTCCGATTTAGCCACAGAGCATCCCCCGAGTCCACCTCAAGGAAACAGACGTCCGAGGGATCTGAGCAGACGGCTCAGACCCCTGCACCGACACATGGCCTTCGTCTGCTGCACCTGCAGCCTGCTCCACAAGGACACATCACATTCCCCAGAATACCATCGCCGCCTCCCCTGTCCAGGACCTTTATTGTCCCTGCTGTTCCACTGGGAGAAACTAAGCTCCAACTTCTACATATAAACCCTAAACCAAGAATGGTGAGTAACCCATGGGATAACCCAGTGTTTCCTTATCACCCACCCACCTATGTCTGTCTCTTACCACAGATGTCGACCCCAGCGCCTCGCTTGTCCCAAAAGACTCGCCTCATCTCCTTGGAGGAGTTGACGGGCTTAGTGGCGGGGAGGCGCAACTCTGAGGAGGCTCGACTCCAGCTTCTCAGAGTGAACGACCCCACTGAGACAAGCAGAGGGGCTACACCCACCTTGGATTCCAGCAAGAGGCAAACTAACCTTTAGTGTAATCTTAATGATTTGGTATTTTGATTTCATATATTTTAATAATTGTGTTTTTGTGTGTTTTCAGGCAGAAGAGGAGAGAGAGGACACTAAGGGCAAGTAAAGCAACTGAGTCTATCATTATTACACAAGAGGTAGGAGCTAATGAAGATAATGCAAACAAGCATTATCCAAGCACAGTCATTGTTTAATGGTCATATTTGTTTAGCCAAAAGAGGAGCCACTTGTTGCAGAGGAAAAGACCCCTGCAAGAGTTGCTACCATTCACCTTGGTTCGTACCAAAAAGTTGTGCTTCTGATGCTTCTTTCTTTTCAAAATAGTCCAAATGCACACATCTTCTTCCCTCAGGATCTTTCAGCTCAGGCTCTATCAACCCTATGCCCACTGGTCGGATATTATTGGACAGGGCAAGGTCTACTTCAGCCGAGCTTCATGCCTTCGCATCCACATGTAAAAGACCCCCTGAGTGCCTCGATGCGTTCACCAACACAGAGCCAAGTAAGCTTTCATGTAACTAACCAGTTAGAAATGTGTCAATTTTTTTCCCCTGGCCTCCACTTAATGACACCTAATACGCCCAGGTTGTCTTCAAAGTCTGTGTTTGTCTTCCAGAGGGTTCCCCCATGCTTGTAGATAAAGCTGTGTCCACCCAAGCATCTGTAGCAGCCACCACTTCTGAAAGTAAGTTGCATACTCACCATAGCATACATCTCGCTTTTTATTTGCAGCTATGATAACATGTGTCCATATTTATTTGCTTTATTCAGCACAAAATTCAGAGAAAGGACAGCTGCGTAGAGAGCGCCCTCCTCGAGAAACACATGACAGCCTACCATCACAAGAGAAAATTAATTTGGTAAGAAACTAGACTGGATATTTTTTGGTGTTATTTTTAGGGTTCTCCGATAATATCGGCCGTCGATAATTATCGGCCCGATATTGGCATAAATATGTGATATCGGCCAACATCGGTATCGTTTTTTTCACTCCATTAAAAGCCAATATAGATTTTTTACCATCAATGTCACAGAATGGTGCTTGGGGGGTATCATTCCAAATACCAATCTTACTCACGGTGTTTTTAAAGAAAAAAAACCCCATCACACAGCAATGTAATATAGTTAGATAACAACAGACAAGACACAGACCAACGAATAATGCTGAACAATCAACAGCTATGTGAGCCCTAAACGTGTAACTTAGCATCCATTTACAACAACAGTACAGCAAAGCACACTATGAAACAGGCGGTGCTGTTGTCAAAACCATACACGTAGACGCAGAAGCGAGCGCTGAGCTTTGCGTCAACGTCGCCGCCATATTGGATGTGGCAAGGCTGCACTGTAAGTGAATACAAAAAAATGTACTTACTTTCATAAAGCACCTTTCTACAAAGAAATTTAAGTTCATGCGTCTCATTTATACATTCACACACGCACTAATACTTGGGAAACAGTTCAGCAATAAGAACTTTATTGATCCCACTGAGTAGTTTTAATGCAATAAAATAAGAATATAAAATAAGAACATGAAAGTTATCGATCAAAATAATCAGCAAATTCATGTATTTTAAACAATACCCCGTTAACTAAAAATAAATTAAATCTTTCCGAAACAAGAAACACAAATGTATTCTTATATAAAATATTTGTATTGTATTTGTACTTTATTTATCCCACAGCAGGGAAATTCACTTGTTACAGCAGCAAGCAAGATACGCAAGTAAAGAGTACAGTGTAAAGAATACATATTGACTACAACATGGTTCAGGTGGTGCAGGTGTTGTAGAGCCTGACAGCGGTCGGTATGAAGGACCTGCGGAACCTCTCCTTACACCGTGGGTGTAACAGTCTGCTGCTGAAGGAGCTGCTAAGGGAAACAACAGTGTCATGTAGCGGGTGAGAGGTATTGTCCATGATGGATGTCAGCTTAGCCAACATCCTTCTCTCCCCCACTTCCTCCACGGAGTCCAGAGGACCGTCCAGGACAGAGCTCGCTCTCCTGATCAGCCTATTGATCCTGCTCCTGTCCCTGTTCGTGTTGCCCCCTCTCCAGCAGCCCACAGCATAGAAGATGGCTGAGGCCACCACAGAGTCATAAAAGGTCTGTAAAAGAGTCCTGCACACACCAAAGGACTTCAGTCTCCTCAGCAGGTGGAGGCGACTCTGGCCTTTCTTGTAGAGGGCGTGGGTGTTGACGGACCAGTCCAGTTTGTTGTTAAGGTGAACACCCAGGAATTTGTAGCTGTCTACCAACTCTATGTCCGCTCCCTGGATGTTCACCGGTGTGAAGTGAGATGTTTTCCTGTGGAAGTTAATGATCATCTCCTTTGTCTTGCTGGTGTTGAGTTGCAGCTGGTTAAGCTCACTCCAGCTGACAAAGTCCCTGATGACCGTCCTGTATTCCAGATCATTCCCCTCTGAAACACAACCCACAATGGCTGTGTCATCGGAAAACTTCTGGATGTGACACTGTGTGGAGTTGTGTGTGAAGTCCGAGGTGTAGAGGGTGAAGAGGAAAGGGGAGAGCACCGTACCCTGAGGGGCACCTGTGCTGCAGAGTACCATGTCAGACACACAGTGATGGAGCCTCACATACTGTGGTCTGTTGGTGAGGTAGTCTATAACCCATGCAGTCAGGTGTTGGTCTACTCCCACACTCTCCATCTTCACTCTGAGTAGTAACGGCTGGATGGTGTTAAAGGCACTGGAGAAGTCAAAAAACATGACCCTCACAGCGCTCCCGCTGTCCTCCAGGTGTAGCAGTGATCTGTATATGTAATATATTAATTATCTACTCAGAGATGTGTGGAGTAGCCAACAAAACAACTGTACTCATTTAAGAGTATTGTTACTTAAGAACAATTTTACTCAAGAAAAAGATATGTGATGTTACACATATCTGTATCGGTTGAGATAGGAATCGGAAATTGAGAGTTGCACAATGTCGGCATATCGGTTATCAGCAAAAAAGACAATATCGGACATCCCTAGTTATTTTGTTTATAATATTTATCCTCTGTTATATAGCTAAAAGTCCCATATTATTGTAGTTTTAGACTATTGTAAACAAAAAAAAGTCCCATGATAGTGTATTGGAAGTGTGTTGTGCAAAATCTAGCCTTGTTTCTTGAATTTAGACAATTTAAAAGTGCTTTTAGTAAGCCCTACTGGGAACCCGCCTTTTTGTGTGTCTGTAGCATTAATGCTAATGAGCTGTGTTTGTCCACGGCTTTCTCCAACAAAGTGTGTGTCTCCAAGAAGCACTTTTGTGCACTTTATCCACTTTTTATACATACTGTACACGGTAACGCTGCACCTGCTCAATGTAATAGATGCCACTGTATATATCACATACAACGTAACATTAAGGAGTGGGATAGGAGGACACAAACGTTAGCAAGACTAGCATAGCTTTGTGAGCTGCAGTGTTAACATTACACTTCCATTTTAACAGCAACATCATACTAGGTTGCAATATTTGCTGATGAACTCCCACGTCTGTAGCTGACTGACAAACAGTTGGCATAGATACAGGCTTCATTTTAAGACATGTAGAACTTCAAAGCAAGCGTTTCTCTCAGAAGTGGAACAAACAAGTGAGGGAGAAAATACTCATAAACACTACTGTACTGTTAAAACATAATGGAAAAGTCAGTCAATCAGCCTGTGTTTCTCTTATGTTTCCTTTTCTCCTAGGATCAGGTCAGCCGCAACTTCCTGAGCGTCTTGGATATCGAGGAGGGAACACAGCATCAGGATTTGCCACCTCTTAGCTTAGGAAGGCAGCAAAGGAAAGATGCTTCTGCCTCCATCCCTCCCGTACTCACCCCCGCTCAGCTTCATTTACTTGCATCTTCCATCGTTAATGGCACTCATCCTGCTGCTCCAGATCCACACCAGTCAGGCAGAATTCCAGAACAAACCAGGAGACCCGTCACACAGTCAGGTCTGGATTTAACGTGATGACCTCATCATTATCTGTTGGCCAGATTTGATCCCAGTATTTGTGGTCTGTTCTAGGTCGCACTGAGGACTCTGCTTCTGTCAGCTTCACTGAGCCCGACAGAGTCACTCCACATTACACTGAGGATTCACCTGACCCTGAGCTCTATAAAGCCATTAACACACCACTACCAGATAGACCTCGCAGTCCACTGTTAAAAAATCCTACAGTCTGGTTCTCATCCCGCCTGTCCGAGTTGGATTCACAGCTCGCTGCTCTCCAGAACATTGCTGACTGCTTGGAGAATGACCTTCCTGAGTCTACAATTGCAAATGAGGTGTTTGCATATTTCTAGTCTCACAAAATGTTGGGCGACCCAAGTATGACATTAATGGTTTATGCATTGTGTAGTTGAAGAAGCCCGAGCACGTCTCAGCAGTCTCAGCTCCAAAGCCTGCGATGGCAGCTAGAAAAACAGTTAGACTGTCTCTCCCTGCGGAAGAGCACAAAACAGACCTGGAACTGACGCAAAACAGTCAAAGAAAGAATGCCTTTGCAAGCAGTAAGTCACATTTTCCTCACTATGACATTATTTTTTGAAAACTACTCAATAATATTTGCCTGTGTACCTCAGAAGCTATACAGCCACCTCAGGCTTTACCACAACCTGACATCTGGAATGTGGAAGAAGAGGATCAGGAAGAAGACCATGATGTGCTTCACTATAACTCCTCCATCCCAGACGGAAAGACACTGTTTCTGCATCCACCATCCTCTTCTCAGCTTGGTCACGGCCCCCCCTCCTCTCACCACAACTCCCCTCCAAGTACAGATGCTCTAATAAATGTATACCGGCCAATTAGAATGGCAGCTGCTTTCATAGTTATACTGTATATTGTTATACGTAATATATGTTACACCAGCTGTTTTCAAAGTGTGAGGCATGTGTCCCCTGGCAGGCGCCAGAAGACTTCAGTGGAGGCGCAGCAGCTTGAAAAAAATAAAGATAACATATTTTTGAAACCTACTAAGCTAGAGTAACTTCAGTTATGTAGGAGAGGCTCATGTGCCACACATTACTAAAAAACCCTTGTGTTAGACATTGCACATTATACTGTATTGACCCAAATATAGGACGACTTTGAATATAGGAGCAGTGGTCTTTATCAAGACCTGTTTTTGGAAGAAAAAAAAAAAGAAAGCACGACGGTTTCTTGATGACTCTGCCTCATTGATTACCATTATCTTAAAATTGGCATCATCCAGTCTTGTATTTCAGTCAATATGGTATCAACCACAACATGAGTCATTTTTTCATTTAAATAATTTGTTCTTCCTACAGAGCTTAAGAATCTCTCACTAGGCACATTGGAAACATTTGACGAGTAAGTGGATTTTAAGTCTTTTTATTAACAATTCATTTTTTTTAAACTGTTGTTTTCATGTGTCCTTCTTTAGGACAGCTGATGGGAGTCTGGACCAGATGGGGTTGTCTGATACCATGGAAATCTTAGAAGGCTTAGTAAGGGAAGGTTATTTATCTCAGACTGACCTGGAAATGTCATTTTTGGACACGGCTGCACTTGACACCAGGTCTGGTGCTCATTCATGATGCGTTGCATGTTGTATGAGAAGCACTGAGTTAAAAGACAATGTGGCCCATACAGCAGAAAGGAGCAGCGGGAGCAGCAGAGTTGGCAGATATCACCGAAACGTGCTCTCGCGGAGGACGACAGGAGGGAGCTGAGAATGTGGATGAGGCGGAAGCAGAGGGAGCGAGTGTCTGTTTATCAGAAACAGAGAGCGAGCCTGCGAGAGAGAGAGCGCAAACCTTTTACGGCATCGAGAACATTGGTCAGATCCAGCTGTCAATAAGATAGAATATTCCAACCACATGGTTACTCATTTGCATTTTCTATCGTTGCAGAAATCTCCCAGCCATGTGACCAGTTGGGGGAACAAAGAGGAAAAGCAAAAGTATGCACGTATTTACATTGATGTCAAAAGTTCGGTCCGGGGGGTGTTTATAGCAGCTTATTTCTTATTCAGTTATGACTCCACATCTATTCACTTTGACTTTGACACCTACTGTTTTTTATGTAAATATATATTAAATTCAGCATATCTTGATATTTTTCACCATTTAATTATTAAACACGGGCCCCCACATTCTTTTTTTGGGTAAAGTTTAGCCATATCTGCTTTAATATGACATGGATGTCATTTTTGGTGACCAGGACAATGCTCTTGAAACAATTCAACCAGAGGATCCGTGAGGCCACTTCTTTGGCTGATCAACTTCACAGCAACCCATTCACACCGTCTAGTACCTTTGTGATTGATGCGAGTCCGATGCCCGCCCCTGCCATCACTGTCCGGTCCGCCTCTGCACCACCAGGCACTAGTAATCGCAGGTACCTTCTTGCAGCAAAAGTTCAGGAAAACCTGTTTGTGTGTTTGTTCATAGTGAACTGGTATGAGCTTGCTTTTAGAGCAAAATCTTTTTTGCCTGCTTTCAGCCATGAGAAAAAAAGTCTGAAGCATTCTTCAGGACAAACACGTGCCCAGCATCGGCCTTGGACTGCTGATGTGCCAGGACAACCTTCTGAAGACAACAGGCTGCCAAGACCAGGTAGCATTGTCAGATACTGATATTTAAATGATATTTAAAGACACAAACCTTTGGGCTATCTTGGTGTCAGGGACCTCTCTGTCGAGGGAACATCCAATCTCCTCAGAAGGCTTGCTGACCTCCATAGGGAGCCATGAGGAGCAGCATTTCAGAAATCTCAGGCCGCAAAGAAAGGTAGCAGACTTTGAGGAGAAAAGTGCAGCAAATCTTAGAGGCCCCTCTTCAGATATCTTCAAGTTGCTTGGCCTAGACAAGACAAAAGCAGTGAGTAGTGCTGGGTATTATTTAACCAAGGTATTAACTGTTGTTGAGTGATGTCCTGTTCTGATTCCAGGAGTTACTGACAGGACTTTCAGACCAGCAGGATGATGGTGCCAGAGCTGGCGCGTCAGGTATGGACTGGCTGAACAAAGTGACAGAGAATGGTGGCAGCAGCCTCAGCGAGATCGACTGGGCGGCCATCGAGAAGATGGCAGCTGCAGGGGAGCCCTGACCTTCTGCTGCATCATGCAGCAAAATCAACACCAGAGTTACAGATAACTGATGTGCCTTTTCAATATATACACTTACAGTAGAAGTAATAATGTTGATGATTTATGTCCATTGATTAGAATTAGGTTGATAAATAAATACCTGTATACCTATGACAAATAATGTAATTGTAACATTGTATCATAGTACTGTATATTCATTACATTGACATCTGCAATTATAGTTACACTTTTTATTTTATTTTTTTTATGTACCATGTTTTCTAGTTTGTCGATTTTGCACAGACTTTACTATCACAATTAAATATTTCCCTGTTTAATGTCTTTATATAATGTTCTTAATTCATGATTGTCGGTAGTTACTTTTATTGTCTGTTGCATTAAAGTTTGTAATTTACATTTCGTCACATTTCGTAGCTTTAAAGTGCTTATTTTTTATCAGAAAGTAGTAGATTAGTACACTGCTGAATAGTATTGCCATCCACTTTTGAAATCGCTGGGGGCGCTGTGAATACTCCGTAAAGAAAGACGAAGAAGCACTTCCGGCGGTCAAAGGTAAAATACCGTTTACAAACATGGATTCCAACAACGCCGAAGGTAGCTACTGTTGCCTCTCACATGTTCCTAATTTCTATCAATGACATTTGTCCGCTCATATAATAGGCTCTGTTTATATTATTATATATTTTTGCTTACATCATTGTTCGACTGTTTATCAGGCTTTTGCTGGGTTTATATTATGTTCTATTCACTTAGTCACTCTTTTCCCATAATGCTGAAAGTTTGATCCCTATTTCCACCATACACGTAGCAGCAAATGATCCATAAAATGATAAAGAAAGTCCGCATTTAGCGGTTAGTTTATAAACCAGGGCAATAATGATGTATTTATGGTAAGAAAATAGCTTCACTTCAGCTTTGTAACATGAGATAGGACGTATGCGGTCATGCTATTGATGTAGCTTCATTATCATATGTGTAGTTTTATTATCTAAACGTGGTGGAATTTCATTTATTTGCCTTTTACAACAGCATTTAAAAAATATTTATTCCAGACAATTTGAGTGGCGATGGAGACATCACTTCTGTTATGGGATTCTCTGGATTTGGTAATTATGGCTTTCATAAACTGACTGAAAAGTATATCGGCAACATGAGTTAAACAAAGTTTCATCTCTTGCTCACAGGAAAGAAGGCCCGCACGTTTGACCTCGACGCCATTTTTGAACAGACCCGAAGGACTGCCATCGAGAGGAGTCGACATGTGTTAGGTGAATTAATCAACCAGTGTTAATCGTCCTTTATTCTGACTGTGTGCTGTTATTAAGAGCATTGACTTCTTTCAGATGAGAGACAAAAAGCAGACGAGGAAGGGCAAAGCTCCACCACTGTCCCCACGCAGAAAGACAAAAAGATTGCACCGGCTGCCTCAAGGTAACAACATGCAGAGTTTAGTCCTCCTTACTCATTTGCGTGATAACCTTGTTGCACATCTTTACAGGAAACAGGAAGATGACAGCAGCAGCTCAGACTCAGAGCCTATTGGTCCTCCATTACCTCCAAAAGAGGATGACGTGGACGATGATGATCTTGTGGGACCGCCTCTTCCGCCCGGGTACAGAGGCAGCAGTGCTCTAAGTGATGATGATGATGAAGACGACGAGGCACAAGAAGATAACGAGGATGATGACGTAAATGACAGTGACACCCCAGAAATACATCATAATATATCCACATTGTATTGTGGTTTAGGGTGCTTTTCACTTTTTACCAGTAGATGGCAGCACTAGAAAACATCTCTTACTAGTTGCACTGCCACAATATGGCTCTGTTTCAATCCGAGCACTTCCACACTTATGCAACACTGAGAAGTAAGGCAAAATGCAGTGTGTCGTCAGTACCCGGACGTTGCACTCAACACTCCCCAAATAGTGAATGTGAAGTACCCTAATCACCCGCTATCATCACCATCTTGGCTACCTATTGGAAGGGGAGGGACTAACTTGAGTGGTTGCAATTAACAAAGAGAAAAGAAGATGATGATGAAGCGGAATATTGTGATAAATATTGTCATTGTCAGTGCGCAGTGACTAATGGGCTTGGCACAGCACTACACTGTCAAAATTCACGCCCTCAGGAACTAAGTACACGGTACACAGTATATAAGTGTGGAAGTGCGTGAATTAAAACACAGCCTGTCAGGGTACTCAATTCAGCATTAGAAAAACAAACCTAAACTAATAATTCTGAACTGGAAATGTAAGTTTGTAGTTCTCTCATCTCTCATTCCTCGTGCTTACTTTGCTTCGCTTGTGTAATTAAAATTAAATTGTGAAATTAAAATAAAGAAAAAATCTAAAGGCAGAATTTTCTATTGTTTATTACAAAAAATAGTACAATTGTTTTTTAATTACATTTTTAAGTTATTCATTCATTCTTATTTCAAGCATTTAAACTAACAAAGCAAAGGAAACATGATGAAAAAGGGTTTTGAAAAAGTAACAAAGGTTAATAAAAAGCTTTAAAAAAAGGAATGGATAAAAGAAAAAGTAGAAAACATTTTTAAACATTTAAAATAGAGTAAGCGTTTAAAAAAGTTAAAAAAAAAAAAGAAAATGGTATTGTTTTTGCTTTATTTTAAACATTGAAATAAAGGATAAAAATAATGAAAAAGCTGGAAGTTTAAAATATATAAAAAAAATAAAAATATATATTTAAAAAAATAATATATATGTATATATATATACATTTAGAAAAAATACATTTTTCAAGCAGTTAAAGTACTGAAAAAAGGGAACAGACTAAAAAAAAAAAAAGTTGAAAAATGGTAATAAAAATAGTGTGGTGGGAAAAGTTCAGAATTTGTTTCTCTTTCTCACTTCAGAATCCTGTAAAGAAGATTCCTGACACACATGAGATCACTCTCTTGCATGGTACCAAGACGGTAAGGCCCGCTTGCTGCTTTCAGCATGAATTGTAATATTAATAATACACAAATGTCTTATGAGAGAGAACGCAAATAAACATTACAATAAATGCAGTCAATGTGGGGTCTTGCGTAATAATTATTGCTATTTTTGTACAATTCAAAATCTGTTTATGTTTTTTTTTTTTGTATTATTGTGTTACACTAACAGCGACAACATAATCATAATGTTTATTTACTCCATGCATGCCTCTTTGATCCCCCTCAGGTTTCCGCCCTTGCCCTAGACCCTTCTGGAGCCCGCCTTGTGAGCGGTGGGTACGATTTTGACGTCCGCTTCTGGGATTTTGCCGGGATGGATCAGTCACTGCAGGCCTTCCGGTCCCTGCAGCCGTGCGAGTGGTGAGTTCCCCATGTGGTTGGTGCGTGTCATGCCACAACTAGAATGTTTTCTGCAGCGCAACACACACACCCCCACACACAGAAACATTTGTTTATCCTGCTTTCATTCAAAATGAGCCCTTCACAAGCAGATGGTACATGTTTGTTTGCATGCGCGTGTTTACACCGTGATTCACTGCAGCTAAAAATGAAAGATGCAGATCTTATTTGTTTTTTGGGGGGACGTGAGATGGGGCAAACTTCCCTTTTTTATCAGGACTAATGTGTGCAACATTTAAGTTGCTTACTGTGGAAGCTTCCGTGTTTGCTGGGCCCCACTGCTCCTCTTTCCTCAGCCGAAAAGGAAGCTTCGCAGATGTTTTTTAAACCAAAAGATTGAGGAAACTGCATTTAAATTTGAGCTTTTGTAACTTTTTTTGTATGCATGTATGTTGATGCTTCCATCTACGTCCTGCTGTGTTAATGCTATTTGATATTGACCTAAATTGCTAATCTCACTGGGGTTAAGTGGTGCAGATAGTTGTGTGCCTTTTCACTCGCATGCATTGCTGAGCTGTGCAGAAAGATCACATCCTTAGTTTGCGGTCGTTTGCACATTATTCTTTTTCATGCTGGACATGACTTGTTAAGTCTTAAAGCAAAACTGCACTCTTTTTGGAATTTTGCCCATCCACAATCCTTATGTAAGACATGAACACACCTCTTTCTCTTTTCTCTTTCTCTGTGTGTTCTAAAGATATAAAAACAGACTGCACGTAATGGGACACACATATGCCGCCTGCTGTTAAAACACCTCCAAAAACCTCCAACAGGGTTTTTTTGGTTTTATATCCATGCTGTGAACATGTACTGTAGATACATTCTTGATAACATGTAATATTTAAAGTGTTTTGACGTATTGTGGTCCTTTTAAACATTACCGGAACTTCCTTCCTGGGTGCATTGATGAAAAAAACAGGTTTTGTTACACATCTTAAAACCAAGCCTGGGGTCTGCCGTCAGTCAGCTACAGACGTGGGAGCTGCAAGATTGAGCATTTTGTTTTTCTTCAGCAAATAGACTAATTTAGCATGGTGCTGCTGTTAAGATGTGACTGCAGTGTTAGCACTGCAGACCCTCCAACACGTACACATTTTTCCTACATGGCGCTCATTTCGACCCTTGAATACACTTGTAAGCTTTGCTGCATTTCCCTGACTTTAGTTTCGAGTTCAGTCTCTGCGCTTAGCGTGACGTGCAGCTTCAAAAAAATCTCTGAACTGTGATGACGTGGAACATTAATAAGACTGTAATTGGCCAGCTTGTAATACATTATTTCCTGTGTGTGTACAACTAGTTCAGAGGGTAGACAGCCCACCTTCGCAAATGTCTTCTACTCCAATTTTGGAACATTTGCAATAAAAGCTATTGTGGGACTTCCTCAAATTATTGAAAAATAGTTATGGGACCTTCATATGTCTTGAATTATATGACTTGTAGGCCTAATCTTGTGTTCCTGTTGACCCCTTTAGCCATCAAATCAGATCGTTGCAGTACAGCATCACAGGGGACCGCATCTTGGTGGTGTCAGGAAACGCACAGGCCAAGGTGTTGGACCGTGATGGCTTCAATGTGATGGAGTGCATCAAGGGAGACCAGTACATCGTAGACATGGTCAACACTAAGGTATGACATGACGTTAGGTACACCTGCAGAATCTAACAAGATCAGATGTATTCATTTCACTTGTTGTGGTTTGCAGTGGTGTACAACTGCGCTACATCATAGTGGGAGCTGTTTGTAATATTGTAAATACTGTATAAATGAGGTGAATATCAATATGGTGACTTTTGCAAGCAGGTCCAAGGCAACATCATAGAAAAAATGTGTTCTTATAACATCAACAGCATGACCTGCTAGCTCACTCCACAATACATTCACACATGTAAAAAAGACAAGTCAATATGATCGTTGATGAATGCCTTGCCGGCCAGGGTGAGTGGGCTCTGCTGCTCTGGCTGACATGCGGGACGGGGATAGTGAGGAGGAAGTGGTGACCGTCATGCTGACAACAGTCCGTGCTTTTGATAGTAAAAAACAACAACAAAGTAAATATTTAGAAATTACATTGCATGTTTGTGTGAATCGAGAACGCAATTTTTTTTTGTGCAGCCCTCATCTTGGGGGTAGGTTGCAACGTTTCACACACTAGATGCATCTTTCAATAAATAACCTTTTAAATCAGCATTATTCTACCTACTTTCACCTATTGGTTTTGCTGGTATTTGGATAACATGAGTGCTGATTCTGAGAACAAGCTGCATGTGTTTTTTTTTCCCCCTGTCTTGGGGGGGGGAAACCCCTGCCAATGCATAATAACAGCAAGGTGCAGCCAGGAGCTACCAGGTTGTTGTTGTGTGCAAACATAATATCACCTCTGGCTTGCACCTGCATCTACAAAGACGGATGTTAATTGATTGGCTATGTTTGGGTTTTACTGTGTTTAAGACAGCAGGGTGGTTGTTTACCAAGCATCTGTGTCTGTGTGCTTACACACCACCCGTGTAGCCGATCAAGGCCCATTGAGATGTAAGTGGTGTCCCTAAGTGGTGAAACTTTGGTTCAGTGACAGCGTCCTCACAGATGTGCAGTGCTTCATCCTGCTCCATAAAACTACCAGGAGCCTCCCCCTCCTCCTCCGTGCTCCTCTCCGACAGTGGGTGGGTTGATGGATCAGAGGCGAGGGGGCTCTCCTTCTGTTATTCCACTTGAGTCGTTTGTTATGAGGAATTCCCGCTGAGGAAATGGCTAAAAACAGGTTGCGCTACACTTTACTGACACTCTTTTATGGCCAATTTGGTAGTTAATCTTGCAGAGTTCCTACTGGACATATGTTTTTAAACAGCTATAGTCTGCAGGTACATTCAGCTCTTTGATGCAGCAAGTGCATTGGAATTTGTCTGTGCTGAATAAACCAAACAATGGCAAGCTAAGGTGTTTCATTGACAGGTGATTGGAAGATTGCATCATTTTGTGTACTTTAATGTGCATGATTTTTTTGGTCTTTGTTGGAGACCCCTGACATGTACCAAAAACCACAATAAAAAAAAAAGCAAGTTTTAATCACAAATATGCGTAATTGCACAAATTTATTTCATTAGAATATATTAAATGCACGGTACTTATTTATGCTTTTCCAGCTTGGGACTTGAATGATATGGATGCAACAAGCTGAAATGCAACAAGCTGAATGCGTGTATTTATTTTTTGCATTAAGATGGAAAAAGAATACATTTTAATGTTTATGACTCCACATCAGGAGCACGGCAGCCATTTATCAGTATTATTATCTGCAAAAACATGTTTTTATTTGTCATTTCTAACTCCCTGCCTTCTTTCAGGGCCACACGGCAATGCTGAACGACGGCTGCTGGCATCCCAAGATGAAGGAGGAGTTCATGACATGCTCCAACGACGGGTTAGTTCACCTCTTGCCTTTGCTTACGGGTTTTTATCCTCTAAGGTACTGGTGTCAAAACTTTCCACATAAAGGCTGCACACAGGAAAAATAAAAAGAAGGATGCGGGTGCCGCTTTAGATAATACTTTTCACTTTTTGTGTGCAAAAACCAAAGCGATATAGGGAAAAATATGCGAAATAGTTAAATTCATTCAAGAAAAAATCGCAGATTTGTGTTAGAGGTGACGAAGCAAATGTTCAGATGCAAATTTGATGTAAAAATATTACAGTAAAAATAAAAGCTAAGGGTCGCAAATGTTGGACATTGGACACCCCTACTCTAAGATGACTACTTTTCAGACATAAAGCTCTCCTTTTGTCCTACACATTTAAGCCCTGCTTACCTGGCAGTTAAACGGTGCTCACCATATTAAAGGGAGATACTCTTATCTCCTTTGCCACCAGCAGGGAGTCCTCTAATGCAGAATATGATTGAGCCTCACCTCATTGACACCTGCAGTGGATATAGAAAGTCAACACTGCCCTGTTAAAATACCAGGTCTTCCCTCATATTGAAAAATTAGAACATGCTAAATGATTAAATGTATTTTCCAAACCTAAATGTTTTTACATGCTACTTTATTTAGTCTTGATCGATGCTCTGGAAATCCTACCCTGGCATGATCAAGAGCCGAACAGCTGCATGTGTTTTTTGGTGATGGTTGTCCATGGTCCTCACATTTCCTCATCGTCACGAGTGCCTCAACATTTTCCACATTTTTAATCAAACACTTCCTCTTGTATCAACAGTTGCCAGCTTTTCAAAATGGGTCATTTGCCATCCCTCTTCACATGAATTTTCAAGTTTGGCTCTCTGAGCAAGTATGATTAAGGAGAGTCTGTGGTGAAGGAATTACCTTTATGCATCAAGGGAAAATTTGCCCCCTATAGGTGAAGCTGCTGTTGTGTAGACATGAAACAGATGTATACAGTCCCATTATACGTGAATCCTTTCATGAGAACGTATTAAAATGGGGATATTGTATGCGGCCATCGGTAGACCTCATTTGAGTGGACCCTAGTTGACCGACTGTATCAGTGCATGTTAGCTACTGGCTGTTGTAGGCTTTTAAACATCAGTCCGACACTATTCAGTCTTTCTTCCTTTGTCGGCCTAGTTAGAACGTCTTTGTAATTTCTTTGAATAGGTTATTAAGCATGATCACTGGACCGCCTCAGACCCTTTTAATTAAAGCACCAGTTGCATGGACTCTCGTTCATAAAAGCTGCCACCCAGCTTCTTCAATAAATTCACTACACTAGCCCGGAATTTTTTTCTCTTCACGGAAGGAAGTAGAAGAAGCAGCAGGGTGGTGGCAATTGTCTCTGAGGGTTTAAGAGTTGTTTTAACATAAGTCTTACTTGAACACATTTGCTCCATAATTTGTATTGGATAGATAAATGTTAAATTAGTGCTGTTATGTCATACTTAACACTGCATCTTAATAAATTAGAATACAGTGTTTCCTCGTTTATCACTGGTGATTGGTTCCCAAAATAGCCCGCAGTAAGTCAAATCTGCGAAGTAGCCAACATTAATTTTTTTTTTTTTACAATTATTGCATATGTTTAAAGGCTGTAAAGCCCCTCGCCATAAACTTTATACACTTCTCTGAGACAGGCATTAACATTTCACTCACATTTCTCTCTTGTTTAAACACTCAAAAAAGTTCAAACTTTTGGATTTTAATGATCAACCTACGAGGTTGGACACAAGAAATATTAAGTGATTTCACTCCTCTGTTCGTGCCTCTTCGCCCTGGCGCTGTCCCGTTGTGCTGTAGCGTTTTTGTATCCTTGTTAAAACTCCTGTTGTCATATTTTCCTCCTCCAGAAGTCCAACTTTTTGGATAGCATCCTCTGCCTTTTGGGTGCGACCGCACGTGCCGTTGACGGTGCAGAACGTTTTGTTGACATTGTTGGTGTTGTCGGGCATAACACTTGCAAACATACAGCACTTCAGACTCACACTGCTAGCAATCGAACATTTATGTAAGTTTGGCAAGTCGAACACATTCTGTACTGCACAGGAAGTGCACGGAGGAGATTGAGTCCCTTGGCCAATCAGACACGCAGACACAACGGGTGCGTTCTCTCTTAGCCAATCAGGACACAGAATACAATGCACGTTCATAAGCTGTAAAAAAAAAAAAAAAAAAAAGCACAAAAAAAATTCTGCGGAACAATGAGCCCGAAAAAGGAGAACCGCTGTGAAGCGAGGGAACACTGTATTTAGTTTTAGGGATTGGCCATCAGTATCGGCCAATTTCTGTGAAAGATCACATCATCGGCATATGCCGATAAATGCCTTTCACCACAGGTCACAAAAGAAGATCACCTGTGGCTAGTACTATTGCAGCTCGCAGCTATCCCTGCTGGAGTGTAGCGTCTTGCCCTAAGTAACGTCTTGGGCAGCACCCCCCCGCACTTTCCTTCACCCTGCGCAGGCGTGCCAAAAAACAAACAATCATGTCTGCCGTGTGGAACTTACCTGCCAACACATGCCATGAAAACTATCTTGCGTGGCAAAACTATCTTATAAGTTTGACTGTAATACGGCATTTGAAGAACAAACACTTGACAGAGTGTGGTGAGTTTTCGAGGCTCATGGTGTGATCGTCAGGCAAACGGCAGCTAACGCAGCCATGTGGACAACACTCGCCCGTATGTATACAGCCAGTAGCAGGGGTGCATATATTTGTCATTGTAGGCTTCTTAAAAGTAACGTTAAAGTATCATCCCATCTCATTCTCATGAACCCCATATCGTGTATCGTTTCGTCTTGTGACTTGAGTGTATCATGACGTCCCTAATATCTACTTATGCTTATATCTGTACTCTGCTTTACTTGAAGCAGAATTGATGGATGGCCATTTGCCAATTGAATCCACATGTCACGATCCCTGAGACACACGTGCACACATTCACATCCCAAACACACGATATTTGAAGAATGTTTCCATGGATCCCCTTCACATTGGCCCTCTTGCAAGGCCACAGCTGGATTTGGATGTGGAGCTGTGATTCACAAGGACAACATGCAGATCCTTTTCCTTTCGAGGAACAGGCGATTTGTCGTGATCAGGTCTTGGAAACAGCTAACAGAGGTAGAACTTCGATTGCATGAATATAGCCTAAGTGATTGTGAATATGTGTGAATATAGCCTAAGGAGACAGCTCACATTGTTCTCTATACTGTATTGTTTACGTAATATCCATGAATACGTCACAATTATTCTATGCATCGAGCATGACAGAACAAGGATGAAAAGCCACAAAAATGTGTGCCAGCATGTTGCGGTGATTCAGTTTGACACATCGGGTTCATCCACAGTCCAGTGCGCCTCTCACTATCACCTGCTTTACACTGCTAGTCTTCCATATCCGGCACAGGAAAACATTCCATAACATCAAGAAAAACTTAGTTGTTGTCCAATTCAAGCCACATGAAAGTGGTGAGTTTGCTGGAATTTGCATCTCTTTGCTAGCTTACTTGCCTGAGTCCCATTATGGCCCCTCCCAAATCCCTTGGTTGTATCCCCACTTTATTTTGCCCAGTTATGATGGAGGCTAGAGCATATCCCTCCTAATCCTCCTTTCCCAAAACACAGCCCCCGCCAGCCATCACACAGCATACCCAGTCACCACTGCGACAACTTGACCATTAAATAACCCTACACAACCTGTGCACCTCTCACTTCCTTATCTCCACATCGAGGAAAGCGATCCTACAGCAACCATCACCTCCTGCTAGGCCTGTAACCTGATGGGCAGATAAAATCTGGGGTCCGAGAGAGTGGAGTTGTCTCTGCTCATTTGATGTGTGAACCACTGGGCCGCTTCATAAAGTGCCCACGCATGACTGGAGATGTATGGTCTTCATTTTATTACATTCACTGCTGTGTGTCTGAAGCTTTTGTGTATGGTGGGGGTGGTTTGGGTTGGGGGGGGGGTGCTGCTGAGTGAATGGAAAACAATGTTGCAGGAATAAGGATTGAGCTTTGAGGTTGTTATTGCCCCACAATGTTTTCATTGGCTTCAAATGCCACATATGATTCGGGCTTCCAAATTGAACCACCTTTTTTGGTCGCTTGAGGCTTCCTTTGAAATATAAGGTGCGATATTTGTTATAATGTGGAACAAAGTACAGGTACCTACTTGGCTCTACTTGCATTTCCATTTCCCGTACCCGGGTAGCCAGGTTACATAATGAACACAAAAATAAACATTAGCCTTAACTCTTTACTTTGCTGCACCGCCGCGTTTTCTTGCTCCCCTCAGTCTCCTTTCGAGTAACTAAGTAAATTACACTCTCGTTCTCCTAAGTTGTAGTTTTTTGTTGGCATGTCGCATTACGATCGTGCATTTCACGTGGTATGTTTTTATCTCAGCTGTCTGCCTCCGTTTGAGTAACTTA
Source organism: Dunckerocampus dactyliophorus (assembly GCF_027744805.1). Classification (NCBI taxonomy): domain Eukaryota; kingdom Metazoa; phylum Chordata; class Actinopteri; order Syngnathiformes; family Syngnathidae; genus Dunckerocampus; species Dunckerocampus dactyliophorus. The sequence continues at coordinate 14,199,417 of NC_072835.1, forward strand.
GTAAATTACAATAGACATACGTTCTACATTGTTAGCATGTTTCAGTATGTGGCATGGTTTTCTCTGTGCCCTCAGTCTCCTTTTAACTAAGCAAATTACCGGAGACCCTTGTATTCCATTTTTAGCATGTCTCTTTACGACTGATGCGTGTAGCACGGCATGATTTTCTCTTTGCCCATAGTCTCCTTTGGATAATTAAGATAATCGGGGGGACCTTCACTCTCCTCCATTGTTGTTTTTTGTTAGCTTGTTCTAGTAAGGTATTGTTTTCTCTCTGTCCTCAGTCTCTTTTTGAATAACTATGTGAATTACAGATGACAGATGTTGTCCTCCTAGATAAGATTCTTAGATAGCGTTTACCTGTAGGACTGGAGCGTAACTATCGCATGGCACTCCATACTTGTTTGAGTGTTTAGGATTGTTCAGCCTTGGTGTAGGTCTGCACTCCACAGAGGGCCACTTTAGTTGGGTTAGTGTTGATTTAAAGCCAACGATGGATCAAACAGAGTTTTATTTGACCCTTGCCAGCTCTTACTCAAGCTGTATGTCTTGAGTTGGCATTTGTGTCACATTGTTAGACTTTAGCCAAACACTGCTGCGTGCGTGCGTGTGTGTGTGCGTGTGTGTGTTTGTGTGTGTGTGAGACTTTGTAGCTGGCAGTGGAGGAATTATTGCCTGGCTGTTAGTAGCAGCCCCGACTGTGTGTGTTTACACTCCTCAGCTGACCTGGTGACCTAGAGGTCACCATGTTCACTAAAGCTGGCAGCGGTTCGTGGACACATTCGGTGTTGTTCAGGCTTTCAGTAGGCCAACTTATAATGACATCAGTTTGTTCCTCCACTGCAGCTTGCATTATTGTGAAAGGAACACCTTGTTTTTATGTAAACAACTTCATGTTCGCAGTTAGCTGTCGACAAAAAACATGTATGATGATGTTTTCTTTTAAAGCCTCGTATGGCTCATTTTCACAACATTTACCAGCTTATTTACCAGCTTCTTTGATACTTTTCATTAATAGTGGAGAATTTATTGGTATGAAGCAGGCATGGGCCGATTACTGGTTTCAAACGGAAGTGTGACCTGCACATTCACCACTATGAAATAATAACGTAATATTACGTTTTTCTTATATTATTAAGTTTTATTAAGTTTTTCTTCCAAATATTATTTATGTTGTGACCGTCTTGAGCCACTTGACGGCATTTGTTTGCAGCATTTTGCTTTGTTTTTTTTTTGTTTTTTTTTCAAGTTTGTCTTTGTTTTGCATTCTTGTTTTCCAAATTGATGGTGAAGTTGTTGCCTTTACGAAGTTATTGAAGTTATTGTCTTTAGAAATTCATAAGCATGACTGATTCTTGAGCATAATCAGCATTTGATGAAATATGATTTCAATATTTAACTTTTTTGATTACAGTTTGCATATTCCATATATATTTTGATGTCATGAATCTCTGTAGATGTTCCATGCAAGTGTCATAGCAAAGGTCATAGTTGTTGTTCTTCAGGACACAAACTTCAGACAGTGCCTCTGTTGGTTGAAGACAAGTACTGTAGTACTTTATTTCAACTCAGTTTCTGTGAAGAGAAAATTAATCAACAATGTATTTTACAAAGTGTTCATCTGTGATAGTTCATAAACTGAGTCCGTATTCCAGTCTGTAGTCCTAGAACTAGAAATACATTGGTCCTGTGTAGCGTGCTGAGCAGATGTACAAAAGAATCAGGTTTCATGGAAGCTCCAGGCCCATCAGGCTGATGTACTGTTTTACTGTTTGCTCCCCAAGAACCCGCTAGATTTAGCTGTCTTAAACACATGTTCACGAGAAAGTGACCACGGTATCTCTTCAGGATTGTGAGTTACTTCTCCAGGGATGGCTTTAATGACCAAATATGTTTGGATGGACATCTTCTTTATGAATGATTCATGCTGCTTGGTTGAAGATCAATGACATTTGCGTGATTTGATTGTTTTTGCAGAACCGTACGCACCTGGGATGTAACCTCAGAGAAGAAGCATAAGTCTGTGTTTAAGCCCCGCTCGTTCCAAGGGAAGAAGGTCATCCCCACGTGCTGCACCTACAGCCGCGACGGGAAGCTCATCGCTGCTGGCTGCCAGGATGGCACCATCCAGATCTGGGACAGGAACCTGAGTGTGAGTCTTAAAACGCAACACATACCAGCCACCTCTGTGCGCTTGTAAACATTCAATATTTGTTTACTTACTGAGGTCAGCGAGGTCAGGGTTCAAAAAGTCAGAGTAAGATGACTTGAAAATGCATTTATCCAAAGCTGAGGAAGACAAGAATGCACTCCATAGGTCATAGAACAATGCTCACTACACCACGGGGTGTTCTGGTTTTGTCAGGTGACTCTAAATGACTTATTGGTACCCCATGTTGGTTGTGGTCAAAATGCTTTGGAAGACATGCTAGCATACATGTAATGCATATATCCTCAAAGATTTATAATCAGGAGACAAAGAATAGATGTTTTTGTTGATGGCCGCCATGCTTTTTAACCAATCTTGCACAAATCTAAAAGACATGTGCTTGTTCGTCCCCTAAAGGTTTGTGCCACATTTGGCGGTGATTCGGCAAAACACCCTAAAGTTACAGTGGGTGTTTCTGTAGACTGCATTGAACTGTGGGAGAAGTTTCAAGTCAGTCTGACTTATGGGGGGGTCCAACTTTTGGGTTCAATAAATAAAGTAATAAAGTAATAGCAAAGGCAACACAGTAGGGGTTTATGTTTTGACACATTTGTGTGCAGCATTTCAGTAGTGGAAGAGTTATCTTATAACTTCATCATGGCGTGAAGGTTATCATTTAGACCAGCGGTCTCAAACTATCGCTGTAGTTGGAGTCTGGGCCACATCAAATATAAAGTCCAGAATCACATTTCAACCAAGTGACTAACTCGTCAACAAACAGGAGATCATTACTCAACATAACCGTCTGATTCATTGTGTCTTAAAAAAGCAATCACGCTATAACCATCACACAGCAAGAACACGCAACATGTTGATAACACATACACAGTGCAACTTGAGCAATGTTTTACAAGACGAGTGCCGCAAAGCATGCTGGCAAGCCAGAAGCACCCCCAATGATCCTTTTGAGTGTGACAAGCACACTGCGAGAATCAGTGCTGGCTATTGCTTACCCAATTAAAGAGGCGCTTCCTGTAAGCAACCAAAAGTGCCTCTCACCATCTCCCCAAGGTGCGCGGGGCTGCACTAAATTTTGACGCCAAGTAGGGTGCTACAAAATATTGTTGCGGGCCACGAGTTTGAGACCCCTGATTTAAATTGATTTTGTTCTGGTATGTACGAAGTTAATTGTAATCCAAAGCCTTGACAGAATGGAAATGTCCAAATGTGCAATTATATGACCATTTCTTTATCTAATCTTCTAATTCTCCATCTGACTTTATTATAGAAATGATCATGGTGCTGAAAAATGTGAGCTATCATTACAGCCTTAACGTCATCTGGGATTCATACCAAGAAAAGGGGCCAGTCCGTTTAGCAGATGTTCATTTTCAGGCAGTCACCTGCTGCTCCCCTGAGAGGGAAAAGTCGAAGGTCAAGCCCAAAGTCATTAGGATTAATCATTGGGGCACCGTGGATGTCTGTACCAAATTTCATGATAGTCCCCCCTACAGTTGTTTAGATAATTCATGTCTGGCGTGGACCATACATCACATTGCTGAAAGCTAAAGCTGAAGAAAGTCAGTTATGTAACTGGATTACCTGACACGTTAAGAGTTGATGAAAGGGTCCAATCAAAATTTCCCTCTTTCCATTTTCCACTATTAGTGCACCATTAATGATCACTTGCGCATTCCATTCTTTTAAGACCGTTGAAGTCAGTCGTTGATTTTGGCGCTGTTGGACCTTATCATCCTCACTGCAGCCAAAAACGCCTTCCTTGATTAACTTTAGGATGCATCTCGTCCGTCTCCCATCAGGAACCATTTCTTGGTACTTTGATGTATTTATTTATTTATTTATTTTTTACATAAAGGATGTTTTATCATATTGGCTTTACTCAGGCACTCAGGATTGACCTCGAGGGCTGTTGGGAAGATGGATTAAGGGCCGATAAGGGCTTTATGCGGGATTCTTTCTTATGGAGCTGAACTTCTACTTGTGTACAATATTTTCGGGATATGTGGCCGGTACAAAACAACAAACATGCAGAGATATGACTATTATGCATGTATGGAAGCTGAGTCTCCTCACATAAATGGCGGACTTTGCCGTATACACTCTGCCGTTCTTTTATTTCCATGTTGTCCTTAGATTTTAGCGGTAGATTTTTGGTTCTGTGGTTTTTGGCTTTTTCACTTGGCTTGTGGCTTTTTCACTTCCGATCCGACACCGATATCACAGCCTTAAATATCGGTTGATACCGGCATTGATGCGATATCAACACAAATCATGCACATTTATTATTTATTTTGTAGTGTGGAATATTAAAAAAAGCACAAATCATACATAGTTATGTGACTTATTTTTTTGTGTGGAATGTTAGAAAAGGCTTGATCAAGTGAACAATAAGCAACAGTAGGTATGAGGGAAAAACTCACCCATTTTCTTCTTTATGCAAAAGGTGTATAGTTTCATCCACAATTTAGTGGAAGCTAGGTGTAATATACGGAGGTTCAAGGTGCTCAATGAAAAGTTTAAACTCGACATTACTCACCATCGAGAGGGGCTGACTCTTTTCTGTTAAAGCTAATTACTTTTTGCCGTCCCGTGGGATGCCGCTTCATGTTTGCGATGAGGTTGGTTGAATTAAACCTCCCACTTTTGTGCCACCATGGGAACTTGTGCATGACAAGTTTTGCACTCAGCTGCAACGTCTTTTTACTCCTGCTCCTTGTTACTATGTTAGCATGCAGCATACACTTGTTGTGGTCACATGGGCTCTATCCGATGCTGCTGGGTAGGTCTGCTGAGGTGGAGTCTGCCATTGCCTGCTTGCATCGGATTGCCAATATAGGAGATTTGATATGCAGGCCGATATAATCCGATATTGTTTTTTTTGCTAATATTGGCTCGATATCCAATATCAATATCAGGTAGGGACATCCTACGCCCTGCGTCTTTTAATCTTTTTAATCTTTTATATTTTATTTTTTTTGGAAGTGTAAAAAGAACAGACTTGAATAGGTTTGCTTTAGTTGCTCACTGTGCTGAAGTCTCGCGAGACAGGCTGAAATCTTGAAAGAGGTGTTGCATATGAACAAGTTCATCATACAACAAATTGGTGTAAGTGCACGATTGAATTGTTCTTGGCCCTCAATTTCTCAGTGCTCTTTTTTTTTTATCCTTCCCAAATTTTCACCTTCACAAGCCCTCATGTGGCTAAGGTTGGCTGCCTCTGTTATTTCATACAAGAATGGCGATGGGTGACAGTTAAGCTTGCGGTCGGTGAGTCGGAACAGCTTGATTGGACAGAGGGGGCTTATCCAGATTAGTCAAATGGGAAGTAGGCTACACGATAATTACTCATTCAACAGCCAACTTTGTAATCAGATAACACACAATGTACAGTAGTTAGTGGGAGGGTTATTTTTGTAAGAGTGGCTGACTATTGTAAAAGGCTCGCTCCTCTTCCATCCCTGGACTGCTCGTAGCAGCACACTACTGAGAGATTGGATTAAGGCTCTCAAAATTTATGACCCCCTCCTTGTCCAAACTAAATATTTACCATGCGTCCCATAGCAGCTTACAATAGTCATGTCTGTTCCCTGACCGCTGGAGCCTGCCCCGTCTGAATGGCTCAAGAATTTCACTGGTGCCCTCTGCCCTAATCAGCAGCCTACGCCGCCAACTTCAGTTCAACCTAAAAAGGAGTCAACCTTGTTCTTTTATTGCTGCTGCCCTCCCTCTGGCTGCCCTCTGTATTACTTCATAGTCAGACTATGCAGGCAGATCAATCACGATCAATCATTTGCACTACCTTGATCCAGAGGTGCACTATTGGGGTTGACACGTCGTGCTCTTGAAGCCTGACATAGCTTGATTAATCCTATGATGGCGAGTCAAGAAGAACTCCTACAGCGAGTGATTGCTCACTCTGATCAGGTCGAGTCAAAAGAACGCCGTCACAATACTCTGTGCATGGAAGGTGCAGGCCTCTGTTCCAAAACATTGCCCAAGAGACTTGCGGAATGTGATGATGTCACTGACTGCCTCATACTACAAAGCGAGGACCCCCGAAAGACCTGCTTTTGATAAACTCATAGTGGTGAAGACATTTGGACCGTATGGTGAAAATATAGTTTTTTTAATTGACCGTTTCACAGTCAGCAGACCCTAAAAAGCTGAAGAACTACTGTATATTTCCATGTGCAGATTGTGATTTTTTAGTACATAAAAGATAAAGTTGTGGAAGATTCCACAAAGTCCAAGTAAAATGTTTACAAAACTATGAAAAAAACGATAACTCAGTACGGATGAGTTGATCATAGAGATCTGTCATGAGCTGCAGGACAGAAAAGTCTTCTCAAGGGACAATACGATAGAAATGAAACTTGGATATACTTTTGAGTAGTCAGTGTGTGCCTCACGCACAGCTACACTGAGGGTAACATTGTGTATTAATTAACTTTTTGTACTTCATTTTGTCTCCCAAGCGTAAGGCAGGCTACTCTGGTGCCAGTGTGACAAAGAAAAGGAAAGCCATCTTCATGAAAGTGAAAATGAACATTATAAAAAGCTCAGAGAGAAGATCTCAGCCGCTCGACTGTTGTGACCAATAGGGGTGGGAATCTCTGGCCACCTCATGATTTGATGCGGTTACGATTCAGAGCCCTGTGATGCGATGATCAAACGATTATCGATGCATCTCGATGCACCTTTTTTTGTGATCAATAGTTTGTCAGTTTTTTCATGCATAATTTTTTAATAATTTCTTTTTAGCATATTTGTAATGATCCACAATTAAAACTGATTGATTTACTTCCATTATCTTTTAACAATTGTAAGGTCACATATACCAACATACTGTATTCCCCATTGCACAGAACCAGCAGGAAAAGTAAAGTGCACCAGTAGCAGCATGTATAAAAGTAACAAACTTCAGCATATTCTGAGTAACCAACATAAAAAATCTGCCATTATTCACAAATAAATAATTCTTCTGACTTCTGAATTCAAACTAAAATCCTGACAAAATATTATTTTTGCTGTATAGCAGACATCAGTATATTATGGATAACCAAAACAACTAGGCCACCCTTATTCACAGTTGCAGTGTCAGTGAAATAACGTTGCGATGGGACGTTGTATCTGGTTTCCAAAGTGCGCAACAAAGCACAAAAGTCCTGCTGCTCAACAATCAAATACGGCCACAAATCCTTCGCAATAAAAGTTGTGATTGACTTTGTGATTCGCTTTGCCTTCTCCGAGTTGGGTGGAAAATTAGTTATCACCTGCTCGATGATTCTCTGGTTGGCAGCAACTTCAGCTGGCTGTTTTTCCTCCTGGTTCGGGTGGAAACGTGCTATGGGGTTTCTCATATTTGTCGTGTTCCCAAAATATTTTAAGCTTGTATGACAACGCTTGCATATTGTCTGGCTCTTGTCCAGCTCATTTTTAGCTTCAACTACGTGTAAGCCAAAGTCCTTCCAGATGCTTGTTTTAAATCCGGCGGGTGCAGGTCAGAGTTTATGGTCAGTCATTTTGGTAGCGTCTTACACTTAGGTGCACCACCATAAACTGTCCCGGCGGCACTTCTGCGTTCCGTCTTTTCATTCTGTTTTTTTTGTTCCCTTCAACGTTGATTATTGACATTTATGAATCGATTAATGATCGTCAATGTCTGCATCGATTATTTCCCCCACCCCTAGTGACCTTGACTAAGCAGTGTTTTGGTCTCATTATTGAGATGGAAATGTTGCGATTGCTTTGGTTGGAAGACCAGAATATATGCTGTATGCCAGTGAGTTTTATGTTTATTCAAGAGAAGGCTGAAAGACTGTTTGAAACCTTGAAAAATAAAAAAGGGGAAGAGCTTGAATGTGACGTGTTGGTCGCTAGTAAGGGGTGGTTTGTGTGGTTTAAGGCTCGTGCTAATTTGCATAACCTTAAGGTTCAAGGCGAAGCTGCTGGTGGGGATGATAAAGCAGCAAGTGAGTTTCCTGATGCGTTGGCTGAGTGTATAAAAGGTATAAAGGTACGGCATTGTTCTTTTTTATTACTGCTTCATATTGTCCATAGGTATGAATGTGAGTGTGAATGGTTGTTTGTCTATATGTGCCCTACGATTGAGTGGCGACCTATCCAGGGTGTACCCCACCTCATGTCCAAAGTCAGCTGGGATTGGCTCCAGCATACCCCCACGACCCTCGTGAGGATTAAGCAGCATAGAAAATGAATGAATTCATGAATTGCTGTATTGTATGTCCTTCATGTGTTGTGTGTACAGTGTGAGTGACTAACATCTTCATTTAGGTATGAGTTCCAACTTGCACTAAAATTTTACTTGCAGCACATAGTAGGAACTGTACACTGACTACTCTAAGTAATATCCAGGTTTTGGTAGTATTATCCTTTGTGAATATATAATAGTTGCTAGTGTTCTTTTGTTCTATTTTGAAGCTACAAAACTTTACTTGTAGTTGCGGCTTGCAGCATTAGCACTGGTCTTCTACCAATAAGCATCACTCAGATTTCCTGTTCTGCCTGGAAAGTACCCTTCAGAAGTGAGCCCCACTTCCAAGAACCAAGATGGTTCCCGTTGTCTGCAACTCATGCACAGAAAGTCGGCAGGAGAAGTTTTGTGTAAAGGGAACACGCTGTCAGATTCTAGGGTGATACTTCAACACACACGCTCATGCATATCTGCTGCCTCACCATCACCACTTGTTGACTTCCATGAAAGATCCGAGCAGCTGTTCAGCACTGCGGTTTGGCCACTTGATCCCCCCAGAAAGTAACAGAGGTCAGCGTGAGATGTCATTACTGGCTGCACAGTGGCCGTCGTTGAATGTTTCTTAGGTGTGTGCGCTTGTAAAGGTTTTGATGTGGTGAGCAGAGGGAGCGGTGGGAGGGAAAGACAGAGCCTCACGGTATTCATATAATGATACTCGGATAACTTGGCGAGAACAGTTGGCCCTGCGGTTGACTGGTATCACTGGCGGCGCGGGGTGAAACCCGATGCGCTGTTCCCTCAGCTATTTATCAGCTCTTGCCGTCGATCTGCGGGTGCATCAGCTTCTATGTACAGCATGTCAGTGACACACTAGCTCGCAGAAGACGACTGCGGCAATTTAGCCTGATGCTAAGAGAGAAGGGCACAGCTCATAGAAGATGTCACACGGCAGTGTGAGGGGGTTTCGAACAGTGTACGGGAATCCGGTTTCATGAGCTGTCCACGTAGCTTATCACAGGAAGCAAACGCCCTGGCATCCAGCAGCACCAGCCAACATCGGGATAGTAAATAAACACTCAGGCTTTCACAACAACAGTATATGAGCTAGAAATAGCTTGTGGAGGGTCTATGTGGCTGCCTATCACTGGCACCAACTTTGATTGACAGTGATTATAAAATTTGAAAGACTATTACATGCTTTTACTTCATTTATTTTGTTGGTTAGGATTACTCAAAAACTAGATTTTCACTTTCCAGGTCCCTAAAGGTGTAAACACCCTAAAGTTACAGTCGGTGCTGTATGAGAAATTTCAAGTCAATCCAACTTATGGGGGTAAAAATTTAGGGGTTTAATATCAGCACTACCATGTGGTGTAATGGTCCAAACAATAATAGCACAGGCAACGCAGTAGGGATGCATGTTTTGACAAATTTTCACCCTTTGATGCAATACAGTTCAGGAGTAAGTTAGCCTACACAAACCAAATACATATTTTTTTAGCAGACTGGAGGAAATTACTATATACTACTGGTGCAGGTTAAGGGATTTATTCTGACTTTTTGCCATTAGTCCATTTGCAGTGGGCCGAGTGGGGTGGCGACCCACCATATCTAGCAGATGGGGTGGTGGTTGATGCAGTCTTGGTTCTGTTTCTTCCTTTGCCCCTGTCACCAGAGTGCTTGGTGGTAGACTCCATGTGTAAAGTGGCTTGAGATCTTGACATCTTTCGTGAATTTTATATAATCAAAATTTACTTTGCACTTTGCACCCCTTTATAAATAGCATTTCTGCTGCCTATCAGACTGGAGTACATTTTGATGTTCTGTATGTAGAGCCTTGACACAAGTCTGCGCTCCACTGACCGTCATTGTAGTTGTCTCTGTCTATGTTCAGATGTCCACAATTTATGTAGCATCACATTTATCTGCCACACGAGTATTCCCCGAAATACTTCAACAGATGTGCAGGAAAGACTCGTCTTTCTTTGGTGGTACAAAAAAACGGTACACTAAAGTTAGTGTAACCGCGCAGAAGACGACAACATAAGAGGAGCTTAAACACAGTGGGTGCTAACCGCAGATGGTATTAATTTTAGAAAGAGGATCCTGATGGAAGACGGGGGTCAAACAAGTTCTCATAACTTGACTTCCTGGTTAAACATGAAGACATCTCTGGCTGGATGTATGTTTAAGAATTTGGGACTATCTACAGTACTAGAGGCCAATATTAGTAAAATGGGTCAGGCCTGGGTATGTTCATTTTATACCCTCAAGGTTGAGCACTTTGTGTTTGACTAGCTTTAAGCTTTAGACCTTTGGTTTGTAGCTTTTACTTTTCAGTGTTCCAAACGTGCCATAAACTTGGAAAATGTCATTATATTAGGTTAAATTCTTAACTTCAGCGAAGTGAGGAAAAGAAGTAGATAGGTAATGATGGAAAAAGCGTCAAATGGATGTAAGAGTCTGTGGTAAAATGATGACGGTGAAAAATAAGATCTTCCCCGGAGACACTCACAGACAAAAGTGTCGAAAGTGGAATACTGGTTATCTACAGTTCAAGGTGGCACCGTTATCTGTTCCGTCCCAGTTAATAACCCCAGTCCATTTACTTTGCAAGTCAGATATGGCCTCAATTCCCTCATGTATCACAAGGGCACATCACTCTTTCACCTCACACTCTACTCTCCCCACTTTTTTTCTTTTTATACTTCTCTATCTTATCTGTCTTTCACACTCTGTGCACTTAAAATTCCTTATCCGCATTTCTGAGACACAAAAAAGCCCCGTATTGCTCCATTCTCTTTTCACTCGTTTATTTGCATTGCGTTGAGAATTAATGAGATTGTAGCTGTATAAACCAAGGTTATGTTTGTTTGGGTGTTAGCAAGCCTACCTCCCCAAACTATTGCTTCACCTGTCTTGTAATGATCGATCGCTTTTATCTCTGCACCGCTCTGTCTTCACACAACGAAGCATCCCCTGGAGGAGCTAATTAGCACTCGGTTGATATTTGTCTTAAGTTATTAGTTTATACATACTGTATACAATGAAAAATAAACAGCATGCTTCTAATTAGACAGTAATTATTATTTTTTACATTAAAACCCAACAATTGTCAGTCTTACTTTCTCATCGATCACTATTCACACTGTTCAGCTTTGTTTCTGTCGCTTTTCTTTTGTGTGTGTGCGTGTTCGTGTGTGTGTTTGTTTTGGCTCACTTCCAGTCTGGAACTGCACACCTTGGCACATACATACAATGTCTGAGCCACACAAGTCGACTAGGGGTAAAACTCAGGTGTGTGGGTGTGCGTGCATGCGCGTGCATGCGTGTATGTCTGTGTGCTACAAGAATTTGTTGGATATGCTATGTTAGGTATGCGTTTTATGGCTATACATATTGGTCTGTCATTTAGGTAGCTAAAGATGGTTCTGCAATGGGAAAAAATGTTTATTGTTGCTGTTTGCATCAGACCCTTTTTTTTTTTTTTTTTTTTTTAAATATCATGCTTTATTTTTTTTTATTTTTTATTTTTAGGTCCACACTAAGTTCCACTGTCGGCAAGCCCATATTCCAGGATCTGACATCTCCTGCCTCTCCTTCTCGTATGACGGCTTGATCCTTGCATCACGTGGAGGTGAGAAGTTGCGTACATGAAGTATTTAGATTCATTCCATTTGTAAAATGGAGCACCATTTTTCCCATGTAAATGCGTGAACATGTTCTGTTATCTTCTAGGTGATGACACGCTAAAGATTTGGGATATACGCAACTTCAAGAAGCCATTGAATATGGCTAATGGACTGACTAACTACTTTCCTATGTGAGAATTTGCCATATGTGCCTATTTCACAAAAGTACGCATTAATCCAACGGTGTATAATTTTCTCCTGACCAGGACGGACTGCTGTTTTAGCCCAGATGACCAGCTTCTTGTGACGGGCACCTCGGTGAAGAAAGACGAGGGTCACGGGAAGCTGGTGTTTTTTGAGAGAGCTACCTTTCAGCGTGTCTATGAAATCGATGTCACTAACGCGGTAGGTGATGCTTCAGTTACTGTCATTTCAGCCTGTCCCTAAAATGATGCACAGCATGAAAAATGCGTACCATGGAATTACAAAGTCATTTAAATTGTCCTCTATGCCAGTGTACAGCTTGTATAGTGATATTCATTACATGCATGACTCGACATACAGCCATTATTATCTAAACAGCTGGCAACAAGGTAATTGTCTTGACTACAGTCATTAAATCTAAAGTTTAATTTCTGTACTATTGCCACTTGAGAAGATATACAGTAGATCCCCACAGGGGTTACATTCCGAGACCCTCCACGAATAGCAAATAAATGTGAGGAATTGAGACTACAATAAAAATGTCTATTTTTGGCACTTGAATAAAGCCTGGATTATGCTGCTGCATCGAGGCGCCACTGTACACTGTGACGGCTCCCTCCTCCCCCTCCAAACCCTCCTGCTATCTTGATGTTAACATTCTACTTCAATTTTGGATCAACATTTGCAATAAAAGTGACTGTTGTAATTATTAGATTAAATTCGGCTTCAGAAACCTCCCTGTCTCTCTTCAATTGCCATTGTTCACTCGCCATGAAGGAAGCTAACAAACTAAATGCCTAGAAGCACAATCCAGGTTTAACCCCTGAATATGCCTCACACACTTATTAAACACATGTGAAATGATAAAATGTAAAGGTACTCAACACTAATGTATAATAATGATGATCAACAGAACAGATAGAATCCGAGTCACAGTCTGGCTCGCGCTACAACTGTGCTTCCGTTTGCTGTGGTGCCGCCTCCACCTCCCACGAAGCATCTAGTGGAAGTATGCGGCTCTGCTGCTCCGCAGGCCGCTGGGTTGTACCGACTAGCTGTCAGAGGAGGCATTGCTCCAAGCCGTGTCTACATAATCCGCACTGCTTTCCTGTTGTTATTCCTGTAACGACTTACTATGTGTTCACCTCTCTGCAAGTTTTGAGGACGGATTATAAGAAGGTTGATTTTGGAAGCAAGGGCTTCCGTTGCCACACAGAGCGCCGCCATCTTGCACTGACGTTACGTCGTCCATGTATGCACTACTGTTTGCTTCATTATTATCTATGCTTTACTATCACGTGCCAGTACATTAATAACGACTTAGGGTGAATAAAATGAAAACTGCCATTTTCAGAGAAAAAAATATTTAAATAATACATTTTTGACATAAAATCTGAACATTTCTGGGGACGTGAGTGCTGAATCAGGAATGCACTGTACTGTTGTGGTGATGCTTGCTGAAATGTGAGGGGTGTTCTTATTTGATACGGTAGGTTATTATAAACTTTTATTAAATCGTCAGAAATGTGATTGTAATTCAACTCAGTTCTTTCAGAAAGCACATGTAAGCTAGTCTCATGATTTATCACACTAAATGAATATTTCATCTCGTGGTATTCATACATGCAAGCGCGATCAGGCGAAGGGAAAGTTTTTTAAATGTTTGTCAAACTTTGAGAATGTAGAGTAATCTGATCTTCTTTCCTGACGCATGTCCTTCCCACAAAGCTTTGGCAAGACCATCTTTTTGGCACTTTTTGCACGGCTGAGTTTTTTTTATGTTAAAATTGAATTATGTGAGGACACAATCAGCATGTTCCATGAGCTTGCAGAGGTGTTGCTGTCAGAAACGCACCACTTCTCCTCCTTTTGTGGTCAATTAAAGCTAGTAACTGCAGTCAAAACATTGGCATCTAACAGAGCACTAAGTCATAAGCAAACTGGCTGGAGAAAGGTGTACTAGATAAAACACACGCAACATCTGAGAGGATTCACTTGACCCATTTTGTGCATTATTTTTAAACTGCATCTGAACTGAATTTCACCTCGCTCAGCTTTGGATGACTGGATTACGTAGACAACTCGATGAGATGTCCCTGAGAATCAAAGTTTAATCCAGAAGATCAGTCAAAGGTGGCAGGTGGTGTTGTTAAATTGGGAGAGCGCAACCAAATCCCAGGTCACATGATTCAGCGTCTTTGAGTACCTTGAAAAACTCAATACACATACTGTGTTTTTTTTTGCTTGTGTAATCTAACACTTCTACTCCCAAACTGCTGCACACAAAAGGATGAAAATTTGGTAAATCATGCACCCTTACTGTGTTGCCTGTGCTGTTATTGTTCTGACAAATACACCAAAGGGTGGCGGTGTTATTAAACCTCACATTTGACCTCAAGTCCGACTGATTTGAAATTTCTATAAAATTTGAACAAGAGGAAAAACAAGGTGGAAAAACATGGCCGCCATCAAGCAAACTTTTTGCAGCTTAGCAACTAATTGGCCATAAGTCATTGGCAATAAGTCATTGACCATTGATCATTTGTATAATGTAAAACATGTATGCTAGCATGTCTTCCAAAGCATTTTGTCCACAACCCATAGGGGACGCCACAGATGTCATTTACAGTCAGGCTATAAATGCAATGAATCATTAGGTTCTACTTTGTGGTCGTGTTGAACTGCACTGCATCATGCTGAGAGAACATTTGTAAGAGATAGTTGTCTTTATTTGGCCACCTTGTCTGCCATTGTTAGAAACGTCAGCTCTGCTTCTGCACAAAAATGTTGCAGATGTCCCATAAGCCCATAGGCACTGGCACGGAAGACCAGCTAATTTGTGTACATTAGAAACCGTGTAGCGTGCTGTTTATAAGACAGATCCATTACTGTAATCTCACTTAAGTGCATTTATATTTTGCTTTGCTTTTTGGCACATCAACTTTATTCTTTTGGGGCTGCACATTTTATATTCACGTTTGTGTTAATGTTGGGTCCTTTTCTTCAAATTGACTGAACTGGCAAATACGGCTACCACCTCTGCCCCGTTGTGCGTTTCCTTTTTTTTTTTTTTTTTTTTTTTTTTGCAGCGGTATGCACTCACTGAACCTGATGAATGCACTATTTACTATGTTTACATCAGACATCAGGATCTCCTAAGGCCTGAGAATTTAAGTGCACTGCAGTCCAGGCAGGGGCAAGGAAGTGAAAGGAAGAGCCACCAATCACTTGTAACTCAGTCTACACAGCAACATCAGATCCCCATCCTGCAGGGGATTTTTTGAGCTGATGCATGCATCAGACCCTCACATTGAGATCGTCTTAACAGAAGAGGGAAGAACCTACATGGGAGTATTACAACCATACTGATGAGAAAAAGATGTGATATTGTATGAAAAGAGTTGTGACTTTAACAATTGAATGTCAAAATTTCCACACAAATCTGAACAGTCAGAGACATCATTTTTGACATATTAAAACTTCAACTTTTCAACTTTTTTTTTGTTATCACAGAGCTGAAAACCACTGTTGCTCAGTATTGTTCACCCGCCAGCACGTTTTTCTCGGCCTTAGGCTAAACAGTAAAACTTGGCATGGCGGACACTTTGGGGAGGAAGCCAATTTTATGTTCCCGCTTGGCTGCGTCTTGTGTCGTGCTCCTCTAAAAAACCCAAAAGAGATGCTTTTGATATGTGTCTGCCTTTTGTCCCTCCATACAAGAAATGAAAGCTATTATTCATTCATTGTGTGAACGCTCAGAGACAAGCATCCCCACAAAGCTATTGTCTGTTAGAAAATATTTTTATTAATCTTTCTTTTATAGCAGCAGCATTTTTAAACTCCAAATTCAAACTCCAACAACAGTTTGTACTGCTTGTTCAAAAGAGACTTTGACACACGCATTAAAATAAAGCCTGGGGAGCCTCATCCAACCATCCGTCAGCTAAACACATGAAAGCTGTAAGTTTGATTTAGTTTTTCTTCAGCGAATAGGCTAACCTAACATGACGTCGCTGTTAAAATGTGACTGTCATGTTAGCACTTCAGCTAACATACTGTATCTATGCTAGTGTCACGTTTGTGTCCTCCTGTCCCACTCCTTAATTTGACATTGATGTATGTGATATATATGGCATCTATTACGTAGGACAAGTGTAGAGTTGTAGTAGTGTACAGTCGTCCCCCGACATTATACGCCTCCAACTTCACCTTATCATGGTTTTTCAAAAATATCTTAATGAATCATGCTGTTTCATGGTTGAATATGGCCTATTATTAGTCCAAAAATCTGCATATTGAAGCAAATGTGGCGTATTTCTTGCCTAAATTGAGCGTTCTCAAGCATAAAAATAGCTAAATGAACAAAAATAAAAATATAAGACGTTCACAAGACAAATGCAAAGACGCTGTGAATGATATGTAGTATTCTACACTGGTCAGTAGGTGTCAGTAATGTGACTGTAATGTTTGGTGAGACACACAAATACCAGACTTGATCACCGGAACAACAGACTTTTATTGCAGGTTTGAATTGAATGAATCTCACAACAGGCACAATAATCCCTAATACAAATCTTTAATAAAAACACAGCTACTGTTGCTGCTGTAACCCAAGTCAAGCGAAAACTCAACTCTGAACCCCCAACGTCACTTCCTGTCCGGCTGCCACTCTGCTCCCCTTGGGAACACACATGAGCATGAATCTTGATTATGTCTTAAATGGCGTATTTACACTTATGTCTATTATACATTATATTATTATATTATTGGGTGTTTGTTCACATGTAGAGCACTATAATAATGTTTAAAAAAAACTTATTTAACGTATTTAAACGTATTTAGAAGGCTGTAAACGGGATGGTTTTTATGCTCCAACTATGAAAATATTCAATGTATAAATAAGGAATCCTACTTTACAGAAATTCACTTGTCACGGTTGGGTTTTGAACAAATTAACTGCGATACTGTAAACGAGGGTTTACTGTGTATGTTAAAAGTGGATAAAATGCACAAGAGCCACACCCTCTCTGAGACAAGTGTGGACAAACATCTCATTAGCATGAAAGCTACAGACACACAAAACAGTGTGTTCCCATTAGGGCTTCCTAAAAGCACTTTTAAACTGTCTAACTTCCAGCATCAGAATTAGATTTTGACCAATAAACTATTGTGGGATCTCTGAGACTATTACGATTACAAATTACGAAGTACATTTCTATACAATTAAATACGATAATATAAGGGACCTTTTAATATTCTCAGTTTCTCAATATTGGGAGACACAAAGGACTTTATCCTGAGAGATGCCGAGTGTTGGCTTGTGTGACTTTTACTGTCAGAAGCACATTTGGATCCACTCAGCAGCCACTAAACAAGAAACACAGCTGTGGCCTTCTCGTCCCATTAGTGCAGCGTAATTTTTTCATATCCAGCGGTATAAGGTCAGCATTTGCCCCAGCGGGAAAATAGATGTTATTTGTTTATTCCATTGGTATGTTAATGCGACGGGACAACAAGGTTACTACCGAGGAATGGGGCTCATTAACACTTCCCTATTTTAATGTCATTTTTCTAGCATAAACAAGGGAGTCCCGGCAATATAAACACAACGGTCATAATATCTGGACCACTTTCCTGCGTTTGGACTGGCCGAGCTGTTCTTGGATGGGGTTCTGCTGGTGTGGGCCTCACTGAATTGGACTCCTTAAGCCTGTTGTGGTCTGTTGTTTGGGCTTGTTCCGTTGTTGTGACTCATTCAGTGCGGACTGTTAAGCCACACCAGGAGTTTATTGGTCACTGTCAATCAAGCAGCACTTACGATGTTGACTTTTTTCTTTTTTGTATTTTTAATACAAATACTTATGCACAAGGTTAGGGAGGCATGCACAATATAATGACATCCATTACAGGAGATGCCTCTCAAAAAGACTCACAATAGTGCACAAAGTCAGTCTGCAGTCCACCTGCTCAATGTAGGCATGTCGTATAATTAATGTTGTTAATGTTCTTCCTCTCTCCAGTTGTTCCTCTGGCCAGTTATTGAAGATAACTGTCATGGAAATAAATCAAAATACTTGTAATAATGCACAAAGTTACATCTGCAGTACACTTGCTCAATGTAGACATGTCCCATAATTAAAGCACCTCCCACCAGTTATAAATGAACTGCCACCTTTAATAAAGAAATAAACAGAAAAACTCATAATAATGCACAAGTCATTAAAGCTGCAGGAATACAGTGTTGTATAATAAAGTGGAGGAACAGAGCTCAAATCCAGAAGTACACCCTTCATGACAAATTGCAGGCATGTGCAAGGAGATGTGCCTCCATGCAAGTGTATAATTTGGTGAGTGCTACTGAAGATGCACATGTAGATAACTAGTTCATTGATTTATATTCAATAGTAAAAGAGTGATTTATGAGGTGGCATGAATGAGCGTGCCTGCGTATGTGTGCGTGTGAGATTGAGGCTCCTTGCCCTGGTGTCCTGGTGGGAAGCTGAACAGCTGGACGTTAAGCAGCTTTTCACCCTCACCGAATCTGGACGTCCCAGTGGTTGCGCTACCCAGCCCCCATGCTACACACTACTACTGTCCTAGACCCCAACCCACCCCCCACACTGTTGTACTGTTGAAAAAAATCCGCATACCTCCAGATGTCATTAGGTCATCACAGATGTTATTGGGGTGAATGGAGAATGGAGAAGTTGCCCGAGATGGTGTAGTCATTATGTGTTGGTCTTTTTGGTGTATTGCACAGTAGCTCTTTGTGCAGCTTCTGTGCGTGTAGTCTGCAGTTCTCCCTCACAAACACACACACCTCTGGATAAATGTGGTCACATTTGCCTTTTGGTACTGGGCCATCTGTAACACACAGTCTCTCATCCCAACATCCAAATATAGTCAAGCAGAGCAGCGCTGCACTCTGAAGCTCATCTTCACTGTATCACATCTAACCTTCATCCTTTTCACACATAGCATGAATGGTATGATGACAGTAATGTGTAGATGACCTCCTTCTCCCGCTTATTCTTCCTTTATATGTGTGTTTCCATGGCAGAGTGCGGTGCGCTGCTTGTGGCATCCGAAGCTCAACCAGATCATGGTGGGAACTGGAAACGGCCTGGCCAAAGTGTACTATGACCCCATCAAAAGCCACAGGTTGGATTTGTCATTGGATTGTGCAGTTGTCTTCACGGTGTCCACTGATGCTGATGATGCTGACATGTAACTAACTGTCCTCCATCCAGGGGGGCTAAGCTGTGTGTCGTGAAGAGCAAGCGGAAACAGAAGCATGCAGAGGCCCTGACCCAGGAGTATGTCATTACACGTAAGTATTGCTATATCTCTTCCTCCACACATGCAGTGTCAATGTGGCTTGGGAATTATAGTGTCGACCTCTAGCAGTTGACCTTGAAAGACTGAACCTGCTGAGAGCTGCTCTTCTCTCGACTGGGTGTCATGTGGAGGGGGGTGGACCACGCGGCGTCCACGGCTGTCCATTAGCTGATGGGCAGCGATGAGTCGTGGATGAGTATGTCTTCCACGCCACTGCCACGTGTTCCCGTCCAGGTCACGCCATTGAAGGCAGGAGAGGCATCTGTCCCTGGTGTGATCACAGACATCGCCCCTACCTGTCATGTTGCCCCCCCCGCAAAACAACACCAGGCAACCGGAACAGCACACACAACGTAGACAGAATTATCTCTTTTGTTTGGGCGGCCGCATCATGTGATCTCATCTCCACGCCGCCGAGGTGTGACCCTGCGAGTGACGCACTTGATGCTCCCATGGTGCTGCTGGAAAATTAGAGGGCCAATTGAGGAAGAAGCGGGGGAATCTGTTAACAGTAACCTTTTTGCTTAATGTGGCGTGGAGAGGAATTAAGAGCGATAGTTGCTCCACCCCATGGAAAATCACTTCATCTAAGCCGTGGCTAAAGTGTCTCTTTGGAGCCCCTCAGGATAAGAAGGCACACACACACACACACACACACACACACACACACACACACACACACACACACACACACACGCGTGGCTCATTCACATTTACTTATGCACACGTGCACTCTCATGGTGTTAAGTGCTGGGGGGCTTTTATTGTGATAGTGTTCACTAAGGTGTATAGTGTGAACCTAAACAAGGCTTTATGGACAGTGGACCCTCAAAACTCAGACATATTGAGACTAATTGGAATGTGTAATTTATGTGTAACAAAGTGGAAGGATAATCTAGACTCAGCATCAATATACTGTACATTTTCACAGAGGAAAATTTTAAAAACTGGACTCACGTCCCCATGCAAACGTAGGTTTTTGTTCTTAAAAACTCATCTTTATGAAAACTCGGACCAGAGTTCAAAAGCCGCTCATTTTTGCCGTTAAACAAGCTGTGATGTTGCACTTAAACTAAAGCGTGTTAATGACACTGATTTCCCCTTCTTTCTCCCCCAGCTCACGCCTTGCCCATGTTCAGAGAGGCCCGGCAGAGAAGCACACGCAAGCAGCTGGAGAAGGACCGCCTGGACCCCAAGAAGTCCCACAAACCTGAGCCTCCTGTATCCGGACCAGGTGACCACGCAAACTTTTTTCTGTTTTTTTGTGCAGATGTTATAGTGGATGCTGCAGCAGCCCTGCTTGCTTTGCGCGTGTGCTGCAGCTATCCAACAAGCTGCAGTGCCAAGGCCACTTTTTTTTCCCCGGCTTTGTGGCATTCCAGCTGGCTCATCACTGCAGTATTTAGTTTTTTCACACATCTCCTCAAACAGCCTGATGTTTCCACAGTGTTAGAAATACATATTTGGAGGATTCAGACAAACACATGGCTTCCAAATGTGTCAAAAGTTGTTACTATGGTGAAGGTTTTGCAAAATATTGTTTGTCTGAGAGACAAGCAGAATTGTCAACAATGTCGATATGAGAATGTTTATTGCATTAAGAAAACATGTTATGGTTCGACAGGAAACACAAGAACGTAGCTGTCTGCTGTGCGGGAGAAAATGTGGCTTGCTTGATAGCAGGGTGCACGTTATCTGACCACATGCTGCCTTTGTCTTGTTTGCCAAAACAACTTCAGTGTGATTTAAGAATCCTGCAAACAAACCATTAGAACAAATACAAGGATCAGATTGGTGCTCTGGAGATTTATAAAGGTGTTTTTTAAGAAGATGCACAGTCCAAGCATGGCTGATTGGGTTCCAAAAAGGGTCGCTGGTTACTTTTTATTAGACGCTCGTTGTCTCCTAAAATGCTGTAAGCCAGTTTTCAAAAGGATGTTGCCTTAACTGTGCAGTATGTCTGTTCACACAGCGACATAGAATCATTACATAATTAGATGTGCGGCCGCATCAAACAAAATACAAACCTCGGTTTTTGTTCTAGAAAGTCCAACGAAAACCAAAATGTATGAAAAGGTCATCAAAATGTCATTTTGCATTTTTTTTTTGCAATCCACCAGTTATTTCACTAATATTGAAACGATGATTGCCTTTGATTTTCTCTTAAATATATTTATGCAAGAACAGGTCTACAAAGAAGGGTCGTCAATACATTCATTTTGCCATCAATATGTAGTCGTCTTGGTGCTACTACCGGAGCCTTCCTCAGCTTATTGTTCATTAACTGTGGGCTCCTGCCAGGTCGAGGCGGCAGAGTGGCGGCTCACGGCGGCACATTGTCCTCCTTTATCGTGAAGAACATCGCTTTGGACAAAACTGATGACAGCAATGCACGAGAGGCCATCCTGCGTCACGCCAAGGAAGCTTCGGAGAACCCTTACTGGGTGGCTCCGGCTTACAAGAAGTAAGAAAATCCGTTTCCTGCCTTTCCTTCACCACCTGTATTACATGTAAATGTTTAAAGAGGCACGCTAGTTTTGCAGGTCCTCATTCAAAGAGCAGAGCGAGTGGTAATGGACAGCTTTAGATGGCTATCGCATGCAGGCTGCCATGCTGGCGTGGAGCAAAGCTGCGAGGTTGCACGTCCGCATGTTTGCACTCCTGAGCAGGTGATGTTAGTAAAAGACCAGTGGAGTTCATCACCTGGAGGGAACAAGTCATAGCATACATTGGGATAGAGCTATTACAATGTATTGTCATGGTCATGCGGAAGTAATGGAGGCATAACCAATTGGACAACTTGGCAACAAGCAGTAGACATCAGTATGTCTGCAATAACACAAATTTGCTGCCGTAATTTAGCCGCCAGCACTCGGCTGGCTACTATGGAGCATTTTAGCAGGAGAAATGTGGATTGACTTACTGACACCTTGGCACGCTTTTCCACAGTCCGTCTCTTGTGTTTTTGACTTTTTATTTCCATCTGCGGGGCTGTGCTGAAGCATTTGTCCCACAAAGTTTGCAGATTATCTGACAAGGTAAATGGCGCCTTTTAGAGCAAAAGTCGTCAACACAATGAGCGGGCGTAATATTAAAAAATAAACAACAAAAATTTACAGTGAACTAAGGCATAGCAACTGCCTGTAGTCAAGGGAACTTGCGGGTAGGCTCGTCTGGCTTAGATGTCACTTGCTTCTCCTCCTCCAGATCCGGAAGAACCGACGAACATTTAAAAAAAATTTAATTATTTCAATATTCGAGTACACATCCAACACCGGAAATATGTAATGTTTCATGGCGGAAATAACAAGATTAACGTGTTTTGGTGTCATGAGCACCTTTAGTACTTAAGTACTGTAAATGAAATTTCTTCTTCAAATTAAATATGATATAGAAAAACATGCTTACAGTTTTCTGTAAAAAAAATATAAGCATATATTTCATAAAAAAATTATTTAATAATAGAGTGAGCATTTTCCTTGATCATTTAACAAAAACTGAGGATGCTCATTGGGATACAATGTGTCATCTACAGTACATATTTTGGATGGAAATATTAAAGTGAACTTGCACAAAAATAAGCAACAATTCCATGATTAATTCCATTGAATTTTTGGTCATTTCTTAGTCTGTTCATCCTTCTTCATCTTATTGATCATTTTACATGCTGCCTTGTCATTGTGTCGTTCTGCAGGACCCAACCCAATCCCGTGTTTGCGGAGGATTCCGAGGAGGATGAGGATGCTGAAAAGGAACCAGAGTGGAAGAAGCGTAAGATCTGAAGCGCTGCCTGGAACATTCATTCAGCCTCTGTGCGGACTGGAGGCTGCTTATCGAACATTCGGTCAAGCCCAGAACAGAGGTACTGTCTGGCTCCACTATTTACTACAAGGGCCTGGGTCTCTATGCTCGTATCTTTTTAGAGCCTACTTAGTGTTTTTATGTGCAGGGTAAGTATAATATCTTTCAGCTTTATGTTCCGAAGACCAAATTCACTTTTTGTCCTCTCCATCATGAATCACATCCAGATTTCCTTCTGTCTGGCAGTTGTGCAATTGCAGGTTTGATTCCTAGTACATTGCATGAAGGTAGAAACGTAGTTATATTTCCTGTACACCGCCTTCAATGTTTGATTCATTAATGATGATTAGTCAGACATAGTAAGTTACATTTAACATATAAAGCAAAGCATACTTGAGTAAGGCAAAGCACATCCAGTCCTAGTAAATCATTTACAAGCTCATTTTTTCCAGCGCTATTAAAATGCTGTGTTCCACTATATAGTTGCGCATAGTGTGGAAATGTCAAGTACCGTTCAAGTGAGTAAGTTTAGGAGTTCCCTAACTGACCATGCGCAGTGTCAATAAATATTTGAGTTGCCGTACATAATGCAAACTATCTTCTTGGAAAGCGTACTCACCAAGGCCCCGTTTTTAAAAATAGACCTAGAAATGACAACACAACACACACTCGATATGGTGTCATTGAGCTGGAGTTTCTACTGGGTGACTCACATTGGGTGGAAGTGGCGAGGGAGTCATCCAAGAATGTCATCCAGACAATATAAAATTCAGACGGAATGTCTTTTGTCTCCTGGCTGTTAAAGTGAATAGGAGACAGACATGGTGGTGGGACAAATATGGAAGACCATGTGAATGCTTTTCCCAGTGGCTCGAAAGCACCAAATCACACACTCTTATGTAAAAGTACACATATAAATGACCATGTAGAACTCCTACTTGTATATTCTCAAGTGACAGTACTACATAAATGAAACTTGGATTATACTTTAGGAGTAGTCAGTATAGATTTACTATCCACTGAAAATGAGTCAATTCCCAGTCCTTATTGACTAAATAGCTGTACCCTCACAGTGAACATGTCCAAATTGTGTCAGTGTGAGCACCACTGCCCTTAATCCTCTTGGACACGGAATAGACCACAGCTGCACAGGTTGTCACTGGAATCCTCTTCTACTCCTCGATGATGACATCACTGGTGGAGCTGGTGGATGTTACACAGCTTGTGCTGCTCCACCTTCCTTCCTACCGCTTGAGGATGCCCCACAGGTGCTCAATTGGGTTCACGTTTGGAAGCGTGTACTTGGCCACTGTCACCTTCAGCTTCCTCAGCAAGGCCCTTGTCATCTTGGCAGTGTGTTTGGGCTCCTTATCATGTTGGATAACTGCCATACGGTCCAGTTTCCCCAAAGAGCTGTCGCAGTACACATTGGAATTCATGTTGATGAATGATGTCTATCAAGGCAAGACAGTAATCTCTCTACGGTTGTGAATTGAGTCATTTTAAGTGGATACTAAATCTATACTGCTATACAAGCTGGACACTGACTACTTTAAAGTATATCCAAGTTGAATTTATGTAATATTATCCCTTGAGAAGATATTGTAATAAAAATGCTTGCTGAAATGTGGGGAGTTTTGTGAGATACTGTGCATTCACCGTGTATAAACGTATTAAGCGTAACATGTCCATCATTGTTTTTCCGCCATGGAAACAGTCTTGACTCACTTCACAGCCGCCGCGTTTTTGTTTACTGTACGATCCTGGGCTGGCGTTCAGGAATGCAGCGCAGGAAAGGGCCGCCCCCTTCCTCAACTACCCCAACGTTCATCCTCAATTTTATACATTTAGTTCATGTAAACACACCACGAAGCAAATGAGCACCATGTGTCACGTCCAGGGCTGAAGCAGACACCACACATTTCTTAGAAAAAAGTTTTAATTCTGTAAAAAGTTTTATAATAAAAAAACATGAATATTGTACAAAAATAAAGTTTGCCCATAGCTTTGGTTGTAGAACACAAAACACAAAACAAAACAAAACAATGACTTTTTTTGTTTTGTTTTTTTTGCCCACGAAGATGCCAAGAAAATGCGCAAGTGGATCTTGCATTGCTAACACTGACAAATGCTTCACATGATGTATTTCCTTTGCTGCTTTGTGTATTTAACTAGAACAGGGTTTCCCAAAATGCTCAAATGCATGGTGTGCTGCCATAAAGTACATAAACTAAGGATCAAGAAATGTCTGCTTGATGATCAATAAAATAGCTT
This sequence comes from Dunckerocampus dactyliophorus, assembly GCF_027744805.1. NCBI lineage: Eukaryota > Metazoa > Chordata > Actinopteri > Syngnathiformes > Syngnathidae > Dunckerocampus > Dunckerocampus dactyliophorus. Next base: position 14,225,050 of record NC_072835.1, read on the forward strand.
GGGAAACCTTGCAGGAGGAGGAGTTTAAGTACCTCGGGGTCTTGTTCACGAATGAGGCAAGGATGGAACGTGAGATCGACAGGCGGATTGGTGCGGCGTCTGCAGTGATGCAGACTCTGCATCGGTCCGTTGTGGTGAAGAGGGAGCTGAGCCGAAAGGTAACGCTCTCAATTTACCGGTCGATCTACGTTCCTATCCTCACCAATGGTCATGAGCTATGGGTAGTGACCGAAAGGACAAGATCGCGGGTACAAGCGGTCGAAATGAGTTTTCGCAGGGTGGCTGGGCTTTCCCTTAGAGATAAGGTGAGAAGCACTGTCATCCGGGAGAAACCCGGAGTAGAACCACTGCTCCTCTGCATTGAGAGGAGCCAGATGAGGTGGCCTGCCCGGACGCCTCCCAGGGGAGGTGTTCAGGGCACGTCCAACCGGTAGGAGGCCTCGGGGAAGACCCGTTGGAGAGACTATGTCTCTCAACTGGCCTGGGAACGCTTCGGGATCCGCCGGGAGGAGCTGGACTAAGTAGCTGGGGAGAGGGAAGTCTGGGCTACCCTACTTAGGCTGCTGCCCCCATGACCCGACCTTGGATAAGCAGAAGAAAATGGATGGATAGAAACCTTACACTAGAATACTAAGAAACACTGGTGCTGTCTAAAGAAGCGGGGATCCTTCTGGGACTTCTCCAGAGGTGTCATCTGGAAAAAACCCTGTGGACCAATCGGTATTTCTAAGGAGAAGATGATCCAATTGATGAGGTATGCTGCCATAAAAGCCAGTTTGGCCTAAATTCATCTCTATGCCGTGGATTTACGTGTGTCTGTGTCTGTGTGTGTGTGTTGGGGGGGGGGGGGTGGGGGGGGGGGGGGATTAGATGCTGTAAAGCTGCCTTGCTTGTTGCCGGGTGGGCACAGATACCTTGGTCCCTAATCCGTGGTAACGTCAAGACCCTCCCCGAGGAGGAGGACTCTCTATTCCCCTTTGCCTCTGGATGGGTTTTATCTGCGATGTCTCGTTCTTGAACAAGTTATTGCGTGTTTAAAGCTGTACGTCCCCTCTTAAACGTTTTTGCTTTTGTTGGAACGTCACTCGTACAATGACAGCCGCTACAGTAGCCAAAGTCTCCCTAAACTGCCTTTCGCCAGCGGGGTTGTTTGCTTAAGACTCGTGTTGAAGGGGGGATCGCTTTCAAATCCTCTTTCAGAGAGTAAGACCTGTCTGTCAGAGGCGGGACAGAAGCTTGAAAAGCCTCCCGGGACAAGAAGGTTTCGGGTAGCTGATTGGCAGGAGGACCCTGTGCTGTTTTTTTACACCTCCTTATAAACATGCAACCAGTTGACAAAGTCCCAGATGTTTCCGCCTGGTCACATGACACAAAATCAGGCAACGAGACCACTATGTTTGGTCCTGAGTCTCTTTTTAAGCTCATGCTTGAATGGGCGGGTCACTTTTAGGACATGTGTGGTTTTGGCTTTGGCACCATCCAGGACAAACGGAGCTTTTTAATAAATAAGAGACAACAACTTGTGTCGTAAATGAAATAAATAACAATAAGTTAGTCTTAATAAATATACCTCTTACACACAAGCGTTGCTATATAGTTAGGGATTTATATATATTTGCATTTATACATTTATAGATGCCAAAAGGTCTTTGCTGAATCCTGGTGGTGTGGCTCTGTAGAAACCAAAGAAAGAAAGGAAAAAAAAAAGTGATATTCCTGGACTTTTTCCACAAGAAAGAAACAACTTTAGTCATTTGTTTGAGTAGTTTTTTTCAGAAAAGGCAGGAACTGTAACAGTATTTTGTTGTTTGCTTTCTCCCTGCTGACCAATCCAGCGTGTAGTCCACCAAAATTAGCTGGGATAGGCTCTAGCTTGGATGGTTGTACTTTCCCTCCAAAAATGGATCCGTCCTGTCACACACAGCCGCACTTCTTAGCTGAGTGTTTCTTGAGCGTGTGGTACACAACGTTGTCATCCAAGAAGGACAAGTCGTCGTCAAAAGCGATGGGCCGACAACACGTGCGAGAGGGCGCGTCCTTGTCCAGCTTCCTGCTGTGGCTCAGGTTGTTGAGGATCTTGTCGTAGTTGGTCTCGGCTTCTGCACACGGACCGCTGCAATAGCGGAAGATGAGCTCCTCTTTGGTCTGGTAGCCCAGACCCAAGTCCGTCACATTGAGGTGGACCTCCTTCAGTAAGCAACCTCGACTCTGTCCTGACGTCCTCCCCCTGCCTCGATCGCCACGGCCTCCCTTGCCGCCTCCTCGACTCCGGCCTCGTCTCCTCTCGCCGCCGTGTCCTCTGCCCTCGCCTCTCGAGCCTCTTGTGTTTGCTGCTCCCCTCTGCCGCTGCTCCCTCTGGCCCCGTGACTCAGAGGATCTCCGCAGTCTGCCGATGGTGGCCTCGATGAAGTCCATGACGTCATCAAAGTGGTCGGAATCAGGACCCGTTGTGTCATCTGGGAGAAACCATAGTCAACTTTATCAGCTGTACTGATTTGAGCAGACAGGACATTTAACCCTGAAAAGCCGCTCATAGTTCAACCAACATTTTGTGGAAAAATACGCAAGAAAATAATGCGTACCCTCTGCAAAATTTGCTAGATCTCAGCATATATATGTCTTGAGCTTTCTTTGTGTTTACTGCGTGATGCCTCCACAAAAGAGTGTTAGTGTTGGCAAGGAGGAAAAATGTAATGACGGCCATAGAGCAGGAAACAGCATCTGTGTTCCGCCTGTTCAGTACAAACAGGCTAAATCAACAACAAGAACAATAATAACAGAACAAAGTACACTAGCAAGTGAAGTGCTGCATTTTTTTTTTTTTTTGGAAGACTCTCACCTCTTAGGCCACGTTGTAGTCTACTTTTGCATGTCCGAAGGGTGAGTGCATTTTTGTCTTTTTCCACTTGTATGACAATTAAGAATGTTGAAAACATTCATGTACTGTTTATGAAGGTTTTTACCCTTGAATGGATTGATTCAATTTCCATTATTTCTACATTCTTCATTATTTCTATTTCTACCTACCTACCTACCTACCTACCTACCTTCCTTCCATCCTACATACTATTCTACCTACCTAGCTTCCTTCCACACTACTTATTAAGGGTGTCACAAGATCTCGAGAGATTAAAACTGGACAAATGTTTTTGTTAACAAAACACCAGGACTGGAATGATAATAAATTCATTAATTAATCACAATAAATGAAAACTGACTTGATAATTTATCCGGCCTCAATATACTGCCATGTGCATGCGTGTCTGTTTTTCTCATCTCTCGCCTCCAAACAGGCAGGAAGAGAGTTCACTCTGTGCATTGGTTTCAGCACATTGGCGTGTTTGTTCCATAGAACAGCATGAACAGATTGAGCCCTTTTGTCAAAAATGCAGTCTCTTTGTCTCAGTGGGTGGAGGCGGGGCCGCTAGCGTACACACAAGAGTGGAGAAGTAGTAGAATTAGTGCACTGCAATATATTTTTTCATTGTACTTTTCTTAAAAGTAATGTTAAAATCATGTCTCGTCTCACAGACCCAATCTCGTACCTTCCGTCTTTCCACCCTACATTCCTTCCTTCTATCCTACCCACCTATGTTCCCGCCTGCCTTCCTTTTTTCCTACCAACGTACCGCCCATCCTTTCTACTTTCCTTTCATCCTACCTATCTACCTACAATTTTGCACCCTAAACTGTTCTAAGATACAGTTTGTTGTGTACACATACCATATATAGAAAAAGCTAAGCCCCCCCTCCCACTGCAAGTCCATCTTTGGTGTAAAAGTTCCCATCAGAAACACCACCATCACTGATAGTAGACATGTTGTGGGTGTAAAATCTTTACTTTCATTCCAGCCTCTTCGAGTCTCTTATCAAAATGTAGCCAGCACGTGAGCTGTAACGCCTGCCATTGTTTTGTGTTGTCACTGAAGTGTCTGATGGATCTGTTGTTCAAAGGAATTATTTAGATGGGAGAAGATGATCTGCTCATCTGCTAACAGGGAGCAGCTCCAAAGTCTTTCCAGCCTCATGTTTCTTTTACACACAAGCATCCTCTCTGGGAACAATCATCTATGAAGACGTTGTAAAATGAAACAATTAGGGCATCTACAATTACATTCCTGCTCTGTGTAGTCTGCCTGCAATGAGCGTGCGTGCGTGTGTGTGGTTTGTATGTCGCCAAGCGTCGGTGTGATGTCTGGCAGGTGGTGGTGTGGTTCGGAGGTGTCACCTGACTCTTCTTCCCTTTGATCAGTTCTGACACAGCACACGCCACCTGACCGGTCCGTACTCTACAGCTGATTTGACCAACATGCTGTTAGGAGGCGGGTCTTAACTGTTTAAATACCACGTCGCCGTTTAAGATCAGGCAATCAAGCAATCCCATTCAAGTGACAACAAACGTAAACGTAATATGCATGCCAGCCCACTAGTTGGCAATGTCACTTTGACATTGAAACTTTGACTGCGTTGTATTTGACATTATGCAGATGAACTGGTGCTGATATTTATTGTGTTCTCACTTATATTTTATCATGTATGCTTGCTTTTGTTGTTAGTATGATTCTGTCATACTACTTTTAGTAGTAAAATATATTAGATTTTGATGCATCTGAGGAGTGTGGCTCTGTTGGTTGCAGTACTGGTGCTGTACATGCAAAGTCTTTTAAAACTCATTGTTTTCACCAACACAAAGATCACCACTAGCAAAAACAGTAGCCAGGTTACACCACCTTCCACTTCCACCTGTTTCCCAATGTTTTTTCAAGCTCCAAAACAGCAAAAATGACGCAGGTTTTTCCACAATTTTCAGTTAAAAACATTCTGTAAATAAGCACTTAGAGTATTTGAACTGTCACTTTCTAGCTCCAGTGTGCTCACACGTACTGGCTGTAGTACGACTGCCAGGCCACTGTCAACTTTGTAAGATACACAGGAAAAGCCTCTTAGGAAGCAGGGCTGCACCATTATGCAAGACGTTTTTTTATTTTTGCTTAGAATTGAGATTGCAATTCTCAGGTGATTATTATTTTTTTTTTTTCCATACAAACACACACACACACACACACACACACATACACACCATGTTCTGGGCCATGTGGTAACATTTTTAAAGAAATCAGACTTTTTTAAAATTATTTTTATCTGTATAATTAGTCTCCTCATTGTGTTTTTCAGCTTTAAATAAACTTCCAAAGGTCTTTGTCATTCTCCATGCAGGGCTTTCGTGATAGAAATGATTTAAAATAGATTTACGTAAAATAGTCCATCAAAAACACGGCACCCTTGCTCACGCGACCGTACAATCGTGAGTAATAAAAAGTCAAAAGAAATGTCAATTAATGCAATTGCTCTTTCTGCGGTAGTCAGCGGCAAGAAGCATGGCAGCATAGCCCACTCGCCCTGTGAGACTCGCTGGGGGTCGGGGGAGTGAAGTGTTGTTTGAGTAAAATGTCAATGCTTGTCTGTGATGCAGCTCATTAATTACTTTTTTTTAAGTCGTCATTTAGATGATTTAGATGGCACGTTTGTGTGAATTGAATTGCCCTGTTATGAATATGCATGCTTTTTATCCACATAAGGTGTGATTTACGCTTGGGCAGTTGATTGACAATGGGGAAAATTCCTGAATGTTCTGAGCCCCTGCTTCCATGCCAGTCGTAAGAAGCAGAATAATGCCACCTGAGTGTATCTTAATCTCCCATTTGACTTCTTTAGTCAACAAAGCAGTTGAGTGTACCAACATTCCGTGTGTATGTTTCTTCTTACACGGCCTCAGGGAGTGATTGCTGGTAATTGGGTCACTAGTGAGTAGTGATCATGAAGTGTAAAAGCAGCTTTTGATGGACAGGCACTGTGCACCTGCTGTGAGCCACACAGGCAAGTTGTTCTGCAACAGTCCAACTAATGAGAAGCACACAAATGCTATCCCTCGGCATCCACGGCAAACTGTATTTGTTCACTCCTCGCTGTTATGTCTTTACATGCTGCGTTGTTTAAGCTATCTTGGCTGATGTCGCGCTGGTGGTAGCTTAAATCCAAATGTTCTATTCTAGTTGGATCTTGTTCACCGTCCTCCTGGGTGAAGATGATGCAGTGTCACTCTCCTCCAAACACAATAAATCCCCTGCCCTCCGTGGCTGTTAAAACCAACATATACAAAAAGCGTCAAACTTTCCGCTCTGTTTCCAGCAGGATTTCTGACTTCTGGCGCGCTTGGGTAAAAGGTCGCGGGTCTCTGTGTGGTGGTGGTGGCGGCGGAGCGCAGGCAAGAGGCAGTAATATAAACAGCGGAAGAGAGGTGAGCATGTTTAGCATCATGGTTTGGTTCAGTGGAGTGTGATGTAACAAGGAGCAGGCTGCAGCCATGAATCAGCAATTGGAATCTCCCTGCAACGCTTTACTATCCTTTAACTTGCTCTTTCTTTAGATGGATGAGCAACTTTGGACTTATGAATGAATTTGCAACACGCAACCTGCACATGCTGTGTACTGCAGTGAATGGCAGACCTCCGCCAGGACACAACAACCACTGACTTGGCTCAGTACGCGCTGCACTTGCCTTGTTTTGTCATCAGGTTGTATGTTTCGTCATCCATACATTTCTAAGCAAAACGGCCTACAATGGTGCATCTTCACCTTTTTTTATGCAGTTTTTTTCTTTGACCATTCGCATTTTTGCGTAATCCTGCGTACTAACAACCAAATATGACACAGCAGACCTTTGCCAAGGCTAAACTGCTTCTGAAAATGAAACGCATTATGCAAAAACTATTTAAGTGATTCCTACAAACACCTTTAAAGAGTTCCACCTAAAATCCCTAGTTGTGCACTTATACCCAGATCTGCACCAAATGTCCCAGTGTTAATGTAGTTCTGCTAACGCAAAAAACATGCGCAACTAGAACTCTGACTTCCTTGGAAGAGGTAATGCAGCAACTCAAGTTATTATTTATTGAAGGGTGTTTACCTAAATCGCCAAGATGAGGGGCCGTGAATTGGAAGCAGAAAAGACTATGTTCTTTCCCAAATGTGAAAACTCATATATAACAAATTAATTGTTGAACTTTAATAATGATTTGGAGTGCATGAGAAAGTGGAAAAAGTGGGGGGAAAAAACACAGCAGCAATTGTAATAGCGGGTAAGGAGCAAACTGCGCATCCAGCATCGATACTGCTGATGAGTTGATCGTAAACGACCGTATGGCAAGTGTAACAAGCACACGTTTCACACCGCCAGCTGAGAAGCTGCATTTTAAAGCTCGTGCAAAGTAGATAAAGCTGCTGGATGCTGACGACTCATGATGCTTCAAAAATGCTACTACTGCCATCTTGTGGTGTTAATTTAAAAAAACGACGTCAGGAGGTTGCCCACAGCCACAGCTGTTAACGCCAATGTTTTTGACCCAGTGCTAAATAGAGACCCCAGCAGTTATTTGCTTTGTAGACCAAGCACGCGGGGACTAGACCTACTACTGCCAGGTCCACTCACGATAACATAAGATGACAGAGCTGTACCATTTTTGATTGTGTGCCATATTTGTGTGTCTGTTTCTTCTCTTCTATTTCCTCCTTCACTTTGAATCGGACTCTCTTACTTGCATTCTGGAGTGGGCGTAATAGCTATGTGTATAAATTCCAGAATCTGCACCTTTATTCAGATCCTCACCAACATGTAAAAGGACGTGTAGTCTCTGTAATAGCATAACTTCTAGTGTGTTCTGTACAGCAGTGCAGGTAAACGTGTGATGCGCGTTCAAACCTCACATTGATCCTCCATGGAGACTTCCTGCAGGCTGTGCTCCTCGTGGTGTTGCCTCAACAACAACAACTTCTCCTCTTTGTCCTCCGCAGAGTCGAGTGCAGCAGGTTCAGTATAGCTGTGGGGGGAGTGGTAGGTCCTCTTGGCTGGCTGCGGGGTGCTTTGGTGGTAGAGAGGCCGTGTAGCAACAGAGCTCAGGAGCAACAAACACATGGCCGCAACATCCCATAACTTCATCTTAGACTCAGTTCCTATGAGCTGTGTGGGGATTGTGGACAACGCTTGAGTTAAAGAGTGGACTACAACGTAAAATGAATCAGGTAAGTCATTCTGGAGGTGTACACTGGTGCGTAAAAGCGTGCGTAAAAGTGAATTTTCTTTACTTTACGCACGCCATCCTGCACCAATCTCACATTTGACGCTTACTGGACAATATTGTCATGTGATATCAGGTGATGAGATTGTGTCTCTCAAACACAAAAATACGAGGCATGACGGCACCAAAAGCGCTTTGGCGAGCGCCTCCTCCTCAATGAGTGAGCCAGCCGGCCGTGGACGGCCGAAGCTGACGTGACTCGTCTATTGACGTGTGATAAATAAAGAGAGGGGTTAAACATGCGTGGTTCTTCTCACCTTAAATATGGCCCATGCAGACCTGCAAGTCGCTGCTGTTACAATCCAAACGCATGTATTGTCCCGAATAGGTTCAATCCAAAAAGAAATAGCAGACAGTTTATGTCCAACAGGGGAGAAACAGCACACAGGTCCAGATCCGGTTCACCAAAAGTGTGCGCACTTTGGACCGCTGCGCCTCTCGGGGTGCACTCATGAAGACACGGAGTAAAAACGAGGCACCAAGTGTTAGTTTCCACCCTTCCACGACGTCCAGACGCGCCGTTACATCCACGTTCCAAGCTCACACCAAAAACGCAACCAAACGGGACGATTGGTCTCCATGTCGTCCAGCTCTAACTGCTTCTTCCCACGCCTGTCGTCCTCATCGTGGAGCAGCGCCGAGCCGCGCTCCGCTGGCACTTTGGAGAGATTTATAGTCCCGTGCGCGCTGACGTTCGGATCGCTTGGTGTCCGCCCCCTCTTTCATGATCCCTGCGAGAGCAAACCGTGAGTAAGAGCAGCCACGCTTGGATGGATGCATGGCGCTCCAAAAACAACCCCCAGGAGCCACCCTGTTTAGAGTTTTTAGATATATAAGGGATTATGTCACACATCCTGATGTCCTTGGATTTGGATTTCAGTATGTGGAATCTGGGCATGATTGGATGCATGGTGTCAGGTTCCCACTCTGGCTGCTTCTTGCTATTTGCTAAATGTTATGTTTATGGTTATGTAAATATGATGATTTAAGGCTTTGCTGGCCTACACGGGCCTGTTTGGAAGATCACAATAACAACTGCAGTGGTACCTCGGTTTTTGTTATGAATTCGTTCCAAAAGGTCAGACGGGGAAAAAACATAGGAAATGAAGTAATTTACATAAATCAGTTCAAGACAACCAAAAATATTAACACAAAATACATTTAATTGAGAATAATCATAGTTTTACATGAAGAAAACGATCCAATAAATAATTCTAAAGGAAATAGATAAATGAACACTTCAATGACTCTTGTTCCACACCAAAAAATCTCAATAATTGTTGGTAAACTTTACCCCACGTCAGCTTTCATTATTTTTTTCTTCTTCGCCAGAATGGAAGGTGTTGCTGAGGCAAATGGACTAGTTTGTGTAATGTTCTCATTTAAGTTTGACAAATGAATGAGCCTTAAAGAATACAGGCTATTGTTGTGTCAACTAAGTACTGTATCGTGCATACAACATGGCTGGATACACAAGCAATGGTGGGATTATTGTCTGTAAACATCTTTATTAATACCACAAGACTCAACGTATCACAGAGTAAAATACAACAGTTTATTACGCATCATATGATACGATACCGCAGGCAATGTACGAGAACACAGGCAAAGGTTCTGTTGAAATCCAAATCATACAAAACCCGGGATGTTCGAAAACCGAGGTTACTCACAGGATGGGTTTGCCAAAGTACTCAAAACTATTTTTATTGTACCGCCAATGGTGTATCATGCATGCCAGGCCACTAGTCGGCATTGTTACTTTGGAAAGAACCTGCTTGTTATCGTTTGAATATCACTGGCTGGTGTGGAACTAATGTTAGTAATGTAAGTAATGCCACTCCATGGATGTGCTCTAGTGTAGCCTAAATCCTGGGTTATGCTGATCCTTTTATAGCTCTTTGTGCGTGACATGCGTGACAATACTACTGTAGGGGCTGTGTTTCCCCGAGAGTCGACTCGGTGAGCAACCACTCGTCTCGTTGACCGTTTAGCATGTTAGCTTCAACAATGGAAAGTAAACAAATGAGTGTTACTGAAGCTGCAACTAATCCATGCGTTCCAACAGTCACTTTTATTACAAATGCTGATGCGAGGTTGGGGAAGAAGGTTGTTTTATGGCCTTTTTTCGGTGTTTAACAGTAAATGCTGACATTGCCGTTGTCAGAGGCTTTCACTTTGAGAGAAGTCTTTAAATGTTTGCATTTTTTAGGCTCCAAAGCACTGCTTTTGTGCAAACAAGTGGCTAAAACTAAATTTTTGTTCCCTTGATTTGTTAAGTGTTGTGTAAACACCATTGAAGGCTCTTATTGCCACTGGTAACATTTTAATAACATGTTTTAAAAATTCATGCGTGATTCATCATGGTGGTTAACTGAAAGAATACGCGTTATCTAGCAAGCGCCTAGAATTACGCTGGTTCTTTTTGCTGGCCACTTGTTGTTAGACAGAGTTCAAGTAGGGCTCAATCATAACTGCCCCTATGGCCAAGAAACTTTGAATAACAAACTAGTGTCAGGAACAGGATGTCGGACTAAGCAAATGACTCTAAAATCCTCACTGTAAGGATGGGGAGACCTTGGAATTTGAAATTGTCTGTATTAAATATAAAATGCATGATGGAAAAAAAAAAGCGCTATCTGGTGGGGCACCGTCCCTTTTGCAGAGGAAACACTGGAAAAAACAATATGATTCAACAAATCGTGTGTGTTCATTTAGGAGAGCGGGTTTCCAGGAAGTACCCTGCCATTCGTACACCCAAAATCCACAACCTGACAAAAAAAAAAAAGTTCCAACTTGTTTGCTCTCGGGATGAATGCTCCTGTCAATACACGTTTTTTCCTTCGTCAGAAGAGGATCTGGTTGTGCCATGCCCCCTTCTTAAAGGTCTACAGGGTGCTGAGCCAAGTCCTCATTGTAAGAATTCCTGGCTGTCAAGTCCTCACATGGCTGCATTGAAGTGCATGACAGCACTCATTTTCCATGTATTGTGTACATGTGGTTTGCCTACAGGCCTCGTTTTTGCTGTGCTTTCTTGCTAATTGTTTTGCTGGAAGGCCGCACTTTGGCGTCCAAAAAGGCAGCGCGGCAGCTTCTCATTGCCGCTTAATGTGTGATTGATATGAAAATCCTTTGACGTACTTAAGCTGTCCACGCGGATGCATGTGTGAGATACGGTTCCAGTCTGCAGCAGACCAGCGTTTGTTTCAAATGTGAACGTGAGCTTAGTCCGTGTGATTTAGGGGCGGCAGAAGGCCCGTATGCGCTTACATCAAAAAAAAAAAAGGCATCACTAGTTGTTTATCTACACAGTGTGCATCGCTTCTTAAAAGCACAGTGGAACATTTAGCGTCCAATGACTGAACGTCTGCGCACGAGAAACCCTTTCATATCAGCCTCATTGATTACGTATGTTTTTATGTGACCGTTTTTGGCTGCTTGTAAGCTCACACAGATGCTACATTGTTCCTCGAGAGCGGAGTCACCAAGAAGTCCCCTTGATGACACTCCGATGTCTCATGCAGATAAAAAGGCTCGCTAGAGAGTGTTTTGGGGGCTGAAACATGACTAATACAGTAGCTGCTCCAAACATCATCATGTGCCGCGTGAGGCACACATCCACTACTCGCACCTACAACACAGCATTGGAAAGTGTTGTAAGAAAGGGGGGGTGCGGGGATAATGATTATCTATGATAGTGAACAGAATGATAATTATTGTAATGCACATCATTGTAAAAAAAAACTATAGTCATACTGCTGATATCACCGTCGCTGTAATAAAACCAACAACATAATAACACCCTGGTTAACTCAGTGAGTAATGTGGAGAAGTACGTATGTACTGTGAGTGTGCATATGTACAGGTATCTCTGTATGTGGGGAAGACTTCATATATTTAAAGGTGCAAGAATGTGTGGGCGTGTAATTGTTACTGAGAATGCATGAAAGGAAAGGGGCCGCCCTCCACCTCCCAGAGAGCCCCGCCCCAAATAGCCAGGCCGAGCCCCCGCCGCCAGAAGGCCACCAGGCCCACAGGGGCAGGCAGCACAAAGATCAGCGCCCCAAGAGCCAGCCCAAAGAGCCCTCTCCCCCGGCAAGACCAGCCAAAGACAGGGCGCCGGCGGGCCTGAGGACAGCCAATCCCTGAGACCAGCGAGAGATCACACCCCACAAAGGCAGACGAGTACCGGGGGCCACACACCGGCAGGCCCAGAGACGCCCCCACAACCGGAAAGAAGCCCGCCCACGCCGGGAGTGCCAATCCCCCCCACCACCGCCACTCCCAACCCCAGGGAACGGAGCCAGCCCCCGCCCGCCCCGCGACACAGGACCGCCCTGCCCAGGGATGCAGGAGGCACACCCCCCACCCACCCGGCGGCGGCACGGGTGGCAGAGATGTATCACCCAGACCCGATCCCACGGAGCAAACCCCTGTATGCCCCCCCCCCCAAAATAAATAACTAATATAAATAAATAAATAAAAGCACACACACATACGCACGCACATACACACCCCTACACACCCACACGCACGCACACACACGGATACACACATGCGCACATGCGCACACACACGCGCGCACACACAGTGGTCGACTGCCCAACACCCGGAAGCCTCGCTCTATCCCCCGTTGGTAACCCAAGGAGCAGTGGAGCCGGGGACCCCGGGGTCCCAGACATACAATCCAGAACCCAGTCGCGGACCACCGGGGAGCAGGAAGACACCAGGCCACACCATCCCAACGGTAGGACGCCGCCAGCAAGGCAGACAGAGTAGCAAGCAGGCGGGCAAACGGGCGAGCAGCCAGGCGAACCACCACACAGCGCCAGCCGACACCCGCAGGGCAGCAAACCCCGGAGAGGGAGTGGGAGCGCCCCAACCCAAGCCACAGGGAGGCCAAGCACCAGAGCCGAGAAGGCGAGACCAGCAGCACACCAGCCGACGGACCCCACCAGCCAGCAGAAGCCTGACCAGCCACATGCCACCAGAGCTGACAGCGCACCCCCCCCTCCCCGCGCACCGGAGCCCCACCCCCGACAAGCCCGCAGACAGACCGGGGGAGGTAAGGACACAGACAATGGCCCAGCAGAGCACAAAGAGCAGCGGCGACAAACGCCCAAGCGCCTGGCAGAGCACAACCCTCCCAGGGGGCCCGACGCCAGGGCACACCCCCCCCCCCGCCACCCAGGCCCACAGTACCCGCAAGCATGACCAAGCCCCGACCCTGGCGGGCAGGCGCCGCGGAACAGGCACGAGGCACCCCAATCCAGCCCACTCCACCCGTGTATGCGATAAGGTGTGATTGTGTCTATTATGCAATTAAAAAAATAAATAAAGTAAAATAAAAGAGGACATCTATGAAGAGCTGGTCTCTGTGTCCCTGAGGGGGTGTATCTGTGTGCATGTATATGATAGGGGTGTATGTGGATGATAGCTAATGATGCAATTAAAATCGGGGGACAGCTGCCGCTCGGTGGGCCCCTCACCTGACCAGCCCCCCCAAACCTTAAGTGTCTACTGTGCGATTAAAATTGGGGGGCAACAGGTCAGTGGCACGGCAGGGGCAAAGGAGCCCCGCAAGGCAACTCCCCTCCCCAACCACGCCCGACCGTAGGCCACCCCCCAAAGTCCTATATGTATGTGAGGTGGTGCAGTGGAACAGGAAGGATGGGAGCCCCACATGCCCACACCCCAACACCGCTCAAACCGAGAAGGGGGAGACCAAGGACACATGACCGACCGGCCACCCACCACAGCCCAGGCTCGGGCAAGCCACGGGCCGGAGGACACACCAGAGGCCCTACCCGGCCCACCAGGATGCCCAGTCCGGCCCACCCGACCCCCCAGAGGCGATACCCCCAGTGCCCCCCAAGACCGGAGCCCCACCGGAGGTAGCGTCCACAGCGTCACCCCCAAACCGCCAAACACCACGGACCAGCCACACGCCCAAAGGCAGATCCGACTGCCACCAGAATAGCGGGAACCGCGCCCACGCGCTCCCCGCATACCACCACAGCCGGCAAGGAGCAACACTACGGCGACCACAAGAGTACCGGACCCCACATAGAGCGGAGCACGGCCACACCCACGAAGCACGCAAGCCAGAGGCGCCAGAGAGGGACAGAGAAGCAAGCACCGCACAACAGGGCCCACGAGAGGAGCGACCCGGCGCCCAAGCAAACGCCCCCGCCCGCCCCGCCCCCCGCCTCGCCGCAGACCGGCCACCACCCACAACTCCACAACTCACTCTGAACCGAGCCACGTTCTCTTTTGCTACATTTTCCCCGGTAACTTCCCACATGTAAATCTGTGCCGTACTATGCGGGATCCCGCTTTGATGTGTTTATAAGGAGGTCCACAAGTCAGATTTCTATAAATCAGTTATCTAGGAGCCCCTGGTATGATGTCATACAGTTACTGAGGCAGTTCATACTTTCCACCACACGATGGCACTGTTTTCACACTGATGTTATAGTCTACCAAACGATAAGTGTCATGTAATACACATCTTACAACGGTAGAAAAATACTCCTGGTAAATAAAAGTATGTTGCATTTGAAAGGGTGTACATGCATTTTATCATATATTTCATTCCATTAGTGCAGCGGTAAGGAACCTGTGGCTCGGGAGCCCGATGTGGCTCTTTTGATGACATCTCGGACATTCCCTAACGCTATAACATTTACAGATGAAACATTCTTTTGCTGACATTTTAAAGTAAAACATTACAGAAATCACAGCGTCAACAAATAACGTTAAAAATATAAAACGGCCTCGTGCGTTTGAATCCATCCATCAGTTTTCTACCACGACGAAGGTAGCCAGAGCCTATACCAGCTGTCCATTCGATATTTTCCGGGTCAGACACCAAAACTCGATTATCACTGATTAATTGCCCACTCGGGACATTGAGAGGTCAAGAAGTAAACTTCCCTCCTTTGATCAAATGGTCCGCTAGCTAATTCTGCAGAGCCTTTTGACGCAAAAAGAAAGATAAGGAGTGCAGTGCAAAACCACGCAGCACCAGAGGTCACATTCATGGTAAGAAGCATTTGATTTATTATTGATTTAACAGCGTTTTTACAAAGAATACATTCAGACACTTATTCAATTCAGAAATTGTTGGTCCTGCTTAAAAATACACGCATTTAGTTATATTCAATGATAAAAAATATTATATGACTCTCACGGAAATACATTTTAGAATATGTGGCTGCATGTCCCGACCCCAGCATTAGTGTTTCATTTGATCTCGACAAACTTTTGACAACAATATCGTTGATGTGTGATGACGATGATATCCCGGTATGACGAAGTATATGGTGGAAAGGAAACACTTAGCGGTATTCGGGAGACCGCACCCTAGCGTAACGCCGCCTGTTTGTGTCCGTGAGACCTCACCCTTGATGCCTGAGGCCTTTATTGTTGTTATTAGAAGGCAAATTAAGCTGTTTAAGACAATTTTACACAAACATTTTTTTCTATCCAATCAGACTGAGGCAATTTTCAATAATAAGACAATATTGAGTTCTTATATTGCTGCACATTTGCTCTTAGGAGGAGATGTAAAGGTCTCAAAATGTCCATCCATCCATTTTCTATGCCGCTTGTTCGGTCAAAAAATCGGATTTTGTGTAAAAGAATGTTTCTTTTAATCCATTAAAATAATCATTCCTTTCAGTTCGTCTCCAGCAGCGAAGCTTCATCTCTGTATTAACTTCTATTTAGCAAGTGTGCATGTGTGTGTTGTATAATCAAACATACACACGCTCACACACAGATCAGGTCGTTGAAACAGTCAGCTGATCCATTATTAGGACATGGCACAATTGGGATGTGGCCCTCAGCCAGATGCCCGAGCCATTGTGGCACTCGGGTCGGCGCCACTCTTCCATCTGTTTCGCTCATTGCGCAAACCTTTCAGTCGCTGCTTCTCGGATGCAAAAATACACACTCGCACATGTGTGTGTGTGTAAATGAGATCACTTGGTACTATCACAGTGCAGGCAGGAGTATGACACGGTTAAAAATAGCCAAGAGGAAGTAAGGTTAAATCTCTCCCACACACACACATCTATACTAAAAGGGGAGGGTCTAGAAGCCTGTTGAAGCTTTTGAGCCACCCAGAATTATGCAGTACATTTAGATGAGGGTCATTTGTGGCATTATTACTATTCATTCCATTTTTAGACATGGGGATGACTTCCTGCAGGCCTTGGCGATTGCTGCAGGGCGTGTGAAGAACTCTGTGTTGGTCAAGGGTGAATTATCACCCTACTAGTGACTGCCGCTGCCACTAATCTCTCTCCCACGACCACTGAGTCGTCACACAAATGAAGTCAGGAAAAAAAAACGACATTTTCTTGACTTAACTGTCATTTGCTCCCAAAACCATAATACATCAAAATCAGTGTTACCAATGAATGAGCTAGCAAGGCTGTAATAAGCTCATCACCATTCTTATTAGAATTTCTCGCAAAATATTGTATAGTTAGTGTTTTTCCCAATTAGACATAAAGAGCATAAACGCATAAAAAAATACAAAGACAACAAAATATCCATGGTTAGATCTGAAGTTGGAATTTTCTGCAGTAAAGTTGAAAGAAAAACTAAGCTAAATTTAAATATGTTGCATTTTTATTGCACTTTTATGAGCGGGACCAGGGTGAACGGTCAAGAAAGTTGCATAAAGACGTTCACTGCCTGCTTCTGACATCTACCTGGCACGACTTTGACCTTTAACCTTCCCCAGCTGTCATCGGAGCGACAGACATGCGGGCCCCCTCCCCCCAACCGGCCCCCACCACCCCCTGGAGGTGGCACCGTGTCAGCCTTAATGCCGGCTTTACGGTTTTTAGCGTTCAAAGAGCGCCCGCCGCTGCCTCCTTCTACCGCGTTACTAAACAAACAGCGCTGGCTGAGTGCCGGGGTGGAAGTGGAGTTAGCATGTCCGCTTGTTTTATACACCAGCGTCTCCTCTTTCAACTGCGAGGTACTTTGACTATAACCTCTAGCAGTGGTGATTTTTGCAGTATGGAACCAGTGGGGAAGCCTCCCGCCAGTGCCAGCAGAGGGCGTTGTGGTGAACTAAGCTTGCTGCTTCTATAAAACGTGTGATACTAGAGCGGTGATTCCACTGTGCAGTGATTGCGTATGCGTTCATTTGCCATCTTTTTCCTGGCTTTTTTCCATTGTCGCTAATCTGTGTGAGCAGCAGCGACGCCGAATGGGAGGAAGTCAACCCGGCAATTTTCCATCTTCGGAGGTATCACGATCTGTAACAGATAGGGATGGGGCCGATGCCACCCCAGGTTGGTATCGGGCTCCGATATCAGCGTAATTCATGTAAAGAAATTTCCGATACCACCTGCAGAGATTTCTGATGCATTGTGTTGAAAGCAGTTGTCGCAGTCGATCGAGTATTTTGTACGTCACACTAGACACTGGCGGCTTCTGTGTGAAATGCACTGAAGAAACGGCTCAGATATGGCAATTTTACAGAATCCCTCGCTAGGCTTTTTCTCTGTTGCAGCGAAATCTCCCCGTCCTTTCCCTGCTATGTGGGGCAGCTGCTTCAAGTTGCTGAAGAAACATCGTATTTTTCCTTTTTCTTTTTTTTTTTTTTAATTGGGCATTGGGACAAATGCTGAGCAGCAAGCGGCAGCACAAACATGACCAGCGTGAAAACAAGCCAACAGATTCTGTAGCTCCACATCGCTGCACATGCCAGCTTGGTGGTTTAGTCACGAATCATGTTGACCATTTGTTTTATGGGCGGTTTAATACTTATTTTTTCTGGTGTGTCACAGCTCTTCTCTGCCCCCAAAAGTAACGAGGTCAGTGGGCCTGGCCAGGGAAGAGTGGACGATGTCTTTGGGAGTGACACCAGCCAGGGTGAGATCCGGTTCCCAGTTCTAATCCAGCCTGGTATGTGTTGAAACACACAAGAGCCTGAAGCGGGCCCGCTGGGTTAAAAAAAAAAAAGTAACATTTTCTCTTCCTTTCTGCTGCACGACTAAAAGGTTTTACGGTGAGCCGGACAATCCGATAACAGGAGCATGTGGCTAAACAACCTGCGTTCTTACATTTCAATGCACAGTGACACACACGCACATGCATCGGCACCTCATGCACACAGGCCCGTGAGAAAGACTATAGGCGCACACAGCGACGGTCGTCATGCACCGCGCTGTCAGTAATACCAAGAGGATCACGTCGCTCTCGGCTGATCAGAGCAGCATGACCGCATAGTCACTTCTCACTAAATCACGTCACGCAGTCACCTTGGAGCTTGTTCTCGGAAGGATCTATTGATACGTTCACACCTCACTCTTCCGTTGGCATTTCCCTGGTAACGACACTGATGAGGTCATGCACCTGACGCCATTTGCTTGCAAGATTACGCAAACTGCAACGCTGGAACACATTTGCGGTGTCTTTTTTTTCAAATCCATGCATACACCCGTTTTTAGCAATATGTTTGATTTGATAGTTGGAACAGTCTGAAACGTGCCACCAACACCTCCTAACTTTGACGCTGTGTCGCAAAGGGTTTCACGCAGGGGTGGACATCATTTTAACTCGCGGGCCGCATTGAGTTAATAAAATTAGTGGGTGGTGGCCAGATTATATATTTGATAAACGCACACTAGTTTGAGCTTATGATTCTAACAGTCTTCCTGGAATTATTTGTCTTCTTTTATCTGTAAAAGTGTCATACTATATGTGCTATATGTGCTTGTGTCCCGTGTTCCGGAGCACTTTAAACATCAGACCGCATCAAATAACCTAATTGATTTTTTTTTATACTGAATAAGACCCCCGGAACGTACATGAATAAAGGACGTGTGACATACGTATGATATGAACTATGAACAATAACACACTGACTATTAAAGAGTATGTGAACGCCCCTCCTTTTTTTACGTCCCACACGGGGCAGTGGGTAGGTTAAGTTGTGTGTCACGTATTTGTTGACTTGTGTTTGTTCGGCACCACCGGTGAGGAAGTTGCCTGGATCGCTGCATGCGGAACGCTACTTCAACCATCAAAAGGTTGTCTCAGATTGACCGACTCTGACGACTTGCAAGTCATGTTACCAGATTTTATGTTAAAGGTTGAAGTTAAACACTTTGGAAGCGACTGGCGGGCCCGCCGATTTTT
Source organism: Dunckerocampus dactyliophorus (assembly GCF_027744805.1). Taxonomy (NCBI): domain Eukaryota; kingdom Metazoa; phylum Chordata; class Actinopteri; order Syngnathiformes; family Syngnathidae; genus Dunckerocampus; species Dunckerocampus dactyliophorus. The sequence continues at coordinate 14,244,348 of NC_072835.1, forward strand.
CTACTGAAATTCTACTCTCCGATTGTGCGGATTGTAGCCTCAAATTCTTGTTCTTCGAGGACAGGAATGGTTTGGTCGTCTGCGAGTGCAGTCTATCATAATGATAACGGCACTTGTTAGACGAGGATCACATGGGTGTGTGGTATCGTTTTCTCCCGTGAGTCAAACATGGAAGGCAACCTTGAACTTTGCTTGATGAATAGCTTATAAGGAGCGACTTAAGAACAACAGAACAGAGCGGAGCTTATTGCCAGACAATCGGACTTAATGCCACAATAATCTAATCAGTTGGCTCAGGATAGGAGGTCATGGGAAACTCTCACTTCCAAGGTCAAAGAAATTAGTGCTCGCTACTGGTTGTATAAGTGGATCCTTGGGATTAAACCAGTTGTGGTGTTATATCAGATAGGAGCCAATTAGATATTACAACCTTGGTTGTTTCATGTTCAACAAAAAAAATAATAATTGTGGGTGTGTGATCTGCAGCTGATTAAGAAGTGCAGAAGGGTGTTGGGATAATCGTGTGTGTTATCGTGATTATTGGACCATAGAGGTGGTGTTTGTTTGCTAATCGCTAAGGCGTTCAGCCCTGGAAGCAGGCCTGACATGTAGCAAATAGTGTAGTGACTCACTCGGGGAGGGGAACAGTTGTTTGGAGTCCACCTGATAGTCCAAGATACATACGCTGGGGTTAGGGGTCAAGGTTTGAGTGTCAGATGTTGAACCGCTCCGAGCGTACCTCCTTAAGAGGAAAAGTCTGTCTAGAAAATGTTGGTAAAACATATTTGAACGTCTGAACGCTTGCGCAACCACATCCCCTTCACCCGCTCCAATTTTGAGACCCGTTCTCGGCTTAAACGCCACACTGTCCTTGTAAGCGGCCGGTGACACGCCAGCTGGCGGCAGGTTAGGATGCTGCGTTCAAATTCAGGTTACCAACAACTGGCACAAGTGCGGGCTTGCAGCAGACAAACAACGGAAGGGACACACAGACACTTTGGTTTGTCGTACAAGTCTTTGGATTTTATGGCGTTTAAAATGAAATGTGCTGTTTGCTTGTTGTCAACATATAGCAACATCGTCAGGGCCCTTCTTTGGACCTAAGCGGTTAAATAGACACACCTCCCTCTATCGGGTTGTTTAAACTCACTAGTCAATCATCGACCCCAAAAATCTTGATCATGTAAAGTCGGGACATTTTGGGGCCCACGATGATGGTCATCAGCCACATGTCAATCATCACACACAATCACGCATTCCTTTTGTGCTCTTTAAAAAAGTACCAGGGGGACAAATAAAGGGGGTGCAGAGGGCAAAGCATTGGATCGTATTTCCAACACATTTCATCTTGCAACAGAAGAATCTTTGTACCTGCTGCAAGTGTACAACAAAGAGGTGTCAAAAGTGAAACGAGATCGGCCTACATGTGACAAAGCCAAAACTCCCCCTTCAGTCATTCGTTATGGCCGCAGGGGGAGGCCAGAGATGACAACGACTACGAGCGACTACAAAAAAGCTGGCAGACGCGGCTGGACTGTGAAACATGTTCCACCAGGGACAGAAGGCTTTCACTCACCTGGCCTTTGGTGTGGCCTCATGTTACCAGGCTTGTGGTGAGCCTCCACCCAGTCCGCCTGTGCTCCATTGTTCTGGGCTGCGTCTACGCACAATGGAGGACTAGAACAGGGGGGCCCGGCATTGGGAGTGGGAGCCACGTTTTGGGGCTTTTTGTTCCCCGTGTATCTTTTTCGAACTAAATTGAGCGACGGCGCTGATCAAAGGCTGCAGATATCATTGCTCGGCTGGGGATCGTTGCTCGGGAGTTGCGAAGTGGCCATGTAGGAGGAACAAACGACGCTGTAGACAGACGCGCACTATATCAACTTTGAAAAGACGCACCTGGACCGTGTTTTTATAACTGCGTACTCATCCAGTGTCTGCCGCCATCTGTCTTATTCAGACATCTCATAGCTTTAATGACGACTTTTGTTGTGTTTCGCACAATGCCAGCCAAACTGAGAAAAAAGGCCAGCAGGGTGTGTGGGTGTGTGTGTGTGTATGTGTGTGTGTGTGTGTGTGTGTGTGTGAGTGACACAATCCCAGCGGAAGACCTGGCCGAAATCCTAACACACCCCAGATGTGCTTAAGCCCAAAATAAGCAAGAGCTGAATCTAGTAGGGAGTCCTAGTTCCAAAGACGTAACCATAATCCTTCACTTGCACTACTGCCATAATGGGACACGGTGGGATTAAAGCGGATCAAAGAGTACAAACTAGAACCTCATCACCAGATATAGAGCACAAGACATAGAACAATTACGGCGCAGAGACGAAGGAGAACATACTGGAACTGGCTTTTTTTTTTTTTTTCTTAGAGAGGGGAAAGTAAACAAACAGCGGAGGACATAAACAGTAACTTGAACCGAGGCCTCCACGCCAGCTACCTTGCATGCAATGCAGCTGTTTTGCTACAGGGGAGCACACAAACACATGTACTGTAAGGTGAACATTTGGAGACTCAATGCAGCAGGCAGCCGGAGGTGCTTGGAGATGGAGAACAGCCCACCCGCAGGTGGTAAAGTAAAGCTTTCAGGGGCGAGAGGTCACAGACAGCGGCGTGGTCACACACGTGTCAGAACACTATTTACAACTGGAGAGGCCCAGCTACGACCACCTACAACTGTTGCGACTAGAGAGATAATGTCGGTCAGCAAAGAGTGATGCGCATCTCCACCCACTAGGGGGCGATAAAGTTCCCTTTAACGCTGCCACTGCAGGCTCAACATGCTGAGACATTTATCTTTTTTTCCATGATAACACAGGCAATTACAGCGCGTACCTTTTTAAATGGTGTTACATGGAAGCTTTAGCATATTTGCTGACCTAAGTGACATTTTGTCCTCATTCTTTAAGTAAGGTAAGGAAGAGAAAGTATTCTTGAAATCCATCCATCCATCCATCCATCCATTTTCTATACCGCTTCTTCCTCATTAGGGTCGCGGGGGCATGCTGGAGCCTATCCCAGCTGACTTCGGGCGACAGGCGGGGTACACCCTGGACTGGTCAGTATTCTTGAAATGTAGGAAAAATAATATTTTTTTTGACTATTTATTTTATAGTGGAATCAGGACAAGCATCAGATGCTTGAACAATGTTAGGTGTGTGAGTGTGTGTGTGTAAAAATATAAAAATAATTTTACCCCTTTACTTTAAAATCGGATGGATTATGTCGCCCTCTGGTGGACGATAAAGGTCATGCAATGCATGTTATACTAATTCCAAAACCTCAAAGCTGATAATGTCCACGCTTCATGGGGTTCAATATTTTTTTTTCTAGTAATTAAAGCACAGATAATGACAACATAGTGCTGAGTTTTAAATCTGAAGCTAATCGATCATAATAACATGGTCAAAAGACGGAGGCTTAATAATAGCGGCCTTGTGTTACTGATGCTTGAGGACACAGTAATGGAGTGCAGCAGCGTTTATGGGGTCTTTTCAGTAGAAGGCAAACAATACTGCCTTCAGTGGGAAACAGGAAGAGGATGTAGAACAAATGTATCACAGAGGGGAAGCAGCAAGATGCTTCCAAACACGCTGGTGTTGCCAAAGAATGCATGAACGTCACAGTCAGCCTTTCCCGATCATAATTATCTATTCATTTGATGTTTGAGGCAGCAAGTGATTACATTGCTTCTGTGTCTTATTGCACCGCACTGCAGGTGCTCCAACTTTAAATATTCGTCCTCTTTGCACGATGGCGCCAGAGTGTATTTCGACAAGCTCCTAACATAACACCAGCGAGACATAAGCTGAACTCAAAGAACTCAGACTTCCTCTAGCTACGATAATATTTCCGGAGAAAGTGACCCCACAAGTCCGCGGGGCAGTCTTTTGTGTAATCCTGCAAAGAGACATAGTTGCACCATGTTGTTTAGGAAATAGAAGACTGTTATTTCCAAATGCCCGCAAGGCATGCTGGGTAGTCCATGGGCAACAATATGAACTATGAACAATAAAACATTGGATATCAAGAGTTTGTTAACTACTCCTTGTTTATTTCACTGATGATCTCCTCAACATATTTTTGGGAGGAAGAGTACCACAAGCTACCCAGCATGCCTTGCGGCGGGACTATATGGGTGTTTTTTTGGCATGGATATTGGGCGTAGATATTTATTGGTTTGCCCACATGGTGCAATAGGTAGGTTATGTTGTGCGTCGTGTCTTGTTGATGTGTTGATTGCATCTGACTAGTTTGGCGACTCAAGTGTGCGACAAGAGCACTGCAAAGACTGACAAGCTCTCACTCCATTCATGCTGTTGTTCTGTGGAAAAGGTGCTGAAACCAATGCACACAGTGAACTCTCTTCCTGCCTGTTTGGAGGCAGGAGACGAGGAAAACACTCATGCACGAGGGCGTTAGTTATTTGGGGGCCCAAGGCAAATCTAGTCATTGGGGCCCTCCACACCCTTCTACTAAACTACTGCTACATTCTACTAAATGTATGTAATTTAGGCCACTTTTTTCCACAGCCATGTTTATATACCCTCCAAAAAACAAAGCGATTTTAAATATCGTTTATCATCTACTGACACGTGTGAAAATGAGAAAATTTTATTTCCTGAGCTAGATACAGTCTCAATATACTCACACCTTTGTGATAAAACGTGCCACTCTCAGCTTCATGCGCCTACTTTGCTGCGAGTGTGAAAAAGGTTGACGCCTTTGGTTGTTTTGATAAAATCTGTTTGTTTTCCTCTCGCCTTCTCCTCTTCTCTGCTCCACCGGGGGAAACTCCACCCCGACAAGTTTGTTTTGCTCCCGTCTTCCGGAGTCAATAGGCACACGCGCGGTAACATGGAATAGAATAATTGCATGAGAAGGGAGGGGGGGCGGTGTAAACGGTCATGATGGATTACACATTTACGTAAAGTTTTAAGCATTTGAATTAAGACTAAAACAGTAATATGTATTTTAAATCAAATAGAAAAAAATCAATAATCAGTTTTTATGAGACGTTTGGGGACCCCTTGAAATTGCGGGGCCACAGCCAATTGCCCGTGTTTGGCAAATGGTAAGTCCGCCCCTGCTCATGCACATGTCAATATCTTGATGAATATCTTTATTATGTGAGACAGTTTTTTTCTGAAGAGAAATCTTGTCACCTACTGTGTTTATTTGGATATTTTTTATATTATGATGTGTTTCAGTGTCAGGTTATCTGCTGAATGAGTGAATGTGACTGCTAAAATGGATCCAAGCTCAACAGAAGATGATAAGACTTATGCAACAAAGTAACCACGCCTTTCCTGGAGAGGGATAGTACTTATTTACAAATAAAAGGTAAGAACACAGATCTTTTTTAGTTAAAAAATAAATCATAAATGGGACAAAGAAGCATCTGTAAACAGTGTTGTCAATGAAAGTGAATTATTCTCTTCTTTCCTGTTATCCTCTTAATGGGCAACCTGTGTTAACATCAAAAAAACCTCCAAAGGAGTCCGCGCCTCACCAGCCATCAACCTCACAGCACGTCACTGACAGCAGGTTATGCCAATAATGGTGATGGTTTCATTTATTTCGGACATGCATACAAGTTACATTGAAATGCATCACATAGCACGGTTCAATTTCCACATGTCCAAAAAGGAATAGGAGGAAGCAAAGCTAATTTAATCCTACCCCGTCTGTGTTTCACATCAATTGCCAATACATTTGTTCACGTTCTGTATTCCAAATGTACTCTTTGGCAATTTTGAAATACATAAGAAAATGATAAGGCAGTATAACAATGTGGTACAACAGAAGTCAGGGTTTATAATCACCATAGATGAATATAACATATATAATAATAAATAATAATAAATACCATAAATTCCAGTGTATAAGATGCTACTTTTTTTTAAAACTTTGAACCCTGCGACTTATACAGCGGTGCGGCTAATTTATGGCTATGTTCTAATGTTGTGACATCTCCTTTACTTCCGAACTACGCATAATTGTTTAAATACTGTGCCGCTCGCGAGTCGGTGAAGAAATGGTAGCTCTTTCTTTGGCAGGAACCAATCACGAGCTATAAATGAACTTACGACAGGCTTGTCAACCCATTGGAAATTGCAGGAGGTGATTACTGATTAGAACAGCTGGCTCACGGTGTCATTTTACAAAGAGCAGTAAACTCATCACACAGCAACTTAACACTCAAAAGGTAGCTAAGAAATATACAAGTACCAATATGAGTTTAAAATATAAAAAACAGCTATTTTAATTTCTTCCAATTGGCATCCGTTACATATGTCGCAATGAAATCAACAAAGTTGGTGGCGGCCTAAATTTTTGCATAATGTTATGGGGGTTGGCTTCATCGATAATCTCCCATTTCTGTAACTAAATCTGTGGCAAATCCATATGTTAACACCTGCTGGAGGCTTAGCTTTAATATAACCGAGTACTGTGTAGCTGATCCTCTGTGCCATTAGATAATACATTTCTCCTAATTCCATATCCATCCCGTGGCCCTAAATATGTGGGAAAAAAATCAATACAAGACACTAGCGACAGTCACCTGGAAAGGCACAATGTGGAGATTATGTACAATAAATATTATCTATAGCAGAAACAGTAAACAATAATGGTTCAGAAATCATTTTTGCATGTTGGATACTTGTATTGACTGACAAATTGACCCGTACATGGACACGTTTGTTTTTGTTCACACCTCTTAGCAGGGAAGAGATTACGTTGAGAGTAATTGGACGGTGGACAGACGCGTCGTGTGGTGGCCTCGGGCAAAGGAAGCAAACATCTACTGCTTGGCATTCCTGTCTGATAACCGGAAGCCATCTCGGCTCAGTTGGCATCATCCTGCGCCCGCTGGTTGCATCATCTCCTCACAGTCCGTGTTAAAGTAGGTGATGATGCAGAATGACGAGTTTGTCTGCTCCTTCTATGTTGGATACATTTTACTGTTGACTGGTAAACATTCTAGTTAAAATGCTAAGATGGACTCCTCACCATCGAGAGGTCAACCAGTTTGAGCTGCATACATGTCTTGCATTTGTGTCCCATGGGGAAGCCACAAGTGGATATCACCTTCATGGGGTGCGTACTAACCTTTTCAAGCGTCACTGAGCAATTTTGCTCTCTTATTGTCATTATACTAATTATGTCTTGTCTTGAAAACACTATTTGTGTGTAGTTTGTTTAATGAACATAAACAGTAACACTTTACAATAAGGTACACAAAATGACAGTAGTTAATGAGGAACGAACCTACCTAACCTTAACCTTAACCACTACTCATCAATTACTTATTAGTTCTTCATTAGTTCCTCAGTAACTACTTTAAATTTATGTGCCTTAGTTCCTCAGTACCTACTCTACTCGTTAGTTCCTCAGTAACTAGTCTAAAATTATGTGTCATTAGTTTCTCATTAGTTCTTCATTAGTTCATCAGTAACTAGTCTAAATTTGTGCCTTAGTCATTAGTTGCTCAGTAACCACTCTAAAATTATGTGCCTTAGTCATTAGTTTCTCATTAGTTCTTCACTAGTTCTTCAGTAGCTAGTCTAAATGTATGTGCCTTAGTTATTAGTTCCTCATTAATTCTTCATTAGTTCCTCAGTAACTAGTCTAAAATTATGTGCCTTAGTCATTAGTTCCTCATTAGTTCTTCATTATTTCCTCAGTAACTGGTCTAGAATTATGTGCCTTAGTCATTAGTTCCTCATTAGTTCTTCATTAGTTACTCAGTAACTAGTCTAAAATTATGTGCCTTAGTCATTAGTTTCTCATTAGTTCTTCATTAGTTCCTCAGTAACTAGTCTAAATGTATGTGCCTTAGTTATTAGTTCCTCATTAGTTCTTCATTAGTTCATCAGTAACTAGTCTAAAATTATGTGCCTTAGTCAATAGTTCCTCATTAGTTCTTCATTAGTTCCTCAGTAACTGGTCTAAAATGATGTGCCTTAGTCATTAGTTCCTCATTAGTTCCTTATTAGTTCCTCAGTAACTAGTCTAAAATGATGTGCCTTAGTCATTAGTTCCTCTTTCGTTCTTCATTAGTTCCTCAGTAACTGGTCTAAAATTATGTGCCTTAGTCATTAGTTTCTCATTAGTTCTTCATTAGTTCTGCATTAGTTCCTCAGTCACTACTGTATTTTTGTGTGCCTTATTGTAAAGTGTGACCACATAAGCACATAGTGTGTCCAGCCTTATGATGGTGATATTATCACAGGGGTCTCCTAGCTCGCCAGCTGATTTTGAGGAGCTCAACAAAGGGTCAAATAATATTTGCTTCAACTTTCAGTAGTTGTTTTTTATTGTAACTGCTGAATTCAGACTTTATGCCTTTGTATAATGACAAATGAACACAAAATAGCATAAAGACGATGGCCACAGATCTGCTTGGTAAATAAAGTAGTGTGCAATTTAAATGTTGCCAGTCACAAATAAAACACAAATAGTTGACAGCTCTAATAGTGATGAAAGTTGGAGACGACTGCAACCTGGACACTCAATTTATTCTGTTTTAAGCTGAGCAGGAGAGAGTTCTATTTTTAAAAAGATATTTATTTGTATTATCTTATTCTGTTCATTTTGTTATCTTCAATTAAAAAATAAATGATTGAACAATTCATTTCCCGTGTATTCGCATTACTCCAAAACATGCATCAAATTCAAGTCAGGTTTGTGTCAAATAGTACCAAACTCGTTTCATACAAATAAAGGCAAAAAAAAAAAAAGACAATCCGCCCTAACGTATTTTTTAATAATTACTTAATTGCCAGGGGCCCTTGGTGGCGGACTAGTACTCATAGTAATCATAAATAAATTGACACATGGATGATCGGTATCGGAATCGGCAGCATGAAACCCTGATCGGATCGTCCCCATACGCAAGATGTATGTTGTGTAATCATTCCACCCTGTAAGAGGAATGATTCATACAAGTATAACTCAGCAAAAGCCCCAAACTAGTGATGAGAGTACACAGCTGTATGTCCTACATCCTGGGCTTCTCCATTCCATCTGCTCTTGCTTTTCTTGTTCTTTTAGCCTGATAGAAATGCCTTTAAAATGTGCTTGAGTCTCATAAAGCTCCCTTTGTTGCTGCTTCATACAACAACAGATGAGCTTTGTATACACATGATCATCCAATACATTCCCACCGAATCAGCTGGTCATCACAGCTGTGTCGCTTGGGCCAGAATTCAGCTGAACCCCGGCCGGGAAATACAGAACACTGTCAAGGCAAGCAAAAAGCAGCTCATACTCTGTGATATTGATTTTAGCGGACTGGTTTTAAAGTAACGTGTGTGTGCATGTGTGCTGATCTATGTGGAAAAGGCTTTACTCCTAACAGGCTATTTTCTTAATCACCGCATATACATTATTGGGTCTTCTTGGAAGTATGGATTGGCATGCTAGGAAATGCCTATCAATTTTTACGCTTATATATTTTATTTCAATGTTGAATTTGTGTGAACTCCAAATTCCTTCACATATTTCCTTCATTGCCTTGATTAAAGGATCAAAAGTGCGTCAGTAGAGCAGAAAGGTCGTGGCTCAGAGCTAACTGCTTCATGTTGAAATGCACAGTATAATAAATGCATTTATTCACGTCCGGTAACATAAACATACAGTACATAGGTATAACATAGGGATGCTGATGCGCTACCTTCTCCAGCCTGTGGAACCTCTCTCCGGCCACTTTTCTGCAGTCTGCTGTAAGTACAGTATACTGTAAATGGTACTGCAATAACCTGAATATAACCAACTACATTTTTAACATGCCTTCGTCACATTTTCTACCCTGCGGACACCTTTGTGGCAAAATGTACACGCACACAACATACAGCAATGTTTTTTTGTTAAACAACATCTTTTAAATGCGAGTTTGATTAAAACACTTCACTTGTTATATGTGAAAGTTTAGTAACAACATTGATTTAATTACGTGAGTATTTTTTTTATGTTCAGCAATCGCAGTTAATTGGTTCCAGACTCGACCGTGATAAGTGAATTTCAGCAAAGTAGGATTCCTTCTTCATAAATGGAATATTTTTGTCATTATAGCACAGAAAACCTGTTTACGATCTTCTGAATAGTTTTTTTTAAACATTATTAGAGCCGTTTAGGACATGAATAACATCCATATTGTCACCTTTACATTATATTACCCAATTTAGTATATATAATCCGAGAAAATAAGCCATTTAAAACATAAATAAAACTTGTGCTAGTGTGTGTCACAATGAATGTGCTCCCTAGGGGACTTTAGTGAGTGTGTGGAAGGACAGGAAGTGGTGTCAGGAGTACAGAGGTGAGTTTTAGCTTGTCGTGAGTTATGGACGCAACAGTTATTATTATTATTATTGTGTCTGTTAATTAATAATAATAATTTAAACCTGCAATTAGGGATGTCCGATCCTGGCTTTTTTGCCAATATCCAATATGCCAATATTGTCCAACTCTCAATTTCCTATTGCGATATCAACCGATACCGATACGTGTCACATCACATACAATATCTCCTGTCGTGGAATAGCACATATTTGTTGTGAAGCTAATGGATACAGCCTCCGCAATTAGCTCCTAGACGTGGCCGTAAACAACATCTCACGTAAGCAAACTACCACGTCTGCCTGCCTCTATTTCCACGTTTTTCCACATTCCTGCTACCCCATGAAGTAGTGTTGGGCGATACGGACTTTAGTATGTATCACAATATTTTTGGGATGTATCCTGTTATGACCATATAATTAAATTCAGCGGCGTCTTGTATAAAAAGCTACAAACCTTAACCCATGTAATTAAAAATAATTCAATTAAAAGTAAGCTGACCTATGGCACTGTGTAGGGTAGATAGTGTCCACAGCGACTTGTTGGAAAGAAGCAGCAATTCGTCCATCTTGGTGGCCAGGAAGCAAGAACGTTGGCAAGATGGATCGATGGGAGAGCAGATGGAAAACCTCTTTTCCTCAACCTCACGAGCACGCCGGCTCGGCGTCTGCCGCTGCTGCACTGACCAAAATCTCTGCAAACGTCTCAGACTCGGTGAAAACCAGAGGAAAAAGTATGTAAATAGTATGTAAAAGTTGGTCTCTGCTGTATGTGACCAGTGGAGAGGCACATGCACTTTAAAAAAAGTCATTTTCTTATCATTGGTAGAATTTCTAGCGGTATATAAAAATGATCGTCCAACCCTAATATGAATGAATGAACTGTGCGCAGGAATACATGTGTTCCACAATGTCGGCAAATTGTGCTCTCAAGACGATGTTATAATGCGAAAATAATGCAGTCTACGGCTAAATACTATCAAAGGTAATTGTTAAGTCTTACCTGTGAAATGTTATTTTCTGGGATTTGGTCTCCGGCACATGAATGAAGCATCTTCTCTTGCCACATTCAATATGGTGGCGATGCTGACGTACGGCTCAGGGCTCGATGCAGCGTCTACCTATGTATGTCTATGAGGTACCCCGCTCACCATTAGCGGTGCTTTGACAACGCACCATGTCCCTCCACCCCAAACACGGTTAAGCAAAACATCGGCTCAAGTGTATGCTGTTTGTGCTTAAAGGGCCATATCGGCTTTCATCACAGGGAAAATAAACAATACCAATATTACATTTTTATGCCAAAATCATGCTGATAATATCGGACATCCAAAGCCTCTTGTTCCTGCGATCAAGTCTAGCGCTTGTCTCACTGAACAATTACTGACAAAGTGACCATTTGTATTTTAGCACATTTAGTTCATTCATTGAGCAGTTATGTCTGAAAATGATTAATTTAGGCAGTAAAATACATCAAATTTGCTTAAATATGGAACTTTGTTTTTACTAATAGGTTGTATTCAATCACAAAACAGCACGATGGCCAAAAATGGCTCAGTGACTTTCAGAAAATAATTTTTTTTTTTAATGGCACTACTATTACAGTATGAAACCAAGCATTCTCTAATGTCAGCATTTCACTTTTAGGAAGAGTAGTAATACAACAGTCTTTTACAGCTGGCAACAAACTATGGACCGGACGAATTGCAGCATCTAATGGTTGTTTCTGAGTTGTTATAATCCATTATCGCGTCATTGATTCAAGCCTGCTACACAACATGACCTCATGGACAGGAATGCTTAGCTCCATCAACAAAGGTATCATTATTATCATCAAAAATGTTTTGTATTCCTATTCAAACACACACAAACCAGGTACAATGCCTGCCATTAATAAGAGAGACATTTAGGCCAAAAGGTGCTGCTGCTCAGTTGCGCGTGACACATTAGCGGGGGGGGGTGCTTTCATCTGAGTCCTTTTCTCAGGATTCTTCTTCCACAAGGATGAGCATGTGAACAAGTCTGATACGTGGGATGTGGAGGAGCCCGCCCTTCCCCCAAAGATTCCTCTTGGCAATTCTCAAAGCACCCGAACAACTGACTGAGGGACGCATCGTTGTCGTCTTCTGTTTGTGTTTTTCGACAGTGCATTACAGTATCCTGTCATCTTTCGTCCAATTGTCTTGGAGTGCTAAACATGAAACGCGATGCAACAAATAGCATAGATGACTTCGTCCTCTTTAATAGTTGAATGAACAGCGTATCTGCTGGTGGCAGCACTAACCATTTTGCCTCAGTCGCCTCGAGATGCGATTACATAGTCAACATACATCATTTTTGAGGATGTTTACGGCCATGCCCAGACAAAACTTACAAGAGAGCTCATTCACAAGCCAGCAGTGTGTTTCAAAGCTCACATTTCCGAACTGTTTAATTTCTAAATCCACAAAAAGCTATTATGTGCACTTATTTCAAACTACAAAAACTTTGATCAAGCCACTGAAGGAAACACCCTGTGATAGCCACTCATTGCAGAGCCAAACTCCAAACAAAACAACTTCTCCAAAAAGCCCACCCACCCATTACATGATTGTGTTCTGTCTCCCACAAGTACAATTGTTTTTTGTTTTTTTTTAATAGCCTACATTTTATTTATGGACAGACCAACTAATCAAGCTAATGCATCCCACTTTTCTTTCTTTATATTTCACTTATTACTTTACATATAATAAGAGTCCCTCCAGTCTCTTTCCGCCTTTTCCAAGCCAAGAAATGACTTTGTTGTTTTGCACACACATGTAACACTACAACACTGGCTTGATCAATGCATGGTGCCAAATGTGAGCTGTGTGTGATTGGTTGCCAGCAGGGGCATGGTCAATGTGTTCCTTGCTGCTTGTTTCTGTCAGTGTTATTCTCCTATTCTCTCAGAGAGCAGCAGTCCACTGATGCCTCGCTGGATGACCCAATCTCCCACCTGCGCGATTAGAGAGGCGCACACCGACTAGACAAGAGCTTCACTCTCTCGGATAAAAGGTATAGTTGTATTTTTGGTTATTACAACATGACTTTATTAAGTTTTCTGTAGATCAGAAATTGGCTATGCAAGCCACACTATTACTAAACACAACATGTAATGCTAGTTTGTGAAAATGTATGTTGACTGCTTCACAGCCTGACGATTCTTGGTTCATTCTTGGTCGGCTCAGACCTTTCTGTTCCCATAGTACTGTCCCCCTACGTGCTTGCATAACTTTACTCCTCCCACAGTTCAAAAACATGCATGTTCTGTGAAATGGGCACTCCAAACATGTGAAGGTGAGTGTCTGCCTATATGTGCCCTGTGACTGACAAGTGACCAGTCCAGTATTGTCAGCTGGGATAGGCTCCATCTCACCTGGCCATGCCATGGTAAGAAATTGATGGCTGGATATATATTGATATGATATATATACTATTCTAATGGTGGAGTTTCTCCTTGCCAGAATATATATTACATATAATAATAATAATAATAATATACTAGCGATGTGTGACGCCACTGATTTCGTTTCCGATCCGATACGGAGTAAAATTTGGGCTGGTATTGGCATACCGATCCGATACAGATACCTGCGCCTGTGCAAATTCACCTCATGTGTCTGGTCAATTTTAAAAGGTTGTGCAGAAAGGAAGAAATAATACAATACATTTAATTAATGTATCAATTATTCATTTAAATAAATAATTTCATATTTAAATAATGTAATAATTTCCTAATTAATTGTATTTATTTATATTAAACCCTGACATATATTGAGGCAATGGGGTGATTTAAAATATGAATATGTAACAACAAAAAAACACAGAAAAAATCATATAAAATATGTGAAAATTGTATTCTAAACAATAAAAAAGAAAATAAATGAAAATAATAAAAGCATTCAAAATAATGATTAATTATTAAGAACTACTACAAGAATGAAAATTGTATTCACAATTCACGCTTGGCTGTGCTTACAAATGACGGAAGAATCAAAAGTATCTATATTTTGATTTGAGAATCGATCTTAGAGCATGAAGAGCTGGTATCACAAGTGTCAATATTTCAGTATCGATGTGCAGTTCACTATAATATGCAGTGCCTAGCAAATAAAAAGGAGGAAACACACATACACACATCATATTTCAAAAACCTCATTGATATTTATTTGGCAAATAACAAACCCTTTTCCCGCATACAATAACCAAAACTTACTGACATTTTATAATATTTTGTACAGCCTCATTTGGCCAAATATTTCTCTTCAGGGATACGAGTAATTAGCTATCGTTTGACAGGTTAAGAAACACCTGCAAAATAGTACATTTTAGAATTTCCGGATGGAAATAATGATTTGATTTTAGCATGAAAAATATTCGGTTAAAGAGTCATTACCAGTTGTGACCATAAACCTTACATTGTGGGGTGGTCTAATAAATACGTTAAGCACTGCATTGTTTATTAAAATTATCAAATAAAAAACTTATTTGAATTTCTAACTATTTTAACGGGTGCCTGATGAAACGAGTTCTTTGTTTACATACAGTAAATTACCTTTGCACTCCACTGACATTGTATGACTTAAAAGGCAGCAAAGGATGCTTGTGTTGTCCTTTAACGTGATGACAGTCCACTCGGACATGGGCTTGCTTGACAAGGCCGGCGTATACAAGACCGAGCCTTGATGCCTAATAAGCGTAAGTACAAGGTGACCCAGGGTTCGTCTGACGCACAAACCTTCAGTGAGCACGCCAGGTGGGCTCTGTCTTTATTGACTGAGATGCTGTGCATGCACGTGCACGTCAAACAAATATGGTGAAGTTGAAACGGGGTCCAAATTGATAAAAAGGTAGTTTGACGTTCTCTAAGGGAATACAAAGGGAAGCGTGTTGAAAGTGCTGCTAATATTGTGAGACCCAAAATGCGTGTGCTACGACCCATCATATGAACAAAACATGGAAATCCTTTTATAATCAGTGCCGGGGCTGTGAATTGTGCGAACGGAACAGCCACGGCATTTTTCATCATCAGAAAGTCCAGACTTAATCGCCTTTTTAGTAAATGTGTCTGAGGCAACGCAGCGTTGGATAATAGCGACAGATTAAAAGACTCACACTCCACTCACATCCGGCTGATCATAAACTGCCATTAATTTTTTTTTTTTACTCCACACTGCAGTAGTTAATCTGGACTGTGGTCATTTGTGTTGCTCCTGTCCTCTGTTCCTCTCGCAAATAAATCAATTTAACAAAGTTCCTCCTGTAGAAACTGACAAACAACTTGTAAAAGATTTGTCTATGAAAAGTACATGGGCTAGTATACATAGTACATAGTACATAGTGCTGGTATAAGTACCAGCACTAGTACCAGCACTAGTATACTTTGTTTGTTGCCTCAATACCCTTATTTTGTAATAAGTAATCAGAATGTAGCCCACAACGCTCTTTTTTTGAATGCCGGAAGTGTGTTGTGTGGGTTGAGAAGGTGTCTTGAGTGCTGCTAAACAAGACTAGCTGTGCACATGAATACACCTACCTCCTACAGCCGTAGCTACCGTCCTTTATTTATCCTAAAACCCTCGGTTACATTGGCATTAGACCAACGTCATGTAATGTTTGACTGCCCTGATTCTGACAGCTTAGAGGAAGTCCAGCGTAGCGCATTGCAGACAGGGCACTCCTACACCATGAATCCGGAAGTGTTTAATCATGCTGGACGTGCTTTGCATCATATTACTGTGTTGCAAATGCTGCAGAGCGGACCGCCCTTTTTTGTTTTTTTTTATGAAGCCAAACTTTTTAGCCGCTTCTTCTTCGTTGGTGTTTGAGGCTATTTCTTCTGGTCGGTGAAATGAGCATCGAAACTAAGAATCAAAA
The DNA here is from genome assembly GCF_027744805.1 of Dunckerocampus dactyliophorus. Taxonomy (NCBI): domain Eukaryota; kingdom Metazoa; phylum Chordata; class Actinopteri; order Syngnathiformes; family Syngnathidae; genus Dunckerocampus; species Dunckerocampus dactyliophorus. The sequence continues at coordinate 14,260,592 of NC_072835.1, forward strand.
TTAAAAAATGTGAACGATCCCGGGAGAATAGCAATGTTAATCCCGGTTCCCATCGATGCTCGACACTCGATGCCCAACCCTACACCCATTTGCTCCTGATAGATACAGTACTATGACAATGGGATGCTTTTACGTCACCTTTACTTATTAATTGTTGTAGCCAGTGGCGGTTCCACCTATGGGACATGTGGGCAATTGCCCAGGGTGGTTTTCTCTTGGGGACGCCCGCAAGGAGGAAAGAAAAAAAATCTCATTTATTGTGTTCAGTGCTCATTTCCTCATCAAGTCAGGATGTGTGGCAGATGGGCACCCTCTACAGGCGGCAGACTCGCACCCAACGCTGCTCAGACGTCATCAAACCTTCAGTAGGGACTTAACCAACTTAATCCACCTCCTAATACCACCACTATCATGTTGCTATTATACAAACCATCAATAATATACAAAAATGCAATATAACATGGCTTGGCATTACAGAGAGAGGCATTGGTGATAAATACTGTAACGTCTACCCAGACCTTAAGAGGATGACGAGGAGGTGGTCAACGGTCGATCAACAGTCTCTTTATTGAAGCAAAACCGGTTACTGTCAGCTGAAATGTGATTGGTTAAAGAAATAGCCTCATTGCTAATAGTGTTTAAAGGACATCGACCAGCACTACTATTTCTGAAGGCCCTGGCCAGATTAGAATGACATGGCAACATATAAAAGCTTAAATCTGATTGGACATAAATCTCTAATATGCACATACAGCACATGTCCTGGAAGCAATGCAACCAAAGGACATACTATAAAATTAAGGTAATAGACTGCTGGGAATGAATTCATAGAATTTCATGGACCAAATACGAGAATTTAAGTGGCAAATGTAGGTCAGATAGTGTTTAGGCCAACAGAGAAGCCTTTGCTGGCCCTGACGGCACACAACTGCTGATTGTTAATCAGCCCCAGCTACGCTCGAAACACTCTCAATGAAAGTAAAAGCGTAGCATGCGGTGCTGAAGCCGAAATACAAAATAAACAGGAAATGAAGGTGAAAACGTAGGAAAAAACCCAAACCAAAGTCCAAACTGAAATCAACAGTTTCACAAGTGTAACAAGAAGTTAACCACTGTTGATAGTCACATGCAAAAACGACGACAAATACATCATTTGAAGGCACCATTAACATTATTGTCACACGTGTAAAAAGAAGACAACTACTATTATTAGTACAATAGTCATCTGGACATAACCACACAAAAAAACTCCCAAAAGCCCCCCAAAAAAGCTCACCGCACACAGATGATGATGCTGAGGCACAGCAGATGTTTGGTGTGACTGCAGAGGTACAATAACAAGAAGAATAAAAATGATTGTTCCATCCATTTTCTGTATCACTTGTCCTGTTACGTGTCATTCATTCATCTTCTATTCTCAGGCACAGTTTTAACAATTTAACAGATGTTTTTGGGCCATTTCCGACCCGTCTTGTGACATGCTATATGTGTGTGTTTGCTACAGAAATGGACAGGCAAAATGGATTCTATCGGCAGGTGGATGTCCAAGACCACGTTCACTACATCATGGCCTTTTTTGTCCTGGTGATCGGAACAGTGGGAGTTACCGGCAATGCCTTGGTCATGTATGCATTCTTCTGGTAAGTAAGAATCTTTTCCTCACTTTGCTTGTCTTTATTAAAAGTTAAAATACAACAAAATAGAGGACTTTTTTGTTTTGATGTTGGCAGACAAGGACAAAAATTATAAGCCAATAAATCCTTTAATATGTCCCAGTCCCTGAACCCAAAACCTAACCTAACCCCCACCTTGCAAGGGAATAAAGCATGACTGTAGCCGGCACTGGCACGTCATACCAATATAAAACAACAATGGTCCTTCAGTAGAGATTCTCAGACTGAAAAAACCCATTGCCCAAAAGTTGGCTTTTCGTGTGATATTGTGTGGTAAAGGCTAATATTACAATATCTATCAATATTTTGAATGCCAGATGGATAAAAGGCAGTGTTCTCTGGGAGGAGCACAGACCAATGTCACAAACCAGAGTATGATGGTCTTCAGCATGCGCCTGCAGGCACTCAATACCAGGAAGCATCCGAGTGATTTGCTAACAGTGCTGAACAAATCAATGCATGTATTGTCAAATAATTTTACTATTTTATAAAAATTCCATCACAATCTTTTTAAGTATTTACAGCTAACATCTAGGGTACATTATGTACAGTATATACTGTAACAAATGTGTTACTATGTGGTAGGTTGAAAACAGCACATATACTGTACACTCACTGGACACTACTTTAGGTACAACAGCACAATCTAACAAAAGATGCTTGTAATATATGGGCCTTCAGATGTAGCTAAAAAGTACATATCTACATAACTGCATTTGAAAACTTACAGCTTTACTCTATTTGGATTGTAACCAGTCCAAAACATAATAATAATAGAGAACAGCGTCTCTTTAACGTGGCTTTTCTTGCATAAAGGGTGAGGTTAGCGAATGAATGTGCATGTTATCCATATATCATTATATACAAAATGCTTCCACAGTAATTTATTGCACTGCACTGCATGTTGCTTATGTTCTGCGTGAATAAATAAACACAGTAAACCAGGTGGCAAAGTAAAATCAGTTCGGCTTTAACCAGCTGCACTTCAGTTGTTACAGTAATAGATCACCGTGAACCAACTAAAGAGCGAGTGGTCTGCAGTCCGTGGATGTGCATTCCGTACTGGATGTGAAACTGAGACTGACGTGTTTTGTGCATTAAAGCAGCAGCGTCCAGTGAGGCTTGCTTCCCCAAACGCCGCATCACACGTACAGAGTACACAATAAGCACTCACCTGACAGCTCAACATAGAAATACTGTACACTAAATGTCTGGCAAAGAGGAAAAATGGCATTGATGTAACTCTATACACTATATCAAGTTGTGCTTATTATATACAATGTGTGCGTGCAAGGAGCTTGATGACATTCTCCCACATTAAATGGAAGCTAATGCTGCAAGTCAGTAAATGAACATATTGACAATACTGCTTTCATTTGGAAATCCTAAGGGATCCTGGCCATGGTGTTCCCCTGTAAATCAATTGGAATTCAAAGGTCATTTATAATTAGGTTTTTAACCATAGTGATTTTCACACAAAAACAGTTGAGCTGTAAAGGCCAAAATGCTTTACAATGCAACAAAAAGCCACTAAAGAAAGAGAGATGGAAAAAACATTACAGCAACACTAACACAACAGTCTGTTTGAAAAGTCATATATAAGAACTTACTTTTTAAAGCTTTAATAATGGTATGGATTGCATGAGAACGTGGAAACGAAAACATAGCTCTCTTTCATTTGCTAACAAATATAGTTGTTACAACAGCAACAGCAGCAACAGAACCAATATTGTAATAGCGGTAAGGCGCAAACTGCTCGGCCAGCATAAATACCACTGATTAGTTCATTGTTCATTGAGTCCAGCTCAGGGAGGGGACGGGGCAGTACAGAAGAAAGCTAGAACAAAAGCTGTGGAACAGCATGAAGGAGGTCGGGAGGGGATGAAAGCCATGATCTGCTGCAGCTCAGAGAGTTGCGTCTCCGTCCAGGGGGAGGATGAGAGAAGGGCAAACCAATTAAAACATTTTCTATCAGGTTCGATCTTCCCAACCCACCAAAAGCACCCACTCATTCACCTGATGCCTCCCTCGCTCCCCCTACATGTCGTTACCAGCACTGACATCCCCTCACTCCTCCCACAATCACTAAAGTGATATGTGGAGAAGTGAGAAGGCTGCGCCTCAGCAAACAAGCAGGCCCAGATGGCGTATGCCCCCGATTGCTGAATGTCTGTGCGTGGAGCTGGGATACCCTCTACAGCGCATCATCAGTTTGAGAAAGTGAGGGTCATCCCGCATCATACTGCACCCAAATAAACCACATCCTGGGGAACTGAATGACTTCAGGCTAGTTGCCCTGACATCATACTCGATGAAGACCTTGGAGCGGCTGCTGCTTCGTCATCTAAGGCCACAGAGTAACCACACTCTTAAACCTCTGCAGGAGATGGTTGGAGTGGAGGATGCCATCATCTTCATATTTCACCGATCCTGCTCTCATTTGGTCAGAGGCAGTGGTGCTGTAAGGGTTACATTGTTGTTTTTTTATATTACATTCCAGCCTCTGCTCCTCAGAGACAAACTTGTAGAGACAACGAGGAGAACAAACTATTTGACAGGCAGACCTCTATACATGCGACTGGGGAACTACAGGTCCGATACAGTGGTCAGCCGCACAAGAGCACCGTATGGAGCCGGTACACACCTACACATGCCTGGGAGTGCAACTGGACGATAAACTGAACTGGACTGCCAACACAGATGCTCTGTGCAGTAAAGGACAGAGTCGCCTGTAGTACCTCAGAAGAGTGCCATCCCTCAACATCTGCAAAAAGATGCTGCAGATGTTCTACCCGTCTAGTAGCGAGTTCCCTTCCTGTATGCAGTTGTGGACGCTGCCTGCCTGGACAAACTGATGAAGAAGGCTGGCTTGGTCATTGGCATGGAGCTCCAAAACGTGACATCTGCGGATCCTGTCCTGTCCATCAATGACAATCCACAATATCAGCTACAAAGCCCCATCTTCATGCAGAGGATCAGCTACAGTGACAGATTGCTGTAAAAGTCCTACTCCATTGACAGGCCAGTTCCTCCACGCCACGCAGCTCTTGGAGGGGGGGAACGTTAACATCCAGACTCTACATTCCTCATAGCACAACAGAATAGCACAACCAACATTTTAAAGCACATGCTGGATGCTGACCTCTCATGATACTTCAAATGCAGCTACTGCCATCTTGTGCCGTTAATAATAAAAAAAAAAAAACTACATCAGGAGGTTGCCTCCATCCACAGCTGTCGATATCGATGTTATTTTGACCTGTCGTTAATTACTGTATAGACCTCAGTGGTTATTTGAATAGATGCGTTACGTATGTTTTCTTTGTGGTTGTGCTGCATGTTAGTAACAAGAAGCTGCGCACTCCTCCCAACTTCTTCATCATGAACCTGGCAATCAGTGACTTCCTCATGGCCACCACACAATCACCCATCTTCTTTGTCAACTCCCTTTACAAGGGCTGGATTTTTGGCGAAACAGGTACAGTATATACGCAACATTACCTGTCTATTTACAATATATAGTTTATCATTACAATGCATTTTTTCCCCAGGCTGTAAGATCTACGCCTTCTGTGGAGCCTTATTTGGCATCACGTCCATGATCAACCTCCTGGCTATTTCAGTGGATCGCTACATTGTCATCACCAAGCCCCTGCAGGCCTTACAGTGGACCTCCAAGCGACGCACGTGCGTCATCATCTGCCTGGTCTGGTTGTATTCTCTCGCCTGGAGTCTTGCACCTCTTCTGGGGTGGAGTAAGGAGCTGATTTTCTCACATAATCTAACAACAGAATACTTCTACATTTTCTTATATTACCATATTTGTCGTCTGAGGTTCTTACATACCAGAGGGTCTGATGACCTCGTGCACCTGGGATTACGTGACATCGACGCCTGCCAATAAAAGCTACACACTGATGCTATGCTGCTTTGTCTTCTTCATACCGCTGGGCATCATATCCTACTGTTATCTGTGCATGTTCCTGGCTACCCTCCATGCAAGCAGGTAAATTCACTGAATGAATAATCATTGTTGGCAGAGCCACTGATTCTTGCAATAATGCTGTTACAATCCACTTGCAATGGGGCCAAGTGGGGCAGAGACCCAACAATTCCAACAGAATGAAAAAAAAAAAGGTTAGCAATCAGAACTTCACTAAATCTGTGCTTCATTCGTTCTCTGTGTCCTGGCAGGGAAGTGGAGAAGTTGGGCTCTCAGGTGAGGAAGACGACCCTGATTCAGCAGCAGACCATCAGGACTGAGTGGAAGTTGGCCAAGATTGCCTTTGTGGTGATCATAGTGTTTGTGCTCTCCTGGTCACCGTATGCTTGTGTCACCCTCATTGCCTGGGCTGGGTAAATATGATGCCGCCTCTTTATGTTCTGCTAACGTTTTACTTTCAACCAAACAAATGTAATCCTGGAATAAAAACTATTCTAGTTGATTTCAGGTCTGCAATAATGCATGGACCATGCTTGTCAGTATCTAAAGCAGTGGTTCTCAACCTTTTTTCACTGAAGTACACCCTGTGCAATATTTTTTAAGCCAAGTACGCCCGAACCAGAGAAAAGCCCTGTATGTATCAGTATGTGCCTTGTGCACATTAAAGAATGATCAATTTAAAGTTTGGATTATTCTAAAGATTATTATAAAGATGTGTTCTTCAATTCAAATGCAAATTCATTTACAAACTTTATTTAATGTTGTCTTTTCTGGATTGTTTTTTTACATTCTCTCTGTTGCAAAGAAGCGGGATCTGTGGGGGCGTCGGATTCTTATTTTTTCAACTGTGTATATACTGTTTGTGTGGCGCATGATGTGTATGCATAATGCGCTCTTCACATTTTTGACTGCCCCCCCATGTGCATGTCTACAACCGGCCCAGTGAGAACAGGTGGTATAAAAAATGGAAGAATGGATGGATGGGCTCATTTCCTGTCAGGGTTTGCCAGCGACTCAATCACATGAGTGCCTCTGGCTTAGTTTTTACACCTGATGTAACCCTGGCCAAGAATTGAAACCATGCCCTCTGCCATGAAAGGCAGCAAGAAATGTGTACCATTACACCACCAGGGATGAATACGTTTTCTCTACTGTATATACATGATGTACTTTTTATATTTTTACATCTCAAGTACCCTGAGTGCCTTCACGTACCTCCATGGATACTACAGTATCACCTCCGTTCGTGAACCAGTGATCTACAGCATGGCAACAACATGAACAAATTATCATGTACAGTTTCTGATTCATAGATCTATCTTTCAGGTACGCCAGGGTCCTGAACCCCTACTCCAAAGCTGTCCCCGCAGTCATAGCCAAAGCCTCGGCCATCTACAACCCTTTCATCTACGCAATCACTCACTCTAAATACAGGTGAAAGCACTATATTCAGCTCATGATACTTAGTAGTAATGTGAGCTCGAAACAGATACAGGACCTTTTGTTTGAGTAATAACTGTGCTTCAACAGGGATACTCTGGCTGAAAAAGTCCCCTGTCTGCACTTCCTCGCCCAGGCTAGCCGCCCGAGGGACTGCATGTCTGTGTCACACAGCCAGTCCTCCTTCAGGCACTCAGTGATGAGCAGACAATCATCTGTGTCCAAAAACAAGTTTCTCCAGGTTTCCTCCTCCTTATCCACAATGGACACTGTGAGTATAGCTTTGACCAGACTGATCTCACAAGAATTTAGATGGATTATTGCAAATGTGCCAATCAATGCCTCTAGTCAGTTAACTTCAGAGTCTCCTATAGTCACCAGATGAATGGTCTATGAAGGCAGGGTCTCTATAGCGCTAGGTCAAAAAACATTGGCATTAACAAGTGTGGCTGTAGGCAACCTGCTGAAGTGTTTTTTGTTCAGCTCCACAAGATGGCAGTAGCTGTACTAAGTAATCGATAGATACTTTATTTCTCCCCAAGAGGAATTCACGTTTCCAGCAGCTCTGCAAAGGCGTCCTAATAAAAGTAATTACTTAAAAATAAAACAAACAAAGCAAAATAGGACAGTTAAGGAAAATAAGAAAATAGAATAAGAACAAATAAATAAATACGTAACAGATCACTTCCATTTCAATAATACATAATAAATAATAATAACACATAATAACAATACATAATAAGTTAACCCAGTTAGTCCAGTCGTGTGTGTGTTTTTACCGCTCCCCCTCTACTATAATACTGTAACTGGTAGCAAACAACATGTTTCTGGGCTACTTTCTTTTTTTTGAGTATTATGGAAATAATTTGTCTTAACCCAGGGGTGTCCAAACTAAAGCTATTTGAACAAGACAAGACAAATCTTAGCTTTGTGATATAGGTGACAAAGCAAATTAGAGTAATTTCCAATAATACAACATTACTCAACAATAATTCATTAATTTTAATTTTAGTTAATATGTCAAGGGCCAATTAAAAAAAACAAACAAGCCACACGTTGGACACCACTGCCTCAGCCCCTTAGAAATTGTGGCAAAAATATAGTATTTTTGCGGTGAAATATACAGTATATAAAGATATCAAAAAATTAAGGCTGTCAAATGATGAAAATTTGTATTCAACTGAATCAGTTTATTGTATTGTAAATATTGTATTTTCAGCATTTCCACAGTGTTTGTATGAAATATATCAATTTGAGCACAATGTTGTGTTTGAACTTTCCACAAGATCAGGTTGCCTGACTCCACACATAACAGATTTGATTTTAGCTATATGAAAAGCTATTTGCGAAAAGATATTTTGTATGCTTACATTGTCAACCATCACCTTTGTTGCTCTATTTCATTTATTGTGTTATTTATTTTAGCTTTACATTTAAGTGTGGGACTAACTTTTATCTGAATTACCATTATTTTTATTTAGCCTTTTCTGGAAGTGACCTTCTCCTAGCTTGTGATTGGCTAAAAACAACCTTCTGATTTAAAGTAACAGTGCCCCCTATTGCTTTGGCATACTGTACAACTGACAGCTTTCAAAGTTAAAGCTTGCAAACTATTACGTGAATATTGAAAGCACTTATGCACATCCCCTGCAGCAGGTGTGGAGTGATGTGGAGCTAGATCCAATGGACCACAGCCATTGTCTGGAGTCTAGCTATTCCCTCGGAGCCCTGAAGGAAAAGGAACGGAGCCAAGATAAAAGACCACAGTGTCAAGACAGGTAAAACAGATGCTCAGATTCTGCAGCTGTGTCAGTCCTGGATGATAATCATGCAGTAAAATGATAATGATTGCAAATGTAGATTTTCACTGAAATTCGAGCCACCCGTCCTAGAGCTCTAAGCACACAATCAAAATTTGTGACCTGAGTGAGTCAACATGGTCATGCTCCAGGGTTGGGGGAAGAAAGGAGAGGAGAAGCCTGAAGGGTGGAATGTAGACATGTACCTGGAAGATCAAGAGGAGGCTGGCTAAACATGAAGCAAAGAAGGCTACAGAAAGAAAATGAGACGGTGATGTCGGGGTCCTTGTCCAGCCAGACTCTCTTCGGACAGAACTGAATTTGTTTGTCGTCCTCCTGGACTCAATGACAGACTAGACTGTGGAGTTTGTGTGGAAAAACGAGGAGCCTAGAGAAGATGGCGTCCTCAGCAAGTTCAACGTTGAATACCATGTTTTCTCACAGAGTGGCCTCCACTCCTGTAGAATGTGCTCCTCATTAAGCACCTTGAGAGTCATACTACTGAATAAATAAACGCTGCACCCCAAATCAATGCCTTTTTTCCCTGATCAAAAAATCGGGTGCTGTCACTAATACCGTTGACTACGACTGATACAACACTTGCAGTGCATCTGGACAGCTGAAGTTTACGGTGGAGTTGTGGTTTACAGTGAAAGCCAACAGTGACTATATACAGTATATACATCAGAGGTATCCAAAGTGCGGCTCAAGGGCCATTTGAGGCCCACAGTTTTTTTGTTTTTTTTTACAGTTGGTCCGCAGCATATTGTGCAGATAAAATTAGACACAATGAAAGACCGGCAAGTGCCCAAATACCCCCAAAATGGCACCTGCAAACCAAAATGGCATCTTACACTATAGGCTCTTTGAACATGTGTGCCGGCCATTTCTCACTCTCCAGGCAGGGGCGCTACTCAGCAGAGTTATGGGGGGCGTTCACGTGGGAGATGGGAGCTCTAAAAAATGTACATTTTTGCCAGGATACACATGCTCGCAAGATTTGGCAGTTATGATTTAGTTGCTGAAATAATAATTGGATTGATTTTAGCGTGTGTGAAGAATATCAAAGTGGTCCCCACACCCTTTAATTTTTCAATATGCGGTCCTCAGTGGCAAAAGCTTGAACAGCCCTGATATATATTATTGAATGTTATTATTAAAAACAAAGATGACTGGTACTCTGAAGGCGAGTAACTACACTACACGCCCTCGGCCACTATTTGAGGAAATACGGTGTTTACAGCACACAATTGGCTACACTTGCACACTCATAATCCGGAGTGATATTTCTGATATTACAAGTATTTTATCCTTTAAAAAGACAGATACCTTTTACTATGTGCAGCATAACCACAATAATAAACATATTTCTAAATAAGTGCTGTATATCTCTGAGTGTGTTATTCAAAACAGCTTTGTCTTTTTTGTCCCAGACTACTGTGAAAATTAATGAAAAGCAGCATGTGGCAATTACAACTCTTCTATAGCTTCTTTTAACTTACATTCTGAAAATAATACTTGTTTTTTTTTTGTAATTATGGGCCTGCAGCAGCCCATACAACTATTCCAAATGTATTCTTGATTATCTGCTACTGTTAAAGCTGGATGAAACCCTACATATGTCAAATCATTGCAGAGGTCTTGACCATGGGTAGTGTGCTATTTATAGTGTGCCTATATAGTGTGTTTTCGTGTACCTGTGGCAAAGTAATTGATGAAAAAAAGCTTATTCTGAGGCAACAGCCACATTTAAAAGCTGCATTGAACACATTGGTTAAAGCCGGGTGGTTTTCCTCAATGGGTTTTGTTCTTGCCTCCCATTCTTAAGGTTCAGGTTCAATCCCCTGGGTGGTTATGGGTCACACTTACAATCGATCCACTTGCACCATGGATATGATATATGAAAAAACATGTATATCGTGCAACATTTTGTGTAACCGTGTAACCGTAACATCCCTTCAAAATAAAAGCATCTTTAAACTTCAAAATAAAACCAAGAATTTAGCAAACCTAACTTACAACTCTACTCTTCTAATTACAAACATACCTATGTCAGTGCAACAATTAAATAGTCTTTAAACTTTTCTTCACTCATTTCACTCTGAAATAAACATCATACAGTACAATCTATACAGTACAATGTTCTTCAGGTAATGAATGTATTTCTATTGATGAACTTTATAATGCACACACTAAAATAAAATTAGCAGGCTGCTACGGTAATGCTGACTTTGTCCATAAAATAACTTCCATCCTTCCATCCTCTATGCCACTCATCCTCACTAGGGTCGCAGGTTTGCTGGAGCCTATCCCAGCTGACTACGGGCGAGAGGCGGGGAGTACACCCTGGATAGACCCTTTGATAGAGTAATTAGTGAGGAATACAATCACCACTGTGTCCTGCAGAGAACAATCGCAAACCATAAAAAGAGGTGGGTGGAACGATCCCATTGTCGTCATGACCGATACAGTGGACAAATCGATCCCAGTGTCGAAGCTGTGATAACATATCGACCTGCAAGAATAAAGTGCCGTACCGGGGATAATTGCAAGGGCAGGCCCATTCAAAATTTCCAATGAAATTTTTTTCTAGTTATATTTGATTATGCTCTATTTACATACTTAACCATGCATCTTTACAAGTTAAGTGTTTTGGAAAGTGAATATCAGTACGTTATTATTGTTGTGAGCGAACTGCAACTTCATGGAGGCATGCAGACTCGTGAGAAGGAGATTTTTTTTTTCTCTGATCTTGTACCACAAGACACACAGTTCATTATCCTATAGCAACACGTTTTTGTCATATATAAACCCTCAAATCACTGAGTTTGGGCTGTGTTGTCCCTCCACTGTCTGCTTATGGAGTTATGTAAAGATGATCTCATGGTACTGTATGTGCTGCGACCTTATGTAAAGAACTAGTACACTTCAGTGGTTCAATAGGTTTGCACTGGGGGAATTTGCTGCTGGGCTTCCCGTCTGTTCATTACCATATATTGACATGGCTCGCATGCAGCTGAAGAGCAGCTGACCCGCAGCAAAAAGCATACATCTCATATCATCAAGTGCTTTACTGGCTTTTGTAATTACTTTGAAGCAAGGACCGAAAGCGTTCACTATCTTGACATAACTTTCATCCAAGAAAAAGGTAACAGCCCCCCATTATGTAAAATAATAATCTTCATAATTAATAATCATCATTTATGTGAAAGAAGGAATAGTCGTCATTGAAATGAAGGAATAATCATTTTACACCATATACACATTTAAGTCTAACATTAAGCTTCAAACGATACATATGCAGTACAGTATGCACACGTGTACTTCCTCAGATAACCAGTAGAGGGCACACTCGTTTATGCAGCAACAATTTGAAAATATTTGATCATATTTTCAATACAGTGAAACATTAATAACCAGTAATTTTACTATATATTAATAGGTACAACAGATATATTATACAAACTAATAAAAAGCAGCATTTAAAAAAGAGCTGTAGGTTCATCCCTGATGGAAAGGGCTACTATGGAACCTGCATTAGATCCCCACATATTTGCAGTCATTATTGAGCAAGTGTGTTTTCTATGCAGTGAATCAGCTTGCTAACAGATCACAAACCAACAAAATATTATCAGATCCACATGCCTACCTCACTCACGGTGCAACCAAAGATAAAACAAGTATTTGAAACGCAATGTAACTGTACCACATGGAATCACAACAGACGCTTACACACTAACATACATGCAAAAAAATAATTTTTATACTAATTTACAGCAAGGCATGCTGGGAAACCCACATGCACACTTCCCCGACAGGAATTTACCCAGTTAGCTTGTTACGTCACAGGTGGATGTAACGCTCGCGATAAGATGTATCACTGTGTTATTTGCTACCTTCATTCACCATCACGGTTTAGCTTGGAAGTAGCTTGGAACATGTGGCTTGTACGTGCATGTAAATTGGCTTGTGACGTATGAGATGAGTTAAACAAGGAGGATTTGAATTCGATTTTAGAATATCTTTGGTTCATACATTTGTATTTGTACAATTGTTTCATATGTAGAAGTCACTAATATAATATAATATAATAATAATAATGAGTACCACTAGGTGGAGCCCGCGTACCACCAGTGGTACCCATTCACCAGGAACGTCCAAATTGTGTCCACTAAGGGTCACAAACAATCAAACCATGATTTGAACAATCAAACCCTTGTAAACCCTTGTAAGGGTTTGATTGTTCAAATAACACCCTTGTTTGATATTGATACTTTGATATTTTTATGTATTCTTTTTTTTTGCTAAAAGGCTATATTGCGTTACATACATTTAAAGACAACATGTTGTGTTTTTATTAGTCGCTAGTATCAACATTTCGGCCTTTTGTCTTTACATTGTACATTTTTTGCTCCATTTTTCCATTTTTTTTGAAGATTCATTTCAGCTACAGCTGCAACAATTAATCGACGGTTAATCGAATACCCAATTAATCGACAACTATTTTGGTAATCGATTAACTGTTGTTTTATTTATATATGTAAATATCCTCTGATTTCAGCCTCTCAAATGTGATTTTTTTTTTAATTCCTTAGTCATCCATGAAAGCGGACCTATTATCTTTTGTGTTTTAGCCAAAACAAGCTATTCATACTTATCAGCTTTGACTTTGGCAAACAGTGTTTGGCATTTTTGCATCTTTTCTGATATGTTGCAGACCCCACCACTTACTGCAGGTGTTTGCTTCATATTAAAATCTATGGCCTAACCGATTACTCCATCAATTGAAACAACAAGCTTCAGATGAATCGACTAAGAACATGATCATGATTGTATTTTTCTGTACATTTATTTTCACTGAAGCTATTTGACAAACATTTAGATTTTTATTATTTAACATTATTTTAACAGAGTATTCAAGCGACAACCTGGTGTTTGTGCACTTATTTTCTCTGTCAGTTAAAATCTTCTGTTTTTGAATCAAGAGGCTGAATCATCGATTAATTGAAAAAATAATCAACCGATTAATCGGTTCTGAAAATAATCGTTAGTTGCAGCCCTAATTTCAGCAGACAATTACGAAAAAATAACCCATTACACTTGTAAGCTTAGCTAAGCGCTGTTGACTAGTACAACATTAATAACCATTCGTGTTAAAAAAAAACACTTAATGGCATGTGTCATAAATAAATGTATATACAGGAGAAGCTAGTAGTTATTTGTACATTTAACCACTTTTCAATTTGTGGCTTTGTTGGCTGATCCTCAGGCATTAGTTTACACTTTAAAGCCAGCGGAAGTCCCCAAACTACAATGGCGGCGCTCTTACACGCTTGGAAGATTTACCTGCTTATTCACCCCGTAAAACAAGCCGAAGCTTGTCACTATTGCTTGGGGCCACTCATCTCTCTCTTTCTCTCTCCTTCTCTCTCTTTCTCTCTCTCTCTCTCTCTCTAGCTCTCTCTCTCTCTCTGTCACTCACTCACTCACTCACTCACTGCTGTGCGCCCTCCTACGGGCAGGCTTACTTGCGGAAGTCCCAGTTCCGCTCAGGCTCTCCAGAGCTGAGAAGCGACTGACTACGCGTCTCTCCCACTCTCGAGCACCGTCAGAGAGCCGCTTCGCAGGGCAAGGTAAGCCGGGACAGAGAACCCTACTTGGGGAGAGGCGTACGCTGGTGACTCATGCGGAGGCTTCAGCACAAAGATCTTGAATGACTTTTAACGACATGCTGTCTTCAACTGCGTGTATGCAATATTAATAACATGCTTGAGTTATGTCAGTTTAAGAGAAAGCACAATGAGAAGTTACAAGTTTTAGTCTGTACTTTAAGAGCCTTGCTTGTTTACTCTTCTTTGGTACTATTAATGCTAGTCTAGTGTAAACAAGTAAACAGAGACCTAATTATTACTTTCTCATGACTCTTGTAAGTGGGGTGTGGCTGAAAGTGTCTCCTCGCTCTGGGGGAGTACACAAAATTGGGCTCTATTATGCATTAATTTCATTCAAATATGTTTTGAAGGCTAGTCATGTCAGCATCAAGGCTTCATCCACACTAATACACACTAATGCAACTCACATTTATATATGCAGACAGCTAATATCATTTGTGCACACAAATTTGTGTTGTCAAAGTCAGGTTAGAACATGCAGTCGTCTTGGCACTGAAGCGAGCCGCAAATAATAAACAACACTTATCACTGCCAAAACTCGCGGTTGACGGTTTGTAGTCTAACATGGCCAGGTGAGGCATTGACACATTAAATTACAAGTACATTCCTATTGTTTGTTGTTGGGGTTTTTTTCATTTCTCAGTCGTAAATGAACTCAGTGAGGACATGGGATGACGTAACTGGGCAACATTGCCACCTGACGTGTTGTGGAATGCGCATGACGTCTAAGATAGAACAAATCTTGCTTTAAATAGCTTCCGAAACTCACAAAAAATGTTTTTCTTCTATGACTACCTACGGACTTCCTGAAAGAAACGAATTTTGTCACCGCTGTAAATTTGACACATGCAGTAGAAAGGGCATTGAGGTCACGTCTGTGAATGATATTTACATTCAACACAGCCAACCCATGTTTGAGTACCTGTCAAAAACACTTTTCTACTCAGGGTTAATTTTTAAACTGAAGTTAAGGGAAAACTGCACTTTTTTGTATTTTTTTCCATCATCCACAATCCTTATGTGAGACAAGCACACACATGTCTTTCTCGCCTGTTCTGGCGATCGCATCTGGTGCTTGTCTCACCGAACAATTACCGACACCTAGTGGCCAATGTAGAATACTACATTCACAATTAGAGTGCTTCTTCTGCCGTGTATTTCTATTTTAGTTCATTTAGCCATTTTTATGCTTGAAAATGCTTAATTTAGGCCAAGAATATGTACAATTTACTTCAAGATGCATTTTAAAAAAACAAAAAATAGGCCGTATTCAAGCACGAAACAGCAATCATTTATTAATTAACACATTTTGGAAAAAACTTGATAGAGTGAGAGCGTGATGTTCGAACCGTGATGTAGTGAGGGACAACTGTACTGTGAAAAGTACTCCACAGGACTACAGTTTCTGCTAATGGTAGGATGCGCTTGACAGTTAGGAGGCCTTGATAGCACAGGTTGGAATCTATGATGGGGAAACCCTCCACCAGAAACAATTAATGAGATAATGAACACAGTATCTTACCCATTTTATCTATCTATTGAACTATCATACCTGCTGGTCTCAGCCCACAGTGTTCCTGTTCATCTGTGTTGGTTAGCGCATCTGTTGATCCTCCTGCCTCTTATTCTGAGCTTTCCCACAGTTCTTCAGCTGGAGTAATAAACAGCTATTTATTTATTGCATTGTTTACTTTACATACAACATACATTCAACATGTTTTTTTACCCCACAAAATCACGTGTTTTGCGGCAGACACGTGAATGTAAACCACAAACTAGCAAGCTAATTCAACTAGTTAAGTTTTCTATTAGCCAATCTCAAGCTAGTGGTTATTTGTACATTTGACCACTTTTCACTTTGTGGCTTTGTTGGCTGATCCTTACGGCATTAGTTTACACTTTAAAGCCAGCGGAAGTCCCCAAACTACAATGGCGGCACTCCTACACGCTTGGAAGACTTACCTGCTTATTCACCCCGTAAAACAAGCCAAAGCTTGACTGTTGGGAGGCCTGGGTAGCACAGGTTGGAATCTATGATGGGGAAACCCTCCACCAGAAACAATTAATGAGGTAATGAACA
The DNA here is from genome assembly GCF_027744805.1 of Dunckerocampus dactyliophorus. NCBI lineage: Eukaryota > Metazoa > Chordata > Actinopteri > Syngnathiformes > Syngnathidae > Dunckerocampus > Dunckerocampus dactyliophorus. The sequence continues at coordinate 14,277,199 of NC_072835.1, forward strand.
CAATATCTTACCCATTTTATCTATCTATTGAGCTATCATACCTGCTGGTCTCAGCCCACAGTGTTCCTGTTCATCTGTGTTGGTTAGCGCATCTGTTGATCCTCCTGCCTCTTATTGTGAGCTTTCCCACAGTTCTTCAGCTGGAGTAATAAACAGCTATTTATTTATTGCATTGTTTACTTTACATACAACATACATTCAACATGTTTTTTTACCCCACAAATTCACGTGTTTTGCGGCAGACACGTGAATGTAAACCACAAACTAGCAAGCTAATTCAACTAGTTAAGTTTTCTATTAGCTAACCTGAATCGTCCTCATGCGCATTATTTTTTTTAACTCTGACAAACGATGTTGACCAAAAACAAACATCTACTACAGAGGACACAAATGAATACGCGGGAGCATATAACAGTCCGCTGGTCAACTTCCAAGTTTTTTGTATTTTGAAGCAATTCTCCCATAGGAAGTAATGGGAATAGATTTAATCTGTTCCAGGGTCAAAATGTGGCCAACCTAAAACCGCTATTTAAATTTTGAGTCATGTTGCAGATGTAATTTTTAAAGATTCTTACTCAGTATGTATACGTGTTGTGTGACATCATCCATGAAGGCAAGCCATTTTTTTTAAGTGATGCTTGCTGAGCTGATGTCTCGCACGTCATCTTGTAAGAGTTTTGTGACTTTAGAGGCAAAGGTCCAATACAGACTAGTATGACTTTAGAGGTTCCACTTTTCGGTATATATATAAATAGTAGTAGCTGATAGTTATATGGCATCTGCTGTTAGAGCTCGTATTAATGTTGTGCAAGACAGTGAATGCTGCAGGAACTGTTTTAATCTCTTGTTTTTCTGGGTGTGAACGTGCCGAAATATTAAGTGCTTTTTGTCCAGATAAGGCTGAAAGTAGAGCTTTGCCAGAAGCCAACTTGAACTCGCCCGCATGGAGCTCTGCACTCTTTCACGAGCATTTAAAGGTGCGGCTGCTCATGTCTACGCATGAAATCATGTGGGATTGCAAAACAAGCAGGGACAAGAGTGCAATGTTTGTCTTGTCCATATTAGGGAGTAAGTGCAATGATATGTTGGTTCAACATGACTTAAGAGTATGATGTGATATTCTGCAATTTACTTCTTATCAAGATGTCAAGTAGCTCATATCCCTGCGGGACCAATGTGCATAACTCACATAGTTGTATTGTAACCATTGCTAATCATAACTGTTGTTTGTTAACAGTGAGAACAGGCTCAAATACTGTGGTCAGTGTTCAAAGTGGGAAGGATCAAATATTTGATTGAACTGCAGGTCACCGCCTCTCTGATGGGTGGCTTTGACAGACTCATTTAATTCATATAAATTGGTGATGAAACAAATATATTGGCATATATATTGGCATTTATCGGTCAATCGTTATTAAATAAATTGGTTCAGTATAGTAATTTAAGATTACATTTCACAATTCAATTGATTAATGGGCTTTATGTGTATTTCATTAGGCAAAAGCCATTCAATAAATATTCATGTCATTAACAAATTGAACACATATAATACTGTCATGAAATACATATATCCACCCATCTTCTATGCCGGTTATGCTCATTGGACTTTGGGAAAGACTACACCCTGGACCGGTCGCCAGCCAATCGCTATGGACAGTTTAGAGTCGCCAGTGTAAACATGTAAACTCCACAAAGAGATGCCCAAGCGGAGATTCGAACCCAGGTCTTCCTGATCTCCTGACTGCGTCGCCAACGTGCTAACCACTAGGCCACCGTGCTGCCTGACATTGATGTAAATAGTATAGATTTTGAATAGTTTACAGGCTAATCAACGATCACACTTTCACAATATGATTATGTTGTAATTCATGTAGTCATATAATATTAAATAATTACCAAAAAATAAAATAATAAATAATATATATAGGAAATCACATCATTACAAACATCATGAAATAACTAAATTGGTCGTGAAATAAATGTATTAAAAATAGTTAATATTATTTAATATATATTTAACAATTAATGACCCATTTAAAATTTTGTAATTGGCTTTATATTTATTTAATTTTGGCAGAAAAAAACTCCATAAAAACTGCCTGTATTTGTAAACAAAATTGTCCAAGAAGTATGAGTTGAGCTCTCATTGAAACATGCAATACAATCCCAGTGCATATGTGCAGCGCTACACTACTGCAGTACCAACAGTGTATTTCCCCCTAAAGATATACTTCTTGTTTTGCTTCAGCTGAAAGTCACCTTAAAAATGGACAGGTGTCTTCAATTAGCCTGTGTCTTAATATGGCCTTGTACATTATGTATGTGTGTGTTCACGTGTGGCTATTTTGATGGTGAAAGTGTGCAGTATAAATAGAAGCTCCGTGCTTCCCAGGTGTTCACGTCCTCGCTATAACTTTCGCACATGATTTAGTTTCACCACCGGCTACTTTAAACTACCTGCGGCCGTCCACGCGTCCTGATGAGTCCTGTCCAAGTGATCAGGTGATAGTCCACGACAGGTGGTGCTGTGACTGTGAGAGGGACGTGACATTCGTAGATGACAAGGCCTTTTACTACTCATGAATTATTCCTCAAAAAAGTATGTTATGTCTGCCTTCTGCAGTGGTCATGCTTTTATTTGTTGCAGTACACTAAGGGATATCACATGTTTACGGTTGCACAATTCAATTTGTCCGAAAAGGAGTGGGAAGAAGCAGAGCTTATTTAATCTTACCCCTTTTCCACGTCTAGGGAATTACTGAGTGATTGCGCATCTCCCATGTTTAAATGTTACCATAGAGAATAGAGAATGTTTAATCACACGTTACGAAAAATGTTGACATCATTTTGTAGTCTAGTAGCATAGCCAATTCTCGCTCAAATGATCTGAAATTGTAATGAGATGTGTAAAAACAAAGTTGAATGGTTTAGAGAGAATCATGGACGTGCTGCCTTGCTGCAGCGTGTTTGTTAGGAGTTGGACTACCGACCTGCTGTGTGTCGTGTCCGAGATGGTGACCTTGTGAAATTGGTTCTAAATTCTATATCTGTTTGAATATGTTTTTGAAATTTTGATAAATGTTTTATTTTACAACATAAAGCTTATTTAAGTTTGCTTGCCGAGGACATTGGTCGGCAAGCCGTGGCTCCGGACCCGCATGTGCTTCTTCAGCCTCCTTGTTGCAGCTCCCACGCCGAGCTCTGTGATTTTTTTTTTTAAACACCGAAGTGGAGGAAATTTGCGTTTTTGTAAAGAGTATGAAATATGCGACTCACCGCTGGTCCGTGAATGCCTCTTCACTGCGTTCTGACTGCAATTGGATGAGCGAGGGAAGAGGGAGGGCGGCCAGTGTGTTCAGTCCATGAAACACAAAAAAGAGTCTTGAGAGTGTGCAACCCCTGTGGTAAGGTATCCATAACCATGAATACGTCCCTAAAAATAAAAATATCACAAGAAAATAGAGAGTTTAATTCTCAATAGACATATTCCTTTGCCTTTACTGCCAATGATGCTGGTTTACCCACCCGTGTGCTTGATATGTGGTGATAAATTATTATTATTATTATTCATTATTCAGAAAATGAAAGAAATGCCCCTCCCTACAAAGACAGTCAAGAACAGGACCAATAGAACAAACATCACCAAAAGGCACATTGATGACATTATTTCAGTGCAAACATATTGAATTGCCTGTGATGAGTCGAGTGATATAAACGACATTGAGCAGACCCACTGATATGCAGATATGCAAACTCTGATGGGCTTTTTTATGTTAAAGTTGCTTACGTTTTCCTTTGATTTTACACAAATACGGGAACGACTCAAAAAAGCCTACATAGTTCAGTGTTTAAATTATTTCAAAGTAGGCCTACACATGCACTTTGCACTTCTGTTTTTGTAACAGATACATTTTTAAAAGGATTACAACTTTTAAAAGTTTTCTTTACTGGAAGAGGAGGCAAAATGGCTCTTTTGATGCTTGTCTAAAGGTTGCCGACCCCTGGCCTAGGACATACCGTATTTTCCGGACTATAAGTCGCTCTGGAGTAGAAGTCGCACCAGCCAAAAATGCACAATGAAGAAGAAAAAATATATACTGTATATAAGTTGCACTAAGTCGTTTTTTGGGGAGGAAATTTATTTTAGAAAATCAGAGACCAAGAAGAGACGTTTCATCTTGAAAGGCAAGTTATAGTGATAACAATAACATGGAGAACAACAGGCTAAATAGGCATCTGTTAACGTAATGTGAATAGGTGGTATGGTAACGTAACAGATAAAAATAGACCCACCAACGTAACATAACTAGTTTACTTGCTGCTTGTAATCTGCAGAATATGATTTTCTTTTTGGGGGCATGTATAATGTAATCATAAATGCAGAATATGATTAAGCAACAACTTATTAATGATAAATCAGTTAAAGTCAGCATAAATGATATGATATGATTCTGTTCTTCCATATGCTGTTGGAGTAACATGATATTTTTGTGAGCTTCCTTTCACAGCAGATATTGAAACATTCGTTTATTAAGTCGCATTCCCCAGTTTTTGGAGCCAAGGTTTGCTTGGCCAAAGATAAGTCTCTCTTTCCTAAAAGCCAGACGTGAATGCTAACATTGAAACTTCTGTCATCACCTGGAAGTCCCCTAACAATGAACCCTTGAAATCCATCAAAGTCAGTTTGTTTAGCACCACTATAATCCTGTTTGTTATTCTGCTCTATCCGGTTGTTAGTTTTCTTTTTTAAAAAATCCATCAAACAAGGTGAAAGCATACCCTAGCATCCCCCTTTCCATGTAATTGCACTGTGCTGTGTGTGCTATTAACGCTAATGACTCAGCCTTTGATGTCATGTTTTCATGTCGGCTTCCACCCTTTCTGTTAGGCAGGTCAAAGGTCATATAGTTCCACCTGAGCAGTGGTTTGTCTGGAATTGTGCTCTGTGGCAGATTCATGCCGTGCATCTCACTTTCCTAAAGTTCTCACGCTGACACAATAAAAGCAAGAGAATATGACAAAGCAATTTCTTTGTTAAATCTTCAGCGAGAAAAGCGCAGAACGTGACAGCGATTAACCGTGTCTTGCTGCTCGCAGTTTTCAAGGGGGGAAAGCATGGCGAGCAGGGCTTAAACCGGCGAAACTTAATAGCGCATGAAATATTGCACTGAGCACTCCACATGTGTCTCACATTTGGAACTGTCCCTTTCATTTGCATGCACATGTGTAGAATCACTACATAATCTTTTTGTATAAGATGCGACTTTTCTATCCTGTGAAACATGAAGTTGGCAGTTGATTGAGTTGACCGAGCCCTAGCATGTCTTGCATGCACAGCGTTTGTCTGAAATCTACAATTCACTTTCTTAGCCATCATTTGTAAGCTTGAGAACTAAGATTTAGGTCTGCGGAGCCACATGGATATTCCTTCAACCTAAATTCCTTTAAGTTAAGTCAACTGTTGTGTATCGTATAGCATGCAAGGGCATTTAGATCAACAAGACTATCTGCTCTAGTAGGACAAAAAAAAGTCTACTATTGCTAAAATTGCTTACCCATGCTCTTAATTTTCAAAATCCTTTCCTGAGTTATAAATGATTATTTGATTGCATTTGTATTTGTTTTCATAAGTACAATATATACATTTCTCACAGTTGTTTTTTCTATACATCTGAAAGCGGTATATGTGGTTCAGTGAACATCTACTGTGATAATCCTTCTGTAAACAAAGGATTTACAGTGCTTAAATACTTAAGACTTTTCAACTCTTTGTTTTTTTTTGGGTGAGTTTATGTTATTAGAGGCAGATTTTGGGGATACAGTGTTCCCTCGCTACATCGCGGTTCACCGTTTGCATATTCGCTCTTTTGCTGATTTTTTTAAAAGTGCAATTTTTGCAGCATATGAATGTGCATTGTGTTCTGCGTCCTTGTGTTGTATTACAGTGATCTAACGGTGCTCTGTTGCATGTTGTCTATTATTGTATTTACTACTGCTACCAGTAGAGGGTGTTGTATACGCATGTGAGAGTTGAATACATGTCCAGACTGTCCAGTTCATCTCAGTAAATATAGACCCACAACAGTCCTGATTGGCTAAGGGAAAACCCGCACATTGTGTTCTGCATTGTGATTGGCTGTAGACCACTGTCAATCAATCTCCTTCGTGCAGGACTGCCTGTTTCCTGTTGTATGATTGATAGCTGCTAGCAATCATACTTGCTGAATGAAGGCAGAAGTTCTGCGGCTGTAGGGCGCCTGGAATACTGTAAATGAATCTTTGATTTATGGAGGATTAGGAGGAGGAATATGTTTTTACGAGGATACAAAAACGCTACAGCCTAACGGCGCCAGGATCCTTGCCGCCACAATCCTTGTGTCCAACCCAAATTTCAAACAAAATTAGAACTTTGAGAGTGTTTGAACAAGAGAGAAATGTGATAACATATTAATGCCTGTCTGAGAAAAGTGTAAAAAGTGTGTGGTGAGGGGTTTTACAGCCTTAAAACATATATAATCATTGTTATACAGTTGCTATACAAGTAAAAGATCATTTACCATAATAATTGTACAAAAATATAGTTGGCTACTTCGCAGATTTCACTTATTGCGGGCTATTTTGGGAACCTATCCCCCACGATAAACGAGGGAACACTGTATTTTCATCAAATCATGATTAAGAAACTATGCTTTTAATACGACAACTCATGATAAGGAAGTTACTTTCCTACACTGCCCCCTACTGGTTAGCACTAAAAATGATGATGCCTAAAACTGTAAACGCTTTAATTATAGCTGTGGCATTTATTTACCTTAAAAGCTAAGAGTTCATTATAAAGTCATTATATAACAGCTTAATTTTTTTAATGTTAACAATGATTTGGAGTGAAGCGTAGCTCTCTTTGATCATATGGTCATTTATTAACAACAATATTGTGCAACACAGCACCAACAGAACCAATGTTGTAGTGGTGGTACTCAGCCAGCATTAACACTGCTGATGATTTTATTGGAAACAACAGTATGGCAAGTGTAACATGCATGAGTTTCATACCAATAGCTAAGTAGCAACATTGTAAAGCGCGTGCACAGGTAGACATAACCACTGTTCCTTCTTGCACTCTCAGCTAAGTTAGGAGGGAGGAATGTAGCACTATCTGCTGATATTTTTTTAGCCTCTGTGGGTGCCACACTATATTTATGTCCTTGTTTTTTCAAATCACTACTACTACCAGTCAATGCATATTTACTAATGTAATATATTCTTGTGTCTCTAGGTGAATCATGAGCTACAGCGTCACCCTGGCTGGTGCAGCTCCATGGGGCTTCAGGCTACAAGGAGGAAAGGACTTTGGTCTTCCCCTCACTATTTCACGGGTGAGTGAGAGAATACACTTCCGCCATGACAGCCACGACCTTGGCATGCTGCCCATCCTTGCTATAACTTCTCAGCCGCTCGTCATGTCCTGTGTGCTCATTTTAGACAAACAAGTATGGTTGCTGACCTAAACCTTCCACCTATAGGCTGTTATCTAACTATAGCTTCTGTGCACTTGAAAACGTCTTTTGTTTCGGCCGTTCAAATGAGGTATATCACTCCGGCGCTGGGCCCAACGTTACACAGAGTAGTCTAGAAGTATCGGTCTCCACTGGAAAGCACTAAAAGCTGTCCTGAATTTTGCCATATGATGGAAACTTTAGAAAGCAGCAGTGGCTCTGTAATAACTATTCGTAGCATAAAGCCTCATGATTTTAGAGCAATAGCATTGGGAGAGAAGGGCTGCCTATACACAGCTACACTCTTAATGGTCCTTCTGTGAGTGCACTCTAATTCTATGAATTAAAGGAGCTGTAATGGTGCGGAATGAGCAGTGTTATTTATTTTTACTGCTTCCTGTTATGAAGTTGTAATCTCTGTGTCACGGCCCTGTGGTTGGTGACTGTTTATTTGTTGCTAGGATTGATTACAACATGTAGCTGTATTGTTGTTAAACATCTGTGTTGGGACAAAGTTACAGACATCATTTGAAAAGGGCTGCATATCAGCTTGGTCTATTTATGTCCTGTCACCATTACAAACATGGAATGTCAGACATGCTGTTGTCACCATGGCATGCATATCTTAGTAGAAGCTTTCATAATGTTAGTGTAGAAAAACAAATACGTCTATCTCACAAAATCCCTCACATTTCAGCATCTGTTTTATTATATATTCTCAAAAGACAGTACTATACGAAACAAGGAAATACTTCAGGGTTTCTCCTTGGATTTTTTGAAGCTGTGGTGGTGGGCTGCATGGGAGGGCGGAGAGCTGCCGCTGTGACGTGCTGCTGCTGCGTTTGCAATTGTTTTTTATGATGACAAATAAACATTTTTCTGACTTATTTATTAATTAATTTATTTATTTAACTTTTTTCAATAACCACACCATTGAGAACATTGTGAAAGTGGTCGCACTACGCAAGTGCCAACAGTGTAGAGAGGCGATTCCGGCATGTTTTATTTTTTTATTGTGGTCAATATGTGCGTAAATAATAAGCTACAGTATATACTGTATGTGTCTATATAGCATATATATCCATTCATACAATATATTACTTAACATTGTTTTCAAGTGAAAAAAACCAAAACATTTTTAAGGTGTGGAGGCTTTTATTTTGTTGTGCGCTGTGCCATGATTAATGACACGTAGCGGAAACCCTGTACATTAGAGTAGTTAGTGTACAGATTGTATAGCAGGATAGATTTGGCTCCCCTTGCTTCCTCAGCAAGGCACTTGTCATCTTGGACGTGTGTTTGGGCTCCTTTTCAAGATGCAAAACTTCCACGTGGCCCACTTTCCCAATGGTAGAGGTCATGCTATGCTTCACTATGTCACAGTACAAGCTGGAATTCACGTTTTACCACAATGAGCCACAGCGACCCAGTGCCCGCAGCACTCGTGCAGCTCCAGACCATGTTGCTACCACCACCACCATGCAGGCAAGACAGTTATCTTGCTTCACTTGTTCAAACGTGAGGGCTGTACTCACTTTTGTGAGACACTGTATATATACACATGACATGTACTAAAGACTCATAAAACTGTTATGAGTTGTCAAGAACTTGACTGCTGGCTGTGATATTTACAGGGATTGGCCATGTCATGCTTTACCAATGGTGGCTTAAAAATAACATGAGTTGCCAAGTGAGCGTAGTAGCCATTTACTTTTTCTTGTAACCAGGTCTAACTTTATATACGCTTCAAATAGCTTTACTATTACTTTACTGTAATATTGTAGTGGTTATATAACTTAGTCAGTAAAAAAAAAAGTCGGTTGGGTTGCAGACTTTCACAGCTTTCAAACCTGCATTGCACGGCTGTACGGAGTTGGAGATCCACCGCAGCGGACACTTCATCTTTATTGATTGCTTGTATTTCATAACGGAATAAATGCATGTCCCAAGAGACACGTCCCGTTTTTTACTTTGAATGTGCACCCCTACTTGCTCGATACAGCTACCATGTCGCTAAATAGTCAACACGGATCTTTTCTACGTATGAGGTGTGTGATAAAGTGGAGTTATGATCGCCACAATACCATTATTCATGAAGCGAGACACCCACTGAACCCTTTACCTTCCAATACATCACCAATACTTTGAGAAAAATCCATAGGTTACATTTGACATTGATGAGAATGATTTGAGTTGCAGGTACAGTATAACACTTAAAAGCCTCTTTCTTTGTTTATCTATTGCCTAATATCATTCAAAAGGAAAAGTCATAGTGTCAGAATAGTGACCCCTCTGCCCAGAAAGGGAGGCCTATTGTATGTAACTGACACATGGAAACATCTGCCATTGATATTTTGAACCTTTATTTACTTCCACCGCCTGATGAGTGAGTAAAAAATTGCAGCGTGGACCGCACGATTATTTCATGCTTCACGAAACACCCACGATGCAAAATAGACTACAGTTGCTCTATACAGTGATGTTGTGTGGTGATTTCAGCTTCTTTGCCTGGGTTAGCTCCGAGTGATGATGTCATCCACCACGCTTGATTATGTGCAATACATTTTGTATAAAACAACCACAGGCGGGTACCAAGAGGCTGTATAGTTGGCCTTGAGGTAGTCGGAAAACATAGCACACAACATATGTGATACTGTGTCACAGCTTGACAGGACATCATCGTGGTTTCCAAACACAAAGAAAGCATTGACGATAAACATATGTGCATTCAGTTTGTGAATATGACTCTTAACTTTGGTATTGGATGGATGACATATGCACGTCATTATGGTGGGGTATATTATACTGTCAAGGCTCCAATTAACACCTCTAACGCCAGGCGTGTGGTCTAGAAAAGCAAATAACTGTCTCTAATTAGTTCCGGGTCACAAGACATTGACATTCACAGCTGTGGCTGTAGGCAACCTCCTGATATATATTTTTTTATTACCTCTACAATAAATTAGTCCTCTGTGTGCATCTGCCATACTGTTGTTTACAATGAGCTCATATTTTGTATTCATCCTGTCTGAGCACTTTGCTCCTTACTGATATTAAACCACTGTTTCTTTTTATGTTATACTGCGATACTGTGATATACTTACAATCAATGACCATGTGGTCAACGAGACATATGTTTTGCTTTCCATTTTATCATGCACTCCAAATCATTCTTAAAGTAAAAAAAAATATGTTGTTATATATACTACATATAATGAGTTTTCACATTTCAATAATAGAAATAGTGCCTGCATTTAATTTTGGAAAAATAATCCAAAGGTTACAATGGATTGCAATGGATTGTGTTCAATCACAGATGTTCCACTGTATTTTCCGTTAACCCCCTCCTTGTGTCCTTTGTGTATGTTAGCTTGTTTTTAAAGTGGTATATGATGATTCAGTGCTTATGTTTTCTTTGCGCAGCTGTTTTAAGTGAACACAAATACACATAAAGAATAATATAACTCTTGCTACTGGTGCGTTTCCTGCACAATGAAATGAATAGACCGGTACGGTCATGGGGAATTATAGGCATTTAGAGCTTGTGAAGCTCTTGAAACTGAACAAAATTGGGTATGACAACAACCTTTAACCCTTGGCTCAAGCTGTAAAAAACTGGAGGAAAGCATTGAAATAAATAGCCTGTACTTTTGCAACACTGCCAAACTGCATAGTTGTCTTGAAATCTGTTAATGTGGTTTACATGGAGAGTGGAATTTTAAATAAACTTGCCAAATCTATCTATTAATTCACAGTTCTTCGTTTTTATACATTTTTTTATTACAATTATTATTTTTTTTTTACTACCTATTAATAATACTTTCTTATGTAATTTCTACTAGTGCGTATTTTGTGGTTTCCCAGTATGATCTGCTTGGTGTGCAAAGTTATGTTGAAGGCATCTGCTTTCAATCTGTGCAATAGCAGGGTGTACAGTATCTTACCAAAGTGAGTACACTTCTCACATTTCAGTAAGCTTTTTTATTATAGTATATCTTCTCAAGTGACTAGTTCTCAAGTAAACTTGGTTTTACTTTGTTGTAGTTGGTGTACAGCGTGTATAGCAATATAGATTTACGATCCACTTAATGATGACTCAACACAGCCATTCTTGTCTAAATAGCTGGCAACACCAGTTAGTAGCAAGATAACTGTCATGCCTACAGTCAATGGTATTGTCCCTAACTATATACTCTAGTACTGTCCCTAGACAATAGGTTTACGCAAAAGTGTGCATCAATTCTTCATTTCCGACTGGGATTGCATGATTAGGATGGATGAAAAGCAAATTCAAAGTAACATGTTCTTCCAATCAGCGGCCAAGTAAAAGAAGCTAAACTTGAATGTGGCCTGGGGGGTTGTGACATGGCTTTGCTATTGATGTGGTTGTTTGCGGGGTGGAAGCCAGGGTGAGACACTTGAAATACAAGCAGCTGCTACAGATGTTTAACGTCTTTGCTCAATTTTATGTAGGGTAATTTACAGGCTGAAGGCAAGCTTAATTTGCAACTCTGGAGTCTATTTACTGTGCATATGACAATAAAACTCTTGAATCTTGAATCTTGAATCTTGAATAAATAGCGCTCTTAATTGTCTCAGGGTGACTAACTACAGTTGTCAGTCTGTCAACGCAAGGTTGTAGCGAGAGGACACCGACTATAATAGCTCACTAGCTAACATAACAAGAGGTTTAACCTGCCACAAGATAAATTCAATTAACTATTTTTGCCTTTAATTGCAGTCTGGGCTCCGTCAAGGAAGCTCAAAGAGGAACATCATGGGAAACAGTATTCCAAACAGTCCAGTCTTGCACTTGTAAAGTGTTTTCATGCAGACTCTGCCTGAGCAGCTCTGGGTTGCTTCTGACCTGACTACAGAGCATTCAGTGTTGAGCGCAGGGTCGTGCTGCTTTTGTGTTGTTTTGTTTGTGTTGTCATGGCAATTTGACTAAGCGCTCCTGTTAAGGTTGGTTAGGCACGGCGGCTTTTCCAAGGGGCCTCATTTGAAGTAATAAGAGGCTGCCGTCAAACCATGACAACCTCCGTTCTTGAGCTCTTAATTGGGATGTTTGAATGCTATAAAGTATTTGGCGCCCTCTGGATTGCTGTTCTCTGCCTCTTCATTAATGTACTCAGCAGTCTGTGCAGATAGGATGTGACATTTTGCAAGATAAATGTAATCTTTGCAGGTTGAAGGCGTGCAGGAGACACAGCAACCTGTTCCCGTGGGAATGTTGTCTGGAAAGTAATGCACTGTATTTAGTGCACATGTTTTTTGGTTAGAATGCTATGGAGATGATCTGCCCAAACTCCTTAACCACCAAAGAATATGGCATTTTCAAACAAATATATGGGTTTTTAGTTCCCTGTGTTTATGCAGAGCAGTATACACCAAATTTTTCAGAGTGCATTCACTGCGAAAAAAAAAGAGATTAAATGTCTGAAATGAAGGTCAGAAATACTTGTTTGTACTTTTTTTTATGTGCAACATTTATTTTCTTAGCAGGCACTTTCTATATGGGACAAATGTGCTTATTTTGAGTAATAGGTTATATAATATGAGCTACACAGCCGTCCCTTGTTTATCGCAGTTAATTGGTTGTGGGAAAGAAAGAAAATAAGGAAAAAAGAAGTGTTAAAAAAATCAAAATAAATAAGTCTAAATAAGAAAGTATAGTTAAATAAATAAGTAAAAAAATTATAAATGAAAAAAAATATAGTTAAAAAACAAATAAGTTAAACCAAAACATAAATAAATGTGTATTATAACTTTTGTGACCATTTTATTAATAAATCTTGTGGAAAAAATATTTAGTTCAAAACATTGAATCATGAATCTTTGTTTCAAAATACACAGAAGATTGCAGGAGCTCTGATGCAACTGCAGTGAGTCAGCCTGCTCAGACTCTGACGATAAGTCATGACATCATGTCAGTCTCAGGGCCTCTTCCATATAAGGTCATCCATCTTAGATGACTTGACGCAGCTGAGGTTTTATCGCGAAACACTTCCTGTTACAGGACTTGTCATGTGGGAGATGGCCACAGCCCATCCTTCCTTAACGCCGCACTTGTTACTGGCAGGAGGCAGGAAGTTACACGGCAGGGAAGATTAGCTGCATTCCAAATAATCCATTGGATTAATCCATGTCCGATGAGTTCAAAGAAGTACTTTCATTGGACTCCTTTTCCAGTCTGTTGTGTCAAATTGTCCCTGTGCAACATGGGTTGAAAATACAGCTCTCGCTTGCACTGTGAAGGATTGCGTCTTGGCAGAGACTTTATCTAGAGATGTACCTTGAGTTGTAAATCTAGCTGTTAAAAAAACACGATCTCAGTGAATTTATTGTCTGTAAGCCTATATTTTCCTTTCTATGTAGACACTGCAAACAGAGGGATTAAATATTGTTATTCTATGGCTGTATTTGATTATGGCTTTGTAAAGTTAGATTTAAGACACATAATAGAAGACTGTTTAACTGTACTGGTTTGTTTGCTCTTTTTATTGCACATCTTGAGCAAGGCCATCTTCTTTGCATGCTTAGACACACTCAATACATCAAAGCTCTTTTTGTAGTATTCATTTAATCATATCTACTGTGCCTCACAACAGGGTTTAAAGCAGGCCCTTGGATAAATCAGGCATATACTTGTAGAGAAGACTTTTACGTTCCTGCTGAAGTATGGAACAACTTGTCATTACACTGCAGTAAAATCAGCAGTGTGGAGGCTCTCAGCTATTACGTTACTGTTATAAGAACAGTTTGAGTGAGACTCTTCAACTCTTAGGACACAAAAGTAACACAAAGCCTTTATGCCTGCTTTTTGCAACTTGTAAGTATGCTCTGGGAAGCTGGTACATATTTGGAAACTGTTGTTCCCATAGGAAATAAGGGAAATAGAAATAGCCCATTAAAGTATATGGTAGGGATGCTCCGATCAGGGTTTTATGCTGCCAATTCCAATCCTGATCATCCATGAGTGAGATGAGCCCATACCAGATTCAGATCACATGGATTAACCGTTCATTTTTCAATGGGTTTATTATGATTGGTGTTGACCGGGTGCGCCGTTAGACAATTCTAAGTAGAAGGGCCCTTGGCAAATAGGTAATTATAAAAAAAAATAAATGTTTGGACGGATTGTCTTTTTTTGCCTTTTTGTGTCAGATGATTTTTGTACTAATTTGACACAACCCTAAATACGAATACAATAATATCACCATCATAAGGCTGGACATACTATGTGTTTATGTTCATTAATCAACCACACACAAATAGTGTTTTGAGGACAAGGCATCATTAGTATAATGACAACAAGAAAGCTGTTCAGTGACACTTGAAAAAGTTAGTACGTACCCCATGAACGTGATGTCTACTGGTAGCTTTCCCGTGGGCATTGCTTGTTTGTTTTAAAAACAAAATGTCACTGTGGTCAATAGTCACATTTGGAGTCCGAAGACCAGAAGCTAGGCGGTAGGGGTGAGCGAGTACATCACTATCTTCTGTATCTGTATCTTTATCTGTTCACCCATCTAAATGATCTGTATCCGTATCTGTACTTGGAGTGGGCGGGGCATAAACAGGAAGTGGGCGTGGTTTAAACGGAAATGGGTGTGAGTTAAATCGGTGCGTTATTTTAAATCTGAAATTGACAGGGATTGAGCAGAAGTTGCTATATTTATTGTTTAATATTCAGCTATATTGTGTGAAGTTTGTGATTCATGCAAACATCCACTGATGGCAAACAGGGAAATAATCTGTCAACCTTGTTCACTGTAGTTTTCTCAAAAGCATCGCGTTCAGTACTCCGAGCGATGTTTTCCAACTGACTTTATATCACCAGCCAAAGTAGAAGCAAGCAGACATAAAAAAAACAAAACGGCAGTGACCGACGCAACACAAGCCGTTTACAGCTCTGTCTTGTCAAATGCACCACGTACATAACAAAACAAGTTTACCAAGTAACTTTAGATACGAGCTGAGCTGAGGAAAACCTAAAAAAAAAACAGTGCACAGTGGAGGCAGCGACCAACACGACACAAGCTATTTTTAGCTCTGTCTTGTCAAATACACCGCTTACTCCTCTCTCTGGCTGCAGGGACTCTGTCTAGGGAGGGGCGGTCGCTGTGTGTGACTGGCCAATCACAGAGCATGAAGAGTGAATACATAATGAGGATTTTCCTTCATCACGATTACGGATAATGACAAGCTATAATTGTTTCATACTCGTTCACGGCAAAAATGCATTGTCCGTAACGGATACTCGTTTTAGACAAGTGTCCGCCTCATCTCTATTAGGCGGATAACTCTAGCTTGCAAGCTAGCTGCTGCCAATGTCAAGTACAGCCAGTGACAGACAGGCAAAGCGTGTAAAGAAAGATGTAAGCATAGTCAAACTGGTATAGGTTTGGTAAGGGAGTGATCAAACACGCTGGCATCGATTGGCGTAGCCTATGTCAAGCTCAATACGATACGCGTCATTTTGTTGGCCACCCTACGTGACACAGCAGACAACGATCGTTTTTTGTGATCGGCTTTGAAAGGTGTTTATCGGCATAAACCGATCATGTGTTTTTTTAGGGAAATTGATCAATCATAGCATCCCCAGTATACGGTGTTGAAACTGTAGCCATCATGAAACCTTAACTCTTAACATTCACACCTTAACATTAACTCTACAAGTGTAAAAATAAGTTAACCTCTACTATTACTAAATGTAAAAACAAAACTAAACTCATTCTTTCACTTACCGTGAATGCTTCAATTAATGCCTCTGTTCAATTAACTGCTGAATCTTTTATAGCTGCTGAGTGTGGGTCTGGAAAAGCAAATAACCAGCAGGGTCTCTCTTTAGTGCTGGGTCAAAAAACAGTAACATTAACAGCAAGCTGTTTTTTTTTTAATTAACCATGGCATCTTAGTAAAAAAAAACAACTGACACTTAGTGCACTTTGGTGCGGTTCACCTAGCTCTCACTCTATTTTTGTTGTGGGACAACACCATTTTTTTACATATTTGTCATTTCTGCATGCCTCTTGCTGTCATTTAAACACTGTGCTCAATTGAACCGAATCACAGTAGAGTTTGCTTGTTTTGCCATCCCGTGAGACGCTGGCTGGCATTTAGAAAGTGCAAGTCCACCACAAACTTGGTATTGAAACCTTGTATAAAACACAAGGAAGACGTTTACTCCCCTTCATGTCTCGCAACAGTTTACCATATATAGTTGTACATATTATTGTCCCTACATGGCACGCATTCTTTGTCACTCTCCATTAGTTTTACAAGCCACAAACACGCTAATGCCGGGAGAGTGAGCAAACAATCCAGCAATCCCAATGTCTGCAGCTTTGACTGTGAGCTTCTCCTGAGCCAGGCTTCAGTAAGATGCCAAGGTGATTTGACACTGTGCACTATGGTGCAAAAGAGGCCTTTTATTGCGAGTATGTGAGTCAAGACAGACACCATAAAAGCCCGGCACTGAGTCAGTTGAGGCATTGTGATCGCCTCTTCAGCAAACACCTCACAAGTAGCACCTACAGCAGCTTTTCCGAGACACTGCTATGCTTGCGTAACCTGCACTTGTCCACTTTTAAGAGTCCGTGACGTGCCAAGTCATCCCAGGAAGTGTGACTCCAAAGACATGACTCACTGTCCCTCCAAGTCTTTGGCCTCCACCTCAGTCACTTCCTCATTCCTTCCAGCTCCTTTCCACAATTGTCCATTTGAACACAATGGACACATTCTTTTTGTCCCATTGTCTTCTTATTTTCACACCAGTGGAAACCATTATGCTGCTTAACCTGAATGCAACAGACAGGGTGTGAATTTTGTCTTAACTAATGGGACAAAGGACAAAGAGGGTGAAATTTCATCCATCCGTTTTCTATGCCGCTTATCCTCATTAGGGTTGTGGGGGTATGCTGGAGCCTATACCAGCTGACTTCAGGCAAGAGGCGGGGTACACCCTGGACTTGTCGCGAGCCAATCGCAGGCGCATACCTATGGACAATTTAGAGTCGCCAATTAACCTAACATTCATGTTTTTGGAATGTGGGAGGAAACCGGAGTTCTCGGAGAAAACCCACGGGGGAACATGCACACTTCACACAGACACCATAAGAATAACTCAGTGACAGGAGAATTCCCTGCTCTTTAACTTTTTGAACAGTTAAGTTGAATAGCCATGGGTTAGGGTTATTGTTATCTTTTGAACTCCTGAAATTGGAATAACCCCGCTGCGTCACAATGTCATCTTTTGTGTGTATCTGCTGAATGATGTGTAGACATTTAGATCATGATGTGACACCTCTTATGCTCCATTCTTTATAAGAATACCTCCATCACGGCCCCTCCGATATACACGCCTGTTTCTCAACACCTTCACCACTAATTACGACCATTTGACTCCCAACACACCTTAGTTTCTTCCCGTCACGCTCTTTCATACTTGGGAGGGATGACGCCAAGATATGATGGAACAATGCCAAAGTAAAATCATGTGTATGCAGTGTTCTGTTCTGTTGCTGCATAATGGCATCCAGCATGGCCGGACAGGTTTCAAGTGCGTTAACGAGATGTGATGAGTGATTGATTGATTGTTTGGTTGCTTGTCTGGTTGGCTAAAATGACCTTATAAGGAGTTAGCGTGCCACTTGTAAATATTGCCCTTATTTATACACTAGTGCTCAGTATATTTAGTTTGTAAGTGCTGTTGTGCTGAACTGTGAAGGGTGTATTACTTACTATGTTTAACACAAGTTGCGATTATGTACTGTAATAATGAACCCTACATTGATGCAAATTAACGCGCATTTAACCAGTTTTATTTGTATTTTTGCATGCGTTGTCGCAGCTGACGGATGGAGGCAAAGCAGCCAAAGCCAAGATGAGTGTGGGAGACATCATTCTGTCCATAAATGGCATCTCCACTGACAGCATGAACCACCTCGAGGCCCAGAACAAGATTAAATCCTGCTCCGGCAATCTCAGCCTAACATTACAGAGGTAAGAAACACAGCAACAGTGTGGTATGTTGAAAATATTTAAATATTGTAAATGCTGTAGTTGTAGCCAGGCCGTCCGTTAATTGGAGGCTGACGATAATCAGAGAGAGGCTGTTGTCTCCTCAATGTGAAAAGTCATTATATATAACAACTTCATTTTTTAAACATCAATAATATGTGGAGTGCATTAGAAAGAGGAAAGGAAAACGTTAACCCTCTCTTTGACAGCATGGCCTTTTATTAACAAGTACAGTACAGAACACCATCCAACACCCAATGTTGTATTAGCAGTAAATAGCAACTGCTCAGCCAGTATCGATAACTCATGACTTCATTATAAACAGTGTAACACACATGAGTTTCACATCAACAGCCAACATTTTAAAGCGCATGCAGAGGTAGATCAGATAGACCACTCAACATACTTGCAGCTACAGCTACCTTGTGGAGTTAATAAAAACCATATCAGGAAGTTGCAAAGGGATCGGCTGA
This sequence comes from Dunckerocampus dactyliophorus, assembly GCF_027744805.1. NCBI lineage: Eukaryota > Metazoa > Chordata > Actinopteri > Syngnathiformes > Syngnathidae > Dunckerocampus > Dunckerocampus dactyliophorus. The sequence goes on from NC_072835.1 coordinate 14,296,193, forward strand.
ATAGAGGCGTTAATTGGAGCATTTACAGTATAATAGGTCCACTGGGATAGGCTCCAACAAGATAACAGGGTAAGTGGTATAAAAAAATGACAGGAGAGTGATGTTTTACTTACACAGTTGGTTCAGGTTTGGCTTCCTGCTCCGCCTTTAAGGACAGGCCAAGTTTATTTTAGCAATGAGTCTGTTTTGGTGTATTTGCAGTGGAACATCTGCTTTTTAACATTCTTAATTAACCATGCAGACAAGCTCTGTAGACTGGCTGGGTTCACGTATAGTATAGCCCCAATCTGTTGAAGTCATCAGGCTTCAGCTTTGGTTTATGTCTCATCGAAAGCATCAACTGTTCCTCTGCTTTGCCCATTTGGAAGAGGAAGAAACCTGAAATTCCAACATTTATATTACAACATTACTCACTGTGCATTATAGGTAACAAATACCTTGTTTTACCACAATGACTTTAAATTACAACCAAAGGAGGAGCCCAGAAGCATTAAAAAGGTTCCAAATAAAAGTGACACACATGATGACATAAAAAGTCGGAGGTCTATCAGCACATTCAATCTAGAAAACAGTCTCTGGGTCTTAATTGTGGGAAAATTAGCTTAAAATAGCTCCGTGTGTGCCACAGCTGCATGTAATCTTTTATGGGCAACAAAACATTGTTTTGAGACTCTGTGGAAATGGCAGAACTCCACCAAGTGTGCAAAAAAGGCTGTTGTTTTAGGAGGGTACCTAGTTTGCTGTAAAAATGTTTTATGCTTGTTGAAATGATCTGAAAAATCTCCTATAAATAAGAAAAAGCTATTTTTATGCTCTCAAGTGTGATTTATGATCTTGAAGATCACAGATAAGGCTCTTGAGGTTGTGATAATGTTTTTGTGCCAAACCATGATGAATGTGACTAGTTTTTAGCCCCCACTCAGTCTGCAACTCTGTCTTATATTTGCTTGGATCCCAAAGATAGATATTTCAGTGTTAGATGTGTTTATCTACATCCTTTTCTAAACAGATCATGTAGCCCTCTCTTTTCCTGTGTACCACTACTTTTAGGGCCCATGATATAACAATAAAATAACTCTTTTACTAAAAATAAAAATTGTGAAACTTAGCATGATTATGGTTGCTAAGAACATAACCGTATAATCACAAAATGTCAGTAGCATGCAATTTTGTAACATAGAAAACCACATACATCATTGAATGATTGGAGGTATTGCAAAGTAGGAAGCCTTTCCATATATTGTCTGGTCATAGCAGAGGTTTCTGCTCTATTGATGCTGATGTTATTCCATTGTTGCTAGGTGAAAGCAAAGAATTGAAGTGGGGAGGTGAGGGGGATTTGGAAGCACTTTTCCTTATCCTGTCTGGCTGTCAACCTTAAGAAAAAACAGTTTTGTTATCCCCTATTGGCAGAGATGACTTTTTTTTTGAGGATGTTTTGTCAGAGCTGGATCCGGTCCACTTTTATAATTCAGACAAGGACAGCATGTGTTGACTTAACCCTTAAGAGACCCTGGCCAGTATTGAAAAGTGGCGTTCTATAAACATACTGACCTTTAAATGGTTAAAATCGCCAAAATAGAATTAGCATTTGATATATCTTAGGGGTGTAACGGTACATGTACATTCGTCCCTCGCCACTTCGCGGTTCGAACATCGTGCCCTCACTTTGTCACAGGTTTAAAAAAATTAATTCCTAAATCACCAATGTTTTGTGGTTGACTACGGCCTATTATTACTCAAAAAATATGCATATAAAGCAAATTGTTTTCTTAGCCTAAATTAAGCATTTTCAAGCAGAAAATGACAAAATGAACTAAAATACAAATACAATTTATAGATACATTGATGAACTGTAGTCTACACTGGCCACTAGGTGTCACTAGTAACACATTCACCAGACTGATTGCTGCCGACAACAATTATTGCAGGTTTGAATGATCCCACAACGTGCACAATAATAATAATCATCATCATCATAATCATAATAATAACACAGGGTGCTGTTGTGGCCGTACTCTAGCTAAAACTCAACTCTGGATCCCCGACGTCACTTCCTGTCCAATCATCGGGAAGACATTTATTAAAACACACACAAACACGAGTCTTCTTTATGTCTTAAATGGCTTATTTACTGTTATGTCTACTTTATTGGGAATATGAGTATAAATGTGACTGTAGGGGTGTTAGTTCATGTCTAGAGGGCTCTAACAATATTAAAAATCATATGTAGAAGGTCAACGGGTTTTGTATGTTCTAACTGCAAAAACATTTGACTTATAAATAAGGAATCCTACTTTGCGGAAATTAATTTATTGTGGTCGTGTCATGAATAAAATTAATCGCGATAAACGACAATTACTGTATTCTGATTTTTTGTTACGGAGCCTTCGGTTCGGTAAAGCTGCACATGCATACTGATTTCCCACACAATGCAATTTCAATGAGGGACAGGAAGTATGAAACTTCCAGGGTGTCACTAAAAGTAGATGAAAATGCGAGACATTCAGCACAGTGGAGAGCTTAGCGGACGAAAGCAGCCTTTGGTTAGTGGGAGTCATGGTGAATGATGATGCCAAGGAGACTCCAGAGCCTGAGTCCCTTTTCGGTCACTAAAGTAACCTGTTTTTGTATACTTTGTTAACAGACTAATACAAGTGGATAAGACGAAAGCAGTGTGTCGGCATTATTCAGTAGAAGAACGGGGCTCCAAGCTGGAAATTTTCATGCTGGACTTCAGCCAATTAGGAACTTCCATTTACTAAAAATAAAATAATAATTCCCACATCAAGGGCCATTTTCAGCCAACAGTTTTTTTTTTTATTCCCACGGCTTTTTCTAAAAATAAAATTTGTTATTAGTGAGATATATTATTATATATTACACTAATTTGCTTGTCACCGCTAACACAAGGCTTGTATAACTTATAATGTAGTATATTGACCCACATTGGATTGGTTTTAGCATCTTTAATGCACGACACATATCAAAGTGGCCCCCTTAGCCTTCAGTTTTTCTGCATGCTATATCTGTATCTGTTTTCTATAAAAGAATTGTATTTATTGGAGAATTACCTGCCAGCAGATTGCATTTTGTAATGTTTCATTTTTTTAATTATTAAACACAAGAGCTCAGTATGTTTTGCATTTTGTTCCCCTACTGTACTGGAAATTATTTGAACTGTAACCATACTGTTACATATTTCAGGCTAAAGTAGTTTAAAAATATTGACTTGTTTAAAGTGGAGAAAAATAGTAATGTATTATAGTTTTACAGCAGTTTATGGGAAGCTGATGTGTTTTGTCCTAAGGACCTCAAGTGTGACTTTTTTTGTAATCTGACACTGTAGAAAAAATCACAATACATGAAAATCAGTGTGGCTAAAATGTTTTGTGGACATGCTGACCTTAAAAAAATTAATTCATATTTGATAGGTATATTTCAGACAGAAGTATTTTTTAAAAGACTGGTTGTTATATATTAATACTGTATATGCTGTATATTGGGAAGCTGACATTTTTTGTCATTAGGACACATGATATATGTTTTTAATGATATTGAAGCACCTCATAAGGGTTAAGTTAATTCGGTGATTATTGTGAACTGTTATGAGAAGAATAGTTGCCTCTGCTTGATGTAAACACTTTCTGGATTCCCACAAACAAAGCCAAGAAAACGCCTGCACCCCAGAGGATAGAATTAGCAAGAAGTGCTGATTCATTAGCTTTTTATAGTCAAGTTAAGGCTGAAGCAACTTTTCTCTAAGTCTGATCCTTTGATTCATACTTGGAGTTGATAAGACCTGAAGTTTTCACTGAACTTCAATGGAGGCGTGCTTTGTTTCAGTGATGGAAAGCTTGTCCCAAAGCAGCCAACACTTTAGTTACACAATGCAGCTGTGGGAAGTAGCCTAAGGAAAGAATGATAATTGCTGTTTATTTATTGTCATTGAACTATGCGGCGCGCTGTAATCAAACACCACGCTCCCCAGAGGTTTGAACGTTTGGCAGCACCTGGTTTTAAAAGATAATACAGAGCAACACACTGCAGCATGAATGGCAATAAAACCACATGTTCATTTTTTAGATAAACTAAGATAGTTGAACACAATCTAGGAGGCAACATAACACTCTTTGACAACAAGTGACATATATGGTTCGCGCTTGGCTTCTGGTGTAGATTCACATCACATCACGTGATGACCTTTTGAACTCGATGTTTTGTTTGATGTTAGAGTCATCTTATTCCTGTCGTATTCCAAATTGTCACAAAAGTGTAAAAACACGTTATGTTTTGATCAGGCTCTCAAATGATTTCAATTTTTAATCAGATTAATCACGATTTTCAAATTAATTAGTCATGATTAATCACCATTTTCAACTGTCTGAAGTGTACCCATTTTAATTGCATTTAACCGTGTTATTTTGAGCAATGCGGTGTTGCGTTCAAAAACACCCCGTCATTTAAGTTGAATTCACATGTTTTGAGTGTATTTTCTGGCATTTCTGAGCATACTGAAATGCAGCAAATTGTAATTCTGTATTAAGAGTTACAAAGTGAGTGATAACAATATCCACTTATTGTTTTTCTTTGTATTTCTGTTTATTCAAGCAACAATTACACACATAATAGAGACCTTGTTGTGATGTTCAGAGTGTTCGCAAATGCATCTCGCTGTTGTCTAGCAACAGTGAGAAGTGTCATTCTGATGACGAAGGAACACTAGAGACGTGTTTGTGAGCTGGAGATGCCTATAGGGTGTCCCAAAAAAACATATACTTGAAATAATTTTAAACTAGGTGCTTATTATAATTTGTTCAATGTTCAAAATATAATAAAATTTAGAAATATCATATTATTTTTTTGTCACCGCCTGGTCTCGACACTGCTGACCACGCGAAGCAATGGAATCGCACACATCACGAGACAGTTCCCTTGGTATTTGCATGCATTCGCGTTCAACGGCTGCTCTCAATTCAGAGACTGTTGCAGATCTCATGGCGTAGACTTTGTCTTTGAGGTATTCCCATAAAGAAAAGTCTAGTGGTGTGAGATCTGGTGAACGTGGAGGGTATTCATTGAAACCTCTTCGCCCAATCCACCTGTTTGGCAATGTCTAATCAAGGACGGATCTAGCATTGCGATGGTGGTGTGGGGTTGCCCATTTTGCTGAAAATCAAACTCCTCATCTTCAAAGTTTTCACGAATACTTGGGATGACAGACTGTTGCAGCAAGTGTATACATTTTTTCGGGACACCCTGTATATGGCGTTGGAATTACACTGGCGACCAGTCCAGGGTGTACCACGTCTGTCACCGAAAGTCAGCTGGGATAGGCTCCAGCACACCCCCGCGACCTTACTGAGGACAAGCAGCATCTATTGCACTGCTGTTGAGGTGCTCAGGTCAGAATAAAGTTATAAAAGAGCATCAGAATGTCCCTCATCTCTTGTTATAACAGAGAGGCGTGGCTTGCCATGATACATATGCATTTTTACGTAATTCGTTAAATGCTTTTCTATTTTTGACAGCCCTAGTTACAACACTCTTTATCGCTGACAAGTGACGTGTGGTTCTACTTTTATCCTTATACAATAAGTGTCGCTTAAAAGCCAAAGAAACAGCTAAACAAAATAACCTTTGATGTTCGCTGGACGTATCGCATAACGTCACACATGAACGCGTTTTTTTTTTGACCAAATTCCATATTGTATGTCACTAAGTACTGATTCCCAAATTGTGGTTTGTGGGATTCGTCTAGTGTTACACCAGAGGTTTTTTTTAACATAAAATTATATGATATAAATTATATGCTTAAATTGAATTCAATGGAAATGTTCTTTTACTGAAATATTAATGTTTCCAAGCCAATTACCTGCGAGGACAAGCCATTCAGTGCTAAACTGTGGTGGTAAGCAGAAGCATCTAAAATGGTGATACTTGCGATGCAAAATATTTTTGAGGTGGTAAAAACTTTGAGAATCATTGCCATATTTTTAGGGAAATTGATAAACACTAAACCACTGAAATTTCAAAGTTAATCAATGATCCTGATGTAAAAACTTTGAGAATCATTGCCAGTCATAGTCTTTTTAGGGAAATTGATAAACACCAAACCACTGAAATTTCAAAGTTAATCAATGATCCTGATGTGATTCGAACACACAGCCTTCTGATATTACACCACAATGTCCCATTCTCACTTGGCATTCATATAAAAACTGCTATTATTAATAAATGTTCAGCACTGCAGCTACACTACATGATACAGATGTGTTTTTGACTACAGGCTACTTATTTGAACTTTAATCAGTGCATGCAGTGCATGTGGGGTTGCATGTGCATAAAACAGGGTTCATACAGCGAGACAGAGAGATGGTTTGGCCATGGTTACGACTGAAGGGGGGAGTAGGAGATGACAGTGTAATGGTGCCTGGAGCCCCCACTGACTCCTGGCTGCCTTTGCCACATGTGGCGTAGTGGTCGGAAGACAAGTATGAGCGGACGGGAGCTTGTCCAAAAATACTCTCAGCTCCCTGACCGGCCCGATTTGTCAACCTGCATGAGTTTGTGCAGTGCAATGAAAAGCTGATCATGCATTTTATTTTGATCCATGACATGACACAGTGATTAATAGTGGTGTAATGGTACATGGATTCCTAATGGGATTTTTCAGTACAGTACATTCGTTACGGTACAGAGGAGTACGCATTAAGAGATGGACAGGATGTGTAACAGCCTTGTCATGTGCCTACAATACAAGGACAAAGGACAAAGACAAGTGGATAAGACGAAAGCAGTGTGCCGGCTTTATTCAATAGAGATGGTGAACGGGGCTACAAGCTGGAACTATTAATGCTGCACCTCAGCCAAGAAGGAAGTTTCATTTACTATAAATAAAGTTAGACTGCAAATTTTTACTGTTGAATATATATATATATATATATATTCGGGATGTCTGATATTGGCTTTTTTGCCGATAACCGATATGTCCAACTCTCAAGTTCCGATTCCAATATCAACCGGTATCGGTTGATATCCCCCCCTCCCTATTTCTATGGACCTGGTAAGTTCATTGTGAGCTCTGTTGTTACTCTGCTTGCTAAATAAGTAGTTACTTCTTCCTCATAGGCTTATGAGTGGCAAAGTGTTAACTGCGTGATTCAGCAGTGTTGGTGCTAAATCTCTATATCGGCTTTAAATGTAGATAAAAAAAACTATACCAATATCACAGTTTTCTGCCAATATTGGGCCAATAATTATCGGTGGCCAATATTATCGGACAACTCTAATATTTGTTGTTTTTTATGTTTCATTTTACAAAGCATTTCAACTTTTTACTCAAAAGCTGAAACGTTTTACTTACTCGTATTGCATGACTGTACCCAAAATGAACTGAACAGTGACCTTAAAACTGAGGGATGTACCGAATCGTGATTATAGTGTACCATTACACCCTTAGTGATTAATGACACTGAAACTCTCCATCACTGTCAAGCATGTGAGATCTGATGCGATACAAGTGTGCATATTTCCTGCTTGACACGTGTACACTAAAAAAGCAGACATGGCGTTTTATTGCTGAGGTATCCAGGCATCAAGTCCTCAGGCATTTTTGTTCTGTTTTAAATCTTTCTCTTTCTCTTTTATGCTATAAAACCCATTTTTCTTTGCATTAGATCTTGGAGTGCCAGAAACAAGCTGTGCGAGTTTTTTTCCATTCACAACCACTGATTTCTACATCCTCCTATTTCAGGTTTTATGTCCAAATAATGCAACTAAATAATGCCTTAATGTGTTTGAAAACGCTACAAATATTGAGAAATACTATACAAAATATTAGCCCTCACCACCAGTGTGTCCGATGTCGCACATGAACTTGACATGAAATATGTGTTCATCATCACAAGGCACACAAGAATCATCAAAAAACGTAGTGTATGATGTAAGACGCATATGTAGTTGGCCGTTTTGGTTTCCAGGAGCCATTTTTTCTTTGTTTGAGGTTTTTCATACTGCAGTGCAATCTGAAAGTCTTTGTTTTTTCCAAGTCCCCTGCTGCAGCGTTTTAACATTTATCATTTGCAACAGATATTGAAGGTTGTGGGATCTTGTCGAGCAAGATTTCATGATAATACAAGCTCTGCCAAACATCAGAATGCGAACACATGTGATGTGATAAACATATCAAGGTATTGTTTTAACGTGGAGACAATACACCATTTAATCTGGACTACAAAACTAATTGACAGTGACATTTGTTTGAAGTCAGAAACGTGGACCTGAAGTTTTTCCTTGAATCAGTTGACTATCAGCTAGATGTGTGCCTCTGTAGCCTCTCCATCATTCACTCAAATGTCCCATGCATGCCAGACTGTTTCTCTTGGCTCTCAATGAGACACAGACAGGATGGAAACAAAGCTTTATCCCTAAGGCTTATTCCTCCATTTAACCTTCCCCTTCTTCCCTTCAGGAAATCTATTCGTCCATGTGTGTGATGGAGGTGGTTAGCCGGGAAGTCAAGGTTGATGAGGACCACTTAAGCTCTCTTAGCTGTCATGGCCCCTCAAGTCATATACTGACTCAAATATAAGACTTTTTTGCCTCTAGAAAAAAAAAAGTCTATGATAGACAGGTTACCTTATACAGTGGAACCTTGGTTAGCGTCCGCCTCGGTTAGTTTTACGCCACAATTATGGTTTGTGTACATTCTTTGGTTGGCTTACAGTATGGCATGTTATTAATAAATAATACAATAGTCTTACAGTATAAAATATATAATAATCTTGTCGCGTTATGAATACACTGCATGGGTCCATCTGTATTCATAATACATATTTTCTAATCAGAAAACATCCTTCCTTGTTAGCATCATAATTAGCTAGCGAACACAATGGCAACCGGAACTGGAAGTTGCGTCGCCTGTCTATGTCATCAGCGGTTGCCAAAAAAGGACAACACACATTTCATAATTGCAGTTTCACATGAATAGAACAATTCTAAATGCCTACACATGACGAATGAAAGGACACTTAAGGTTACTTACCTTCATTGAAGACTGCTGTTCCCAAAGACACATTGTGGCAGCGAGACACCATGCCGACACCATCTTCCTGTTTTGTCATGAGTCATTTATTGAATTCAATAGTGTTTCTCACCTTTTTTATTAAAATGCTGGCACTTGCAACTTTCTTTGGCTTTATTTTGGTTTACAGCATTGAGGTGAGAAACACTATTTAATTCAAAAAATGACTCATGGCAAAACAGTCAGGTCACTGCCACATCGTGTCTTTTGTATCACGTATCACGTCTTCAATGAAGGATAAAGTAATCTTAAATGTTCAGTTATCCCTTTCATTCATCATTTACAGTATATGTATGTACTGTATGTATATACTGTAATTTCTGTTGTATATTTTTTTCTCACGCTCGGAAACCTGCGGCTCGTACAGTGATGCGCTAATTTATGGCTACGAACTACATTTCCCATGATGCTTAAAGTGCAGCTTCAGGAACTACTGACGTGGACAAGTGAAGTGGAAGCTAATATCACGTTTCGAAGTCTTATGCAGCGATCTCTGACACATCTTAAGTAAGTTTGATCAAGTGTAGAATTACTACAGCTTCTGTTTGGACTGCTCAATCTGCCAACCGTCCACTATCACCAACGGGTTTCGAAAGGCTGGACTACTTTGTGATGGAGAGGATAGCTCAAGCAAAGTGGCTAATTTGCTTTGAGACAAAAGTGACTCCCAGAGCAGCAACGGAAGCGAGAAAGAGACTGACAAAGTTTGTGAAGAAGGAATTATTCATCCATCCATTTTCCACCGCTTAACCGTGTCCGGGTCGCGGGGGAAGTAGTCTCAGTAGGGAAGCCCAGACTTCCCGATCCTCGGCCACCTCCTCCAGCTCCACCGGGAGGACACCAAGGCGTTCCCAGGCCCGCTGTGAGACATAATCCCTCCAGCGTGTTGTAGGTCTGCCCTGGGGCCTTCTCCTGGGTATGCATGCCCGGAACACCTCAACTGGCTCCTCTCGATGTGAAGGAGCAGCGGTTCTACTCTTGAGTTCCTCACCCTATCTCTTAGGGTGAGTACAGCCACCCTATGGAGGAAATTCATTTAAGCCCCTTGTATCCACGATCTTGTTCTTTTGATCACAACCCAAAGCTCATGACCATAGGTGAGGGTGGGAACGTAGATCGACCGGTAAATTGAGAGCTTTGCCTTCCGGCTCAGCTCTCTCTTCACCAGAAGGAATTATGAGGCTGTTCACTTGTGATGTTGAAGAAGACAACTTTAGTGGTTTTAGTTCCCAGGAGGAGGAGGAGAAGGAGGAGGAGGACAGCAGCGATGAATTACTTTTCTGGTAGGCTACTGTTAACAAGCCTTCTTACATGCACTGTTTGGCGCTGTTTGGGAAAAAAAGCATTAATTTAATCAAAAGTTTAAAATTCTTTCTGTGTACTCAATATCCCATGTTACGACGTGGACACCTGTAGTGTATAGACATATCTTTTTTTTCTCTTTAAATTTAGTGGGTGAGGCTTACATACCGGTGCGTTCTATAGTCCGGAAATTATGGGATGTATTTATGTATTGCATGTAAAACTACAGTATAATGGTAAAACTAATGTGTTTTGTGTTAACATTTTTGGCTTTCTAGAACGGATTAATTGAATTTACGTTGTTTCTCATGGGAAAAATGTATTCGATTAGCGTCTGTTTTGAGTCAGACCTTCTGGAACGAATTAAGGACGCTACCCAAAGTTCAGCTGTATCCATCTTATATTCTTCTTTTTGTATTTCGATTGTCTTACATTGTCCAAAAATGGTCTTGAAAAATAAGAGTCTTATAGTCAGGCTGCCTAATATGTGGGTAATTGAGCTATTTAGGCTAGGACAAGCTACCATTATAACTACATCAGCACCTTAAAGCACTATTGTTTATTTCAGTAGGTCTGTAAAAACTGCAGAATGCTTCTGTCATATAGAGAATCCTGTTACTTTGATACAAAATAAGAATAATTGTGAAGAGAGACGTCCGGCACCACCCTCGGGCCTAAAAGTGTGACCCCATAATTTAATTGAATATCCCTGGCCTACACTATACACTACATTACATTATTTTCATGTTCTAGTACAAATCCAGAAGCAAACATCTTATTGGATCAAAGTTCATCATTATACTGTAATTCCACACGCATCACCACATCCTGAACTCGTTCACATCATATCCCACGCCATAAAGTACTGTATGTCCTTGCTACAAGCGGGCAGGCAGCGAGACAGAAAACAGCATAGGGTTGAACAGATGTCCACCAGAGGACCACCCTACTAGTGTTTGTTCAGTTTGCTGTGAGAAAAGACAGATAGGGTGTGAATCCACTCTGGCCCACTGGGGGCACATGCAGTACTGCACTGCATGCTTCGTCGTCATCTTCCTAATGGAATGTGCCATTTGATCTCAACACCCCTTTGCTGTTTTTTTTGGCACTGCGTGTTGTCGCTCCACAAGCACGCTGGAAAATAAGCTTTGTGTATATGAACTGCTAAGTGGAAACAGTAAATGGATTGTAGGTACAAATGACATCAACATCTGGCTCTGGAGGGTGGGGCACACTAATAAGCCGGTGTTGGAAAGGAAATGCTCTAGACTTTGTTGACTGTTTTCCTATTATAGCAAAGAGAGAAGGAGGACGCCAGCGACGCTAACGTAGCTCGAGATGGGGAACCAGGCTTGCTGCATCACCTTTTGTTGCTTATACGTGAGGTGCTATATACTAAAAAAATGTGGGATCCTGTAATGGAGTAATTTTGTGCTCTTTGATACACAATACTTTAAAAACAAATATAAAATACCAAAAATTTAACAGCTAACAAACTGCGGTTTAATTCAGGTCCAGTCCGTTTGCTGCAATAGAAATATCTACAGAAAATAAGATGGAAGATGTTCAATGTAGGTCGTTTTGGTCTAAAATAATAACAGTTTGTTGTAAGTATTGCAAAACCTTACACACACACTGGTATCAAGTGAATGGAGTGTGGTTTCCCAGGCATGTCAAGTTCCATCCATCTTCTATGCCGCTTTTCCTCACTAGGGTCGCGAGTATGCTGGAGTCTATTCCAGCTGACTTCGGGCGGTAGGCGGGGTACACCCTGGACTGGTCGCCAGCCAATCACAGCCACATTCATACCTATGGACAATGTAGAGTCGCCAATGAACCTAACATGCATGTTTTTGGAATGTGGGAGGAAACCAGAGTACCTTGAGAAAACACCACACAGAGATGCCCAACGGAGATTCGAACCCAATCTCCCGATCCCGGCATGTCAAGTTAACATGTAATAATGTCTGCAGTCAGAATGAGCGTATTCAGCTTCAATATGACCAGGCTACTCAGAAAATCTATGTCCAGAAATAAGAGGATTCTTTTGGTGTATTTTTGTGTAGCGGAGTATAACTTTGAACTTTTTCCCTGTCTTTACAGAGCCTCAAGTGCTGCCAAAGGAGGTCCTAAGGTATGGTGTCAGCCTATAAATTTAACTAAATATAATTTAACCGTGTCCTTTTGAGATCATTTGCTTTGCATGAGACGCCACATTGTGTTAAATGTCACAAGCATGACTTTAATTTAAATATCAGCACACCACTGAGTTTGCTGTGCAGTGCTTTTGAATGCAGTAGTTGATAGTAGTGTTCTCGTGTGCTGCATGATGTGTGTCCTCACCTCAATGCAGGATGAACCTCAAGAAATCATTAAGCCCGTCCCAATCACCAACCCGGCCCCCAGCGCCATGTACACAAAGCCGTCAAGTCAGCCTGCGTACAACAAGACAGCCCGGCCATTCGGGGGCGACAGAGATGCGCTGACCCCTCCCTCTGTAGCATCCATCCCCTCTGAATCCTCCGCTTTCACGCCAGCTTGCGCCTCTCAACCGCCGCACCCTCCATTCCCGCTCAAGTCCAGCCTCACAGGGCCGGACTCTTCCCCCGCTCGCTCCAGCATCAGCTCCCCATCCACCATGTCCTCCTCCTCCTCATCTCAGGCCTCCTCCCCAGCCAGAGTGACAGCACCCACCTCCCAGCCCACTGTCCCGCAACCATCTGTCTATAACACCCCTATCAACCTGTACTCCAACATCAACGCCTGTGAGGTGGCTATGGGGCAGAGGCGAGGCCTTCTGGAGAGCCAAGGCCTGTCAGAGCAGTTCAACGGGTAGGTACCATGAATCAAACCAGTCCCTTGTGTGCTTCCACAACAGGGGGGTTACTCGCCTGGCTGTGTGCTTTGGTCAGCACCTTCAGAGGCTTCTGCGGTTCACTGAGGCCATATTTTGCTGTATGCTACTGAAGAAAATGAGACCTTCCCTTCCACACACATCAATCATCGCCACGGTTTTCACACAATGCACATCTTGTCGGAATATTCCACAGGGTAAAGTCCTGGCAGTAGAACAGAGTATGGACTTGAGAGATTGACCACAAGCTTGGCAGCTTGGTTCCCTTCAGGAGAACACTGAACTGGATTGGACGCTGGGTTGGGCGCCAGCATACGTCCGTAATAAATTATATCACGGCTCTCTGTGAAGTGCAAAGACTTTTTCCTTTAGCAGCTTTAGAAAAGTAAAGAACATTATTCTAACCTTTTACTGTAGCAGCTTGAAAAGAATAACGAAAAATTGTATCTTATTGCAGCTGGAGAAAGAAGAGAGAAAAGAAAAAACATATTATTCAAACCTTTTCCTATAGCATAAGGAAAATATAATTTTCAAACCTGCTCAGCTAACTTCACTTATGTTTAAAAAGCAGAAGTAATGAATTTTTTAGTTTCTAAGGTTAGACAGTAAACAAAGTCTGGGCAGAGCAGAAAACTCCTTTTTCTCTGAGAGGAGGCTCGCTGTGCCACACTTTCAAAAGCCCTGATCTACATACACAAAGCCAAATTGCAGCTTGGTGTTTGTGCAGTAAATGCTCCGATCAGCGTCTCTACTCAATTAACCGCTGTGTTTCCTATAGTCACTGGGTGTTAGGTCTACAAAAGCAAGTAACTGGTTAGCGCTGGAATCAAGACCATTGACATCAACAACTGTGGCTGGTAACGCCACTAGGTGGCAGTAGCTGCATTTAAAGTATCATGAGTGGTCAGCATCCAGCAGCTTGGACCGGGTCTGTTATGGGCTTTAAAATGTTGCTACTCGGCTGTTTGCATGAAACTCTTATGTGTTACACTCGCCGTACTGTTGTTTACATTGAACTCATTGGCCATATTAATGCTGACTGAGCAGTTTGCTCCTTAACACTATTACAACATTGGTTCTGTTGCTGCTGTACTTGTTAATGTATGATCATGAGCTACGTTTTCCTTTCCACTTTCTCATGCAGTCCAAAACATTATTATATATGTATAAATATAAGCAATTCTAATAAGTTTTCATGTCCTTTTAGCAGTTTAGCTAACAAAACGCCCTGGCTTTTATTAAAGCATTTATGGTATATCTCAAGACGTTTGTCCATGCAGTATTCCAAGTACTGTATCTCATGTGATAAACAAATTGTTAACAAGATTGAATCCTGACACCAATATTGAAGAAACCAAACATTTTCCTGCAGGATAAAGCTACAAAGGTTGCGGTGAATATGGAATGTATCACTTTCCAAATACAAATTCCAACGTAGTCTGTGGAGGAAGTTGACATCTTATCCTTGTAGGTTCAAATGTCCAACATGAAATTTCAGCTATGTTGGGTATTTTTACCTTTTTGTGAGGTTTGAGCCTTGTGGGCACACAGAGAGAATATGAATGTCAGTTCCCTTCATTCATTCATCACTTTATTTATTCTAAGCTCCTTCAAGGCTTCTGTTGCTGCATGGGTGCATGTTTTGTTGTGGTTGTCTCTATGCACACTCAGAAGGGCCTTTTATTCCAAAATATCCAGCTATCCATACTTCTTCTTGCCTTCAAACCTTTCCTACGTTTCCTTTCTTTGCCTACAGGGGGGAGCAGAGACAGATAAGTTAGTCCTGAGAATGATCATTTCTCTATTCCAGTCTGCACATTGCTGTGGTTTATGATTAACAGCAGCATGTTTGCACCCTTGTTTGTGCCCTCACTTAGTAACCTGCTCTTGTGAGTACGCTCTCAATGTTTCAGCAAATATTTTATTATATCTTCTCAATATAGGGCAATATTAAAGAAATTAAATGTGGCTATAACTTAGAGTAGTCAGTGTACAGCTTAGAAAGCATTATAGATTTACTCTCCTTTGAAAGTATGCCACGCACACACACACACCAGCACTTGTCATCTCGGAGGTGTGTTTTAGCTTGTTAACATGTTTGGAAAACTGCCATGCGGCCCAGTTTTTCCCCAAGGGATGGGATCATGCTCTGCTTCAGAATTTGACAGTAAATGTTGGAATTCATGTTCCCTCTCAATGAACTGCGCACACTGGATCGTAAACATTTACTGCTATACAAGCTGCGTGTTACTACTCAATATACTACAGTATATCCAAGTTTAATTTCAATTTTATTGTCTCTCAAGAAGATGTTTCCCCTCAATAAACTGCAGCTCCCTAGTGCTGGCAGCACTCGTGCAGCCTCAGACAATGATGCGCCCACCACCATATCTGTTGCCAGTTATTTAGACGATAATGGCTGTTTGTTGAGTCATTTTCAGTGGATAAAAAGTGTGCACTGTGATACAAGCTGTACAGTATACTGACTACTCCAAAGTATATCAATTTGTGTAGCATTGTCCCTTGAGAAGATATATTAAAAATGCTGAAATGTGAGGGGTGTACTCATTTTTGTGAGATACTGTAGTATAAAGAGCTTGTATTTTATGCACTGTAGACCCAGTGCAGTCAGGCGTGGCGTCACACACGCACACACACACTGGTGCCATCTGTTTCTGTTATCGTATTGTTTATTCAGCGCCCACACAATCCCTGCTTCTGTTAAGGACAGACATACTTGTCATGACTGTGATTATTTTGAACCAAACACAGATTAAGAACTGCACTCTTTTGGACCGCATTGATATTTTTTACTGTGTGCATGTAAACAAATATTTTCTTGCACAGTTTGATGCACATCTGCATTAAAGACTCTCCCCATTCCAAAGATAACGATGCTGTTGTGATTGCACTACTTGCACTACTGAAATTTTTACTTTGGTGAAAGCATGTCATTGTATTGTGCGGGTGTCCCTACCTATGTGCCTCATTTTATGAAGCGCAATATCGCCATCTTAAGGTGAGGCGGGGTAAATCACTGTTAACTGTTGACAAAGTGCAACTACTACCATATTCATCATACATTTAGTCAACACCTGATTGCAGCAGTTAGGTCACACTCATGTTGTGTATTGTCTATTTGATTGATTGAAGCACGTTTACCATGCTTGTTGACCATTAGTATAACTACTTGACAACATAATTAAACAATAGATTTTTGCAGTAAAAAGTCCACAGACATAATATGTTAACTTAATCTGTATTTGCAGAAAAGATTCCGACTTGAATCACGCATCTGCCCTAAGTGAGGCCAGCAAAAAGAGACTGATCGAGGACACGGAAGACTGGCACCCAAGGACCGGCACTTGTCAGTCCCGCTCCTTCCGGATCCTGGCCCAGCTCACCGGCACTGAAAATGGTGTGTACCAACTTCATCACTTTTAACTTTTTACATTTTAACTGTATAATATGTACAAACAAAGATGCTCTTATTGATAACTAATAGTGTAGTTTAGAAGGGGAAAGATTAGGCCGTAGGATGCATCCTAAACAGCTGGAAACAGTTTTAGATTAGACAAGGAATTGTTCTTAAGGTATAAAACGTGCATGTCTGTACAGTTTTATACTGTACAGACATGCACTGTAGTTCGCGAAACACTAATAAAATTCAGCAATTTGACTTGAATTAATGTCTTCTTCTTGCAGAGGAAGCTCCTGACAACAATGGAAAAAAGTAAGTAGAGAATCTGTGACTGTTTTTTTCAGTCGAGCCTAAAAAACAGCAGAAAGCTCCGGTTATATAGGAGATATTTGAGTAGTGTTTTTGCATTAGGTCCTTAAAGACAACAGAGTGCGCCTGTCACATAAAGTATCTTTGACTTGCATTTTCTTGCAGTACGTCTTTAAAAACATCAGTGCGCTTGTGATTACATCATCTTTTCCACCTGTCCCTGACTTTTCTTCTCTTCACCTGCCAATGTGTCTCTCTTTTGTCTTGTATTTGTGTGTGTTGTCATGGATCAGGCCAAACAAGTTGGACCCAGAAGTTGTAGAACACAAGTACAACAAGCTCAGGGATTGGCATCACTGTGTTTCCGCAAAGGTGCTAAATGTGTAGGCAGCAAGATTTTGGAGTTGTTTTTTCATTTACCGCATTGTCCCGAATATAAGACGACGCTGAATATAAGACCATCTTTTTTGGAAAAAGAAATAATGAACATCTTAAAATTAACTTTGTAACGCCTCCTCTATTGTTTAACTCACCCAACCTCTGAGATGCTTTTTTAACCCAGTGGGTCTTTGTGTCACGGCTGCATCTATCTAGGTCACTGGTGTTTGAGAGTGACAGAAAAAAAAAATGACTCTTTCGGTCAAAAATCATTTTATTGACAACCTTTCATTTTTCGAGAGAAAAAAAGGCTACATAGTCTTATGTTGGAGTCAATGCTGTATTTTAGTCTGTATAATAACTGAATTTTGTGCAATTAACTACACCAGTTAAATATATTTTTGCTCAACCTTACACAAAAAACCTAGATTACATAACTTTACATTGTATTTTTGTGTATATTTGTACTTGTTGTATGTGGTTACGTGTGGTGCTCTTTCTTATACACACTTTCTGTATCCTCATGTGCCTAATTTTTGTTTTTCTTTTCTGTTTTCTATACTAACCACAATAGAATGCATCCGCCATCTCAATAAATATCTATTTTTCTTCTCTCCTGTTTCCTTTTCTTCAAATTGTATCTATTCCTTTAATACTATACACTCTTGTCATATGCACCGTAGATAACGAGACACAAATTGGTGGTGTTTGTAAAAGCAAAAAAACCAAAGCAGAAAAATTTTGAGATTTTAATGAAGTCGCAATATTATAGCCTTTAAAGAAGTCTCATAGTGCTGCTCCTAGTTTAAAGGGGATTGTCATAAAAATGTGAACAGCACATTTGAGGGGAAAAAAAGAGAAAAGCTCTCTACTGAGTGATTTTAAAATGTGATTTATCCAGAGTGTGTATTTATTTCCCAGCGATGTTGTGGATAAAACCTCTCCAAGCGTGCCCACCTTGCCCGCAGCCAAAACATATTCCAAAGCTACGCCTCCTCGGAATGGCAACGTGGTGGCTCCCTCTGCATTCAAGAGCCCCCCGGCCCAGAACAAGCCCTCCTCCCAGCTAGGGGGTCCAGCAGGTACAGGTATGGTAGAACTCATCCTCTGCAAATTGTATGTAGTTATAAATCTGCCATTAGAGGGCGCTGCGAACCACAAGATTCCCAGCTTTAGTTCTTGATCCTAAGCCATTTAAAGATTAAGAGCTCCATAAAAACCAAGAGGTGATCTTTTAATGAGCTCAGATTATTGCCTTTCCTTGTGATCCCTTTATGAGTTAAATAGATTGTGTAATTTGATGCTGTAGACTGCACCACACTGTAGCAGACCTCAGTGCGAGGTCACGTATTTGGTGAAAAGCATCAGTCAGCAACACTTTAGGGAAAGCACTCACTTCCCGAGACGCCTCTTTTGGAGTGGCTGCTGAAAGTAACCTCAGGCAGACAGTAAAGACTCTTAAGTTGCTGTAGTTAACACGTGCTTGACTTCATGTAAACAAACATATCCAATATGACTAAGTGTGCATAATGTAATCCATTGCACTACACTCTTGTTTACGCTACTCTCTAACTGATGGTTGTGTTTACAATAAGATTTTATGTCTTTCTTTTCTTTGTTAGTGTATAGGATCTCAAGTGTTAAGGATGGCAACAGTAAAGTCAACACCAATACAAATGAGTTTCAAATGAATTGTTAATGCGTATTGAAGCATAGGAATAATTCTTTTTTATATGCAGTTAGGATCAAATACAGATAAATCCACGACTCCCTGCTGTGATTCCATTTTGTTGTCATCTCATGCTGACTTTACTCTGCTTATCTTACACAGCCAGACAGCAATGACTCTTTTGCTTTATTCCTCCCCACCCTCTGTGCTCTTTGCTCTCACTAGCTTGAATTTATTCCAGTGCCAACTTTTAGATAAGAGCCTACAGTGAAAAACTAATTTCACCCCCGGCGTTGCGCGTTCACTATCAAGATTGTATTCAAAGTATGACCGTCATGGCACTTAAATGTGACTCACTATTTAGACTCATTCTAGCTGATGCTTCAATCCTGATACGCTTTAAAGGTCTGTTTTTGAAGTAATGGTAATGGCTTAGTTCATTTCAAAGATGCAAAACAATTTATACAGCAGTACATCACATGTTTACACTTGCACATTCAAAGGAATAGGAAGAAGCAGGGTTTATTTAATCCTACCTCTTCTACGTTTTTGCAGCAATTATTGATAGTGGTTTACTTCCTGTGTACCACTTTGACATTTTTTATTGATAATTTTTCTGAGGTGAATGTAAAGGATGAATAAGTTTTACACTGCAGGTGGTTGAGCTTGCGGTTGCTCGTTCCGTCTGTTGTGCGGCAGTGTGTGCTATTTGTACCACTTTTTTTTTTTTTCCCAAGACTGACTTTGCACCCGACTGCTTTAACATGTGAACTCCCCCACTGTAGAATTAGTAAGGAAAGAATGATCTTATCTTACTCAGTCTTACTGCGCTTAATAATATTTTTACAAAACTGTGTGTGGAAGTCTGAATCTTTAAGTTTAAATATTTTTTGTGTCACATTAATTCAGATAATTCAGATTAAAATATGTGTACAATGAAATAGTGTTATTATTTTCACATACACGTGTATTTGTGTTATTTAATAATAACTAATTATATTTTTTATTAATTGTATAATATAACGATAATAATAATAATAATAATAATAATAATAATAATAATAATAATAATAATAATACAATAATTTCATAATCGTATTTTTAGATTAGTATAATAATAATAATAATAATAATAATAACAACAACAATACTTAAATATTAAGTAATTAAACAAAAAATAAAAAACTATAAATATATGACTATATAATAATAATAGTATAAAGAAATAGAATATACATTAAATAAAGAATATACAGTATATTTAGTATATATATATATATATATATATATATATAATATTGTTATTTTATTAATGTAATTGCTTTAAATAATAGCACTTCTTTTTCAGCGGTGCGTCTCGTCCCATTTACCCTGCAGCTCGTCTTTCCGAGGGCACAAAAACACTGACCTCCATCCTGGAAATGTTTTTGCAAAGAGAAAGAGGAGAGAAAAATAGTGCATCCCTTTCATTTGTTACATTATTTTCGCAGGTGTCCACACTTGACTCGGGGAATGTGTTTTTCCTCCTCAGTGCAGGGAAAAAATGGATCTCCTTTCTGTGGTGGGTGGGGTTGCAGTGTGAGGGCCCAGATGTCTCATGAATCATGCAAGGATGATGGGAGATCTTCAGATCGTTGGCTTTTATCTTCTGACAAGACAAACATATCTGTTCTAAAGACGATACGGAGGAATAATATTAAAAAATGTTATTTACCCATCACCTTGTTCCTTCTCTTAGGCTTCCGTAAAGGTGGTGCGGCTCCTTCGTTCGGCAAGATTACCAGCCCTCCTCCCAAAGGCCCAGACCGACCCGTCCCACAACCACATCCTGAGGACCTCAACTCCCTGGTGCAGCGAGCCGAGCACATCCCGGCCGGAACGCGCACCCCCATGTGCCACAAGTGCAATAAAGTCATCAGGTATTCACAACAACGTCAGCATTGAAACACATTTTGTTGCTTAAAACTTCTTCACATTTTGCTAATGTTTCCTGTGCGTGTCTTTTTGCATGATGTCATGTCCCAGGGGTCCCTTTCTGGTAGCCATGGGCATGTCCTGGCACCCCGAGGAGTTCGACTGTGCCCACTGCCACTCCTCTCTGGTGGACCGTGGATTTGTGGAGGAGAAGGGCCAGGTGTACTGCGAATACTGCTACGAGCAGTTCTTCGCTCCCACCTGTGCCCTGTGCCAACAGAAGATATTGGGGGTATCAGCAACCATTTTTATTTTTATCTTCTCAAGGGACAATAGTATAGAACGTAGACATGGATATGCTTTAGGGAACTGTAGTTATTGTGCAGTTAATAGAGCAGTATATATTTACTATCATCACTGTACATCTTGTTTAGCTGTATAGATTTACTATAAACACACAGACATTACACAGTAGCAGGCAACACAAGTTAGCGGTAGTAATGGTCTTGCCCCAGACACACACCACCACAATGGGTTACGTCATGGTCTGGGGCTACAGGAGTGCTGCCGGTACTTGTGAGCTACTGTTCATTTGGAGAAAAATGTCCGACATTTACTGTATGCTGTATGATACAATGATTTCTGAATTGTAAGGGGTGTACTCACTTACTCACTCTACTTATCTCTGTAAATGCATGACATTTTTATACATCTCTCATATTAGACCTCATACCTTTCGTCTGTGTTTGTTTCCAGGAGATTATGAACGCACTGAAGCAGACATGGCATGTTTCTTGTTTCGTGTGCGTGGCTTGTCAGCAGCCAATCAGAGGCAACATGTTCCACATGGAGGATGGACAGCCGTACTGTGAAATGGGTACATCTACCCACATCATGTGTTGTTACATTTAGGCTAAGTGTAGTCACTTCAAAACAAGACTAATGTGTTTGATGTTTATTACAGACTACTACAAACTGTTTGGCACAAACTGCCATGGTTGTGATTTCCCCATCGAGGCAGGAGACAAGTTCATGGAGGCTTTGGGATTCACCTGGCATGACACCTGCTTTGTGTGCACGGTAAGCTCCACCCTCATTTTCAACAAGCAGTTCAGTGTAGGACTCTTTCCCTGGATAGGCCTTACTTTTTGAGGATTTCATTACTTCCTTTGGTAAGCATTGTTACATTACACTATGACTCGTTTCTTTTAAACATCGCTGTACTGTAGAGTTCTTCTTGATATGGCTCTAGTCCCTCCTTTGTAGTACACAGATGTTTACACAGATGTGGGCCGTGTTGACATTTATTTTAAGAATACAGTCATCCCTCGCTACATCGCGGTTCGAACATTGCTCCCTCTCTCTATTGCTTTTTTTCAAAAATGTATTTACTAATAAATGGCCGCTGTTTCGAGGCTGACTATGGACTATTATTAATTTAATAGTCGAGTTTAAAGACAAGTTATATCTAGTATTCTAGTCAATAGGCGCCAGTAATGTTACATTACTGAGACATGACATTAGACTAGATTGCCTTCACACTGCATGGAGTCAGCCATGGCAGAAGTTCTCCTGCCATTCCGTGTGGAAGTGGTAAGTTTTTGGTTTCTTACTTTGTCCTACTTCCCCACTCCATCTTAAAACCCTTTCTTAAATTCGAGGCTAACTAGTTAGGTAGGTAGCATGCTGTGTTTAAAACCGTGCTCGTGTCGTGTCCCTGCAGTGATCCCGTAGCCTGCGCATTACAGTTGGGCAATGTGTTGTCAACAAGGAATAATAGGAATGTAAAGGTGACTATGGTGGTGTTATTTTATGTTTAAAGGGCTCTAATAATGTTTAAAAACGTATATAGAAAGTCATAAACAGGTTTTCTATGTTCTAACTATGAAAATATTCAATTTCATTAATATTGAATCTTACTTTGCGCAAATTCACTCATGCAGCCAGTCTGGAACCAATTAACCGCGATAAACGAGGGACAACTGTATGCCACAGGCCAATAAAAAACAAACTGCAGGCTGCAAAAGGCTCCTAACGCTCACTTTGGAGACCCAACTTTAAAATCCCAATTCAGCTCATTAGTCTCTCTGATTGGCCCGCATAAAAAAGAATCCTTTTGCAGCAGATTCTGTAAAACAGCAGAACACTCCTGTCATATAGAAGATCTTTGACAAGCATTTTTGAAGTAGATTCCTAAAAACAGCAAAGCACTCCTGTTATATTAAAGATCTTTGACTTGTATATACTTCTGTCATTTAGGGGATCAAACATTACTCAGTCTACTTGTCCATCATTATTATTGACTGGTACTGTACCTCAGTTCCTGTTTACCGTTGGTGTATGGTACCTACGGTGCGGCGCTACAGACTCTTAAGAATAAGCATAATAACATAGAGGTAATGCCTTTGTGTCGTTCTCTCTTCAGGTCTGCACCGTTAATCTGGAAGGACAACCCTTCTTCTCCAAGAAAGACAAACCTTTGTGCAAGAAACATGCCCACACTGTCAACATCTGATCCACTCGTGCACCCCTCAATACCAGCAAAAAAAAGGGCGACAAACAGAATCATTTGGCAACAATATATGCAGTATATTTTCATAACTATGTCAGTCAAATGCTGAGTATTTAAATGTACTTACTTATATATGTGTCTTTGTTTTTTTTTTACATTTGTTTTTCTTGACATTTTCTTTCAAGTGCAATTTTATGGGTGTAAAGCTGCATTTCCTAAGCCTTCTCTTAGTTTTTTCAGTAATTTGAGCGGGATGGGAGTCTTGTTGTGTTTCCATAGAATAAGATATAATGCTGACCCTGTCAGGGAAAAAACACATTAATTTGGATATCAGCACTATTGTGGAATTGTATACTGATAGAAATGTACAGTATATACAGTAGATGTAAGCATGACTGGTAACATAAAAAAGACCATACATTCATCAGATATTTATGACAAAAACTTGACACGACTTATTGAGTAGAATAACTGTCCACATTCATACAGGTCAAATGTCAATGCTTATACTGTATTTGTCACAATCATTCTCATAACTTGACGTTTATATGCCTGTTTTCCTACAGATTTTCCCTTTCTGATGATGATCATTTATAATCGTAACAAAAAAAAATTCTAATATATTCCGACAGACCTGCCATTTTTCGTGTGCCTTTCAAATTTTCATGTGTGGAATAAAACCAGTTTTATGTATTTTTTCATCCTTAATGTGGTTATAAGTATCAAATGAAAGCAATAAAAAAGGTTAGCAAAGATAATAATACATAGTACAAATGCACTTTTTCAATTTTAAACCCATTTTTTGTCCCAACGATCATGAGTTTTGTTTTGGAAAAAAATATACAAATATATATATACAATTTTAGGGAGGCTGACATTTTTTGACCCGAGTGAGTTTTTGCTATGGCCAGTCCCATTACAGGTCTTAAAAGTAACGATAATTTTAACAACAGTTTTCATCATACTTTATTCAATGTAGCAAATCTGCATTTACAAAGAGAACCAATGCAAAACTCAAATCTACACACCTGCAAACTACTGTACACTGCACTACACAGCAACTATAGTATTATAACGTGCTTGCACTTCCCCAAGTGGCCAGAGGTGGTCGCTGTTGGCAGGAAGACGCTCCAAGAAACAAGCAGACGGGACTCCTCTCGTGCCTGGAAGGCATGTACTGTACAGTATTCCGCAGCACCGAGAGGACGCATGGACGTGTGTTTGTGGTCGACCTGGAATTCAGTCTGAAGTTGCTTATGGTGCCTAATTTGTAGCTCAAAGTAGAAGGTAAGACGCCTTCATGAAGCGGAGTTCGATTAGTGGAGGGCCTGTGAAAAGCGGTACAGTACTCGCTTGTTAAGACAGTGGAAAGGTGTGTTTGATGCGGTGGGACAAATGGGGCTCCGTCACGATGAGGAAGAGGAGGGGAGGAGGAGTGACATACATGTACTTTAAGTCTCACGGTTAGACATTCTTATAAGATGTCATACTAATTTGGTGGGCTTTGGAATTCATATACACCCACTGGACACATTATTAGGTACTAATGCACAAGAGCAGTCCTGTAATCAAACATTCAGACTTTTTTCCCATTAAAAAAACAGAGTTCTGTAAACATACCAGCCTTTACATAGTTAAAAATCCTCAAAAATGCAATAATGCTTGATCTGTGTATTTCAGGCTGAAGTAGTTTTAAAATATCGACTTATTTAAAGTTAAGAAAGTTTTGTTTTGACTCTTGATACTGTAGAAAATAAAAACTCAGTGCATGAAAAGCAATGTAGCTGCCAATTGTTGACCTGTCTCAGGGTCTTAATAGTGATGGCTAAAGCTAAGCTTGTTTTAAATTATATTATTTTGATATTTTTACAGTTTTTGAGAAGCTGACATTTTTTTGGCATTTGAGTCAAATGTGTGTGTGAATTTTAAGGACAACTTAAGGGCTAATAAGGACAACATCTGGTTCAAACTCAAGGCCGGCGGGCCAGATGTGACCCACCACATCTTTTTTTGTGGTCCACGAATATTTGGAAAATAGCATTAAGTCTTGACCCGTTTCGCGGACCTCACCAAACAACATGCTTATGACAATCTGTACACTGAAGTCATTTTGTCAGTTTCGACTATCCTTTAACATTACATGCTTGATGTGGCCACAGTATTATGTATAGCGTGGATTGCACAACCATTGTTAATAAAGGTGCCAGATTTGGACTCAAAGCCACAATAGTTTAACTGTACACGACTAAAAATGACAGCACTTTAAAAGTATTACAATCTGTCTACAAAAGGCATACGAACAAAATGATAATTTTTTTGCTTCAACAAGATAATTTTAACAGGCAACGCAGTAAGAGTGCATGTTTTGACAAATTTTTACCATTTTGTGTGCAGTGGTTCACAAGGAGAAGCTTAGCGTCCATGCACAAATATATTCACTCATTGCTATTTAGTTAGTCAGATTCCATTCCTGTGGAATATGCCCGCAACACAAGACAAACATTATAGGCGCTCTTTACTGGATACTGCCACAAGAACAAGAGCCACATGTGCAAGAAACCTCATTCAGGTCTATCCAAGGCAATAGACAGCTCAACTGGTCTCGACCCAAGCGAGGGATTGTGACTAATTGGAAAGACCCACAGAGTGATCAAACCCACCACCAGCTGTCTTTGGCAGCAATAATGGCCCAAATGACTCTTGCGTACATGCTGGGGATGTCATGTCAAGTGAGGCAGCAGTTTGGGGTCTACCGCACACTTAAAGTGCTTCAGTGTGTTGTACATGCAGTATAGACCTTCTTTCTTTCTGCAAATACAATAACAATACTGTAGATCACTGTTGACTAATTGTTTGGTTACGCAAAAACTACCATGTCTCCATAAAAGGGGACAAAGCCTGCATTTTTGTGAACATGCTCATTGAGGATTTTGCCCTGTAGCCTACAGTATTATGCAAACTAACGACTCTGGTTTTCATTAACACGGAAGCACATGAACAATGCAGCCCGGCTACCTGCATCTGTTTTTTAAAAGACGCACTGCACTGTTTCCTTCTTTTTATTGGAGAAAGGAATGCAAAAACAGGAGAAAAAAAAACTATAACAGCTGCTGCCTCTAGATGGATGTAATTAACTTTAATCTGACATCTGATACCACACACCTCCTTTACAGCTGACATGGCATCTGTAAAGCAGACGTTTAAGAGGAAGTCAGACAAAAAAAATAACATTATCAAAATTGAAGAAAGACACCATTTTTGGTCCATGTTGAGAACCTAAGCACTATTCCAAATGAGTCAAGCTGAAGTTTAAGAGAAAGTCTTACTTTATGCAGGGCAGGAAAGAAAGATTTTAGGTCTACGTTGAGCATCCAAGTGCTGTTGCAAACACACAATGACATGGCATCTGTAAAGCTTTAAGTCTCGCTGTATGCAGAGCACGAAATGACCCAACGTCATCAAAATTGATGGAGGAAAGTGGAAGAGGAAACCTGGCTATATACATCAGTACCTCAGAGGTGCCGCCTGGCATTCTGGGCCCCATGAAAAAAGAGATCACGTTGCCCCTCTCCTTGGTATTTTTTAAAGAATTACCGTATCTTTTTTTTGCAGGAGCCTTGGAATTGTCCTAACTTTTCCCTCCGAAATGACGCATACCAAAATATGTCATGACTTTATCACAGTTGAAGAAAGAGATGCCATTGTTGGTCCATGTTGAGTTCTGAAGTACTGTCACAAACACAACGACATGGCATCTGTAAAGCTGAAGTTTAAGAGGAAGCTATAGTGAGTTATTTTCCATCCTAAATCAGCACTTGCCAAACTGCTGACAGCACGTGACTGCCACACAAAGTCCAAAATCAAGTGGTTGTAAAGGGCCATAAAGTGAGTGTCTAGCCCACATAGAGTGCTTTACTGTCCTCTGTGGGCACAGTTATGCTGTTTTATGATTCACGGCTAAGCGTGGCTTCAGCTTCAGCCGTAGCGTTGAGGCACTATGTCGGAGCTGCGCAAGCACATTTGGCTGTTTACGAGGATGTCCTGCAGAGGCGAGTTCACTGCTTAATGTAGAAGGAATGCTAATGAAATGATGCTGTAGTGCTGCAAAAATCACATTCAGGATATCTCCCACCATTTGGCAGGAGTAAATATTGTCCCCAGGGGCGATAAAAAGGCTCACGGATAACATGATTTTGTTGGAAAAATGGCATGGACTTAACGTTTTTCAGGATTTGTGTGTTTTCGATAATACTTCAGATTCATGGACCAAAAACTCTGTTATTGTATGTGTGGTTTATCTTACAACGCTAATTGTAGCATGTTTAGCAGAATGTCATTTAGAACACTACTTTGGATGCCACGCACGCACGCACACGCGCGCACAAACACTCACACACACACACACAAACACACACACAAACACACACACACAGACCAGTTTGTGCTAAAATCCATATCATCCACTACATCTGCTGAAGGAAAGTGAACACCCAGTCTAGCTGGATCAATACAGCTTTTAGCTTTGGATTTCACTTTGGTCACGAGCTTGTCAAAGTGAAACCACTCTAGACTGTGTAGTCCACAGTCTACGTGATACCTGTCCACCAAGTGCAGACATAATAGTAAGGCTTTGTTAAAAACGACATCTTAAAACGAGTATCATATGAAAGTCTTTGTCTTGACTAAGTCTAAGTTCCTCAAAGTATTAGTCTTGCCTTGGTCGTAACCTGCCTTGTCTTAACTTGGTCTCAACCCCTCAAAGTCTTGATCTTGATCTGTGCTTCTGAAAGTCTCGGTCTTGCCTTGGTGTCAACCTGCCTTGGTCTTGATCTTGACTGGGTCTCAAAAACTCAAAGTCTTGCACTTGAATTGATCTGCTCTTGTCAAAGTCTTGGTTTTGACTTAGTTTCAATTCCTCAAGTTCTTGCTCGTGGCTCCTTAAAGTCTTGGTCTTGATTTAGTCTCAGCTACTCTAAATCTTGGTCTTGAATTGATCTACAATTTGCAAAGTCTTGGTCTTGACTTAGTCTGAGTCCCAATTCCGCCTTTTCGCCCTTCCCCTTCGTGCGTCAGACTGTTATATTGAGTAATGACCTCCTGCGATTTCCGATGAGTTGATGTGCTCGTTGAGATTTTTCCTCATAGCTCGTGACCCATGTGTGCCACAATATGTCATTTTATGATGTGGACATGTGCCGCTTATACGTAGTCCGGTGTGGCTCATATTTGTACAAATCTGTTTTTCTCTCTAAATTTAGTGGGTTCGGCTTAAACACAGGTGCGGCTTATACACAGGAAATTACAGTACAAACAAAATAAAACATGCATCGCGTTGCTAGACTTAATAGAAGGGACTAAACTACATTTTATGTAACAATGTAGCTGCTTTCAAAACATGCAATATATAAAATCACAACAAAATACGTTACTTGGAACATTTTCAAAATGATTTTGAAAATGTTCGACGAATTAAAAGTTGCATCTGTCTTTATTTATCTCACAGAGATGCAACTTACACAACGTTAGTTTCTTTGGGCCTTTTTCCTGTCGTCTTCTCTACTGCAGCCGAGTGGGTGAGGCAGAAAGAGCGGCACCTCGCTGCTCTGTCTGTGTGTGATGGGAGGACCCAGGTACTTGGGGCACACAGACACACGGGAAGGGAGTGACAGAATCTCCGTGCAGCAAAAAAAAGTTAATCTATTGGTTACATATTCACATACTGATATTGAATAATTGGTGATATGTCATGCCCGATTTATCAGCGGGGCTCCAATGCAAACACACATACATACACACGCACACTCGGACCTTTCCTCAAGTAGCATGCAGACGTCAGACCATAATTATGCTCAAGTAGAGAGTATTGCTGCATTCAGAAACGACATGTCAATCGGACCACCCGGCATTCACCTTTTGACTGAATCGTGCTTTAAGTGGAAAATGTTTCTGCAGTGTTAGTAGACCAGCTGTGACTCAGCATGTTTTTTTTTTTCAAGATTACCTGAGTATGTGTTGCACTTCTCTCTGCAGGACTTACATGTGCCATTTTATTCCGTTTGTGCTTCTATTTAGGAGACCTGTCTGCATGCTGACAAGTAGAAGAGGCCAGAAACAGGAGGAGGATGCGCCTTTAAGAAAGAGGCTTACATCATATTGGGTGAGTGGCAATCAATGCAACACATTAGTAATACCACTAATTGAAGACAGAACCACTGTTGCAGGAAATACAGAATTAATGTTACATCTGTTAGGGCACCAACCATTGAAACTTAGGCTTCATTGGTCAGTTTCCCTCTAATTATATAAGAGCATTAAATGCTGTTAGTGTTTTTATCATTGGTTCATGTACAGTTTGTCTGTGTTGAGGTAGTACATTATACATTTTAGTTTTTCAAGTTTGGCTGGCGACCAGTCCAGGGTGTGCTCCGCCTCTCGCCCGGAGTCAGCTGGGATAGGCTCCAGCATACCCCCGTGACCCTAGTGAGGATACGCGGCATAGAAAAAGAATGGATGGAAGTTTGGGTGGTAGAGAGGAAACGAAAAGTCACAAAAATAAAATAAAAGCCACCTAAGCTAGTGATGTCACACATTTGCCAGGCACTTGTTGCTAGGCAGAATTCAATCATAACTGCTCCAGATGCCAAAAATATGCATACCTACCATAAATGCTTCAATTAACACCTCTGTTCAGTGAACCGCTGAGTAGTGGCCGGATGACTGGTCTGCAAAATCAAATAAACGTTGGGTCTCGAAGTCAGTTCGGAGTCAAATAGCGTTGGCATTAACAGCTGTGGCTGTAGGCACCCTACTGATATTTTTATTGACACCACAAGATGGCAGTATAGTAGTATCATGAGTTGTTTTCATCCAGCAGCTTTATGAACTTCTTCTCGTAATGATATGAGTTTTACAACCTTGCTGGCTTACAAACTGATGAGATCATTGGAACATTTCTGCATGCGGGTAAGAAAACAACTTTGCAAAATTGCCACACAATCTCATTCATCAGCAAGTTTAATCTTTTAGTTCCGCTCCTGTCAAAGCCTGAGAAGGCCTCTCCTTGTCTGGCTGTATCAGCGGTTCTGAGAGCTTTAGGTAGCCCAGAACTTAGATCAGATGACAATATAAAAGGAGCCAAGCTAGCTGGCTGGCTAACCTGCTACTACGGCCCAATTATTATTGCAGGTGTCTGTAAGGAGACCTAGCTGGTAACGGGCGGCCAACATCAATCCATACGAGGAGCTGTGGGCACGCATGAATGGCAGCCTCATGTTGGCACGCCAGGATACACAAATTAGGATTTTCAGGAAGGCTTTCTATTGCACTGGTGCACATCATTCCACTGAGGTTGTAATCTCTCGAAATGCAGTTTACTTGTGCTGGCTGAAAACCAGATGGTGTGCAGAGAAAAAAATGGTGGTTGTATTTCATTACATCCAGTACGTAGAGTACATGGATGAAGGTGTCTTTTTACCTGCATTTGTATGTGTTTGTAGGTAGGATCATTCAAAACCTACACAACTGATTCTGATAAAGCCTTATGAATGGTTGAGCTCTTGACCAATTCATTTTAATTTTGGCAGGGATCCATATCATTTAAATTGAGTTATTGTGACAATTAAATTTCCTTGTGGTTGTCAACTACTTTGTCATGTCAATCACTGCCATCAACAAGACTGGAGTGAAACATTTGTAGCCGCAACTTAATGATTGGATACATTTTTGAACGTTTTTTTACTCAAATTTGCTAAATGACTCCAGCGTAATCCCACTGTTTCCCACATCGTACTACTTATTAATTCAAGCAATACAAATAAAGCACCACCAGGTGACAGTATTGCTCTGGAAACATGCTCCTGTTCCTTTTCTATTACTTGTCTATTGTCGTATTCAAAGGTTGAGTTGTTTGACTTTAATTCCAGTTTTATTATACAGTGGTTAACTGCTTTTTACACTTGTATGAGAATGTTAAAATGTTGCTTTTGCCCAAGTAGTTAACAAAAGTCATGATGACGACAGGTTGCATTATTTTCATTGGAGGGGGGAAATGGTACGAACAGATCAAAACTAGAAAATTTATTTGAATTAGTGTCTAAATTTATGCTTATGCTGCAGTAGATTAAGACTTGCTTTCTGCTTATTGGAGACCCACAGAGGCCCAAAAGGGTGGCTCTTCCCTGTGTTTATTTGACTTTTGTATAACAAATGAAGCCAAACAAGTAATGTTGGCTGACTGCAGGGTTTCATTGAGGCACGATTGGCTGAGGAATGAATGTGGAACTCACAAGGTGTTGAAAAGGAGAACTTCAGTACCTGGACGACTGAGAGCATGGAAAACCTCTCCCTTCTCACACACTAGATGATGGAAGCACCAGAGAGGGCCAACACCATCTCGAAATTGTGGGAATATGGTCACGGTAGCTTGATTTTCTCCTGGTAACACTATAACTGTAGGCTGTAAATTTCAGCCAAAGATCAAGCAAGTAAAAAAAAAAAAGAGTGAAAGAGAGACGGTTCTGCGGGGCCATGCAAAGTCCTTTAAATTGAACCTAGTCTTCATCATGGGGGTTCAAAAGGACAAGCTGGGATGTAGAGGGGATGTGAGGGAGGGGCAGCGAAGACAAAGCCCCAAGGGTTCCTACTCAGGGATCTAACTTTGTCTGAGTAAACATGTCTGGAATGGCACGCTCCATGTACTGTATCTAGTGTGTGTGTGTGTGTGTGTGTGTGTGTGTGTGTGTCAAGTGCACTACATGTGAAGTGTAGCTTGCACAGTGTAGAGGTAGGCATAGCTGGGATACAGTATCAAAGCTTTATGGAGTCCTAATCCACACCGTTACTGTGATTACAATGGAACTCTGTTTTTACCTCCACCAAGCACACATTTTACAACAGGGGTGTCCAAACGTTTTCTACTGAGGGCTTTTTTCTGTTTCTACATGTTTTCTTGTAGTATTGTGTCTTATTGTGTCTTTATTCTCACAACAGTTGGACTTTATTATTGTAGTAATAACCGTTACCTAACCAAATTGTCTAAAATTGCAACTTTGTTGTTTGTTTTGTTGGTTTCTCATAATAGTATGACGGATTTTAAAAAATACATATTTTAGTCTTTAATATTTCAACTTTATGCTATTTTTTCTCTTCATATTAAGACTTTATTCTCCTAATATTTCGTCTGTATTCTTGTAAAATTACTGGTCTTTTTTTCCATTTTTACTGTCATTTTTATAGTTTTCTTGTTTAATTGTATGTTTAGAATGTGCCGAGAGCCAATTAAAAAAAAAAAAAGCTGCCGGGCTGCACTTTGGACACCCCTGCTTTAGAATTATCCTGGTGGATTTAAAAATGAATAACTAAACAACAAACAAACAAACAGTTTCCCAAAGGAAAGCACAGAAACAGAAAAAATCCCTGTTTAAAGTAACCATTAACATTGGTAACTATCATGCAAGTGGAAAAAGAAGTTATGAGAAGCTGTCTCATAAAAGTCACAAACAATATACCTGTATTGCGTACCTTTACCTTTTTTGATGCATGACATTAAAGAAGCTAAGGGGAAGGATTACTGAAGTCGACTTCATGTATCACACTTTTAACCTTCTTAATTGTCTTTCAAGTGTAAAAAGAAGTTAATGGTCAAACTTAAAAACAAAAGCTTGTGCTTAGGGAGATAAAGACTAACATTAAACATGTGTTATTTACAGTATCTCACAAAAGTGAATACACCGCTCACATTTCTGCAAATATTTTATGATATTTTTTCATAGGACAACACTAAAAAAAGGAGTCTTTCATACAATGTAAAGTAGTCAGTGTACAGCTTGGATAACAGTATAAAATTGCTGTCCCCTCAAAATAACTCACTTTTGTGAAATACTGTATGTAGATTTCGCCTTACTGTACTGAGCAACCAGGGCAGATGTGTGGACTATTTGAATTGCGGTTCTGTGGTGATCATCACACTTTTCCTTGTTGCCATCACTTGTACCCTTCTGCGGTGGCATTAAAAAGATAGAATGACAGAGAAAAAAAGGTAAACGTTACTGCTTTTGTTTGGGATATAGACTTATCAGTAAAATATGCGACTACATTCAGTTATCTTTTATTATTAATGCAGGTGTACAGTAATCCCTCGCAATATCACATTTCGATTATCACTCCCTCACTATATCAAGTTTTTTTCAGCGGATAATTAATTAACTGGTGGTCGTCAAAATGCATATTTAACAATTTGTTTTGTATTCTTGGCCTAAATAAAGCATTTCAAGCATGAAAATTGCTAAATGAAGGAAAAAACAAGGCTTGGGTACACATACTATACAGGAAGTTATTGTTCAGTATCCTCGGCACTGATTGGCTCACCCTCATGCAGCATCCACCCATATGTTGTGTCTCTAATATCTGCTTCCTATGTTGTTGTTACACGGCGGAAAGTATCTTTGCTGTTGTGAGTGAGTGAATTCTGAGAACTTTTATGTAAACGCCACAATTACTTCCAAACGTGCTGCCTTTTCTACAGGTTTGTTGTTTGTATGTCTAATTTCTGTCATACAGTATGCTTACTGTATTTGGTTATATGAGTGTAAAGGTGATTATGGGGTGTTATTTCATGTCTTTAAGGCTCTAATCATGTAAAAAAATTGCATTTAGAAGGTTTTAAACAGGTTTTGTATGCTCTAAGTACAAAAATATCCAATTTGTTAACATTGATTCATATCACGGAAATGAATTTATCACGGTCAGCGCTAAACGACGGACTACTGTATTGCCGTTTCAGTCCTATTGTACTGAGCAGCCGGGACAGAGATGAATATGCCACTTTTTTGTCGCACGTTCTGTTTTTGGGTCTATGGTCATCATCTAACTTTACCTCTTTGCCATCACTGGTACACTTTTGTGGTGGCATCACAAAAAAGAGCAAACGCTAAAAAAGACACAAAACACACTTGCGGAGTTAACTTTGTAGATGTTCTCTAAGCTGAAGACTTGTGAGATTTTCTGAAGTGCGACTTACAGTGGTATTTTTCCTGAGAATTTTCAGTTGTCCGATGGTACTATTTATATTGACACTTCTCATCTCGCAGATGTACCTAAGGACTTGTCCCTCAAGGGTATTTATGTAGTGAAGCATGACAAATGGATTACCTTGTTGTCCCGATGCTCCCTGGAAGGACCTTGCACTGCATCCAATTGTTTCGTCGCCCTCTTTCTATCAGTGTAAGACTGGACAGCTGTCATGATCAGTGTGTGTGTGTGTGTGTGTGTTGATAGTGGATCTGGCATGGCGAATTCATGTTACGTGGCATGTTTGTCACCCTGCTCACCGTCTCTGATCTTGACATCTGACCCCTAAAAGGGTATCATCAGAAAAGAATGTGTGCAGTGAAAGTGTTGAGTTAATGTACTGTGCCCAGAAAAAAGCATGGCTCTAATGCTGTCCGCACAATAATAACGGATGACAATCCATCATGTTGACCTTGAGAGAGCTTTGCCTGGCAGGGAGGCATCTGTAAAACTGCTCGCTTGCAAAAGTGACTTTTTAATGATGTTCTAACAATATGTGAACCTGTTTATGAGCACCAAAGGTGAGAAAAATGTAATCATCTACCTCATCTGTTTGTGCCACTTTTGAGAGAAGAGGAGATTATGAAATTCTGGGTTTCCGTGATATCATGAAGGATAAACCTCGTTCCTCATGGACGTTATACTGCCTAGATTAGCCCGCCCTGTGTATGCAGTCGTCCATGATCGCTGTTTCGTGGTTATTAGTCCAAAAAATTTAAAAGACAAGTTATATGTAGTGTGCCGGTCACTAGGCATTTAGTAATGTTACCTTAATGCTGCATGGCGTCAGCCACGGCATGTCTGAGATGACAGAGTGAAAAAAAAGTTCTCCTCCCATTCTGTGTGGAAGTGGTAAGTTTTTGGCTTTTTACTTTGTCCTTCTTCATCATTCTGTATGAAATACTTTCTTAAGTTTAGAATAAGTAAATTGGAGAGGCTAACTAGTTAGCTCTGTAGCTTGCTATGCGATGTCCTAGGTGTCTAGCCTAAGCTATACGGCGCCTACTAGGCGGTTGTCTCTTATGTCCCTGAAGCAATCTGGTAGCCTGCGCAATGTGGTGTATACAAATTATAATAGGAGTGTAAAGGTGACTATAGGGGTGTTACTTCATGCCTACAAGGCTCTAATAATGTTGAAAACAGTATTTAGAAAATCATAAACAGGATTTCTATGCTCTAACTACGAAAATATTCTGTTTATTAATATTGAATCCTACTTTGTGGAAATTCACTTATCGCGGTCGGGTCTGGAACCAAAGAAATCGCGAAAAACGAGGAACGGCTGTAAACCCACCACTCCAGGAAAGACAGACTTTGCTACAAATCTTAAAAATAAAACTTGGACTAACCGTCAGTTAGCAGCAGACGTGGGAGTTGTACGTCTGATCATTTATTTCGGCTAATGTAGTATGATGTTGCTGTTAAAATGTGACTGTAGAGGGTTCTCACATCACTTTGCTAGTGGCATTAACGTATGTGACCTCCTATCCCACTCCTTAATGTTACGTTGTTGTATGTTGTATGTGATAATATCACTTTTAAACAGTTTAAATTCCAGCATCAATGCAAGATTTTGTACAACACTTCCAATAACCTATTGTAAGACCTGTTATTGAAACATACTACAGTATATAATATGGGATCTTTTCCATAGAGGCTTTTATTTTCAAGGCTAACAACATCATATGACCAACATAAACACACAGTAATGAGGACATAATTGCTCACCAGGACAGTTTACATTCCTTTAGCATTCAGACATAAGTAGCATGGATCATAAAGTAATTCAAAACCGCTGAAAGATATTAAACACACTTTGGGAGATCATCCTGACATGCTAGTGACACTCAACCCATTTCCCTGTCAGTCTCTTAGATGTTTGTGCACATAGCATATGTCACAGTTTTGTATAGATTATTTTCACATTTTGAGTATTCGTTACGGCAGTTTAACATTTCCAAGCAATGTGTTGAAGTGCTTCATAGGTGGAGCAATAGCCCCTGTATGTTATGCTTCGAGTTCCAGATCCAGACATTTCATTTCTCTGGAAATTATTACACCCTGCTTGGCGGTCGTCTTTAGTGTTGGGCTGTGCTCTCACCGTGCGGGACGCTCTATTTTTAGAAGATGTTGTGTAATAAAGTAACATATCAAAAGATTGGCTGCAATGTGGACATTTTTCCAGAATGACAATAGTCAATAGTCTCTCATTTACTACATACATACATACAGTACATATATATATATATACATATACATATACAGTATATAAATACAGTATATATGATATGTATATACTGTATACTTAACAATACAGCGATAATGATGGCTACTTCTCTGAAATTATTGTTGATAAAGCTATTGTATTGACTCTCATTAGATTGCTCAAGTAGTTATAATGTTGTAGTTTATTTTATTTTATTATTATACAAAGAACAATAGAGAAGAACATTCGTTTAATTTAAAATTTTCCCCCCGAAATTACATAAACATCGTCTTTTTTCTTCTGGAATACACGTGCATACTTGTTTATCTAGCTCGTAATATACTGCACCTTAATGCATATTTACATACAACAACTGGATGACTTTTGGAGGAAAAAAGTCTCTCCTCGTATTAAACAAGTATTGTAAAGAGTCAAGAATATGCGGGTGTTCGTTCCACTGGCACAAACAAGTTGTCTAGTACCGCTAAAGGTTTCCTCCTCTGTGCTTAAAAGTTTTTTGTTTTGTTTTTATCAATGCAAACCTGAGAAGCCAGTCTCATTGTGTAAAAACCTTACAGGCCTACACAACACATGGATCCTTGTTCTCAGGTGTTCCCTAAACAGAGCTGTTACATAAAAGGGGGGCGGTCCATTTTTAGAAGGACATCCTTTCCTTTGGTTTATACATGGAGCGTACTTCCATGCTAATGCTCCACAGCTGTTCAACTGTAAATGCAATTAACCCCATGTAATTGTGTTGCCGCTGATTTGGGTGGTGTTTCTACGATTTACTCACTGACGGCCGGTAGCCTGGGCTCTCCTTGAGGGTGACATCATGGGTTTCAGGTTGCCCGTTTGTGGCTTTGGCTCCCAGGAGGTGTAGGAGGGGTCAATGACCCGGGGAGCATGTTTTGAGTGCATTGTGTAGTCTTCTTGCCGTCCCTCTGTTGCGTTTTTATCTCGCTTTCTTTGCAATGTGCTGACAGCTGTGTGGAAACGGTTTGCGCTCAAAGTTGATCAACTGTGGAATTACCTGAGGCAACAAAGGTAATAATTACACTCCAAGAAAGATGCTCACTATGCTCAGGAAATATGCATTGCAAAGGTTTGAAGTTTGTTAGAGGAAAAGTAGCTATGCTGTGTTTGCTTGAGAGCGACTGAGGAGAAAGCAGACAATAGGCCGGAGTGTCACGTCGAGTGGCGCGCTTGCATTCTCGCTTTGTTCCATGAGATCACAGTTGTGGCAGATGCAGGACTGAGACTGAGAGCAGCTGTTTTGCTCCGTCCTCTCCAGTTACACACCCTGGTAGCACCCCCCTGCCCCCTCTGGGGATGGGCACAGATGCGGCACGCCGCCGGCCCTTAATCGTCTTTGTTCTCCCGGGGTGGGCACGGCGCTCCTCTGGCCTCCGCGGTGTTCCACCAGTATTCTTGGCACTGAAAGAGAGGGATGAGGCCGAAGGTGTCAAAGCGGCGACTGGGGCTGGTGACAAGACATGACACGCAACTGCTCCCTGTCTCCTAGGACCTGTGGCGCCATCAATTAGTCTTACTGTAAAGGACAACTTTAACTTTGAAAATATGGCTTGTACTCGCAGACTTGGCATATGAGCTTGCATTTCTATGTATAATTTCCAGTATAATTTTAGAAACTTCTGGCATGTATACAATTATTTATACATATGTCATCTATATACTGTATTTGCAATATCATTCCTGCATACCACTGGATGGAACCCACGTACCACCAGTGGTACTTGTACCCCAGAATTTATGTTCTACAATATTCTGCCACAATCCAGTAATTCCCTTACTATTACTTTGTGGGACTTCCTATTCCTGCAGACTCTCCCTGTCCTTCCTCTGCTGTGTGAGGCAAGGAAACAGCAAAATTAGCCCTATTTTAGTGCCCCAATGATTGAGTTCTACGAATTCTGCATAGCAACAGGTGGCCAGGCAAATGTATTAGGTGAAAAAATGTATTCAATCAATGATATAGTAGAAGTAGTGGTAATATGTTGTCATCATAAAACCCTGAGTAAAAGCATTTTAAGTACCACTTTGATATTAATTCTCATACAAGTGTAAAAATAAACTAACCACTGTTTATAGCAAGGACTCTACTTGGATAGGACTGTCGGCTCGGCTGTTTATTTACAACAACCAGCGTTATAAATCAATGTTTTTATCACACATACCTGTCTTTGTCTTTGGGAAACCTGAAGAATGACAAACCTGGTGTTTTGGACTCATTTGGCGCAATTAATGGCGTAACAGCTGAGTTGACAGTCCTATCCATTTTGAGTCCTTGGTTTATAGTAAAATAAACTGGGTAGTTAAGCTGAAACCGCACTGCTTTGAATGACTCTTCACGTAACTTCCGCCATCGTGTTCCTCTTGCGTTCTTCTGTTGTTGCAATAACCTTTTTGAGTCTTGCCGATCCGAGCTCTAATTTCGCACAATAACAGTTCAAGCTCTGAATGTTTAGATTCCTCACTTTAGAGTTGTCCACATGTTAGCAAAAAGCGCTGTGTAAGACTGTAAGTGCTATAGTGTTATGGATAAAATGATAAATAATGTAATACGTACTAAAATATGATATTAGCATCATAAAACCTACGCTAAGAGATCTCGTAATTCAAGAGCGTTTGAGTGGATGTTGAAGTGCTTTTTTAGGTGTAGCCTTACACTGGGAGTGATGCAGCTCATCTTGGATCTTACAAACTCGAGACGCTCCCTCTTTTTTTTAGAAGTGAAAATGACGTCTGATGATGTCCGAGTCTTGCTCCCCGATGATCCCCCCCACTGATGCACACTTCCCGTAAGTGAGGGAGTGATGTTTCAGAGATGGATAGCATTTCCAGCACTTATCGACTGCTTTGGCAGCGGCAGCAGCGGCGGCCCGGGATGACACTGCGTTCAAATACATTAGCAAGGGAGGGAAACTTGACAAGCTTCCCATGGAATAGAGTGGGTTCCGAAGTGCGGAGGGCAGATGTTAAAACGCTCGGCCGTAGTCCGACACGGCGGCATCGATCCCGTGCCTCATTGCTCCTTTAGCTACTTCCTGTGTTTTCATTGCGTGATCGTTGGAGGAGTGCAAACAACAGCCAATAGCTCCATAGCTAATGTGACCCCATCTCCTCCTGGGAGAGATGCATTGACTAAAATGCATAATGCTTCTTTGCATGTCTGTGAATGAATCATTCTCATGACACAGCTAGATTTTGCACACATCAAACTTTCCCACTTGATGGTTTGTCCAATACAAGTGCAGCCACATTTTACTAGCTGGTAGTAGTAGCTTTTGAAATGGTTTGCACTAAAGGAAAGGAAGCCAATACTTGAAGCTTTTTTCTTTAAAGTCTGTGCAGCTAATACTTGAATTTACTATCTAGTATTTCCAATTTATCTGCAACATTTGTTGTATAGTTACGGTTTTACACAATAAATAAAACTACGTACTATTTTTCTTAAAAAAATAAAATCAAGTGTGGCTTTCCTTAGGGCTTATGTAACTTGTTCTGACATGGTTCTACTA
This sequence comes from Dunckerocampus dactyliophorus, assembly GCF_027744805.1. Taxonomy (NCBI): domain Eukaryota; kingdom Metazoa; phylum Chordata; class Actinopteri; order Syngnathiformes; family Syngnathidae; genus Dunckerocampus; species Dunckerocampus dactyliophorus. The sequence continues at coordinate 14,336,452 of NC_072835.1, forward strand.
TCATTTATTTCTCAAAGAACATATCGCAAAATACATCACCATCGAAAGAGGCTGCAAAGTATATTGCAATATGGATTTTAGAATGTGACTTTTGAAACTTGTGATATAACTTTCCCACTATCTGAAGCATGACTGCTCAGGCTCAAGCCACGCTCTCCAAAACTGTTCCTGCTAATGAAGTCAATGAGGTCTGATTGACAAATGAGACAAGCAGAGACAACAACGCTTTCCTGCTAAGACTGCGAGGGCTCCTGCGTTTCCCATCAACCTCTCACTGGAGCAGATGGTTTAACGCTCACATGGTTGCCCTAAACTGGAGGTATAAATACTGGAGGCTCATCTGGTGCCGGGTGAGGCCCTCCACTTGGAAGAGGAATAAGGAAGACTGGACGATTTCACAACTAAATTGACTTTTGTCAATTGGTTTGACCTCACAACTTACCTTCCCATGTTTTGCTAACATCTTACACCTGAAGGCAGCCTGCTAACCAACTATCTACCTAATAAACACGCAAACGGAGGAATTTCACAAGTTACAATAGAACCAATTCCCCCACACTAGAATACAAATGCTATCGCCTGTGTATTCCTAACATTTTCTATGAACCAGGAAGTAGCCCGCTAACTTACAAACAGACAGAAAAACAAACTTTTCTCAGATTAATTTATGTTGTCTCTTTGCCTTTTTAGTCGTAATGGACCTGTTCCGCTCTTCCCCCGAATAATAAAACTGTACAATCCAATATTTTAAATCATCTCCATGAATCAGGAAGTATCATGCCATCTAACAAATGGACAACAAACACAATTAGGTAGCTCCATGATTTTTGCACTTTTGTGAGATTATTTTTACTTTCGTTTTACCCCTTTTAAGTCATAATGAAACCGAATCTAAAATGGTACAGCCTGTTTATTTAGCATTATCCTCCATGAGCAAGGCAGTAACCTGCTAACTATACCAACTAGCAAATAAAAATATCACACTCACTTTTATTAGAGGGATTTATTTAATCTTTTTGCTTTTTTTCCCGATCACAATAGTACTCCCACCCAATGATAAAAAATGGTACAGTGTCGTCCTCTTACATCATCCTCCATGAACCCAGAAGTCACCTGTGGTGGACGGGAATGCATCTTTGGTACATTAGTTGGTGTGACGTAATGTTCAAAAAGTGGCTTTTTGTGTCTGCAGATTATCCGAATACAAAAAAAATGAAAACAGCTCATATAGGATGAAGTGGAAGGTATTTAATGTTCGCTTGAGCAATAGCTTGAACCTACATTGGAATGGAACGGTAATTAATGTCATTGCAAACACTAAACTAGCTATTTTACTATGTCTGCTATAAAATAAAAGTTCCCTACAAGCCTAAAATAGCTTTTTATGCCCAGTGACAGGTAATTATTACCTATTAATGCAGCTTAGTATGTTTTTTATCACATGAAAGTGAAATCACGGTGCTGTTATTTCCTTAAAGTAAGAAGTGGATTTAAACGTGTTTTATGGTGCATGTATGGCACTTGTACTTTTACCTCCGTTTCCCCCCCCCCATCCTCAATCCCACCCCTTGTTACATGCTACAGATGGAAAAAACATCCACTTCTGCAAAAGGTCACTCTGCTTGTTGTGCTCCAGCTTGAAGGTCCGTTAAAGACTTCAACAGCTGTGGGTTTCACACGTTTTGAAGCTGCGGACACTTTTAGGGTTTAAGGCTGACTTGATAAGTGGTTATCATGTACAAAGATTCAATTCAGGAAAATTGTACAAATTCATGGTTGAAGGCTAAATGAATCAGTGGCTGTCATGTGCTAAAATTCAGTGAGGGAAAAGTGTGCAAACTGCTTCAGTTGACCTCCCTTGCACATTTGCAAGATAAGTAGTGCTTAAAAGTAGCAACATGACTTTCATGCGAGCTGTTATTAAGAAACAGTATGCAATATCAGCTGTTTTTTTTATAGCCAAATGTTGCAAAGCAAGCATGCGGTCGCTGTTTGCTGCATCTGTAACCTTCACGCCGCTGACAAACGTACAAAGGCGCTTTCAGCACTATACAGCTTGAGGAGGGGGGCGGTGGCGGTGGGGGTAGCACATGGAAAATATGCGCAGAAGACGCCCGCCTCCTTCTTCACTTCACTCTCAACAACAGTTCCAGTGAACCGGCGCCTTCTATTAATCCATATGAATTGTCTAAGCAGTAAAACTCCTTGTGGGGGCTTCTTAGGGGCATTTAGCGCCCCACCAGTGTATGTCAAGTTGTCCTCAGAGAGGTGCATAATGTGGCCCGATGATCAGGGTTGGGCTGCATCCACTCTGGCGTGCAGTGCAGCAGCCCGAGACAGGGAGGGCACTTTTAAAAAGGATCCAGTGTGCTAATAAAATGTTCTGTGAAGCCTAAATGGTGATGAAGTATGATAGTTGAAGACATCATTCAGGCACTGGGTAGGAGCAGTATTTATAGGAATATATATTTCCAAGTGCCAGTGCTACTTTTTATTGAATTGTTTAAGCCGTTTTCCAGTTACTATTAAACACCGTTGAAGATTTTTCTCACAGATCCAGTGCAAAAATGTTGCATTGCATTGACAGTGCAGGGAATCATGCATTGCACCCATGAAGCCTTATATTGCAAGAATTAAGTACTGTTTTGTGCACAAACTAATGCTTAGTAACTTCTTAAAAATTCATCACTTATGTTTGCATTTACAGTATTCTATCTATCTAGCTACAGTATTAGGGTTGTGAATGATAAACCGATGCGATCGGATATCCGGTATGACAAGCAGGAGAAGCGGTTGCGTCGGTGGTAGACTCCTGAATCGATAAGGATCAGCCATAAATCCTTAGATTAATTGATTGTAGAGACATGCACCAGGTATTGCAAGACTAGCAATCGTTTGACAGTCTGTCTCTTAAACAACGCAGGAGCGTGGACTGCCGGCGGAACGATCGCCGTGCATGCTCCGTAGCTTAGCATGACTGAAGACGAGAATGGATGTAAATAGCATTAGCAGCGCTAACATTAGCATCATTAGCATCAGCTAATAATATGTACATTATAGCGATCTAATGTGTCTTCTTTACTATGTATTGTGTAAAACTAAGACAGGAACAACATCTAATTAAAAGAACTAAATGAATACAGACCCACCAACCACCAGTACGAGCCTGAAGTTTGTTTTTTCAGAGAGGTTGCCCCAACAAATATGCACATTAGCACTCAATAACGTCATCAAATCTTACCTTTATGCATTCTCACATAGTATCAGCATTTGGGACCAAATATGAGGTGTAGCATGGGAGAAAGTTAGATGGTACGTTCAAAGACCGTCGAACAAAGTGGGACAAGATGCCGCTCGCAACAAACAACTTGAACATGGAAAAACCGAAGGATTTATAACCGTATACTATTTTTAAAATAAAATAATAACAATATTTCCAAAACTGACATTCATTTAAATAAAATTTTAGATTTCTGTAAGTGTTTCCCTGTGATTGGGGACCCCTGCCAAGCCTGCTTGAGGATATGATCTTCTCTTTTACACATTTGAAAATACTGTAAAAATGCCACTTTTATAGAATTGGCTTCTGTATTTATCTTTATTATTTAATGTAAGATTAATGTCTACCTCAACAAATGTAACCATTGAATTGTATGGAATTGAATCGAATAGTATCGTTGGTACACTGTATCGGATCGTTCTGTTTTAAAACATTGTTTTCACACATTTATTGTAAATGCACAATACACACAATCGCTAATTAATGCTGGGTCAAAAATTGGCACTACAGCTGTGGCTGTAGGCAACCTGCAATTGATGCAGCTTTTTTATCAACTTCACAAGATGGCAGTAGCTGCATTTGAAGTGGCACTCGTGGTCAGCATCCAGCAGCATTCTCTAACTCTGTGTACGCTTTAAAATGTTGCCTGTGCTACGCAGCTATATCTCTGTCTGTCTCTCTCTCCTCTCGGCTCGTTGCTTTCCACTTATTATCCTTGACAGTCACTGACACAAAGCATGTCTTCCCAGCTAACCCCAACCCCCCCTTCATTAAACATGTGCTCGATGCGCACACACGCATGCGCAATTAATGCTCGTTTAAGAGTGTGTGTGTGTGTGTGTGTGCGCGCGTGTGTGTGAGAGATACGGTAAAAATGCGGCAATTTTCGCAATAATTACGTCCTCTCTTCCTCCTGAAGCTGACAGGAAGCGACTCGCTCCTGAGAGGATTAATTGGGAGACATCTTATCTCCATGCTCAACTACCTCCTGTTTTCTGGAAGATGGTCCAGAAGAATGGTACTGCAGTTTACTCACATTTTTATATATATATTTTTGTTCTTCAAAATATGTAAACATACAGTAAATGTACATTGTCACAGGACTATATGGAATTTACTGGCATTTTTCCATGTTTAGACCCCCCTCAGTGCCCCTCTTTGTTGGTTATTTCACACCTTCTTTAAACAGGTGGTACTCCCCTTTGGTGATCAGTCTTGCAAGTAGCATAGGTGCACACAGAATGAACTTTTGACCCACCCACACCCATACAGCGCCCCCTAGCGGTGCCTAATGCTTTCAAACAGCCATGAAGTGTATCTTTCTGCTGTGTCAGTCTTTTCGATGTGTGTGCCAGACGTGTACTATCGGTGTTATGATAGATTAAGTATGTGTATGCTAAGTGTGAGTGTCGGACACGCTAAGGTTTAATGTGACCAGGCAGGTGTGAGGGTCACATCCAGTTTGTGGTCCGTGTGCCTTGACCCCCGCCGTTCGCTTTTGTCTGACCATCGGAGGAAGTTGTTAATTAGCACCATTAGCTGTCGCCGACCCTCGGGGGGAACAATCGCTTCATTAAACGCTCCTTCGATGGGCTTTTTGGAACCAACGGCAATATGCTTTAAGTAACATTTTAACAGGCATACAAGTGTAAAAATAAGTGAACCACTGTTTATTCTTTATGATGTAAAGTGATATGTGTTGCAACACACAAGTGTAAAAGAAAAGTTAACCTCTATAAAACCGTTTAATTGGTGAATATCTGAGGTGTAATGAAACTGTCACACAAGTGCAAAAAGTGTGAAGAAAAGAAAGAACAGAAGTGATGACTCGTATGATGTTTAAATTACTACTACTACTACTACTCCTACGACTACTACTAATAACAATAACCCAATTAGAATATAAAAAAATACTTAAAAGGTCAAGTCAATGAAATGCTGATTGATTTCCCCCATGGTTAAACATACACCATCTAAACATGGAAAACCGTTATCCCTGTTAAATCAGCGTAACAGTGTAGCATGCTAGCATGTCCAGTGTATGCAGTGTTAGCTCCAAAATAAGCATGTGAAGCCTCTTGCTTTTTTGACTGCTTTACCCCCATTGGACTGTCCTGGGGGAGAGACAGCTGCGTTGCCACGGTAATGAGCTTCTCTTTATGACATCACTTTTAACTCTGAGCTGCTGAAAGTCCTGCAAATTTCACACAGGCCCGTTGCCACGCATTCCATGGCCGCTAGCTAGCTGTAACTTCATCATCATCATCATCATCATCATCTGGCCCCTTATTCTTTCTCACAATCTTGTGTGATGAAAGGTCTTTTGCTCAGACCGACGCTCTGAAATGAAAAACGAGGCTCATTGTCATGGCGCATTTGCAATAACACTGTAAGTATTAGCGTGAGGTCTCTGTTTCATAAGAAAATGTTTGCCCAAGAAATGGAGACACATTATTGCAACTGTACAAAGGTCATTTGGAATTTTGAGTCCTGTCACCTGTAGCTTCAACTGTTGCCACTAGCTTAGCGCTGTTGGCTGGCACGTTAACCAAACATTAAAGCAGAAATACTAGTACGTAGCAATAAAGTCGTTTATTAACAAGTGTATTGCACAATACAGCAGTAGCAGAACCAGTGTTGTAGTAGCGCTAATTAGCAAACTTCTCGGCCAACATAATACCATTGATGAGTTCAGTGTAAACAACAGTACAGCAAGTGTAACATGCAGAGTTTCACACCTACAGTTGAGAAGCGCAAGCAACATTTTAAAGTGCATGTAGAGCTGCTGAAAGCGGACCACCCAGGATAATAGCTACAGCTGTTAATACCCATGTTTTTTTTTATTTTATTTTTTACCTACAGTAGCTAGAGACCCCGGCGGTTATGTGCATTTGTAGACAATGCAACTGGCAAGTATAGGGGACTATGTCGCATGCCAATTCTTTTAGCACATACAGTGGAACCTTGCTTTTCAAACACTTGGTTTTTGTTTTTTGACTAAAAAATATGTCCCAGTGTTTTCATACACTGGCTATCGTGCAACATTGTGCGTAACAAACTACTCTGTTAGCCCTGTACTGTATTGTATAAAGACTATATATAGTACTAGATAATATTTATAAATACTGTGTAAATATTTGATTGTATTTTTATAATGAAGTGATGGCACAAATAAATGAAAATTGGCCAAAACCACAATTTGAAGTTTCTAGATTGTGATTTGACTGTGAAGAGGATGGCAAAAGACTGAAGAAAGGGGGAAAGAACATTAAGGAACTATTCACTTCAAGTCTTCCCACATGTTTGCCCCACTTCCGACCTCCCAAATGCGGTAGAGAGACCCCCAGTCCCTTCCCTTCCACTCTTCGCTCTCTGATGCTCCATGCTGGGTGTGTGCTGGAGCGCAGATGGGCGTGTGAGGTGCACTGACCCGTTCTCATGGCTCCACGGGCCCAACCGTCTTCCACAAATATGCACAAATCGAGGGCGACAGTTTGAGCGCCCAAAGAGGTGGCTTGTGGAAGTAGGCGGCAGGTGTTGACCCAATTGGCTCTGCTTTAACACCACCAAGAATTCTACTCTGTTTACTCTCCTCCAGCCATTTGGATTGAGTAAACATCTCATTTTACATTTCTGACATGTTTCGGATTCTGTATTGAACTTGATGTAATCTGGCTAGTAACTAAGTACTGCTAATTACTGTAGTTAATCTTCTTCCTAATCCTGGTTAAAGAACAGTTAGTTTTTTTTTCACAGCAGTGAATATTGTTTGTCACCGGCCTAATGCAAACATGATGCCGTGCATTGGCATTGCATGGAATTATGCATGGCACCCATGAAAAGCAAATAACTACGGGGTCAAAAAACACTGACAAAACACTGACAGCAAGGCAGTAGTTCTTGATAGAGTTTTTATTAACCCTGCAAGATGACAGTTCCTGCGTTTGGAGCATCATGAGTGGTCAACATCCAACGGTTTTAAATCCCTCAGTATGCACTTTAAAATGTTGCTGCTCAGTTGTTGGTGTGAAACTGGTATTAATGCTGTCTGAGCAGTTTGCTTGTCACTGCGATTACAACATTGGTTCTGTTGCTGCTGTGTTGTGCAATATACTTGTTCTTAATAAATTACCTTGTGGTCAGAGTTTGTGATTCTGTAGTGAAGTTGATGTAATCTGACTCATAGCTAAATTGTTAAGCCTCTTAACATACATATTGACCCGTGGAATGTGCGCCCCCCCCCCCCCCCCCCCCCCCCCACAATGGTTAGCATGGGGCACATGTCTGTATGTGTGGATTAGTGTGAAGTTGCAAAGTGGTGGCGGTGCCTGGAGGTGTGAGCTCTAATCGGCCCGCATCACCTGATGTGATGCCACGGCCAGAGCTTACTAGCCTAAACTACTAGTGTTTGTCTTTTTACACACATACACATGCACGCACACGCACACACACACCAATAATACCAGACGCTCAGTACCAATTCATATGACGTGCACAGACACACTTAAATGATTTTTGTTTTGGAGCAGTTGTCCTTGTGAGACCTCGCCATCTTAGTACAATGTTAACAGACTGCTATGAAAGTATTAGTGATACTGTGATAAGTGAATTTCCACAAAGTTGGATTATTTCTTTATAAATTGAACATTTTTGTAGTTAGAGCTATATCCTTCTAAATATGTTTTTTTTAACATGATTAGAGCCCTGTAGACATGAAATAACACCCCTATAGTCACATTTACTACTACTATATGACTACTATACCCAATATAGTAGACATAAAAAGAGTAAATAAGCCATTTGAGACATAAATAAGATTCATGCTTGTGTGTGTTACTATAAATGTGTTCCTTATGACAGGGGTCGCCAACCACCGAGCTTGGTACTGGTCAGTATTTGGGTAGGGCTGAATTGGGCCGCGGCGAAACTCTGTGGCGCACTGATTTAAAAAAAAAAAACGCTTAAGGTGGATAGGTTCAGAGTTCAGAGTTGACGGCCGCAAAAGTAGCCCTTGCTTTTATTAGGGATTATTGTGCCTGTTGGGAGATAATCAAAACTGATCCTTGTGTGTCTCACCGAACATGACAGTGACCAGTGTGGGATGCTATATTTCATCAAAGTCAGAATATGTCTGTTGAATGCTTTTATATTTTCATTTTAGTTCATTTAGCCATTTTTCTACTTGAAAATGCTTAATTTAGGCAAAAAACGTAACATTTGCTTCTGTGTAACAGCGTAATTTGTTATTTCATATCGTCTTGAAAAACCGTGATAGAGTGAATCCCCAAAATTTGAATCGCGATGTGGCGAAGGATGACTATACCATCGTTTTTGGTACCATCGTGGTTTAGCTTCCATTCAGCTACATTTGGCTTGCAGTGGTGGGTAATTAGCTTGTGGCATATGAAGCTAGTTAAACATTAATGCTCCAGCAAATGAAAGTTTACATGGAATTCAATTTCAGCAAATCTTCGGTTAATCGGTTAATGCGTTTATATTTGTATTTATGTATATATTCGTTAGAGCTGTCGAATGATACAAACATTTTAATCAGATTAATTGGATTAATCAGTTGTTAAAAATTAGTTAATCATGATTAATCACCATTAACAACTATGTCTGAAATATGCCCATTTTTACTGTATTTAATTAACAGAAAGATAAATGACAGGACAGGATTATATATATGCTATGCTCTCTACTATTTTTTCTATCCTAACTCAAATGGTCGAGACAGATGGCCGCCCCACAGAGCCTGGGTTCTGTTCAAGGTTTCTTTCACAGTGGGAGTTTTTCCTTGCTTGTGGGCTTCATTTGGTTCCTCTTTTCATTTATGTGGAGCATGATCATAGGCCTTCCTAATGTGTCAAGTGCCTTTAGATAACTTTTTTTGTCATTTGGCGCTATATAAATAAAACAGAATAGCATAGAATATTTGTATCATTATTTCATACATATTGTGTTTTTGTATACCATTAGCTACCACATACCACCAGTTGCACCCGTCCATGGTTTGAGAATCAAATGGTGTACGTAGTCATATTTTGTGGGGTTTTTTTTGTTTTGTTTTATGTCATTTGTGCTTTGCAATTAAAAATACAACAACAGTGTGACAATGAGACACATTACATTTCCATTAACAGGAGGGTTGTATTTTGTATATGTTATTGATGTACTGTCTATATATATGACAAAATTTATAATTTCTTCAATTACTAGTTGTCATATACTAAAAATATGTAGTCACTGGTACACCTGCACAATTTGTGAAATGCTGCCGATACAAAGATTGTAATGCTCATTTTCAACAGGTATTCATAAGGTAACAATTAATATGTTTGTTATTGTGGTTGTAGTTTGCATTCATTTGCATAGAATTGCATTGCACACACCAATATTTTGGTTCCCTTATATCAAAATGTTCTGAATAGAAACACACCTAAATATAATGCAGTGCAATAACCATTACCACAGTAAATACTGTGCATGATTAGATGTACCCCGCCTCTCTCCCAAAGTCAGCTGGGATAGGCTCCAGCATATCCCTGACCCTAGTGAGGATAAGATGGATGGATGATTAGATGTGCACATACTGTACAGTATGTACTGTATGTATATGTGTGGATCCACATGCAGTCCACTGTTGCCACTGCGGCCAAGCGCTGGCAAAAAGGGCTGGATACACAGAGAGAGAGAGAGAGAGAGAGAGAGAGGGGTAACACCCCCCCCACCGTCTTTTTGTGTCTGTCTCTCCCAGGCTGTCAGTGTGGGAATAGAGCTGGAAGCTGCAGGACGCTCCTGAGTGCTGACTGTGGAGATCTTAAGAGCAGGAGGACGCGTCGGTGGAGCTGCTGCTACTTTTGCACAAGTGTTTTGCTGGTGGCTGCTGCTCCGTGAGGATTTTCAAAGGCGAGGGGAGGTGGCGGTGCAATGCTGGTGCCGTGGCTGCCTCAGGAGCCAGCCTGGCATGTTCTGCTCCTGCTGCTGCTGAGTGGACTGGCATCACAGAGTCCAGGGTCACATGGTGAGTTCTGCATGCAGATTCTTAACATTTGATTTATAATATGTTGAACTAAAAAGTATGCACTCCTTCATATCCATGGGTGACTGCTATGAGAACGGGTGCACTTTTATCAGGCACCCCCCACTACTGTCACGCACACTCCCTCCGGTTCATGTTTTAAATTGTTTGAAGACGGACAGCCAGTTGTCTTTTACGATGAATGCCACCAGCATCCTGCTGTGCCCTGTAAGGTTTTGACAGACGGGAGGGTCTGTGACACCCTGCCGTGCACCCCCCTTAAGTGGCCATTCGGCATTTGTTCTCTTTCTAGTAGGAAAAATGATTGACAGCTGGTAGATTGGTAGTAAAAACACTTTGTTATAGTATATAATATTGGTGCTTTGCATTGTTGGTTGGAAAAAATGTTTTTTTTCTCAAAGAAATTGATGTACTTCAGCCTTATATCGGAGCTAAAATGTCCAAAATATATCTAATGTGTTGTTAGGAGAGGAAGGTAGGAAATCATTCAAAAAGCTGAGCAGGATATTACATTTCCAAAATGTACCTACAGCCACAAAATCACTTAATATACAAAAGCGCATTTGATTTTCTTAACTTAATCTTAAATTCACATCCAGAATTTGTCATTTGTCTCCTAATTACATTATTTTTGTAGAAAACCATGCGCCTTTAGCATGAAAAGATTTTAGATGTCAGAGCTTGAATCCACACTCTATTGTGCTGTCACAGTTTCAGTAGCAAACCATACAAAAAGTTGAGTCAGAAGCTTTTTATTCAAGAAGCTTCTCTTTTTCTCACTATTTTTTAGACAAATCCCACTAAATGTTTGTGAGAACAGCCCCCTCCCTTCAAGAACAAACACACAGACACACAGTGTGGTGGACTCGTCTGAAATTGTGCCAAAGTTGTAGACCAGCTGTAAAGTCCAATACTGACCCAGCGACCCAGAGCTGGCTGCAACTTTCACAGTTGCTTGTGAAATACCTCGGCGACTGATCAGGAATCATCAAGAGGTTGCCTACAGCCACAGCTGTTAATGCCAAAGTTTTTTGGCAAGGCACTAATAAGAGACCCTGGCAGTTCTTTCCTTTTGTAGACCATTCTCCCAGTGACTATAGAATACATGGTGGTTAATTAAATGGAGGTGCTATTTGTGGTATTTACATTATTTGATGGCATAATTTTATAATGCAAGTCAGTTCGTTTTCACACATGCTGTATGTTCACAGCGTTCGACCATGTCTTATTCAGCGTGTCAGCATGTTTTGACCCCGGCAACTATAGGAGACTCTGCGATTAACTGAATAGAGGTGTTAATTGGAGCATTTACGGTTGTCTTTTATAGAGTTCATATCCGTCTGTCCTATGTTATAAACCGTGGTTGATGTCCAAAGTGGTCTGGGCTGGTTGTTTTTTAACTTAAATAAAAAATGTGTGCCAAACAATCCAACTTAATTGCCCGTATTTTTTCACTATTGCCATTTGTCTCTGCATCCTCTGTGATCTGATATGTCCTCATAAATGATTTAAACAGGTGGGATATTGTTCATACATCTGAGAATCACAGTCCATACCAGCACCTGTTTTCATAGGCCTAATGAGTCCTGCTTGTTTTCTGCAAGGCTCTACTTCTTATATTGTTTCATTTGGCTACAGTTAGTAGGTTGTTAGTTAGCAAGTGCCAGGTTGGATAGTTTCATTCTAAGTAAACCACTATCGTCTTCAAGAGAGGCGGCATGCAGTGATCAGGCTGCCCCTGTGTGCTGTTTTCATTCACTGCGATCTTCAAATACCACAAAATGTCAGTGTGCCTGTGGAGGAGCAGCTTTGCTTTCTTCTTTTCTTTTCTTTTCTTTTCTTTTTTTTTAATCAACACATCCCCATGTGCTGCTTCGCTGGTCAGTTTTCGGACTTAAAGGACTGTGCTAGTTTTATATGTTTAGATGTTTATCAGTTAATCAAGAGGTGGGATGAGCAGTGAGGATTTAGCATTAGGGGCAAGTAGGGCAGTGCCCCATGTGATCCAGCCATGGACAAATAGCTTGTTTTGTTAGTATTGTCCAGCACTTCATTACCGATACTGATATCAAACAATAATGATACAATTTGGAAAGCTGTACATATCTATGTGGCACAAACATCCGTAAAAGAAGAAAGTAAAGTGCAAAGTATGAAACTCTGGACCAATGCAGTCGGTGAAATCATGAACTGGGCTCATTCAACACATCCCCCATCACTTATTATTCTGCAGGTACGCTATATGCGTGTGACTCTGAGTGATTCTTCCTGAGGTGTGATATTAGATTAGCAGTGTCAAACTCAAGACTCGCGGGCCAAATGTGGCCCGCCATGTCATCTTGTGTGGCCACGGAAGTGTTTGGAAAATGGCATTAAGTTGGCCCGTATTGTGGATCTCATCAAACAACATGGTTACGATGATCTGCATAATGGTAATTCTGTTAGTTTCATCTATTCCTGTAGCATTGCTACGCTTAAGTGGGCACAGGATTATAGATAGCATTAATTGCATGACCATTGTTACTAAAGGGGCTGTATTCGGACTCAAAGTAACAATAGTTTAACTGTACACGACTAAAAACGACACCAACTATTACTACCTGTCTGTAAAAAACACCTTAAAGAGGCATAAAACAATAAAAAATGAGCATTTTAACTACAACAGAGCATGCTGGGAAACGCGTAATCCACCCATCCCACAACTACAGGTTCAGCCCGGGACCAAAAGTTGTCTGAGTTTTGGCACCCTGTGCGATTGAGGTTCAGCTGATGTTATCAGACATGCCTCGTTCTCAGAAATATTTTGCGGTGTAACCTTCTTCCGCTTGCCATCGCTAGCTTTTAATATGTGGCAGTTTCAACAAATCTTTGGTTAATAAGCTTGTATGTGTCCAATTATTTCATGTGTATGTGTTTGGTATTTTACTTTTATAAAACAAAAATCTCTGGTGTACCTGTGTACAATTAGATGGAGCACGCATACCACCAGTGGTACTCGTAACACAGTTTGAGAATGAGTGTTCTAGAATATGTGTTATATAAGTGTTCATTTGGAAATGTCCTTAGCATTAGTCTCTGTGTGACTTCCTATTCCCGCTGCTTCTCCATGTCCGTTCTCTGCTGTGTTTGGCAAGGAAACAGTATAATGAGCTTGCTATTATTTTTAGTGAACAAATGATTGAGCCTTGCAAAATCTACCTAGCAACAAGTGGCCAGGCAAGTGTATTAAACTAAAATAAACTGTTGAGGTACGTTTTTGCACATGCTAGCGAGCTACAATTTGCACATGAGACAGCAAGAGAGTTGTCTTCGTGTGTTGTCGTCCTAATTTTACAGAAGATTAAATAGAAAATATCACTGGAGATGAAGAGGCTCCTCTTGGACACAGCGGTATGTGTCTTGTGTTTGCTTGCCTGTCTGCGTTTGTGTATTTTCTTTGTGGATGTAGCACCTCTATGCAGTATTGCCACCATCATGTTATATTTCTCTGCAGCCAGTGCAAATCTGACAGCAGTTTGGGATTGTAGTGGCGAGTGGTGGGATTCTGTCCGGAATCGTCTCCCTCTTCCTAAAAGAAAGGGATGCCACGCAGACAGTGACAAACAGCTCAGCACCTCATCATCAATGCTGCATGGTCACTGCTGCGAAACATGGAACAGGTTGCTGGAACAGTGGAAACAGATGACCTGAAGGAGGAAGAGGCGGGGCTTGAAAGGTGGTGAGGGGTGGGAGATAGATTGGAATGTGCTCTTCCGACACATTCATGTGCACATTCGACGTGCGCGCATGTGAACTTTGAAGCCGGCGGAGGGGTTAAGAGGCATGAGGGTGCTTCAGGAGGATGAATGACCTCTTGGCAGGTTGCTGGTGACCCCTCTGGGGGTCAGAGTGCACCCCTGAGACACTTAGGGAAGATGTGTCCTTTGAGCGGTGAAATTTATCATGGCCACCTGGAGGAACTTATCTCTGCTCGGCTCGCTTGTCTTCCTCTGCAGCTCTGACGATAAGTCGTGGAGATTGAATAACCGTCAGGCTGGGAACAAGCATGCCAATTGGGGCAATTTGGGGCTTTTGTACACACCACAAATCACGTTTTTCCACAAATGACATCTGGTAATGAATGTGACTCTGTCCCCTATTCATTTCCAGTCATTTTCTGTCAGAAAAAAAACGAAGGCCAATATAGTAGTGAAGCCTTGTCTCTTGAGATATTGGTCGAATTCTGTACAATACTCTGAAATTAGTAAAAAAGTTTACATATTTGATATGGCTAGAATGAAAAGTGACTTAAACTAGATAAAAGGTGTTAAGATATTATGTAGCAGAACAAATCCACACGGGTTTGCACGAAGGCCGAGTGGTTGTCATAATCTTGGAACAGTCAGGAGATCTGGGTTTGAATCTCCATTGGACCATCTCTGTGTGGAGTTTGCATGTTCTCCCTGCATGTGCGTGGGTTTAGGCTGGGATAGGCTCTGGCTTACCCGTGACCCTAATGAAGACCAGCGGTACAGAAAATATAGGATGGACCAAGGATAATAAAACAGTCTAACACACAACAGATAAATGAATGAATAAATAATACTGTAATGTAACGTAATGTAATGTAATAATGTAATGTTTATTTTAGTGTATCTGCCATGCAAAACATATGGTATATTTTTCGTAATTCAAAAGTATTTAAATTAATTAATTAAACTATAAAATTGTGTTTTAGTTACATAATTATACATTTTACCTTTTATTATAAATGACATATATTACATATACATTATATAAAATTAATATACTGTATGTATGCTGTACTAAAAGCTTGTGAAAACGGTAACGTGCCAAATCTAAATATATCAGACATGTCATTGTTATTATTATTATTAGTATCATTCTTAAGTCAATTACAATTGCGACAAAAAAATCAATAAAATAGAAAAGCAAAGAGATAAACAGACATTCTTTTTTTCTATTTTTTTATTTCCATATATATATTTATATTTGCCCACTAGCTATCAATATCATTAAATGTTCTATGTTAATAGAAGCCATGTATGTGTCCATGACACAAGTGGAGCTTAATAATAAGCATGTCAATATGGAAAAACTCTGTTTTTATTAACAGGTCGAGCCATGTTTGTTTATAGGAGCTCGCAATGATATTCTATATGTACTTTATGGCGACAATGAGGGTGAGACCACCCAATCCTTACGCCCTTTGTATGAAAAATGAGAAGCCCCTGTGTAAACATCAGAGAGGAAATATTAATTAAGTTGTCGCTGTGGAGGAGTTGGTATGGTGGTTGAGAACAAAAAACAAATCAGCAAAGGAGAGAAGCTAATGTGGAGAAATGTCACAGTAACAGTGAATTGAACGTAGATATGTGTCATTGTGCATGTTGTTGTGGTAGAGAAGCAGCCTGTGGAATGTGTGTGGGGGATGTAGATCAGATTTCGGGGTGACCTTGAATGCGCCTTGTAGCTGACACTGCACAGTCTGTTTGTGGACGTTTTGAAGTTGAAATTGTCTTTTAGGCTACACACAAAAAAAAAAGATACTTGGTGCATTTTGGTGTGACTCGCTTAGCGTGTTTTTGTCATGGGACTAAAGGACGCACAGGAAAGAACATATGCTTAAAGCAAGGACTTGATTGGACAGCTTTTGCGACATATTATGTGATGTAACTCAAATATTCCAAACCTAAAGTTTAATATTCTGCTGTATTCAAGAGAGCACTGTTGTCACACACATCGGAGGAGGGAGCAGAGCAGAGAGACAACACTTGCGTTGTCTCTTTCGTAGCTGTCATTTCTGCGTGCATTTTGCTGTCATTTTAACACCGGTCCCCCTCTTTGGTCCATGTAGCATTCACATTTGAGCTCAGATGAAGCAAACGGCACCAGAGTTCACTTGCACTTGCACGTTTCTCCATCAGCTTGTTTAGTGCACACCAGGGTTTGGGTGATCGCGTTCACACTTGAACAAATGAACCATACCAGCAGAACAAACACACCAGAGTTCCTTTCAACCCAAGTGTGAACGCACCCTTAGGTCACTTCTTCTCTAAATACTTAAAGTAGATGTAAATCCTTTGCAGGTTTTGGAATTGCTTTCACTTTTATCTTTACTAATTCAAAAGCATGTTCTATTGTTTTGACATCAAGTGACATTTTTGGTCTTTAAAGAGCATGTATTTGCTTCCAAAAAGTTGGATTGCACTGAGCCACAGACAGGATAATAATAATGAGAATATGTGGCAGCTCCTGTTTTTTTTTTTGTTCTGTCCAGCCAATAGGGCAGATAGTATTGTTGCTCTAAATGCCCTTACTGTACGTGCTCAACAGATTTGCTCTGCCAGGGAAAAGTGTGAGGTACGCTTCCCCTGCTAAACAGAATTTATTTAACTTTGGGAGCGGCCGGACTGGAGCAGGAGGGGCTGGAGAAGAAGAGAGAAGAAAACAGAGGAGGGAGTGCGGGGACAAGAGAGGGACAATAAAGAGAGAGACAAGGACAACAGCAACAACAACAATTGTGCCAACAATAACAAAACAACAGAAACAAACAGGACTACATCAGCACATGTCTGTGAAGGCTTTAAAGACCATGACGGAAACGACAAAATAATATCAACAACCACAATGATAATACTGCATTGAAACAGTCATACATATTAGTAGTAATAGTAGTAATGACATTATTAACTATGATAGTGATCAGAATGACAACTCTAATAACTATCATCATATTGCCGACATCACCGTCACTGTAATAAAACCAGTAATAAAACATAATAACACCCTGGTTCACTCAGTGAGTTCTGTGGGGAAGTATGTACTGTATGTACTGCAGTGTGCATGTGTACTGCATGTGTACTGCATGTGTGTACAGGAATCTATGCGTGCATGTCTTCATGTACTGTATATAAATGTGCGCGGATGTGTGAGCGTGTAATTGGCACTGAGAAAGCGTGAAAGAAGAGGGACTGCCTCCCGCCACCCAGCAGGTTCCGCCCCACACAGTCAGGCCGAGTCCCCACCACCAGAAAGCCACCGGGCCCACAGGGGCGGGCAGCACCAATACCAGCCCACCGAAAGCCAGCCCACAGAGCCCTCGCCCTCGGGAAGTCTAGCAAGGGGCCGCAGAGAGGCAATCCCAACCAGAAACAGGGCGCCAGCGGGCCGGAGGACAGCGAACCCCCGAGACCGGCGAGAGATCACACCCGGGGGCCACATACCAGCAAGCCCAGAGACGCCCCCGCAACCGGAAAGGAGCCCGCCAATGACGGAAGCAAGACCAGCAGCAGACTAGCCGCTGGACCCCACCAGCCACCGGAAGCCAGACCACCCACCCGCCCCCAGAACCGGCAGTGCACCACCCACGCACTGGAGTACCACTCCCGACAAGCCCACAGACAGACCGTGGGAGGCAAATACACACAGCAGCCCAGAAAAGCACAAAGACCGTCGGTGACAAACGCCCAAGCGCCCGGAGAGCACCACAACGCCGGCAGACCCGGCCCCAGGGCGCACGCTCCCCACCCCCCGCCCGTCACCCTGGCCCACGGTCCCCATGAGCAAGACTAAGCCCCACCCCACCAGACAGCCCGGTCCCCCAGCAGCCACTATGGCACAGCAACCCCAAGCCACCACTGCGGCATGCACGGGCACCGCCCCCCGAATCCCACCCAAGCACACAGAACTGCCCATGGCCCAGGTCAGTCCAAGGGAAGCACCGCAAGCCCCCCCCCGGCGCAAACCCCAGCATCAGCTCCTGTTTATGATTTCAAAGAATCATTCCTCCCTTTGTTAAAAAAAATAAAAATGACGTCAGTCTTCCAGGAGCAACCTGCCCCCCACGTGTGTACTCACTGATAACTGCTGACCCTGATACAGATAAAATGTATCTAAAAAGGCTTCAGGAAGCATTCCTTACTGTTTTTTGGTACACACTTGCAGAGCAGATGTTGATTAAAACAAAACAAAAAAAGTCAAGGTCGCTTTTAGAGGATCAGACGGAGGAACGCTGTGAAATTCCCATGAACATAGATTAGGTTGGAAGGACACAGAGTGAATGATCACATTCACATTCCCTCCTTTTTTTAATATCTGATCCCACTTTTAAAAGATTGTTTTTGTGTAGACTTTTTAAATGTGGACAGTTATTGATGGAACGCTTGTGTTGGACCTCATTACAATGTGCAAGTAATGTAGTGATCGCAAACTTACCAACAGGAATATATAAAAAGAATATCTAAGCTTCACTCTCTCTCTTTGTGTGTTTGCAGCCAACTTGTTGGACTCCATACTGTTTCGGAATGGCTGGAAGGGCGAGTCGGAGCGGCGGTCTGAGGGGGGCAGCAGCAACAGTGCGTCCACTGTCACCGTCCACAACATGCTGTGGTGTCACTGCAACAGCAATTGTCCTGAGGACTCTGTCAACAACACTTGCATGTATGCTAACACACACAAAAACACGCCTAGTGTATTAAAGTAAACATGTAAAAATGACATCAGGAGGTTGCCTACAGCCACAGCCACAGTGTTTTTCCTGACCCAGCGCTGATTAGAGACCCTGCTGGTTATTTGCTTTTGCAGACAATCCACCCGGCTACTGGAGGAGACTGTGGTGAATTGAATGCAGGTGTTAATAGAAGCGTTTATGGTACATACGTATCGATACAGTCGTCCCTCGCTACTTCGCGCTTCCAATTTCACAGCTTCACTCTGTTACGGTTTTTCAAGAGCATATTAATTAATGAATCATGTTAATTAATAAATCACACAGCCTATTATAGATCAAATATATGCGTATTGAAGCAAATTTTACATATAAATTAAGCATTTTCAATCAACAAAATGGCTAAATGAACTAAAATACTTACTGTATAAAGCATTCATCCATTCAACCCTTTTCTATGCCACTTGCCCTCATTAGGGCAAGTGGGGGTGTGCAGGAGACTATCCCAGCTGACTTTGGGCGAGAGGCGGGGTACACCCTGGACTGGTCGCCAGCCAATCACAGGGCACATATAGAAAAACAACCATTCCCACTCACATTCATACCTATGGACAATTTAGAGTCGCCAATGAACCTAACATGCATGTTTTTGGAATGATTTTGGAATTGGAATAAAGCATTCATACAACGCATTCGAAGACGCTATGAATGATATGTAGTATTCTACACTAGTCACTAGGTGTCAGTAATGTTACTGTAATGTTTGGTGAGACACACACCTGACTTGATCGCCGTAAAAACAGGCTTTCAATGCTGGTTTGAATTATCTCACAACTGGGACAATAATCCCTAATAAAAATCCAGAATAAAAAACACGGGCTCCTGTGGCAGCCCTAACCCACGCTAAGCTAAAACTCAACTCTCAACCCCCTAGGTCACTTCCTGTCCGCCCATCAGTCAGCTCCCCTAGGGAACACATTTATAGCAACACTCACGAACACGAGTGTTACTCATGTCTTACATGGCTTAGCTTTTTTTGTTGACTATATTGGATAATACGAGTGTAAAGGTAAATATATGGGTGTTATTTAACTTCTAGAGAGCTCTAATAATGTTAAAAAATGTAGTTAGAAGGTTTTTATGCTCTAGCTACAGCATACTCCATTTATAAATAAAGAATTCTTAGAAATTCACTTATCACGGTTGAGTGTGGTACCAATGAACTGCGATAAACGAGGGATTACCTTACTTGTTGAGTTTGCTGCCCAAACGGGCTGCTGGAGAAACTGAAAGTGAACTCTAACAAAGGATATCCATCCATTTTCTATCCCGCTTGTCCTCACTAGGGTGGCAGGATTATGCTGGATCCTACAAGTAAGGCTATATTCAACTTAAAAAACAAAGTCACTAGTAAACGAATTGTAGTCATGTACATTTTGGGAAGCATTTGACTGTATGATAGACGCTACCTAAAGCAAACGGAGTGAGGTTCCAGAGGCTGGTGAAGTTAGCTTGTCAATTTCTGTACTTTCAGAGAGTCTATGGACTCAGTGACTCGACTATTTTCAGCACAAAAACACTCTTTATTGTGTAACAGTTGAAGAGGTTTAACTCTGAGCTTCCAGTCAATCGGTCCTCACCTTTTTGTCTTTGTTTCGACACATCAATTAGTAGGAAAATGTCTTTTACAGAGTACATAACTCAGGTCACATGTCATGTACTTTTATGTTGAATGTGGATGATTTTGTCAGGACGGATGGTTACTGCTTCACCAAGGTGGAGGAGGAGGAGGAAGGGGGGCGCGCTGTCTTCATCACAGGCTGTCTGGGACTGGCTGGTTCCGAGTTCCAATGCAGAGTGAGTTCACTTCGGTGTCTTGTGTGTGTGTACAGTGCATTATGTATACTCACTGGTCACATGATTATGTAGTTGAGTGTCACTAGCAGTACATTTGTCTGTGTCTTGGTAGGACACATGGAACAGTCGCTCCAAGAGAGCTCTGGAGTGCTGCATGGATGAGGACTACTGCAACCGCAACCTTCATCCCACTCTTCGTCCACTGCAGACGTCAGGTGAGATGCGTGCTGTTTCCTCAAATACTGACTGTGAGGTGAAAGAGAATCTGCTGGCTGGGCATGTTCTCTCACCCTCTAATGAAAAGGACAGCGTCCCCCCAGGGCCTGCTTGAGTTTCTTGCCCTGAGACGGATGCGAGTTGTCCGTCCATCTGTCACTACGCTGCGCACACATACACAATACACACTTTGTGTCGCTATCACACTTGTTTCACCGTTGCATCAGTCTGCATCAAACTCTTTGTTTCGCTTTTGGGTTAGTGTTATGGTTCATGTTTGCAGGAAGTATAATGCGACTCTCCCAATGCTAACATGTGTGAGGCTATAATATTATGAAAAGAATATTTATGAAGATTTAAAAATATTTTAAATATATTAGTAAAAATATTTAAAAAAAAAACCAATAGCAAAAATGGTTCATACTAAAGTTCGTACTAAAAAGACGCTTTTTCACCGATATCGTAAAGCTGAGATGCGTTTTTTTTCTTGAAATATATCTAATCTTTGAGCTAGGCCTCTCACGATCACAAATTTTGCTTGTCTGTAATTGTGCTATAAATTATCGACGATAATCGATAATATTGACTTTTGTAATACCGTATTATCATTAATTGTATCATTCATTGATCCCTGTGTCATGTCACATTTGAGCCACTCGATGGTACTCAAGTGTAGTGTATCTGTAAGAAGCACAGAAGATGCCGACTGAAGCACTAACGAATTACGGGGCGTCACCACTTCACATACCCTGGGTATTGCGAGCTCGCGGCGCCCGGCACTATACATTCACGTCGCCGATCAAACGCCCCAGCAAGCGCCGACCGCCGGGACAAATTCCCCCACAGCACATCCACACTGGAACTGTGGCATTCGGCTGAGAAACTCGCTTTTGTGCTTTCACTCACTTTGTAACTCTTACTGCGGAAGTACATTTTGCTGCATTAAAGTGCGCTCAGAAATCCCAGAAAATTCACTCAAAACATGTGACTTCGTGACTAAATGACGTGGTGTCTTTGAACGCAACTCCTCATTGCTCATAATAACACAGTTGAAGTCAGATTCAAATATTCTGCTATTAAAGAAACCAGTGATAGGTAAATAGATTTTCAGACATGTGTGCCATCTCTTATCTTCATTAACATTTTCAGTTAATTTGGCGTTGTCAATACACATAAATATATACAGTATAATCCTGCCTTGTCATTTTTTAAAGTAAAATACAGTAAAAATGTGCATATTTCAGACATAGCGTGACATGGTGATTAATCATGATCAATTAATTTGAAAACCGTGATTAATCTGATCTAAAAATCTAAAAATGTAAATCATTTGAGAGCCCATATGCATAATAATGCATATATATGCATTATTGATACCGATTGATACAATTGTTCCATTGTGTGTGTGCTTGTGTGTGTACGTGCGGTATGTGTGTATTAGTGTGAGTGACAGCCACATGGCAGGTTGAAAGTTGAAAGCCCCTGAGCTGCTTGGGTCGTCTGCAAGCATGCCAGCGTGACATGTGATCTTTGGGAGTCAGGAAGGGAAGCGAAGGGATGCGATCGATTCCGAGCTGTGGGTGTGACGGGATCATTCCTGAGGAAAGGATGAAGGCAGAGGAAAACTAGGACCAGAAATAATGAATACCTTTGTTATGTTTTTAGATTACGTGAACAGCGGTGGTCAGTACTTGGCTCTGCTCATCTCCACCTCTGTGTGCAGCATCTTCCTCTGCATCATCCTCATCATCTGCTGCCTCAGGTAACATTCATCCAAGCTTTGTTAGTCCGTCATAAAGCAGGCATCACCACAAGGTTTACTGTTTTCTTGCTGTTAGATACAAGAGGCAGGAGACAGAGCCGCGCTACAGCATCAACCTGGAGCAGGAGGACACCTACATCCCACCTGGGGAGTCGTTGAAGGACCTCATCGAGCATTCACACAGCATGGGATCTGGATCAGGATCAGGGCTCCCTCTGCTGGTAGGAAACAATAACTACAACCTCTCCGTGCTGTAGAACAGTGGGTCCTAATGTGTTACAAACAAACGCAATTTAAAAGCTAAAATAAAAAGACAGCTTCAAGTGTTTTGTGGCCTGTATTGGTGACATGTGCAGCCTTCTTTGCACATTACAGTCTATTTGGTGTGTTTGTTGATTTTCTATCCAATAATGTGATATTTTTGTGGTGATATTTTAGGTTCAGCGCACCATCGCCAAGCAGATCCAGATGGTGAAGCAGATCGGGAAGGGGCGCTACGGGGAGGTGTGGATGGGCAAGTGGCGAGGAGAGAGAGTAGCCGTCAAAGTCTTCTTCACCACCGAGGAGGAGAGCTGGTTCAGAGAGACCGAAATCTACCAGACCTTCCTCATGCGACACGACAACATCCTGGGTGAAGTCGAGCTCATGACTTCCAAAGCAAGCACGTGGTTTGACGCGTGGTGTCCATTTCAGGCTTCATCGCGGCCGACATTAAGGGCACGGGCTCGTGGACTCAGCTGTACCTGATTACGGACTACCACGAGAACGGCTCGCTGTACGACTACCTCAGGTCCAACACGCTGGACGTCAGCGCTCTGCTCAAGCTGGCCTACTCGTCCATCTCGGGCCTGTGCCACCTGCACACCGAGATCTACGGCACGCAGGGCAAACCCGCCATCGCGCACCGAGACCTCAAGAGCAAAAACGTCTTGGTCAAGAAGAACGGGTCCTGCTGCATAGCGGACCTCGGACTGGCCGTCAAATTTAACAGGTAACAGCGTTCAATTCTGCACTTCTAATGCGCATGTAAAACTGTAATATACTTTTATTGCATCATATTTTCTTTTATTTCTCTATATACCTGTTTATATTCCATATACAGGCATATGCTTTATTACTGTTCCATTTTATTTTGATATTTTGTAGTCTGTCTCGCACTATTTGTATAAAATCTTACTCAATTCTGCTGAAACAGCCTCCTCATGAATACAGATTAGATTTGTACTTGCTGAGCCATGCGAAATTTGCACGTCTGTTAGTGACACCAACGAGGTGGACATACCCCCCAACCTGCGCGTGGGCACCAAGCGCTACATGCCCCCCGAGGTGCTGGACGAGAGCTTAAACAGGACGTACTTCCAGTCCTTCATCATGGCGGACATGTATAGCTTTGGACTCATTATGTGGGAGATGGTGCGGCGCTGCATCAGCGGAGGTATGTCGGAGGGTTTTTTAAGTCACATCATTGATGATTTCAAGTACTTCTTGTGTGTGTGTGTGTGTGTGTGTGTTTGTAAAGGCATGGTGGAGGAGTACCAGCTACCTTATTACGACTTGGTGCCGACTGATCCTTCCTATGATGACATGTGGAAAGTGGTGTGCTTCAAGAAACAAAGACCAGCTTTTGCTAACCGCTGGGGCAGTGATGAGGTATTCTTCCTGTCACACATTACACTCCACTTCTACTAATAGTAACTATAATAATACAAAGTAAAGTGCTAAATTGAAATGCTATTACAAACAGCTCTCAGTCACAATAATAATAAAAACTAGAAGAATTCCCACATGAATTTTACAGGATTTTTATTTATTTTTTTGGTTTTTTAGTGTTTACGACAGTTTGGAAAGCTCATGTCGGAATGCTGGGCTCACAATCCCGCCTCTCGCCTCACGGCCTTGAGGGTGAAGAAGACCCTGGCTAAGATGTTGGAGTCCCAAGACATCAAACCGTCTCACAGCGACACATGAGCACACGTTGCGTAAACGTTGGACACTGTGCTTTCTGTGAAAGCTGAGTGGAGGGTCCACACTGCTGGCCTGGTGGACTTGGGGACTCGGAGGAGAGGAGGACTTCTAAAGCCATACAGCAGTATTATTATTATTATTGTTATTATTATTATTATATGCAGTCTTTTGTACTGGACATGTTTTATTTTACATTTGTGACCTCATTAGGAGCATTTTCTTACTGACTTGAACTCAGCTGAATGACTAAATAAAACATGTTAAGGGTCTTTGTGCTTTTCTTCATTCATTTGCACGTTCATTAAACAGCACATTTTCAAAGTGGGGGTCTCTTTGGTTATTAAGCTCTCTGGCGCCCCCGAGTGGATACGCGTCTCACTTGTACTAAGGCGCTGAACGAACTGCGAACTGCACAAGTACATTCACTTGGACGTGTGCAAGTACTGTACTTTCCGAAGTTACACAATTATACATGTCTACCGGTCACGGCCGCTAGGGGGCATAATTCCCAAATGACAATATTAGTTTTGATGAACACACAAAAGCCTAGCATACAATTTGAGTCAGACTTTAACGTGACGTGGCCTTGAAGCACAGTAAAAACACTTAATCCTATTTTAATATCATTTTAATGTTTTATGTTCAACAAATATGCTAAATAAATCTACATATACATTTAAAAGGTTTAGAACTTATTTTTAATAATATTTTTAATTGTAATTTTTCATTACACAATTAAGTTACACGATTTGAAGTATTTCGTAATATAATACACACATGTATATTATATAAAAATAATTGATAAAATCTTACAAAAATAAACTAGTCATACATTAGAGCAAAAATGTTTTAAGTTTCTTAAACATACATATAAATATATACATAAATGTATGTATTATATCCATATAAATTATATTTTGCATAGAACTGACAAATCATCAACCTGTCGGCATGTCTCCATACGTTCGTACTGGAGGCTGCTATGATCTGCTGTGATGTGTGCACCAGCATTCAAAAAACAACAACCCATGTTCCTTGTGTCAGTGTTGCATATAAATATAATTTATTATTAGTCTTAAAAATCATTTTCTTACACTTTATACAATTGCCGGATGAGATTCAAGCGTACATGAGGATCCTCATGGTACAAACAAACACACACATACATACATGGTGTCATGAAGCCACAGAGCGACAAAGGCCATCCCTATAAGGACCTTTAAAACTAAACAAAATCATAAAATAACAGATGCAAAGTTTGCATAGACGGCTTTCCCAAAAAATATTTAAAAAACCAACTTGTTGCATTTACAAACTAAACACTAAACTTCCCTCGGTGGACTTGAGAAATGAACAAGTGTGTTTCGACCTTCTCAATGCACCCTACATCAATTATTTGGCAAAAAGCAACTCTTGCGTTACATTTGTTCCTATAAAAATAGATTTGATGTGACAAATCACATCCAATGACATCCACCACTCCTTTATCACAATGATATCAACACAGCATCCAAAAGTTTCAGGAATCATTTCAAAAAGAATCACAAAGAAAAGGAAAGATGGTCAAAATGTGTGAAGAAAAAGAACGTTGCAACATATTTCCAAAACAACAAAAAGAGTTATGCATACATGGGATTAATTGTAATTATTCATTATTAAATAGGATCAGTCCATCGATGGTGGTGGTGGTGGTTGCTATGGAGACTGTCTGTGAAGATGCTTCCTCAGTCTCACTTTCTGGTGTCCACACAGGGCAGCTGTTTCCAAGGCAACCGGTGCCAAAAAAATACCAGCTTCTTTTTCCTAACTAAGTCATCACCGCCGTCATCCCGCTAGAAGATGACGTCAGTGCTCGTTGGCGGCAGGCATGAGGCCGTCATGGCGGCCCATCTCCTCCAGGACTTGGGCCAGGCGGCTCAGGTTGCCGTCGGGGAAATGCTGGGCCTCCCACAGGTCCAGGATGACTCCCGTGGGGCTGGACTTGGTGGCGAAATAGTTGAGATACCTGGATTTGAAGACAACGACGAGGTTAAAAAGCTTAAAAATGTGTCAGATGCGTGAATTCAAGTGGAAGAAGAACACAGTAGATCACTACTAAGTGGTTTGATGGCGCTACCTACAGGGAAAAGAAGTGCTGCAGCTTTGAATCCTGCAGAGGGCGCCGTCTTACAAGTCAGTTCACTCTACATTTTCCAGCAGGAAGACGCTTTGACAAGATGTGATGTTGTGTATCTGTAAGTTTTAAGTATAGTAAACTAGGGGTGTCCCGAGACGAGACGATGCACGAGATTGGGTCTTCGAGAACGAGACGGGATTTTAACATTTTAAGAATAGTAAAATGAAAAAATATTTTAAAAAACCATGATAATATATTGCAATCGACTCATTTCATTTCTACTACGTTACACTCTTCTGCACCCTGTCCGTATGCTCACTCCGTTCATGCCGTCGTTCTATGGAAGAAATGTGCTGAAAATGCACAGAACGAACGCTCTTCCTGCCCGTTTGGAGGCGAGAGACGAGGAAAACAGACACGCATGCACATGGCAATAGACTCAAGCCGGCAAAATTATGGAGTTCATTTTCATTTATTGTGTGATTCATTCATTCATTTATCATCATCCCACGCCTTGCGTCCACAAGACCTCTCTTTTCTTCGTTTTAGTCTTGCACCCCCACTATATACTATGTAGTACATACTTCATGTACTTCATGGGCTTTTTTTAAATGGCTTTTTATGGGTACGTCCCTTATTTATGGGCGCTGCTGCTGGTGATAAGAACCCCCTGCCGTGCAGAGACCTTAAGCATGGACACGCCATCAAAGCCACATACAAGGGAAGAAGTGTATGTACTAATACTGCATGCATGTATGTACTAATACTGCATGCATGTATGTACTAATACTGCATGCATGTATGTACAATATCTACGTATGCGTGAATGAAATAAGCCTGACGAGACTTCGGAGAGAGTGTTTTGCGGGCACCTGTCAAGGTTGAGCTTGTGCGCCAGCATCCTCCAGTCGTTGCCTCGCGTCTGCGGCGCATCCAGGCTGCCGCACAGCTTTTGGCGGATGGACACGGGGATGCGGAACGCGTTGGGTCCCACCAGCGTGGTGATGTTACTGGCCGGGTCCAGCAGAGACGTGTCGATGCTCTGGGAGTCCTGCAAAGAACGTTCGTTTAGTTGCGAGAATAAAAAGGATCGGATTACACAACACCCAACCCATCCTTCGAACCCCATCCTTGTGCAAAGTGGACCGTTTGTGCAGCAATGACTCCTTTCACGGCAGAGAACCTCCACTTTTTCATTTGTCTTGAGGAACACAGCAAGACGAAGGAAAGATGAATGAAGTCTAAACGTTTGAATAGCAAATGAAGAGAAATCTAATGATTGTACTCTAATCCAACTATAAAATCTATCAAGGAAAATCATGAATATTTTCAAAATATTCCTGCAAGCTGCAGAAAAACACAACATCAAATTATTCAAATAAATACTACAGTAATTATCTGGTAACGAAGTACACCAAAGATGTCATAACAGTTTTTAAATGATATTTATGTAAATATTTATTTTAGTGCAACACATTTATGATTACATTTATTTTTACATCATTTTGTATATTAATAATATTTAGTATCAAATAATAATAATAAATATTATAAAGTTAAATGTATAATTTTTTGCATTAGAAGGACTCACTACTATTACTACTATTACTAGTAGTATTACTAGTTTTTCCATCAAGTATCATTCAAAAATGATCAATTTCCATAATGCTTTTCTAGGTACAACAATACATCGAAAGAAGGAGAAAAAAAATAGATGTTTTATTTTATTATTTTATAAATAAATGAAATTTTATTGGATAGTATTCCAAACTTTTTATTTGATTTTGTACAAATAAAGTCGTCCTCTCTACACCTTACTGCTAATAAATGCCCCACACCCTCTGCAGTTGAGTAAATAAAGCCTTATTTACTCTCCAATAGATTCCTTACCTGTAATAAATGCCTGGTACTTTCTGCAGTAGTAGTACCACATGAGAGGAAAGGCAACAACATCAGCAGCACAGTCGTACCTCTGACAGGGTGGTGTCCAGCTGAAAGATCTGTCCTTCCCCCTCCACTTGGCGCACGCAGATCTTACAGGCCAGGTCCACGGTGGTGGTGGTGAAGCGCTCCAGCGTGAAGCAGCAGTGGAGGTTCCTCTGCGAGCCGTCCCACACTTGCTGAAAGCAGAGCTCCTGCAACGAGGAAGGTGGACTCGGTTATCTCGGCGGAGTCGACAACACGCACCGAGCGAGACGGTTGGTTTACCTGGTACTTGGCCAGCAGTTTGCTCTTCCACAGCGTGTGAGGAACGTCGTGGATGGACAGTCTCAGGTTGTGGGTGCTGTCGCTGAAGTTGAGAGTCTTTGGTTCGTCCAACAACTTGCCGCCCATCTGCTTCTCCATCTGGAGGACCTCCTGAACACACACACGCCATGCGAATGTCAACTAGCATCATGTTTGTCACTGTGTAGCTAAAGCTCCATTTTTGAGCCTGAGGTGTTCTGCAGTAGGACAGTAACGTCTCATTTAAAGGTAATAAGTAGAGGTAGAGGGGTGTGTTTTATGGGAGAAAGGCTGCATTGTCCTTAGCGTCCTTAAATGTCTCATACCTTGAGTGCGTCCTGCGTGTCGTCCAGGCAGTACACCCTGATGTGATACTCCATGGCGGGACAGGTGAGCGGCCCAAAGACGGCCAGTTTGAGGCGCTTGGTGGTGGCGGCGCTGAGGGACTGTCCCACCAGGCAATAGGTGCCCAGCGTCTCTGTCAGGATGTGGCACGCCTCGTCGTCCATCTGGATGTAGCACGGCGTGGTGAAGTTCTCCTCGCCCACCACCACCACGTCCTGACAGAGCACAGGGAACAGACACCTTTTTCACCTTGGAAAATACTGGAGGCTGCAACAGCATCCACAAAAGGATGCCGCCATTTTCACATTTTGTTGTTGTTTTGATCAAGTTATAAATGGACCTGAGTAAAAATGGTTGGTCAAAGATCCTTTGAGCCCATGACAGGAGCGCTGTGCTGTTTGGAGGACCTTGTCAAAAACGCTTGTCCAAGATCCACCATACTGTGTGGTGCTCCTGGGGAGTGCTGTTTTTTTTTGCTAAACCCCCCCCAAAAAGCTAGTCAAAAATCCTCTATATGATAGGAGTGCTCTGCTATTTTTAAGAACCTACTGCATAAATCCTAGTTAAAGATCCTCTACATGACAGGAGCGTTCCATTTTTAAGAATCTGCTGGACAAATTATCTCGTCAAAGATCCTATAAAGTATATAACAGGAGTGCTTTGCTGTTTTTAAGGACCTAATGCATACAATCTTTGTCACAGATCCACCATACTGTGTGTGAGGAGAGCTTTTTTTTGTGTGTAAAAAAAAAAAGCTAGTCAAAGATCCTCTGTAATACAGGAATGATGTGCTATTTTTAGGAATCTGCTGAACAAAAACGCTAGTCAAAGATCCTATATATATCAGGGGTGCTTTGCTGTTTTTAAGGACCTTATGTCCAAAATGTTAAAGAGCCACCATACTGTATGTCAGGAGTGGGCAAGCTAATCAAAGCTCTTATGACTCTCTCTATATGCATAAATGCTAGTCAAAGATCCTCTATAAGACTGCAGCACACTGCCATTTTTATGAATCTGCTGGACAAAATCAATAGTCAAAGATCCTATATATAACAGAAGTGCTTTGCTGTTTTTAAAAACCAAATGCCTAAAACACTGGTCAAAGATTCTCTATATGCACTGCTGTTTTTAGGAATCTATTAAAAAAAAACAATTTCTGTGCTCTGCTGTTTTGTGGAATCTATTAACCAGCCAAAAATCCTCTGTATGACGGGGGTGCGCTGCTGTTTCTAGGTATCTATTGCAAAACTCGAGTCAAATATCCTCCATATGGCAGGAGTGTTTGCTGTTTTTAATGGAGCCGATGCCTAAAAACAGGAGCGATGTGTTTTATAAAGCTAGTGAAATATCAATTATTATCCTATATTGCGCTGCTGTTTTTTTATGACTCTACTACAAAAAAATGGGTTCAGCAAACATCCATCCATCCATCTTCTATGCTGCTCATCCTCACTTTCATCCAGCGGTGTGGCTTTAAATATCACGATTACTACAGACAGAGGGAGATTTCTTAGGATTTGATTGCGAGTGCGGTCCATTTCATCTTGGGCGATCATTTTTACACTCTTAAAGGGCTCTGGATCATTAATTCAACTCCTGGTAGGAAGAAAAGAAGGCTGTGGTATTCATTGAACAAAATGCTTGTCACTACAAGGTTCACTGCATTATACACAGAGCTGTCTGTAATAGTACAGGTCTAACTAGTAGATCATGTATATTTGCAAAAGATGGGTTAAGAAAAAAAAGATGTCGGATTTTACCATCTGCATTTCCGACAGGCCAGAGATGTAATCAATAGTTATTACTTCCTTAAGAATACGGGCTTTTCACAGAGTGTTATTGGCCTACCTCGTAGGAGTAATTCATCTATGTCACAGACACATGTAGAGGGAGGGGATGCTTTGGCACTTTCTTCCTGTCCATAAGTCATCCAGTGGCAGCCATATTGGCAAATGTGCAAAGACTTGCTCAACCTTATATGAGCTGACACAAGCAATACGGTCAATTTAAGTGTTTTAAATATGGGACTAGCCTGAATGGTTGTAAAACAGGTTTTGTTCCCTCTATAAATATAAATCTCAGCCATTTAGGGGACCAACAAAGCAGACAAAGGCCTTATGCTAGACCAAGTCTATTTTAGTCACCTTCCCCTTTAAATGTGTGCCTTAATCTATCTAATCTATCGGGTCCAAGTAAAGACCAATTTCAACATTAAGTGTAAAACTTAAGAAATGTAAAACATAAAATGAACAACACTCCACCTTTGATAGCAATAGCAGTTAGCCAGTCGGTGGCTAGTCAGCTTGCTAACACCTTTGCTGGCTGTGACATTTGAGGCATAATTTAGTCCAACCTTCAGAACTTACTCACTTATGCAGAAGTTATTTTGAGGTAAAGATCAGTAATTGTGAAAATAAAAGTGTATAAATGATCTTGTTTCGTAATAGTGGTGTTTATGGACTCTTTCCTTAATGGGCCTTGGGGCACAAATTCCGCCTAGCAACAAGTGACTTTACGATCATGTGATGCAACCAAGAAATAGATTCAGGCCAGAGCAGTTCTGTTCATAAACATAGATAGACGCTGCATCGAGTGGGTTTGTCCACGTTTGCAGCGATGCGTCAACGTCGCCACCATATTGGATGGGTCAAGGCTGTGCGGTAAATGAATACAAGTCAATGTACTTACGTTCATAAAGCGCTTTTCTACAAAGAAATTTAAGTTAATTCCTCTTATCCATTCACACATACAATAACATACTGGGGAAACAGTTAGGCACCAAAAACAATCGATGTACGGCTCAGCGCACAATGCGGCGTCTATCTACTAGCAATGTTACAAAACCCATATTTTACGATGCAATTTTTTTTATAATGACACATATGTAGCTTTTATTTTTTATTTCAAAACAATAATATGCGGAGGGAAGCAAATGTTCTACATTGTAGGGATGTGACTGTGTCCTCTGTAAACATGGCTGTGTTAATATTGTGCTGGTAACTTAAAACCGCTGCCCTTGGTAACAGAGCTTAGCAGCAGCAATGTTAATGACAGTCTGCAGGCAGATGGCTTAAAAAAATACATATTTGCATGCAAAAAAAAAATCTAAATTAGGTTTTCATATAAGGACAAGGACATCCTTCCCAGTAATTGCTTTTGGAGTAATAAATGTAATAGTTTGTAGGAGTTAATAGTTAGGAGGTATATTTTTACAATTATTTGTACTCATCTTACCTCCCACATGTTCTGTGGCGACTGGCTCTTGAGCTGGATCAGCCAGTCCTGTTGGCCGTCAGACACGGCGCAGTGGTGCATGGTGATGATGACGGGCCGCGTCAACAGGGCGCCTGGTGGGCCACAGCTCACCACGGGGCTCAGCACGGTTTGCCCATCTTCTACTGAAGGCCTGGGGTGGACACAGGGTTCAAGACACGTTCAACAACAAAATGTCATGTCATGTGTGTGACCTCTCTGAGTTTTGTCCACTTTTCCTACCTCAAAGTCTCCTTCCTCTGGACGGTGACATACATTTCATACACACGGCCCTGTGGGATGGCTCCTGCTGGGATAAGCAGACTCACACCTGCACAAAAACACACAAAAAAAAATCCCACATATTAGCTGAAAGGTAGATGAGAGTACAGTTTCATGCTAGCAATGAGCCCATCTATAAACTGACAGATGACGACAGATGCTATCAACTCACTAGAGACAAAAAAGGAAAGGCTGGTTGAAGAGGTTAGATGTTTGGGTGTATGGATCAGTGGATGCCTGGTTCCATGTGTTTGGTTGCTTATATCAGTGTGATGGTGAATGGATGGTTGTAGGTATGGGTGGGTGGGAAAATACTTGTTGTACTGATGGGTGGCCAGATTGTTGGAGCCCCTAAGCCCCTAGTTTGCCATCTGAACATACTTGCGGTCATGACTATTCCATAGGCCTGCAGGCCAATAAATAAATACATTGGCCTACGGGCACTAACGATTGAGCCCTGTCAATTCTGCCATCAACACGTGGCCATACAGCCATGTGATGTGAAACCAGGAAACAGGATCAGTGTACGTGTGTAGTAGTAGTAGTGATAAGTACTTTTTAAAAAAATCAAGCAAAATAATGTGATGGTGAAAATGTATCACAGATAAAGTCAGTGTTTTATTGTTTGTACAATTAACAATGGTTCAGTTCTTTTTGCACGTGTAAATCATGCAAGGATGTAAAGTAAGACCATTGCTTAGTGTGAGCGTCTTCCTGCATCATTAAAAATGTGTTGAGTTCAGTGTACACACGAGCACTTTACAACCTTCATTTGAAAATCAATGATCTCTCCCCCTCGTCATAGGATTCTCATATCGCCTCTGGCGGCGTGATTTACATTTTTCCATCTCAGATTGATTTCATGTCTTGGTCCAAAAAGCTCTTTTAGGAGTCCCTCGTGCACACGCAACACACACACACACACACACACACACACACACACACACACACACACACACACACACACACACACACACACACACACACACACACACACACACACACACACACTCTGAGTGCATTGGTTTTTTTGATGTCCTTGAAGTGAACTTTTTAGACAAAGGGTGACCGACAGTTCATCTTTCTGGCCATGGAGAGCCATCACAGCCACTGTTTCAACCCCGCCCCAAGTTTCAAAAGAGACCCCTCCCTCCTGTTAAATATATTTCGTTACCCAGGCAGATCACATATGCTGCCCATGTAACACGATGAGGTCGCTTTGCCAAAACACAGCTGAGAACAATTTTGCAGGAATCAAAATGAAAACGGGAGAACTCCAGAAACTGGAGAAGACGCTGTATCCTTTAATGTCGCAGCTCGTTTGTCTGCGCCTGTCAGTCTTAAAAAAAAAAAAAAAAAAAAAGACAACATGCCTGTGTTTGAAGCGAGGAAAGCCGAGCATATGAAAAGCTGCCTGGCAGTGTGCACCTCTGCTCCTTCACTTCCACAGTGCACACCTTAGCGATCACTCAACGTCATGCGGCACTGATCACTTACATAGACTTAGGGGTCTTTATTAAAGGTTATTCTGGTAACAGACGCCTCTTGATGAGTCAGTTAAAGAATCAGTGCATAAAGCAAGGTCTTTAAAGGTATCCTTGGGTTAGTTTGGTGGGGTTATGGAGCTAAAACAACGATTGGGTTCTTGCCAGGCCCTCTCTTAGGTTGGGTAGTTGGATGTATGTAGTCAGGTGGTGAGCAAATGGTTCCATGTATGGGCAGGAAGACGGGTGGTTAAAGGAAGTAAAAGGTGGTGGGTAGACAGACTTAAAATATAAAATAATGTGCAGTGATTCAATTCGGTCTAAAATACCTGAGTTGGGGACAATGAGGTGGCCTCCTTGTGAGCTGAAAGAGCCAACAGCGGTGCAGGATGGGTCCCTGGAGCGGAGTAAAGTCTGGGTCTGCGTGCGGCGCCCCATAGTGCTGTCGCCATTGTCCAGGAGGCAGTGGGGCAGCTTGGGAGACAATTTGGAGGAGAACTCGCCTCCCAGGTCGTCCTGTGGTGTCACCAGGCCAGAGGAGTTGTACACCTTGATTTTCAGGTTGGGCAGAGGGTCGAGCAGGGGGGAGTTGGTCATGGGGATTTTGTCAGCCACGTCGTGGAGTGCGTAGACAGGTCCTCTGTACATGGCCGCTGCTGAGGTTAAGTCTGGAGGTGCTGTGAGGAGATCGGCTGGACAAAGAACAGAAATGATACATCAATCGAACAGACTACGTCAGTTGTTTCGTGTGTGTGATGAGAAGTGGCGGAATCAAAACGACCTCGAAGAAATGAAGATGCCCGTCTGCTTTTTGCCCGCTTGCTTTTTACTCATTAGGGAAGTCAACTGTGCCACAACACAACATCACTCAGTCTGAGGAGCTGAAGGCACAGCTGGGATTCATGAGGGCCAGATGGCGTCGCTAAGGCCCGGCTTAGCCGCCAGGTACAAGGATGGATGTTCCCTCTCTCTTTGTTGTGTTGCTTTTTTGTGTGCAAATTAACAGATGAGTCACACTGCTCAGTGTACCGTAGCTGTTGTAACTACTGAGGCTGCATTAGGGTTCAAACACGTCAGGTAAATATCCAGACACTTACAGAATTCAAAGCTGTACACTTTCTACAACATTGACTGTCACTGTATAATGTGGTACGAGTACAATCTAGTGGTACAAAACTGAACTTTTCACACCAAGTACTACCTCAAAAATATTTTGCATTGCACCATCTACAATGTATATATTTTTAATGATGCTTTTAAAATTTTTTTTTTTACTTTAGTTCATTTTTGAACAGTACTTTAATGAAGTTATTTCATCAAACAACAAAGGTATACCCTCGTCCCATCTCCAGCCCATTTTACAAAGGTACTTTAAAATAAATTGTGTTCTTTATTTACTTATTTCTTTACCAATTTCTAATTGAAATAAATTCCTCATGTATTTCCATAAAGTTCCCTTAATTGTGACAATGGTCCAAACTACAAAACAGGATCCTTTGTGTGTGTGTGTGTGTGTGCCAGGATGCAAAAAAGCTACGACAATTATTATTACCAATAGCAGTAATAGTATTATTGCAGTAGCACTGCGTATAATTGGCTGTGTAACTCTGCACAATGACAATAAAGTTGATTCTTGTTTCCTGCCTCTTTAATGTTTAAGGAGAATAGTGCCTTAATAATAACTTGATGTGCTGTGGCGCTACGTACAGTAAATAAAATGGATGCAATAGTTTTGATTGATGGCTGACCACACCTTTGCGAGCCGTCTTGATGCTGACGGGCTGGAAGCCACCATTGAGGGCGGATGAGTCCAGGATGTCTGAGTCAAAGTCCCGGTGGTTCTTCCTGTAGACGAAGAGCGCCACCACCACAGAGATGACCAGGCACATGATGACGGCTATGACGATGCCCACGTAGAGGGCCACATCGTCCGTGCTGGGCGCCACTGGAGGATGGACAAAGCAGAGTGAAAAGAAATGGTTGTTTAGTTCATGTTGATATGTTGAAAAAAAAGATAAAGTAATATCCTGGCCGGATATTAATAACCACAAATGTGCTGTTTTTCTTCCATTTTGCAGGTCGTGACTGATAACAGGTTTAATTGTCAGAAGTGATACATGATATTAAAAGGCTTTTCCTTATCTTTGCCTTCCAACATTTATCATCACAAACAAGCCTTTGTGTTAAAAATGCATTATGCTGTAATAATATATTGTACTTTGCAAATGTGTACGAATGTAATGTTCATATAGATTTTTGTGTATGCTTGTCGCCTGTGCTATTATCTCTCTGACAAATTCACCACATGGTGGCGCCGTTATTAAATCCCATAAGTCGAAATAGCTTTCCTTTCATTCTCACACAGCTCAATAATACGCTGTACAAAAAACTGAATTGGCCATAACTCATTGGCCATTTGGCTAATGATGAAACTTTGAGGCTTTGATGTCTTTGAATGTCTTCCAAAGCATATGGCCACAACCCATAGGGGGCGCTACAAATAACATGTACTCAGTGGTCACAATTAATGCCAATGACACATTGCCCTATGACGAATGCTCTCAGAAGATACATCACAACCTCTGATGGACGTTTTTATCTGTGCGATTGCCCATGCAGCATCGCAGCAAACCCAGGCTGTCTTTGTTGTGACACACTGCAGATAAGACGGAGACGACGGCAGCGTTCCTCAGTGTCTTTTATCTCTGCGGGGTTTCTGTCCACTATCCAGCTGGAGGAACCTCAGTGATTAGAAGGCCCAGGCAAGTGAGAATGCGGCGGCGGTTGTAGCGGCGGCAAAGCGAGACAGGCCCTCATTACGAAGTCGACCTTTTAATGGACGCCCACTGAAGGCTTTGTCTCTCTGTGGTGTTTGCCGGAGGAATGTCCTTCACTGTCAGCCCAATGAAAAATGGGGTGGAATTCTTCTTTGGCAGGAGAGTAGTAAAAGGCATGCCGATGCCTGTGTTCCTGTCATATAGAGGATCTTTGACTCACGGTATATCCTTAAAAACAGCAGAGCTCTCCTGTCAGAAGAGCTTTGACTCGTATTTTTGCAGGAGAGCCTCAAAAACAGCAGAGCGCACCCCTGTCACACGCACACACACATGCATGCACGCACCTTTTTGTGGGAACACGAGCCGGTATGTGGGTTGTGGACCATTGGTTGTGGACCATTGATGTACAGTAGTGATCTTTAACTAGTGTTAACTTTTGTTTAAGGTGTAGTACAAGAACAATTTGTAAGATTATAAACAATTATAAAAATTCAGAGGAATAGCCTTGTTGTAACTCAGATGTTGAAGATAAAGTTCATTGAAGGAGTTCAAATTTTAAGGGCTTTGCCAATGAACTGATTAAGACCAAAAGCTTTTGAGCATATAGTGATATGGTGCATGCAGGTTGTCCAGTAGATGGCAGCATGTGCTGTATTGAGCGACAGACTTTGCCTTAATGGGCCTGAAAGGGTATGACACTCCATGTCCTTGCACAAAAGGAGGATAAAGGGGAAGAAAAGCGGAGCAAAAAGCAAAGCAAAGTACATCACGCTCTCACTCAAATGAAATGCAGCATGACTGCCGCAGAACGAACGCACTGTGATTAGCAAAATCATTCGCTGAGATGCTAGGTGGGATTTGTTATTATTATATTTTTACACTGCAGACGTCGTCATCCTACTACTCCATGCTGGGCCTCTAATCCTTCCGCCGGCACAGACGGGGAACCGACAGACGAGTGATGAAAGTCGGAGAATGTAATTTTACCGTGCTTCGCCTGTCGAGCTTCCCTGCAGTTATTTAACGTGCGCCCCGATACCACGGAACAATCTTCCACCCCATGCTTTGATGATAAAGGCGGCAACCTGCTAAGTGTACGCATTAAAATGTATCACTTAGATGAATACATCCCTTTGAACAGCAGCCATTGTTGGCGAGGTGCAAAAGTACAAGGACTAGAAATGAAAGGCATTATTATTATTATAATGCAAGTGTGTGTGTGAGAGAGAAATGACAGACAAGAGAATTAACTTCCATGCCAGACTCAGAATGAACTAACAGCATCCTAAAGTTTGTTGGGAAGCAACAAGGTGGAGATGAGATCCTACATTCACACAATAAGAGATAATGTGCATTTAGAAGGCTCGTTCCATTCAGCACTTGTGCACAATCACAGCATGAACGGGCTGTAAAGTGCTTTATTTTTGGGTATAAACAACGTCCTTTAAAAATCAATCACATACCAGCCTTTACTACATTTAGGGTCGAGCCCTGGGTCAATTTTTAAAGAAAGGAAGGATCC
This sequence comes from Dunckerocampus dactyliophorus, assembly GCF_027744805.1. Classification (NCBI taxonomy): domain Eukaryota; kingdom Metazoa; phylum Chordata; class Actinopteri; order Syngnathiformes; family Syngnathidae; genus Dunckerocampus; species Dunckerocampus dactyliophorus. The sequence goes on from NC_072835.1 coordinate 14,375,027, forward strand.
TTTCAGCACTTGTGCACCATCACAGCATGAAAATGCTGTAAAGCGGCCTAAATGTACAGTATGTATAAACGACCTTCTTTGAAACACACCATCAAATTTTGGACTGTTATCACGATGCAACACATCCATGTGGCCCAGTTTCCCAGGTGCTCTGCTTAACAATGTCACAGTCCACATCCAAATCCATGTTTCCCACAAAATCCACAGCTTCCAAGTGCTGGCCCCAGACCATGACCCTACCACTGCTGAGTGAATTTCAGTGGATAGTAAATCTATACTGTTGTACAAGCTGTATTGTACCTTGGGAAGCTATAATTAAAATGTGAGCAGTGTACTCACATTTGGGGCCTGTGAACTGAAAACGACAGATAATGATAAATAATGGAAAGCAAAGAAATGAAAGTAAATAAAATAACTCACATGTATTTGCCAACTCAAGCTTGCCTTTAGCCTCAGATGACTTCTGATATAAGGAACCTTGAAGAGAGGAAAGGGATGAGCGGGGTGGGGAGGAGAAGGGTGAGGGAACATTGCAGGAGAGAGGGATGATGGAAATCAAATTTAAGCCAACAGAAAAACAAACGCAACAAATGAGACAGCAACAAAGTCATGAGTAGGAGTAATGATGCGGGGGAAGCCATCGTTCTTGATTTGGACCTTCCCTCCACTCCAGAGTATGCGTCTAGAGAGACGAATGAGGGAAAAGCAGCGGGAACGCTGAGGGAGTGACGCCATCCATCAACGGGCTTAGAGGCTCAACAAGAGTGCCACCATTAGTACAGAAGCGGGCAGGTGAGGGGGAAGGAGATTAAATTTGCGATGCAACAGAAACAGAAGACCTCCGTCACCGCAGGCTGGATGGAGAGGGAAGTTGAGTGTGATGTGTTAGGGTACTTTAAAAAGGAAGAGAATTGGAGACAAGTCCAGGCAGCATTGTTGTGTCCAGTGTTAAGATTTGCAATATAGATTTCTTTAGAAAAGTGGGACAAGATGGAAAAGGCGGCGTCCTGCAAAGGATAGTGTACCAGTACACATAATATTCACTTGCACAGATGCCGCCCTCCATAAGTACTACAACAAACAATGTCGTCTCTATTGGGCAGGCAGACGAGTGGCCAGCAGCAAAATCAATGAGGTGATAGACGGGGATGACTTGTTCACATAATCAGGCCACATGGAGGCCAGCTACAGTATTTCATATCCTGGAGACTTTCTTATACATGAACTCATTTCGTCAGTTATTTATTCACTCGTTTGGGGTCACGACTTCGAAATATGATAGTTTTCTTCCATCCATCCATTTTCTATGCCGCGTCTCCTCATTAGGGTCTCGGGAGTATGCTATGCCTATCCCAACTAACTTCGGGCGACAGGTGGGGTACACCCTGGACTGGTCGCCAGCCAATCACAGGGCACATATAGACAAACAACCATTCACACTCACATTCATACCTATGGACAATGTAGAGCCACCTATTAAGCTAACATGCATGTTTTTGGAATGTGGGAGGAGACCGGAGTACCCGGAGAAAACGCACGCACTCTTAACTTTTGAAAACTGCTGCTCAACCTGTCTGATAACGGTCATTTTTAGCTGATACTGCTCCATTTCAGTGCTATAGGTGGCACTAATGCGTCTGACAAAGTAGCTGATGAAAGGAGAAGCCATATCACAAGTTGACATAAATGCCAATACTACAAAACGATAGATGCTTGAAAAAAAAAAAAAGAATCCAAATTAAAGACAAATTTAAAAAATATATTTAAACATATCCATATTTAAGAAATATAAATACTGTAAATGGAAAATAATCATAATTACATTTTAATTATTACTGTTTTATGGTTATATTTTTTACCTATTAATATTCATGTAGAAGTTGTAGGTTGTATTATTATTCATATAAAATAATTCTTAAAATAACTACAATTATAAATTCATAAATGAAATTAAATCATAAAAATATGTATTAATTTAGGTCAAATTCACACCCACATACATACAACACAGTCCGTGTCAAAACTGTTTTGCATGATCTTTTTTTGTGTATTTTGTAATGGAAAGTGTCACATATATCCAAATACTAATTTATTTTCAATTCCTTAACCATATGGTATCAATTAATGACAGTATGTCCAATGTTATTAATAATTGATGGTGGTAAACATACCAAAAATGTCCTAAATTGTCGTGGAACATGTCCAAAATATTCAAATGATATTAGAACTAACCTCATGGAAAGGTAAAATCCAGGCACGACTCTGTCTCACTCTTGCTCTCTCTCTCTCTCCCTCTCTCTCATGTTATTGCAATGAAGCATTTGACCTTGCTGGTGACTGCTGTCCAAATCAATGTCAAGGAAATATCACGTTGTAAGCGCCAGCTTGAGGAAAGCAACGTGGAGACGGACAAAGACGAGCCTCAGAGGGAGACGGATATGGAGACGAGTCGGCCTCACTGATCTGTGAAAGCTACTCACAAGTAGAACTTTTGAGATAGATCTTCCCAATGTGCATGACGGTCAAAATGTTAGAAACAAGTAGGTAGGAAGGAGATGCTTGAAGCGTAAGCCTTTCTATATCAGATTGGATGGCCGTGCGAGTGTTTAAATAAGCTCCAACAACAGAAAATAGGATCAAGCTGCAACAGAACCATTTAGTATCCGGATGCAGCACTGCAGGGAGTGAATCAGTGTTCCGAGGTGATTTCAGATTACTTCCCATTCCCAATCATATTTGCCTTAATGCCAGCTTTCAGATAATGGCTCCTTCTCCTAAATGTGAGTGGAAGTGGTCATTAGCATTGACATAAGTGGCCTCACCCTCTTAGCTTAAAAAAAAAAAAAAGAAAATCAATCCTAGAAATGATCCTAAATCTATATCATGATGGCTTTATCTCATTGCAAATCTGCCATCCATCCATTGTAGACTAATGCTGTGCGGGCAGGTCGAGGAGGGTATAAAGACCAGGGCTGATTAAAGACTCACTGGCCACAACAGCAACAATGTAATGAAATCCAAAACAGGAGCAATATCACAAAAATCTGCCTTTACAAAGATGACGATCCTCAGTTCAGGAAGAGAAAGGTACAATTTGAAAGCGCTTATATTAAATGGTAAATGGTCTTTCACATGTATAGCGCTTTTCCACCTCCATTCAGGCATTCAAAGCGCTTTGACACTGTTAGCACATTTACCTACTGATGACGTAACTGGGGGTTCAGCATTTTGCCCAAGGACACTGGGCAAGGATCGAACCTGCAACCTTCAGGTTGGAAGACGAGCACTCTACCACCAGAGCCATGTCGCCTCATATTATATTTAGTATATATACTATTATATTGTAGTATATATATTTTAGTACAGTATATACAGCAGGCAACAATTGCTGCAACAATTGCAATATAATGCAATATTGCAATATAATCACTTATTATGGTAAAAATAATAACTCTTGGGACAAGTGCAATAACTTTAGAGTCCATTTGTCCTTTTTAAACCTATACTACTAGTAAATGCTCTAGTTATAGCCATGGCGTTTATCTAAATCACAAAGAGTAGGGGGCATTCATTGGAATTGGGGAGGGGCTGTTATTTCCGAAAGTCATTATATACAACAAGTTGTGTTTTTTTACTTTAATAATCCTTTGGAGTGCATGAGAAAGTGGAAAGGAAAAACTAGCTCTCTTTGACCTCATGGTAGTCTATTAACAAGTATATTGCAGAGCAAATTGCAGATGACTTCATTGTAAACAAAAGTACGGCAAGTGAAACACACATCAGTTTTACATCAACAGCTGAGTAGCAACATTTTAAAGTGCACGCAGAGGTCGATAAAGCTGCTGGATGTTGACCACTCATGGTACTTCACATGCAGCTTCTGTCATCTGTGGAGTTGCTACAAAAACTACATTGGGAGGTTGCCTACAGCCACAGCTGTTAATGCCAGTGTTTTTCGCCTGACACTATTGAAAAATCCTGGTGGTGATTTGGTTTTGGTTTTTGACTCGGTGATTAACTGAATAGAGGCATTATTGGAGCATTTCCAGCAGGGTCTTCTTACAACTATGGCACTGTTTAGTACTGATGTTTGTTGGTAGAAAAGTGCACTAAAAGATACGTCACTGATAGTATCTTTAACACTTGACCTTTGACAAACTAGAAATGCATGGTTGTAGACTACCACAAAGTACCCCACTGGATATCATGCGGCCAATTGAGAAGATGAAAGCCAAATTAGTATGGTGGTAATAGTAGTAGTAGTAGTAGTAGTAGTAGCAGCAATAGTAGCAGCAGTAGTAGTAGTAGTAATCCCCCTAGTGGAGAATTTGGTAAGTGACAGTTTTAGGAACCCTTGGAGGGAACAGTTCTTGTAGATGACCACAATCCATCCTCACTGGGCAGCCCCCAACTTGTTGATACTGATCTGTATAAACTATGTATGTATATGTACTGTATATGTATAAACTACACAATGTGAGTTTCAAGTATCAAGTAAACAACTTTTCAAATGCTGACACTGAATCTATGAGGGAAAAAATGGCAATGTCATCAAAATTACAGAGACATTATTATTGAGCAATGTTTTGTGTAATGACCTGATGTCCCTGAACGCACCTTGTGTCTGTGCTATTTGCTTGCTATGCTGCCACAAGGTGTCATCTTTATGGGCGACTTGAGACGCTCCAGCTCACTTTGTGTTGCTTGGGGATTTCCACCCACAATGAATGCCTGTACAGTTTCGATCTACTCTCCCAAGCAGAGGGGTGGTCGACAGAAGAAATATACTTCCTATTATTATTAAGCCTACCAGCTGAGTTAATCAGAAAAAAGTGAAATATGTATATTTGAATGAATACTTTTTGTTTATCTAAGAAGTTGATTCAGAGCAACTGGCCTAGCTTGGTTTTCTTAAAAGATGTTTCACCTCTCATGCAGGTCCAAATCCAGGTGCTGTCATTCAACTCCTCGGATACACCATGTGCTGAAAACCTTTACACACACTTTTTGTTCAAAGAATTTTTGAATTTGTGGATAAAAATGTATTGTTCCTGAGCAGGAAGCAGCAACGCATTCGATAGTAAGCTCCCTCTATGCAGCTGCGTAACTGTTGCAAATAAGCCCTTTTAAATATAGGATATTTAAGTTGAAGAATGTTCGGAATTGGGGTTGCTGCTTGTCAAGGCGTGAGGCGTGATGGTGGGTCCCACAGCCAAACCAGTTGAGAACCACTGATATACTCTAGAACAATAAGCAAGTTTGAAGAAGATCGGCGAAAGAGTGTTACGACTCGAGCGCCGCATGGAATCGAGATCAAAGGCAAGAGATCGAGAAAGGTTACATATCAGTAAGTGTGTGAGTGATGTGAAACAGAATGAGTGACACGGAATGACGACGAGTGAATGAACAGCCTGACGCTCTCAGGTGAAAAAGATGAGTTTTTAGTCTTTAAATACTCACTCTGCATGCACAGCCCATCCGTGCAGTTCTTGGACTGGAGCACCATGCCCTCACAGTCCTTGCCACCGTTTTTGGGTGCCGGAGCGCCGCATTCCCTCCTCCTCCAATGGGTGCACTCTGTCCCACACGTGGACCACTTACTCCACTCTGTCCACAGGCCATCCACTACCACACAACAGACAGCACACATGAGGCTACCAAGAATGGCGTCGATGGCGATGATGAGAATGTGCCGGTGGATGGAAGACATACGAGCGAGGGTGGTTGGATTATATATCTGATGTACTTACAAAGAAATAATGGTACTTACCTGGACACAGAGGGTTACACGGCAGCTTTTGGATGCCTTGGCCTTCACATATGGCGCCACCGTTGAGTGGCGCTGGGTTGGTGCAGCTACGGGTGCGTTTCTGGTATCCTCGTCCACAGCGGCTGTTACACACCGACCACTCTGTCCATGTAGACCAGCCTCCATTTACTGGGGGAACAAAATGACCAGAAACCTTACAACGCTTTGAATGCTCTGTATTTGCTGTAAACGTTCCAATTAAAGCTTCTAGTCAATTAACCGCAGTCTCCTTACAGTCACCGGGTGTGTGGACTACAAAAGAAATAACTAGCGGGCTTTCTAATTAGGACCATGCATTCCATTAACAGCTATGGCTGTAGGCAACCTCCTGATCTTTTTTTGTTAATCAACTCCACAAGATGTCAGTTGTCATTTGAAGTATGAGTAGTCAGCATCCAGAAGGTTTATCTACCTCTGCATGTTCTTAAAAGTGTTGCTACTCAGCAGTTGATGTCAGGTATTTTGCTCCTTACAGCTATGACAACATTGGTTCTGTCATGGCTCTGACCATGTGGTCAAAAAGAGATAGGTTTTCCTTTCTATTTTCTGATGTTTCCTTTAAAGGTTTAGATACAGTATAAATGCCCGAGTTACAATTAGATCATTTATGCTATACAGGAATTGATTTGAACTTTCACACTTTTTGACAGTCAAGGGTGTTATAAACGAGACCATCATTTATAGTGTTTGATTGTATGTATTCATTTTATAGTGGCTAACTTCTTTTTACATTTGGATGACAGTTTAAAATTGCCGATACAGTGAAGTTGTAATGATGGCAACAGTTTGACCCTCCAACAGATTAATTGAATTTCTACTACTTCCTAATGTTCCGCTATGGTTACAATTGCTGCGGAGTGCTTTGCAAAAGGTCATAAAAGCAAGAAAAACAAATTAAAAGACCATTTACTCACAAAATGTGTTTTTAAGTATGATTTATCAACAAACCGCCAACAAAAATCACACGCCGTCTCGGGGCGCCAAACAGTGTAGACTTTTGTTTTTTCGACCCTCAAATCTCAGGTCATTCCACTGCCATGCCGCCAGACAGTAAATTGTGGTCAGATAGCAGCACGTTCCCGTTCACTGAGTCCTCTTAATGTGTCTCTTTTCCTTGCTCATCCATCTCTGTCAGCGTCTACATACGGCACACAGCGACACCACAGCCCGTGGCTGACAAAAAGACTATTCTCAGAAAAGTCATTTTTTTTCTTTTAATATTACAACTTGTATAAATTAACAGATTGTGTCTCTATTTTCAGATTTTTTTTTCTCTCTGTATTACAATGACTTTATTGTCAGAAACCTGTGATACTGTGTTATCTCTTATCATACATACATATTCTCGTCTTTTTCCCAGTTTTTTTTTGTCTATATTATTATTTTTTTCTTCCACTGTCATACTAATACACCTTTGTACAGACTAACGGACCCGAAAATGTCTTTTCTGTGTCTTCCATGTGTAGTTTTATCTTTTGTTTCGGTAGGTGTGCCATGAAAATGCTATGAAAGAAACCCCGCGACATTAATGCGCTCTTCCTGTCGTTGCGTTGCTTCCACACGCGACACAATTAAACATAAATGCGTTTCAGGAAGAGCAGGGATGAAGAGGCAAGGCAACACAAAAGCAGATGCTGCGGCATACAGCATTTTACTTTTTAAAAGGGTAAGCTGACATTAAAGCAGCTCGTTTCCTCTGAAATATGCTCACATTTTGCATTGTCCTTACACCTATGCCACACTAGCCGCGTATTTTAAGTAAAGTTGGTAAACGGCTCCAAGTGATGAACCATTTTCAAGCATTTGTGTGGCTACTTCCCCTCTTCAGGCATGCTGAACATACTTTATATTGGTCCTATCAGGCACAGGATGAACTCAGGTGGCCTCAGTTAAGCGGTTTGATAGGAAAATATGTCTGGAAGGGAAAGCGCGGACGAGTCATGTGTCACTTCGTCTGCAGCTTATAGCCCTCGAGCATGTTTGACTTCACAGTCCAATCATGTTAGTTGATGTTGGGGAGGCAGCAGGCGGGCTCCCAGTGCCAAATCACAGCAGGAGGTCAGCCTCTTCCTGCAGCTCAGCATGTCACCAAATGACAAAACTCCATTCGTTGCATACACTCAAACAGGAAAGAAGTACCGTAAATGCTCCGATTGCCGGGTACGTGGTCCACAAAAACAAATAACTGTCAGCTGTGGCTGAAGGCAACCTCCTAATGTTGTTTTTTTTGTGGACTCCACAAGATGGCCTTTGAAGTATCATGAGCGGCCAGCATCTAGCAGCTTTCTCTACCTCCTTATGCGCTTTACAATGTTGCTACTCAGCTGCTGGTGTTAATAAGCATTAATAAGCTCATGCAAGTTACACTTGCATGAGCTTATTAATGTTGGCAAGGCAGTATGCTCTTACCGCTATTACAACGCTGGTTCTGTTGCTGCTGTGTTGTGCAATATACTTGTTTATAAATAATCACGGGGTCAAACGTAAGCCACGTTTTCACTTTCTCACGCAGTCCAAATAATTTTTACAGTTAAGAAAATGAACTTTTTATATCCATATAACATTTAATGTAACATTTAGCGAGTAACAGGAGTAAATGCCTCGGCTAATTTGGTCGTTTACGCTATGTAAATAAGAGTGTCTCACCGTAGACGATCACGGTGGCGGTGGTGCTGCGTCGCTTGGCCACAATGTTCTTGGCCACACAGGTGTAGTTGGCAGTGTCCGAGAGGCGAGCCTGCTTGATGATCAGGTTGTGGTCGATGGTGATGTAGAAGTTCCTGTCGTCGGCAGGGTCGATCACCTCCTCGTTCTTAAGCCACTCCACCTAAGGAGAAGACACAAAGTGGATGAATACATGGAACTTAGTGGAGAGCAGACCTCTGCCAAGGCAGAACAATCCTAATTCAGGTCATTACTACATAGGCAGCACCCTTGGTTGCAGTGGTTCAGAACATTTGGAACAATAAATAAAAGACTGGAGACTTCACTGTCTAATCTCATTTAAATAAATACAATTAAAATAACTAAATTAAATACATTTTTAATAGATATCCAAAACCAAACAGATGGCGCAATTGGCTGAAGTAGATCAGAAATTTTGGAACAATAAAGGGGTGGAGACTTCACAAAGGAATAAAAATTAAAACAAAATCAAATGAGGTAAAAAAAACAACAACAAAAAAAAAACGGTGTCTTTTAAATGATAAAGAAATATCCAAAACCAAAAAGGCAGTGATATCGGCTGCAGTAGATCAGAAACTTTGAAACAATAAATAAAAGATTGGAAACTTCATCAATAAATGAAATGAAAATAAAATCAAATGAGGTAAAATAAAAATGAATTGCATTTTAAAGAGCTATCTGAACTTAGATAGGCAAAGAAAGAAACTTTGGAAGAATAAATTAGATTGGAGACTTCACAATGGAAGATAGATACTTTATTCATCTCCAGAGAGAAATTCACAATTAAATTAAATCAAATAAAAGTAACATAAAATAAATTGAATTACAAACATTTTAAAAAGATATCCGAAACTGACTTCTTGGCACTTCGCAATGATAAATAACATTTTAAAAAGATATTGTAACTGAAATGAGATTAAATGATTTCTTCCTTGAGATGAAAACACAGACTCACAATATACAGTAATTGTTTCTTGTAATTTTGTTCTACTTTATGTAAGATGATATGACACGGGTGTATGTATAGGTAGCTCCAACCTCTACCTATGCTCAACCATTAAGGCAGGTGGTCTCGGAGGTGTGTCTACAAAAAGTCAATAACTATCACACTCTTTCCTCCGTTCAGAAAAGCCCTTCAGTTTAACAGCTACAGTATGTCAAACAAGCACAGGAAAAAAGACCACAAGTGAGACAGAGAGGCGTTCTGACCTTTTCTCATGAGTTCATTGCTCTAAATGACGCTGATATTGAAGTCCTACAACAGAATATTTCACAAAGATATGGAGATGTCAAAAAGAACCTTGCAGACACTATGAGTCCAAATATTTCCTGGTCTTCAAAGAGGTTGCCTGGCGAGCTGGCTTCCTGCTCATTGTCATGTCCCAACACCACCACAGAGGGCCGTTTATGAGATAAGATGCCAACGAGCAGGGCCAAGATAAGCAGGATGTTTAGAAATGAGAGATAAAACACAACGTGTGGGCTCTCTGTTATTTCTTACAGCGGGTACAAAACAGTGGCCATTGTAGTAAAAAAAAAAAAAACTGCTTTGTTGGAAATATTTCAAAAGAGAAGATTTATTTGCAGAAAGAAGAAATAATTAAATAAATTAAATGATTTTATATTTTTTAAAATGTAATAATTAAAAAATATATATATTTTTCTAATAATTATTCATTTGTGCATGATTGGACTCAGTCGATCAGAAGCTGTGCAATAATAAAATAAAATATTAACAGACATTAAATTAAATAAAATGATAAAGGAAATAACTTGTAACATTTAATTAAATAGACATATTTCAGATATAAAGTAAAATAAGAAAATAAGAAAATAACAATAAAGATAACGTAACATTACATTACATAACAACGTGAAAAAGTAAATTAAATAAAATACTATTTCTTTAAAGATTCCTGAAACTGACATTTTGTGGATCGGACACTACAATAACACATAAAAATAACAATAACAAAAAAAAACTCAAATCAAGCTACCCCACCCGAGTAGCTTCCACTGGCTCTGTCACTCTATGGGAACACATGAGGGATGCTCCGAAGAGCACATTCAATTCGAAAGCGATGGTTTCCTAGCTGGCTGTGACAAATCACAGTTTATAACACAGGCACCACGGAGCTCATAAGACACCAATCCCCTCGTGATAAACTCTGGATTCACACTCAGCTGTTTCCTCTTGGTGAGGATGATGTATATCCTCCACTGATTCCTCTGTGAGCGTACATCTAAGTTAAATCAAATGCTCAAAGCCACGGAGGATTCCCTGCTTGCTGAAATTAAGCCTGCGTCTTGCGCTAGCGCAGTGCAATAAGACATGACATGAGACGCCATCGCTCTTATCCATCATCGCTTTTTGCAACATAACGCTTCAACACTGAGACCGTGATGGTAACTAGGCATCACACGCACACTTTAAAAGCTCTGTGTGTTATCTCAAACAGTAAAAAGATGACAACCTCTTTTATGAATATACGGCAACCTCAAACTAATTTTTGGAAAAATATTTTTTAAGACAGTGAATCTCAAAAAATGTAAAAAATGTTGCAAAAATGAGTAGCTCATGGCCATTTTCATTTTGTAAAAGTAGCTCTCACAAGGAAAAACGTTGGTGACCCCTGCTCTAAAGAATATGACAGCTTACTTGCTGTAGTTCTGTCCCAGTGTTAATTTCAACAGCAGTTTTGAATTTAGTTTAGGTCATAGGTTTTTTTTACTCTTTTGTATTTTAGTTTTAGTCATACTTCTGGTCATCTAAAATTATTTAATTGTAGTTGACAACATTTCACAACGTATAGTAAATTTAGTCAACAAAAATATAATGTAAAAGACTAAGACATATTTAAAGTTTCATTAGTGTCATATTATATTAATAATATGACACATACAATGACTGCATGAAGTAATAAATGAACTCCGCATAATGCACTCAGCATCTAAAATGCAACTCTGCTCTTCCTCAGCAAAAAAAAAAAAAAAAAAAAAAAAACAGCAGTAAAAATACATTTTTGTCAACACGCATTTGCTTTGATTAGTGAGCGACCTGTTTTTCTTCAGGGAAAAAATGTTGATGAAAACTGACGAAAATTATTCGTCAACAAAATGAACTGTACTTTCCCTTGAGAAGATACACTCCCGATCAAAATTGTAAACTTAAAAAATTGCAATAATTTCCATTTTGCGCTGTTGGATCTTAAGGTGGGCCGCACGGTGGCCTAGTGGTTAACTTGTTGGCCGCATAGTCTCTGTGTGGAGTTTGCATGTGAGTTTACTCCGGTTTCCTCCCACATCCAAAAACATGCATGTTAGGTTAATTGGTGACTCTAAATTGTCCATAGGTATGAATGTGAGTGTGAATGGTTGTTTGTCTATATGTGCCCTGCGATTGGCTGGCGACCAGTCCAGGGTGTACCCCGCCTCTTGCCCATAAATCAGCTGGGATAGGCTCCAGCATACCCCCTCAACCCTGATGAGGATAAGTGGCATATAAAATGGATGGCTTTAAGTAGAGCTTCAAAATGCAAAAAGAAAAAAATGGGAGTGACACAAAAAATGTTTTGAGTAAGCAATTTACCATGAAACAACCATTAAACTAAAATAGGTTGTTCATCAGCGGATCAAAAGTTTACGCCCACAACCTTTAAAACCCCAAATCATTGCAAAAATGTGGATTCAATGCCATTTTCTGTCAGGTTTTCACATTCCAGATCTCTTGATGGCAAAGGCGCAAAATGTTTCTTTCAACGCAGTCTGATTGTTGAGCTGCATAAGCAATGCCTCTCGCAGGGCGCCATTGCTGCTGAGTTTGGACGCACTAAGACGCTCATTTTATAATGACATCTGATTGGTTGTCCGTCAAAACACAGGACGATCGTTGGCCCAAATAAAAGGTTGTTACTGGAGTTTTAAAAACAAAAAATGTCTTCAAAGATCTCGTCTCCTTCAACGGCACAAAACTGACTGGAATTTGCACGAGAGCACCAAACATGGGACATTGAAAGGTCTCAGAAAGTTGAATTCTCTGATGAGAAAAAATGTAACCTTGATGGTCCTGATGGCTTCCAACATTACTGCCATGACAAGGAGATCCCACCTGAGACACAGCGGAGAAGGCACTTTTCCCTTCAGTGGAACTGTGGAGCTTCAGGTCGTGCAGGGGCGTCAAACAGCAGCTGGCTATGTGGAGATGTTGCAGAGGGTATCATTCATGACTGAAGGCCCTCGTCTGTGTGGTAATGACTGAGTTTTTCTACAGGACAAGGCTGCAGCTCACAATGCCTGCCTGATTAAGGACTTCTTCCAGAGGAATAACCTCACTCATTTGGACTATCCTGCGTCCCTGATCTAAATCCAGCTGAGAACATTTGGGGATGGATGGCAAGGGAAGTTTACAAAAACGGACACCAGTCTCAGGGGTTTAGAGGTTGTTTTTTTTGTTGTTTTTTTGTAAACTATGGTTGTGTGCAATAAATTGTTTACTCAAAAATGTAAACTAAAACTTTGAATCTCTACTGAGAACCTCCTTAAGATCCAACAGTGCAAAATGTAAATTCTTGCAATTTTTCAACTGCTCTTCACATTTTCATCAGGAGTGTTTACTGCATTATGCTCTGTTACAGAATGTCACATTTTCCCTCAATGAACCACAGTTCCCCAATGTCAGCAGTACTTGTGCAGCCCCAGACTATGACTCTATCACCACTATGTAGGCAAGACTCACTTGTAGTAATAGCTATTTAGACAGTAGTTGTGTGTTGACCCATTTTCAGGGGACAGTAAATCTATACTGCTACAAAAGCTGTCCACTGACTCTAATTTTCATTCCTATAGTATTGTCCCTGAAGATATACTGTACCTGCAGGACTACAATGGTGACTATAACAAGTGCCTCAGTGTACAATAACTGAAGAGAAGGTGTGATAGCTAACAATAATGTTGTGATTGTCACTTTTCTGTTTGTCTCATGGAGGAAAATAAAGATGAAGGCAAGGGTGAGGTCTGTTCTCTGAAACGAGACCGACAGATGAAACAAAAAGGTGCTTATCCAACCAATCACGGCGGGGGCCCTCTGCAGACGCGACGCGTTGGGATGTCAAGAGCACTTCGGTACGGCGAGGGTAATTAAAAATTGAACAAAAGAGCTTTTCAGTGTAGATGCGGTGGTGCTGGCGGGAAGAGAGACGAGGAACGGAACGTGGTAAAAATTCGAGAAGGGAAGACGAAAGTGAGCATCGGTTCACATTTTTCTTGCCGACTATAATTAGGACTCATTAATAAAAGCAGAGATGAAAAGGTAAGCCCTACTCAACATCACACTTTGCAATCCCCTTTCTCGTGATTACATTTCCCCACCAGGAAACATCTCACACACTTCTTTCACACACCCCTCATTAGCGCCTGATTGGCAGTGGAACTTCCGGATAGAGGTAATTGGCATATTGCTGGTCATTAAGCAGGGGAAATTGCCACTTGTCAACCATCATAAATAGAGTCTTGACGACCAAGTGACAAACACCAAGTTAAGAGGAAGGGCACAGGAGGATGATGTCCAATATTAGGCCTGTGGGCTATTTGTTGCATGCAGCTATCGTAATGTCTGGTGTACAAGCCGCTACTTTTTTCTCACGCTTTGAACCCTGCGGCTTATACAGTGATGCAGCTAATTCATGGCTTAAAGAACTACAGTGCCCATGATGCTTAGTGTGCAGCTTCAGGAAGTAGTGAATTGGAGAAGTGAAGTGGACCCTAATATCACGTTTTTAAAGCCTAATGCAACGGCCGAGTTTTGATATGACAAATCTTAAGTAAGTTTGATCAAATGTAACATTACTACAGCTTCTGTTTGAACCGCTCGGACCGCGACAGATGCTAAACTCTGACAAAAAAAAGTGTCATGTCTCATCATCGGACCTAATGAGTGACGCTGAGAAATGCATCATGAACAGGACAGCTCAAGCTAAAGGGCTAATTTGCCTCAAAATGAAAGCAACACCGAGAGCGACAATGAAAGAGCGGGAGGGAGAGAGAGAGAGTCTGACAAAGTGCATGATGAAGGAATTATGAGGCCGTTCAATTCTGACACTGACGAAGGCAAGTTTAGTGGCTTTAGTTCCCCGGAGGAGGATGAAGATGGCGATTAAGGACTTTTCTGGTAGGCTACTGTTTAAGTAGCCCTATAACATCCACTGTTTAGAGCAATTATTTAATCAAGAGTTTAAAAAAATGTCTGTGTCACATCTTTCCATGTACTAACTATCCCATGTTATGATGTGGACACCTGGGGTTATAGACCGGTGCAGCCTACACATATGTACTAATCTTTTTTTCTCTTTAAAATTAGTGGATGCGGAAATTACGATCGTTTTTTGTTGGCCCGGTGCATATTTATAATAAGAATGACAAGGCTTGGTAAGAAAATAATGAAAAACTTTAGAGGGAAAAAAAGGAGTGGCATATAGTACTGACTAGTATACTATTTGGAATGTTTTTATTTAACGGTAACTAAAATTTTAGATGAAAAACATAACTGAGAAAAACGTTGGTCTTTATTTTGTAAGTCGTCAACTGTTTAACTGTTAAGCATATCTTCACCCATACTGGATTGGTTTTAGCGTGTCTTCTAAACACAAATGTGAAGAATATTTGTGATCAGTAAAAATATTTTTCTGTATGCGGCCCTTAGTGGAAACCGTTGTGTGGAACAACTGCTGTGTTGAAGCATACACAAACTAAAGAAAAAGTGAAAGAAAAGGTGGTAAACAATGAGGAGAAGGAAAATGACTGGCGTTGACTGTGGAGCATGTTTATCCAGCAAAGCACAAAGTGCTGATGTATAGTTTTTATACAGTTGTCGTTAATGTTAGAAGGTCAGATGTAATGACTCGCAAGCCTGAAGGATGCATTTACATGACAAAATAATAATACTTCAAATTTGTATGTTTCAGAGCAAAATACTTCATGAAAATGCAGAAAAACTTACCCCATTTGGTACACACCTTTAGGGGACTGACAAGCACATGTCTGTCAAATTTAATGATTAAAAATCATGTCCGCCATCAAGTAAATGTTCATAAGTCATTGAGCATGTCCAGTGGCGGAGCCAGGAAATTTTCATTGGGGTGGCCAAGGTGAGACTATTGCTCACATACAAGTGGCAATAAGTTGATACCTAAAATGTCTAGATGGCTAGTGGGGTGGCCGGGGAGTGACCAGGGCCACCACGTAGCTCCGCCACTGAGCAAGTGTAATAATTGTCACACTTTGAGGATATGCTAGCATGTCTTCCAAAGCATTTTGACCACAACCCATAGGAGGCGCCACTAAGTTAATTTTAACATGAATGTTTTCATTGCCATTTTTCCATTGCAGGCTTCCCAGAAAAACACATCCAATTTCCATGAAACCTTGCCTATAGGTGGCACATGTATTGAGCGAAAAGTCTTTATATTTTGGAAAGAATCCTCCTACAGGGCTGCAATGGAACAATAAAATATCGGAGGTCTGGACTACAAAAATTGATAGTAAGATGAGACCTGAACCTGGGTCAAAAATACTTTTAATTAATGAATACAGGCACTTTTAATTAATTAATTTGCGTATATATACTAAAATGTGAGCTATACAGTATAAAAGCAAAATAATTGCCCATCTGATGTGACAAAACAGTAATTTACTTGTTTCGTCTGTTATCTTATTTCATCACAGGTTTCAGTACATATTATAGATTATAATTACTCATGCAAATTTGATGAATGCAACTTGATGAAGGACATCTTATGGCAAGCCAGGACTCCTCCCACAGGGGGTAGAGTTTACTTAAAGAATCCAATCGCAGAAATGTAGGTACAAAATTCTAGCAAAACTCATCTTGAAAATAAAAGAAGCACTGCAAAATAACTCAAATTGCTCAATAAATGAAATAATCTAGGGTCACCATGGCAACAAGAAAAACAATTTAGTTCTACTAGTGCGAATGATCCTTAAGGTTGTAAGTGCTGCAGTTAGTTTGCAGATACTTTAAAGACTCCACATGTATATTACACTATGCGTTATATATACTTACATGACAGAACCATCAAAAGTCCCGATGCAAGGCCAGCATGCGTGTTTTCGGGTGGAGGTAACAATTTAACTGTTGGATTTGGTGACCACCGTCTTCTTTTTTCTTGCGATGCCATGGAGTGGGCCGCTGCGTGCCAACACATCTCTAATTAGCCAAATATATAATACACACGCCACGCAATCGTCTCACTTGTTACGAGGCAGAGAGCAAGGCAAAGCCATTCATTACTCATTACTGTTCTGTCAGAAATAGAACGTAGAGCAGAGCGTCGTGGGAGGGGTGTGCAAAGAAAGAGAAGAGAAGTCATTACTCGCTCTTGCTCCCGCTGCAGGCTTCCTAAATGACACACACCTGGAGGATGAGCCACAAAAACGGTACAAGCTAATTATTCAATCATTCACAACCAGACAAGAAGCCATATGTGGAGCATCTGCCTGCGTGACAACTATGGAAATGTTAGCTTAGCTATAAATATTAACAAGACACAATGCGGCAAGGTGCAGGAACTAGCATGCATGCTAGCACATACAGTATATACTTGAGATTGGGCAAACATTGACCTGATTCTGTAAACGAGCATAGCTCTCTTGTTATACACAGGATCTTTGACGAGTGTTTCTGTAATAGACTTCCCCCGTCTAATTAATCTTTGACCCGCATCTTTGCAGTAGATTAATAGTAGCAGTGTTCCTGTCATATAGAGGGTCTTTGATTTGTGTTTTTGCAGTAAATTCTTAAAAGTAGCATAGTGCTCCTGTAGTTAGAGGATCTGCGAGTGGTGTTTTTTCAACAAATCCTTAAAAAGAGAAGAACACCCTTGTCATATTGAGGATCTTCGACGAGCAATTGTGCAACAGGTCCCTAAAATGGCAGAGCTCTGTAAAATGGAAGATCTTTCATCGGTGCTTTTGCTGTAAGTCCTTAAAGACATCATAAAGCTCTCATCATATAGAGGATCTTTGACAAGTGTTTTTTTTCAGCAGATTCTTAGAAGTGACACCGCACTACTAGTGTTTTTGGAGTAGATCGTTAAAAACAGCAGCACGCTATTTAAGCTTTCTGCGCTCATGGCCCGGCTCGTGTTCTGTCAAACTAGTGACGGAAGGGTGTGGCGGGGGCGGAGGAGGCGTGGCCAGATGTTATAGTAATCTAATACAGTAATCTAATGCTATTGTCATTTAATGAAGTATAAAACGAAGAATACGACATCAAATTAAAACCACAAAACGACTACGGACTCACCATCGGTAGGATAATAGCGTGGTTTGACGTGTGTGGCGTGTTTTTACCAGATAAGACAGGAATGGCAAAAACCTTTCAATGCTATTGTGGAAATTTTAATCTGAAAAGACGAAACAACCAACTTCTCAGCACCAAATGAGCACAACTACAAGTGCTTTGGCTCATTAACATGGTAGCGATGAGCACGAGTGATGGGATCACATGCGGCCAACTTTTGATTTTAATTTCCTGACTGTTCTAATAAAATAATCGCCCTTATTTCCAAAATCGAGTTACATAAAAATCATTGTAGTTGTTTTCAAAACTATTTTAAAATTTTCGGCAGCCCGGTTTGGCCCTGCCCCCAAGCATTTTTGCACTGGTCCTTAAAAACAGCAGAGTTCTCCTGTAAAATAGATCTTTGACCACTGTTTTGTCAATAGGTCCTTAAAAACAGCAGAGTTCTCCTGTAAAATAGATCGTTGACTACTGTTAACTTAGTGCTTCTGTCTTAATGTAGTACGTTATTTATGACAAAGTTATGAATTTAAAAAGTAAGAGTTCGAGAGACTTGCACAAGCTATGCAAATGTGCATTACGGATGTCGATTCACAGGCTCAAAAGCGTAAACACATTTTAGGGTGATTAGGAAAGTGTTTGGCACGAAAAAAAAGAGAGAGAGTAAGAAGTCGCTCATTAAAAGCTCATTTCCATGTTAAATTAAAAAAAGCACCACCTGGCACAAAGCAATTCACCTTCCCAACACTTCCAGATTGCAGGAAGAAAAAACCTTTCCCCCCCTTTATTATTATTTGCAAATGTCAACAAAAACACTTCAATGACAGCAGCGGTTGTCTCCAAACATTTAATGTGCCTTAAAGTAAGCTAATGACTTACAGAGGACTTTTAGAGTCAAGCGTGGCATCTGTGTGATTGGCAGGTGAGCGCCTAGAGGCCAATCTCGACTGGGCTGCCACAGAGGTTTGAGAGTGGCCTCCCGACGCCCCCCTGCTCTCCCGTGGGTCGCTTTAATGAACACACACGACTCCTTTTACGAGCTCCCGAAGTGATGATCTTCTTGACAGTCGCTGCTCTCGACACTGTGAGGTGACTGACACAGTTGTTTTTTTCCTGACAAGATGACCTGACTCTGGCTGCCCATCAGGTGAAACTGGGCTGGGAATCACAGAATCTTTGGATGTGTGTCAAAAGGTACAACCTGGGAAGACCCCACAACAACATCCAAAGAACCGCAGGCCACACTTGCCCTAGTTAAGGTCAGTGTTCATGACTCCATAACAACCATAAGACACCATAAGAAAGACCAAAATACGTCCACACGTATGTGTCCCCTTTTCCTCGATTTAGCAATTGTTGTTACTGTGTCATTTCCAGAAATGACTCTCTTCCTGCTTTTGATGGCTAAAAAGGCCTGATAGTTATGAGCTATTGTTGCTTTAGCATGTGTTTAAATTGAGATTTTTCACGATCAGTCCATACATGACTCCTTTTTTCCTCGATGTTGCCTTTGCTGTTGTACCTTTTCCGTAAATGACTTTCTTCCTGTCAACAAATGAGATTTGTTGACAGAAGTGAAAAACCTTATTCACAATGTGAGAATATATTTAGTCAGCATCTAGTAGGCTTAAAATGTAATTAAACTACAGTACAGACACTTTGTTCCCAGGGGACTTAATCCTGGCAGCAGGGGCCTCCTTTCACCTCCCGTGAAGAGCGTCAGTGACTCGTTACCCATGATAACACGGCAGGACCCCAACTGCCCAAGGAGATGCCTGAATTCAACTAAAGCTTCCATGGAAACCAGCGCGGCAGCTCTTGGTGCTGCGTCACCTCTGAACTCCCGTCTTTCTCTGGGCGCTGTGAGGAGCGCTCTCCGTTGGAAGCGCATTGGAAGAAAAGAACAATGAAGCTACATTTTTCCACAGAGGAGATTTAAGCCTGTTTTATGAGGCTGACACACATTATTGCGTATGAAAGGAGTCGAGTGTGTGGAGCCTCTTAGGATTTTAATGAAAGTGTCTCGCTGAGGATCTGAGAAAAGGGAAGGTTCTGCATGGAGCTTCGACCCCTTTCGTCCTCATCTTTTACAGAGAACAAGTGCAGATTCTTCTACTGCCAAATCACTCTCACTCCTTACCTTTTGGTAGTGGCCTGAGGCTTTGAGTGCGCAGCGAGGAAGCGCTGCGGGCGAGTGTGTGGTGAAGCTAGTCGCTAGCCGCTGTGGTGTGGCAATGTGTCAATACACGAGTAACGTAGTTCAACGGCGTAACAATGTTGTAATAATAATGTTGTAATACTAATAATAATAATAACAACAATGTCGCTGTAGCCTGGTTAATATGCATGTCACATTATATCTAAATGGGGCGTTGTTTTTTGGGGAGTTTTTTTCCCATTACGTGCATTTTTAGCTACATCTTCCTGCTGTTTTTATATCTTTGGAACACACAGAAAAGAGAAAGACATGTGTTGATGCCTTACATAAGGATTGGGGATCAAAATTCCAAATAAATTGCAGTTTCCCTTTAAACCTGGCAACAGTAAAAGGTAGTATATTGCCACAAAAATGATTTTTGGTTGCAATTTCAAAGCAGTTTTTAAGATGAAAGATTTTTCTATTTTGACAAAACTAATAAAATAAAGCTTTTTCAAGCAACCCTCAAAATATGTCTGTTTTATATCAATTCTCCTGAAGTGCAATTAGAGTAGAGTACTTTTTTGTACAAAATCCCACTAAATTGTCAGGGAAACGGGCACTGGTTAGTAACTGTGATTTGTCTTTCCAACCAAGCTACAGAACACCACAGAACCGAGTCCAACGATGTCTATCACATGCAGTCAGCGTGATTTAATAACAAAGTTGTTACAAGTGTTTGGGTTTTAAGCCACAGTCAAGCAACCACACCAGCTCTCTACATCTCATCTTCTCCTTGGGTGAAATATGACAAATCTTTCCGTCGCAGCGTCTGCAACATATTTCTCCTGATCCAGATGAAACCAAAGACGTCGCACATCTGTTTTTTCTTTGGCTGAGTAAGAAAAGGCCTGATGCAGTGTTCACTTTTCCGCAGCTGTGTTTGAGCTCAGAAATGGAAGAACAAATAAGAAAAAATAAATGATGCAATGGAACGTTTGTCTTTCTTTAACTATGAGGTAAGGCTGAGCAATTAAAGAATATGAAAACAGGTCTCTGTATATGCAAAAAGGAAATTGTCAGCCCATAAAATGCATGGTTTTAGACTGCCACAGTGTATTCCACTGGGCATCCTCCAATTGCCTATGATACTGTATAACACAAATGTTCAAATTATAGCCGGGGCATGTATTTACTCAAAGCGTTAATTGAAAGCAGATGATAATTGAAGAGAGGCTGTTATTTCACAAATGTGTAAACTCATTGTATATGTACTGTATATAACAACTTAACTTTTAAGTTTAATCATGATTTGGAGTGCATGAGAAAGCGTGAAGGAAAATCCAGCTCTCTTTGACGTCATGCTCATTTATTAACAAGTATATTGCACAATACAGCAGCAACAGAACCACTGTTGTAATAGCAGGAAGGAGCAAACAGTATGGCAAGTGTAACATGCATGAGTTACACAGAGACAGCTGGGTAGCAAGATGTTGAAGTGCTTGCAGAGGTGGATAAAGCTGTTGGATGATGTGGAGTTAGTAAAAAAACTATATCAGAAGGTTGCGTCCAGCCAAAGCTGTTCATGCATGTGTTTTTCTTGACCAGGAGTTAATTAAAGACTATTCAGCCGGCGACTCTAGGAGATTCTGTGGTTAACTGAATAGTGGTGTTATTTGTAGCATTTATAACATGTGCCACTGTATTTATGAGGAAAAAATGTCATAACTTTGTGAAAATGTAAATAGGAGGTGGCAATTTTGGCCCATTTTGATGGAACAACGAACGTTTTCTTTCAAAAGATAATACAATTGCTTTTTTTAACAACCCCAAGCTTCGCGCCTCCTTCACTGACCAATCATTGTCAGCCATTTGTGGCAAGGACGAACCCAGCTGTGTCCTTAATCGTCACACCCGGCAAAGCCAAGGAATCGGCTGATAGTGGGAGAGCTCCAGAAGACTCTCGGAAGAGATACTTTACTGCTACAGCAACTCAAGCCCAGGATTGTCTGAGGACAGGTCTGCCGAGTAGCGCCTGAAAACTTTGGACCATTTAGCCTGTCAGCACTTTAAGCGCGGAAAAATGTTGTGCAGTTCCACTCCGTTAACTCGCCGTTTCCAGGTCAATCACAAGTCTTGACAGGGTTCATTCGAACCAAAACACACACATACACACACACACACACACACACACACACACACACACACACACACACACACACACGCACACCAGACTGCCCCCCACACCCACACCACATCAATCTAAGCTTTCATCCTCTATTTATGTTGCTGCAAGTGAGCCTTTTCAAAAGCAGCTTTAATAGTCTACTGTAGACTGGGAGGAAGGCAAACAGTAGAGCTTCAGTAACACAGCGACACAGCTGGTTTGATTCTCTGTCTCCCCTCGGCCTCCACAGTCAATTCTCACATTTTATTAGCTGTGTTAACCAAATAGCCCAGAAAGTGGCAGCGAAAAAGTGTTTTCACCTGAGGTCTGGATTGTACACGAGGGGGTAATACCGCTTAAATGCGATATTCAATACTTATGTTGATACTATGTTGGTATTTGAAACTTACCTCAGCCATTGGGATGCCTTCAGGTGGTCGGCACTGGAGCAACACTTCCTGTTCCAGTGATACTTCCTTCCCTAGTGGCTCTTGGTCAAAAGTCTTCCTCAAGTCTACAAAGAAAGAAAAAAAATGTTAATATTTGATTTTATTAATTTTAATGAATAATTTTGAATTAATTTCATTCAACAGGGGAAGATACGTTGGAGTCAATATATGCAGCATTACCTCCAAACACTGCAAAAATAAACAGATGAAGAGATTATATATGGCTATGGTTTAATTTATTTGAACATTCATACAAGTTACATTGGAATACATCACATATTACAATTCACAGTTCCACATGTCCAAAAGGAGCAGGAAGAAGCAAAGCTTATTTAATCCTACCCACACCCATCCGTATTACATCAATTGCAATACGTTTGTTCACTTCCTGTAATCCAAATGCACTCTGCTGGTTAAAAAATACATAGGAAAATGGTAAGGTAATGTACTGTAATAATGTGATAAAATAGGAGTCAAAGTTCCTGTCACCATAACTACTTCATATTAAAAGAAAGTAATTGACATCTATATATGAGTGTGGAAAAGGTGGTCTAGTGGTTAGCATGTTGGCCACACAGTCACAGTCAGAAGATCGGGAAGACCTGGGTTCGTTGGACATTTCTTTGTGGAGTTTGCATGTTCTCCCCGTGCATGCGTGGGTTTTCCGGGTACTCTGGTTTCCTTCCACATTCCAAAAACATGCATGTTAGGTTAATTGGCGACTCTAAATTGTCCATAGGTATGAATGTGAGTGTGAATGGTTGTTTGTTTATATGTGCCCTGTGATTGGCTGGCGACCAGTGCAGGGTGTACCCCGCCTCTCGCCCAAAGTCAGCTGGGCTCCAGCATACCCCCGTGACCCTAATGAGGAGGAGTGGCAAAGAAAATGGATGGATGCACATGTGGAAAAGGTTATAAAGTCATTTCCAAAGCTCTGGGACTCCAGCGAACCACAGTGAGAGCCATTATCCATAAATAACAAAACATGGAACAGTGGCGAATCTTCCCAGGAGTGGCCAGTCAACCAAAATGACCCCAAGAGCGCAGCAAGGACTGATCCAACAGGTCACAAAAGACTCCACAACAACATCTAAAGAACTGCAGGCCACACTTGCCCTAGTTAAGGTCAGTGTTCATGACTCCACCATAAGAAAGACACTGGGCAAAAAGAGCCTGCTTAGCAGAGTTCCAAGACCAACACCGCTGCTGAACAAAAAGAACATTAAGACTTGTCTCTATTTTTCCAGAAAACATCTTGATGATCCCCAAGACCCTTGGGAAAATACTCTGTGGTCTGATGAGACAAAAGTTGAACTTTTTGCGGGGTGTGTGTCCCATTACATCTGGTGTAAAAGTAACGGCACATTTCAGAAAAAAAAAACAGCATACCAACAGTAAAATATGGTGGCGGTAGTGTGATGATCTTGAAGGCTTGCTCTGATAAATAGAACCATGATTTCTGTGGTCTACCAAAATATCCTGAAGAATAAAGTCCGGCCATCTGATCATGACCTCAAGCTGAAAAGAACTTGGGTTCTGAGCCAGGTGATCCAGAACACACCAGCAAGCCCACCTCTGAATGGCTGAAGAAAAACAAAGTCCTGACATGAATCCTATTGAGATGCTGTGGCATGACCTTAAAAAGGTGGCTCATGCTGGAAAACTCCCCAATGGGGCTGAATTACAACAACTCTGCAAAGACGAGTGGGCAAAATTCCTCCACAGTGCTGTAATAGACTCATTGCAAGTTATCACGAACGCTTGATTGCATTTGTTGTTGCTAAGGGTGGCCCAATCAGTTAATAGGTTTAGGGGGCAATCACTTTCTCCACACAGGGTCATGGAGGTGAATGAACTCACAAGAATTAAGAGTTAGTAGTATAAGATACTTAGCATAAGTCCAGAACCAGTCAAATGTTTGGAGAGTTTGTCATGCTATTGAATGACAAAGTGTATCAACACTTTTTTTTTTTTTTTTTTTTTTTTTTACTGGTATTGTGCTAATTTCATTTGGAGTGCATGAGAAAATGGAAAGGAAAACGTAGCTCTCCTTGACCACGTGGTTATTTATTAACAAGTACACTGCAATACAACACAGCAGCAGCACAACCAATGTTGTAAAAGCAGTAAGCATCAAACTGCTCAGCCAGCATTAATATCGCTGATGAGTTAATTGGAAACAACAGTAAGACGAGTGCAACACCACACTAAAAAGAAAAGAAAAAGCTCATGAAAGAAAATAAAATGTTAGTATAGCATAGCATGCATGTGGTGATCTTATGTGCTAACGAAATATACTTGACCACCACACAATTATCCAGGAACAGAAAAAAACAGTCAAGTACATTATTATTTCTTGATTAAGACGTCAAATTTAAGTTATTTACTTGTATTTCTGAACAGAAAAAGCGTTGCAAGCTGTTTTTGGTTATAATTTGTGAAAATTGACTATTTTATTACATACTCACTGATAACATTTTACTTTTAAACATGTTTTTAATAGATATGCGTTTTGTGGCCAGTGCATCCTTCCATTTTCTGTTTGCAGCCCTTGATGGAAAAGGTTTGGACACCCTTTTCTTATACAGTGCCTTAGGGAGCCTCTTTTTTTTTTTTTTGGTGTTTCTCATGCCGTTTTGTCCTTGCAGAGTTATTCAGTAGTATTATTGGGAACTCATGTTCATAAAACACAAACAATTCGACTCATTCAGTCTCCTTTCAAAGGCATTTCATTAATTTTATTTGCTTTCATTACGACGCTTGTTAGCAAAGCACAAGAATGGAGGGAGGTCAGTGGAAGCAAAGGCTAGGCTATCGTAAAGAATTCATACTTTTTTTTTCTCTCTGGCAAGCACGCTGAATAGCCCTTTTAACATTCCTAAAAAGGCCGTTCTCCAGCACAACAAGCTCTTTACTCCGACTCAGAATGTGATTCAACTCTATATGTTCAAATGATGGCAAGAGAGAGCAAAACAAGCCCATTTTTCCATTATAGTAACGGCACACAGTCGAGTCTGGCTGTGAAAAGATGCCCGTCCAGTTGAGGAGCTAATCCTTTCAGCAGGAGCTGATGGGGAAGGGAAGAGGGGGGTCCATTGTGATTTGAGGGATAGGTTAGTGCTGGCAGGCTGCTCATCATGGCTGATTATAGGAGGTGGAGCAGTGGGAGACGGCGCAGTGGGGGACCGAGAGGCACGGATCTGACTCGCTGTGCTGGAATAACGGTGCTGGATGAGCCACTCGAAAGAGAGAGAAAGTGTGGCAACAAATAGACACAGCCGCCTGTCTGCTTTAAGGTTCATGTGATAGCCGTGTCCAATTCAAGTCAGTCAACGTGACCTCCTGTCTGTCGCACTACACTGCAGTCACACTACATCTTCTAATGCACACTTAGTGCTTATGTCACATTGTATCATTGGATTTACATAAGAGATGCATGATATATTTTTTTTTCAAACCGATACAGATAACTTCCTGCTTTGCATGATCGATACTGATAACCGATAACTTTTTATTTGTATTATTATTATTTTTTTTTAGATTTAACTGTACTTTGTGCACACCTGGAGCTAAGATCGATTCAAACAAAGTTGGATTTGACAAACTGTATCTGTACATTTATCCTTATCAAATATCATGACATCACTACTATCACGATAAAGCAGTAGTTGAAGTACAAAAATACACACAACCAGCGATAAAGACTCATTCGAGGAAATCCCCACTCACAGGCTTTCACCGCTGCACCATGCGGGGATTGGAAAACCAATATAAATTAAATCTTAGAGACTGAACACTCTTAATAATCATCAAACTTACTTATTTGTTCATATAATGCACACAGAGCAATGAACAACTTCATGCTCTGTCTCTTTTCTTCTCCCTTCTACTTGCACCGTGAGGCGTTCAGGCACACTCGCAATTGTGAGTGTTAGGCGCTGATTCTTTTTCATTTTAATTCACATACCCCATGACAATTGGTATACCCCCTGTGAGAAATAGTTTACACGTATCCCACTTTGGGAAACTAGGTTCTGTATGATTACCATTGTTTCAAAAACACAAATATAATACGTGTTTTCCACTGTTGATGAACTTGCATTAGCACAGTTGAAGTCCTGCTTCTAATGGTGCCGGTGATACGTTCCTTGAGATGATTTATGTCTCGTATCTTCACCTGATACACCATGGCTTTCAAGTGCCATGGCCTTCAGATACCCAAAACTATCTGAAAAAAATATCTCAACATAAAAAAATATATACATTATACATTTACCAATGTATGGAAATTCATGGCCCACCCTGTAGTTATATGTTCATAATAATTTTTATAGTATTGTTTTAATTGTAAGTAGTTTTAATCATTTCATATAATTTTTAAAATTGTATTTGGTAAACGTGTTTTTACAGTCTTTTTTAATATTGTATTATGTAAAAGCTTTTTAAAATTGTATTTAATTATTACGTTTTTAATTTTTTTGTAATTTTTATACGTTTTTTCAAATGTTTTCTGTTACCTATTACCTGTACCTATTTACAGAATGTCAACATAGGTCAAGTTGGAGGGGATATAATTTAGTTTTTTATGTCTAAAACGTGCATATAAAATGACAAAAAAAGGAACCTCAAAAATGCTGCTCTATACACGAGCAACTAAAACGACGCCGTTTTTTATTCCGTTTTCAGTTAAAAACTGTAAGCTGCCACTCAGACTCAGCATTACTGTTGGTCAGCCAAAATGTTCCTGATTTCATGGTCTCTAACAGCGGTTTGTAAAAGTAGAAGGTGGGCGTCCACTGGGAGACAGCAGCTGACAAAAGTAAAAACCAGTTTTCAAATCTTGTTTAAAGGAAAAACTAATTACAGTTACATACAGTTCAAATGTGGTTTCATATGCTTGACACCTGATTAGGATCTGTGGATATACAATGACATATTCAAAGCGGACCACTTGGGCCATACAGAGCTGAATGCAGTTCAGAATGCATGGACATGTCCCTTCAGGTGTCTTCTTGACAACAATGCCTGTTGTGTCGTGTTATGTAACACTCATTTTATGCTGCAACGCTGTCGCCTTGATGCTGCAACTAGAACTAGAGCTGTCAACTCTTCTGGGATTTCGTCATTCCTTGACTGGCAGCTTCTTTTTTGAAAGAAGAAAGGAGAGGAGAAGCCCAAATAGGCACAAACTTGGGAAGCTTCTCATCCATTTGGGAACGATTGTGTGAAAACCAGAATCCAGACCAAAAAGCAGGAGCACTATTGTAAGCACACAATGTGGCCTCTTTTCTGTGTATATATTTCTTCTGCTTGTGTTTACGCTTTACTGTGCACAACGAGATGAGGACAAACCCTGTTCAAAGGGACACATTTGCGAGCGAGGCACACTTCCTCAGGTTTAGACAGAAGGATGAAGAAGGAAAGTCAAGACTGGGATGAAGGCAGCCCAAGAGTACTTACAGGCGATGCGAACGTGGGCTTTACGGCTCTTGGTGGTCCCTGCGGAGCTCCAGGCCACACATTGACACCAGAAATCCTCCGGCCCGAAGAGTTCCTCCACCTGTTGCCGAGTGATCTCAATGCTGGCTTCTCTCACCACCAGGCCTGTCAGGAAGAAGAAGGCTCATGAGTGCTTTGCAAATGGAGATCATGGTCCTCCTTGTTTTTTCACATGACTGTAAATGGCATTTGTGGAGAAATATAGTTAAAAAGTGAAAGCAATATGGATCCTTGTTGGAAGACATCCAAATGGTCAATCCTTGAATCCCACTTCTGACACCAAATGTTGAGGCAATTTTCTATGATTGTTGTAATGAAACTGAAAGAAGAAATGCAAAAAAGTATCGTGTTTTGTGGAAATCTTGCAAGATGAGCAAAACAGATTCAGTGGAAGACATGCAAGCATACATGTACAGTACATAGCATAGTTATTATTATTATTATATATAGTATAATATGGACATACTCAACGTTTTATAATCAGACAAATGATCAACGACTTAAGAACAATTAGTTGTGAAGTTGCTAAGACGTTTTGCTTGATAGAGGCCATGTTTTTTAACCAATCAAAGTCCCCTAAATATGTGTACCAAATTTAGTGGCAATTCGGCTAAACACCTTGAAGTTCCAGTGGGTATTTTGTAGTATGCAAGAATTTTAAGTCAATGTGACTAATGGGTGCATCTGTCGTAAAAATAATAGCACAGTAAGAGTAACAGTAAGAGTGCATGTTTTTCACATTGTCACCCTTTTGGGTGCAGCGGTTCAGTAGTAGAAGAGTACACAAAACACATACAGTCATGAGGGCACTGTGCGTGTGCGCGCATCTGGCCCTGATTTCGAAGCTTTGGGTCCGGGGGTCCTATAGGGGTGGATTCTAAGCGTCACGGCTAAGACAATCCGGTTTGCTAACCCCTCTGATTACTGCTCATCTGGGCGCCAGGCCTCAAACAAATAAATTCCATACAGCCGACAAATACCATGATACCCCTTTGCTGCTATAATGAATTCATGGGAAATGTGCGCTATACATAACATGCATACATAAGTAAGGACCAGCCACTATATTAGGTACACCTGCACAAATGCTGGTAGCAAAGGCAAACATTTTCAAGGATCATGCGTGATCATACAGCACATTTTCATCACAGCAATTGCTCAAATAGTATTTTGGTTAAGGCATAATGTCACACTGACGCTCTATTAAAGCTTTAGTTTTAAGGTCACTCTCACCCATGTGTACTTCATCACAGTTCAACTGCAACAGGACCATCAAATTACGTACGGTTTTGAGCAAAAGTTTCTTTTTTGTGCAACGACAGGGAACATTTGCCCGCTCCATTACAGCAGCATTAGCAGCCAGTCTGTGCCATTACAAGCCGCCACTTTGGATTTAGACACTCATGTTCATGTTTGGATACCAAAGTCATACCCTATCATCAGCAACACAAAAACCACAATGTGCCACACTAGGCATCTTTTTTACGTCCATTTTTAGTTTGTCTCCAATTGCTGTTTACAGTTATATTTTACTGGCGTCGTTTTTTCGCCCACAGGCTTAGGACGTTGTCAGTACCACAGCTACAGACTTAGTATAACTGGACTGACAATAGCACAATAAGTAGTAAATGTGCAACATATAAAATAAAGGCTTTTCCCTGGCAGAGCAAATCTGTTTTGCATGTAAGGGCATTTAGATGAACAATACTATCTGCCCCAATGGCTGGACAAGACAAAAAAATAATAAATAAAGAAATAAAATAAAGGCTTTGAATTATTCTAATAATTAACTAATAAAAGTAAGGCAACAAAAAAAAATCACAAACAATATTTCATAAAACTACACCAGTACTGTAATAAAATCCTAATAAACTAAACCTAAAATATAAACTCACTATTATTAAAAATAAAACTATAAAATAGTCATATCAAAAATACCAATACAACAATACAATAACCGTGTTCCAAAATTGTATAAAATGTAAATGTAATGTTTACATCACAGTAAATTAAGCTATATAAAAAAGTAAATTTATACAAATCAGAAACATACCAATATTATGTTTATTATTATGCAATATTCAGGTAAAAATAATCAAATATATTGTGGTATGCAAACAATTTGCATTTTAGCATTCATGGCCTTGCAAATTTGCAGATTTTTAGTCCGAAAAATAATTTTTACATTTCATTTCTCAGAAATGTTTCCACAAAAAAACTACATCTACTTCATTCACCCTAACTTAATAAAGTACTGTATAAATGTGTGATAACGCAGGGCAAATGTGCAGCATAGATGTACCACTGTTAAACCTTTACATGGTTATGTCTGTATGCTTCACTGATGTTTTTTCATCAAGTTTTAAGATTTCACACTTTGTTCAGCAGTCGGTGAACACACCAGAGTTGCTGTGAGGTGCAAACTTAAACTTATATGTAACAATCGTGCCTCAAAACTAGCACCAAGCTGAACACAAGTTAACATATGATCGTGGATCCTTTAGTGGAATTACAACAGGCAAGCAGTGTGGATGATGTAGCCTTGTACTAACCGATAGCAGCCTCACAACATTCATTGGTGCATCATCTGTTCAATCAATCATCATTATCATTATCATTATCATTCATAGTGGTGAGTACCTATACATTTCATAATTTAAATGCGTGTGAGCGGCATATTTAGGCCTTAAACCCAGATTGTGCATTGAGCATTTATCTTGTTAGCGCCTGTCGAATGTCAATTGAACAAAGAGGGTTCTGGAGCTGAATCTAATCTAACAATTCCAACAGTCACTTTTACTGCAAATGTTGATCAAAATCGGAAGGGAATGACGAGAATGTCAGCAACGCAAAATTCTCAAAGTGCCAGACCAAGCATTTTTTTTTATTTCTTATTATTTGAATAATGTTCCAATTGTTCCTAATGGCTTTAAAATTCACCATAACCAAATGATATTTTCATAGTGTGTTAGTGTGTTTCATAGTGTGTTAGATATTTTCATAGTGTGTGTGCAGCAGTGAGTAGTGGTCATTTTGGAGCCCAGTGTGCAAGCAGTAGGGATTTGTACTCTGAGCACTTGCAGGTGCAGCACTGCTCATCTTGCTGGAAAACAACCCAGAACGTAAAATTCTGCTTTACTTGTATGACAAAATTTTGAAAAACATTGCAAACACAATAATTGACTTGAAATGCTTTACAACAGCTGCATTGACGCACATCTGTGGGGTGAAATATGAAATGTAATACAGTCAACATTACACAACCCTGTAGGCGTAGGCTCAATTTATTGCACTCATTTTAGTTTCCATAAATCAGATTTGACTTCTTATGCAAGTTAGATGTATTCTCTACACTTTAGCACACCTCAGGGACACGCTGTTGATGTGACATCATTGTCAGGAGTGATTTTTGACTCACCGCTGTCGCAATGTTCATTCAATCAGCGACCTAATCTGTGGCATAAATCCAATTCCGAAGACAACCACTGTGCTAAAGGGGACACTGTGAAACTCCACATGTGTAGAGGAAAGAAATAAGAGTGATTAGGGCCAATTTTGCCACATGAGCTCAGCTATGACTGTTTTCTATCGGTGGATATGCCGTGGTTGGGAGTGTCTTGAGTTTCCTTCCTGAATGGAAAATGCAAAGGGAGAGAGAGTGGTGCTGTTGAAAATGAACATGCCATTTTAGTTCAGGTTCAGCGCTTTCACACAGCCTACTTGTTCTGGTGCAAGCACATCCCACACACCAGCTTAGCGCTCATGCAATATTTACAGCCAGCACACAGAGGCAGAGGAGGAGCAGCCGTGTGCATGTGTAAGGCGTGTACAGTATTGGAGAACCTGTGTGATGAGTCATATAAAGAAATGAACCTGTCCTCAAGGGGGTGCTGTGCTGTAGGCGTGACTCAACAACTCAATTTAAAGGTGGTTTGAATGTAATTTAATAGTCGCACATGACGACAAGTGGACTTTGGTGACTTCATGGGTATTACCGAAGTGTTTTCTGGAGGGCTCTGCTTAAAACGTATTAGAGGGATCAGCCTAGCAGAAGAGAAATAAGCCTGCTGACCTCATCCGGTGACTTCATAGCTTTGCTCAGCCTGCAGCTCATGATGTCACCGCATCAAAGTACAAGAAAAACAACTAGAATGGTACTCCGTAGACGGCAGACCTCAGCTATTTGTGTTCTGCTGTCGCCTGAAGTCAGCTGGGATAGGCTCCAGCATACCCCCGCGACCCTAATGAGGAGAAGCAGCATAGAAAATGGATGGATGGCTACTTCTTGGTTGATGGAATATAAAATGTTAAAAATCCTTGGACATTTATAGGAATACAGAATCTCACAAAAGAGAGTACACATCTTTTACAAATTTCAAAAACGATATTACATAGCCTACAGCTCAATTATATATTTTTTTTTCGTTATTGCTTCTTATAAAATATTTGAATAGCTACAAAAGCGCTATATAATACCAATGTATTATAAAATATATAATTATGTATAGTAATAATAATTATTATTATAATTATTGTTATTATTATTATTATATAATGTATCTATAATTTATAGGTAAAGCCACTGGTGGGGTGTTTCAGTAATATTAATGTGATCATTTATAGAGGTCACCTTGTTGGGTTTTTTATTGATGAAAGCAGTTGCTTTCCTTATTGATCAGTCAAGCAGAGGAAGAGAATTTCATGATAGTGTTTCATATTGTCACTGTTGATTACCTTGTGACGATGCTGACTATGTGTTCCCCTGCATGTACTGCATGCACGCAGTGTGTAGCTTAACAACCAATTAAAATGTGTTTTACAATGCATTGTTTAAGTATCTGCATTCCTCACTATAATTGTCCTTAAAGCTATAAATGTATCTAGACATATTTGCCAACACTCACCACTTCATCCTGCCATGACTACTTTTCACCTCATCTGAATCTATGCTTTATATACCCCTTCCCATGACACACATCATGCTTCACTACTGACTGATGTATGCTTGCATGTCCCGACACAAATTGCCTCCCATGAAACAACAAAACAACACTTTGCCCTGTGTGAATGTGTTCATTCTGTCAAAAATGCAAATGCACTCTTGTGTTTTTTATGTTACCTGGCTGGTGTTCAGTGTGTAATCACTCACGTGATAAAATATTCCCAAAAAATGCATGCAACACTTGATAGATATTGTTTTTGATTGCCTGGCACTGACCCCATTGCATGTCAGTGGATGCACAAAAAGGCTTTAGTGCATATGACCATAATGCAAACTCACAGGTGAGGCGCTCCATGCTGTGAAAAACACAGCGCAGACCATAAATCAAGCCCCGTATGGTTAATTACATCTCAGCTACTGCTGGCACTAAAAAAGCAGCGCCACCGCCTCCTAAACACCACCATTACTTTGTAAAATGACAGCCGTGATTCTTTGGACGTTTGCATAATCAACAATTACATTTTTTTTTACTTTTCTGAGTTTAATGGGCAAAAACTTCAAACATTTTCTGCATGCAGATATGTTAATGTATTTACTGACATATATCTTCAAAAGGCCTTCAGGCCACTTTGAAGTTCACCTTCTCTGCCGATTTCAGACCAATATTTGAAAGAAAAGTGACTGTTGGAGCACATTGACAAGTTGCAGCTCCCGTAACACTTCTTGTCTCTCTTTAATTGCCACTGTCTGCTCTCTATGAAGGAAGTTAACAAGCTAATAGGTCAATTAGCATTGTGGTTGCTCACCAAGTTGATTCACCGGAAAACTCTCTGCTAGCGCTAACTAGCCTTTCAGCAGAGAATTGCATGTCACACACTCAACCCAGACGAAGAGGTATAAAAGGATCAAGACAGTGTCTGAAGAGACGGCGTAGTGGCTACGCAAAAGCATAATCCAGGCTTTGAATAGATCATTTATTCACCTACAAATTAAATGACAACACAGCGTTGACACTAATTGTAGACCAAACAACAAGTAAGTCCTATCATGCCAACTAACCAGTCATGGTAACCCAGCACAAACATAGGTCATAAACAGCTACTCACTGTGATCACATTTTAAAATGACAGGCAATGTTAACACTGTACAAAGCCACTGACAGAGAAGACAATTAGTAGCTTGGCTCTGACATGATTTACAGTGACTTTTTCAACTGCCATCCTAAGTTCACTCCTCCAGCTATGGCCATTTTATTTTGGACCATCTTTGATGTAGTGTAGTAGGCACTCCTTTTACGTACTAATTGTCTGCCTTCATGCTCGTTTTCCACATCTCTGATGTGGTGGAATATAAGGTTAAGTGTCTCACAAGTAACGAGAAGATGCTTCTATGTAAAAAGGGCTGCTTACGACACTTATGAACCTTTTCCATTGCACGACACTAAGTTTGACATGGCTTTACCTGCTCCTGATGCTTTGGTCAACCATTGGTCAAGAAGAGCAGTGCACCATTTGGGGAAACATGCACATAAACATATGCTTATGTAAGCTACCCTCAGTCTCCTTCTGGATAACATGTAGTCTTCGAAAGAAAGAAGCGTGAAGAAATAACAGTGTTAAACTCCACAATCTCTACTTTTTTGCAATCTGTTTCCTGACCGTTCTGTTCCCAGTGAGTATCTGGTGTGACCACCATTTGCCTCGCACAGTGCAACGTATCTCCTTCGCACAGAGTTGAAGAGGTTGTTGATTATGGTCTGTGGAATGTTAGTCCACTCCTCTTCAATGGTTGTGCGAAGTTACCGGATAATGACCGGAACTGGAACACGCTGTCGTTTACGCCGATCCAGAACGTGTGCTGTAGTGCTGCAACATGAGGTGATGGTCGTGAATGAATGGCATCGGGATCTCGTCACATTATCGCTGTGCATTTCTTTGCCCAGATAATACACCTGCTCATAACATAACGTCGCCACCACCATGGGCCACTCGATCCACAACGCTGACATCAGCAAACCGTGCACCCACACGACACCATACACACAGTCTGCCATCTGCCCAATATAATGAAAACCAGGATTCATCCGTGAAGAAAACACCTCTCCAAAGTGCTAGACACCATCGAATGTGAGCACTTGCCTACTCAAGTCGATTATCACGATGTACTGCAGTGAAGTCGACGCACAGATGAGGATGACCACCATGTAGCTGAGCTTCCCTTAGATCCCTTCTGACCGATTGTTGCAGTATTTGTCTGGGTGGCTGGTCTCAGACGATCTTGGAGATGGAGATGCTGAATGTGGAGGTCCTGGGCTGGTGTGGTGACACGTGGTCTGTGATTTTGAGGCCGGTTGGATATACGCCTAAATTCTCTGAAACGCCTTTGGAGATGGCATTCCTGCAGGCAACATGGCTGTTGCATACTCCCTCAACACTGTGGCATTGTGCTGTGATAAAACTGCACATCTTAGAGTAGCCTTTTATTGTGACCAGTCTGAAGTACACCTGTGCAATCATCATGCTGTCTAATCAGCATCTTGACATGCCACACTTGTGAGGTGCATGGATTATCTCGACAAAGGAGAAGTGCTCACTGACAAAGATTTAGACAGATCTGTGAACAGTACTTGAGAGAAATAGGCCTTTGGTGTACATGAAAAAGTTTTAGATGTTTGAATAATACATCTCATGAAAGATGTGAGCAAAAGCAAAAGTGTTACACTTTACATTTTTGCCGAGCGTATATTAGGTTTTGTTTTATAAATGCCATCGAGCCTGGTCCATTCATCATCCTTTATTTGACACTCAACCTTCCTTTTTTTATTCCTGACTTGATCAATTAGTCTCTGAGGCTGCATTTTCAAAAGGTTTCTCATATCTGTAGAATGTCAAGAACATGTTCAATAATTTGCTTTTTCACCCTCATTTCAAAGTCCAATTATTTTTATTCACCGTTCATCAAGTACATAAGAGTGTGCGATACATCTGGAAAAAGTTGCATTTGTTCCTTGTAAAACACTGTTAAGTTTTTACAACTACAAGTATGTACGTCTACTGCATTCTCATACTGTCTAGTCTTTATTTTCAGAACATCACGAGTTGTGAAAGCGAGACTCAGAGGAGAAGGAAACACTCTGACAGCGAGAGATCCAATTTCTGCTGGTTACATTGCCTGAAATATTGACCTGGCTGGACCACGGGGCTTTTTAAATTCTATTTAGACAATTTGGCTAAATCACAAACAATGAGCAAGTGTCACTTTAGTAGCATTTTACATGATAGTAAAAAATGGATATATTTAGAGGCGCTACGAATCACTTTTTTTTTTTTTTTTTTTTTTTTTAGAACAAAATGCTCAACACATAGGTTAGGGCAGACTTTTGTATGAATGTTAACGGCATAACTCATTAAAAAAAAATCATTAAATAAATAACACAAATTTTGTGTTTTTGTGTTTATTTTGTAGAGGCATGATGTACGGGCACATGAAGAGAATGTAAATCAGGAGAGCAGCTGTAGTTTGTTTTCCATTCTAAACAGTTCTTCATTACCGTTCAGAGTTGCCTACTTTTTCATAACTGACGGTTTCAACTGCTCACTCGCAGTCTTCTTCAGAGTGGTCACGTGACTTTAGCTTTAGTTTACTTGGATTCTTTGTGAGCTTTCTTCTTTCTTGTGTTTGTAATCATTGGTACGGAACATTTGGAACATACCAAATTCCCACATAGTACACATTAATAGAGTGAGAGGAAGTATAGCCTTGCGATATAGTCACACATCTACTCTGTAAACAAATACAGTGCAGCCCAGCCTCATGGATAGCGATAGCGCCAAGATGAGGCCAGAGCTTATAATCCCTCTTTTGTTGTTAAAGTCTCCCATTTGGCAACACTTGGCCTTCCTGGTGAAACACAAACGGACGAAGACAAGTGGATAAGACAAAGCAGTGTGCCGCCATTGTTTGGTAGGGATGGAGCTACAAGCTGGAAGTATTAATGCTGCACTTAAGGCACGAAACTTTCATTTTTGTAAAGTTCCAAAAAATAAAATGATAATTCAGACAGTTCAAACTGTTCAAATTATTTTATTTATTGGAGCATTGTTGTTTGTTTCGTTTTAAAAATCATTAAAGCTGTTTACACAAATGCAAAACAATTGTATGTTTTACATTTTGTTCCGAAAATAAACTGAACCATGACCTTCAAATGGAGCTATGCACCGAACAGTCATCACGGCGCACCATTACACCTCTAGTAATTAACATGAAACTTTGCAACTTGAAATGTTGCATGGGCACAGAGAGAATGCTAGTGTGAATTGGGATAGTAGCGTTTAGCTTAGTATTCACGGGCTGTGGCAGGTAGTTTTGTTTAGTTGGCTCCCTTCATGACTGCCGCCTACAGAACTGGAGTGGAACTGCTCCATTTCTCTTCCATACTCATTATAAGCTAATATAAAACCAAGAAATAACAATGTAGCCCTCTTTGGCATTATT
This sequence comes from Dunckerocampus dactyliophorus, assembly GCF_027744805.1. Taxonomy (NCBI): domain Eukaryota; kingdom Metazoa; phylum Chordata; class Actinopteri; order Syngnathiformes; family Syngnathidae; genus Dunckerocampus; species Dunckerocampus dactyliophorus. The sequence continues at coordinate 14,412,525 of NC_072835.1, forward strand.
GTTCAGCCTTGGCGGAGTTCTGCACTCTGCTGATTGTTGCAAAATTGTCTACTTTGGGCTTATCATAGTGTTTAAAATGATGTGTTATTTCCTAATAAATTCTCAAGGCTACACATATTTACTTGTCTCAGTGCCACGTTTAAAGTCTGTGCACGAGGTAAAGAGCATCAATGAATGCGCAGGATGTAGCCCCTGGGTACGACTGATGTCGAGCAGGGGGGCGATGCGTGGGATGTTCTCTGTTGATGCTTTCAGCGCAAAAAACCCTTTTGACACAAAAAGGTAAAAGACACAACTGGAGACCTTCAAACGCCTTCTTTGCAACAACAATTGAGTGCACAAAACACACGCTAACATCCCCACGCTCCGCCGGGGCCAAAAGGTCCAAACTTCAATACGCCTTCTCTTTTAAAGCAGGATGCAACGCACTTTTTAAATCAACGTATTTGCTTTTGTGTCTTTAATACTCATTGGCAACCACATCCTATGGATTCAAACACAGTTGCAGCAGCAGTGTGTCTGTGAGGGAGTATGCAGACATGTGAGAGGGGGTAAAAAAAAAAAAACAACAAAAAAAAAAAAACAGCAGGATGAAAAAGGCTAAATGTGAAGTGATTTGTACCTGTGGGGGACAAAAAGAACTCAATTTCCAATACGGCGGCTGAATGTAGCCAATCAGTGGCTGTGATGTTGTGTGTAATGGCTGCGGTGCCTTCAGGGGGATGAATTTGGTGGGAAAAAAACAACCTTTGCTACTGATTCACTGGCTTTCTCCTTTTCTCTGGATGCTTGCAAACATATTTTAAATGTTCCTATTTGGAAGGTGAGATGGGTTATGTTGTTGTTGAAATTTTGCTAAATCAAGGAGTAAGATCTACTGTAATAATTGTGCCTTAATTGCATTAGGAATTTAAATAATGATCAATTAATTATCGGCCCAGTTTTCCAAGGGAGGAGATCATGCTCTCAGAATGTCACAGCACTTGTAGGAATTGCCAACAGCACTCATGCAGCCCCAGACAATGACGCTACCAACACTACGCTTGACTGTCAGGACAGAATTACACTGCTATTCACTTATGTTGCCAGCTATAATGGCAATAATGACTGTGTGCAGATAGTAAATCTATACTGCTATACAAGCGGTACACTAGTATATACATTTCTATAGTATAATATAGTATGGTATACTGTATCATCCTCTGCTTCATAATGTCACAGGACAATGTTGGAATTCATGTTTCCCCTCAATGAACTGCGGTTCCCCTGTGATGGCAGCACTCAAGCAGCTCCACGCCATGATACTACCACCATGCTTGACTGGAGGGACGACATAGTGATCCTGCAACTCACTTTGTGTTGCCAGCTATTTAGACAATAATGGAGGCGTGTTGAGCCATTTTCGGTGGATATGAAATCACTGCTATACAAGCCGTACACTGACTACTCTAAAGTATATACCCATGTTTACTTTCTATTGTATTGTCCCTTGAGAAGATAGACTGTAATAAATGTTTGCTGAAATGTAAGGGGTGTACCCACTTTTGTGAGTGTACGGTATACACTTTTGTCGCCTGAGGCGACACTTCATGGTCGGCTTGGCCTCACCAGAGTTTTCGTCCACACGCTCCTCCACCGTGTGCTCCTTCTGGTGAACCCACTCGCTGTTGCACTTGAAATAGATCTGGGTGGCCGGCGTGGCTTTGCAGTATAGGTTGACAGGCTTGTTCTTGACGATGTAGGCCTCCTCAGGCTCCATCAGGAACACAGGCAGAGGCTCTGGGGGGTCCGAGGGAAAGGTTTCCGGCAGCTCGCCGAGACCTATGAAGTCATCATCAACTAGGAAGAAGACAGAAAAAAGTTAGTATTAGAAGCTCTGCATTTCATGGAATTAGACTTTCACATAACACAAATCTCAAACACTCCTTCTTTTCCTTCTTTTTTTTTTTTTTTTACATACACCTATTATCCAACATTAATAGAGAGACACCACCCTTACAGAAAACGGTAGAAGTTGAGAAATTTTGCTGCATGTTTTGAAAAGGAAAAAGTAGCATCATCTGATGGAAAACTGGACAGCCAGTAGTCCAAATTGATATCTCAACATAAAATAATGCATTTGTTTATGCTAAGATAAATGTGGTATTGGAAATTTTTAATATTCATAATTTTCAATGCTTTTCCATGAGACTCAATGAACTCCATTCTCTTCCAGTTTGCTTTCTATTTCAATCAGTTGACGGCTACACGGCCCTGAATTAACTGTGCTCGTCAGTTGCTGCCTCGTAGTGAAATCAGTTATGGCCTGCATGTATATGAACTAATTGTAAAAATATAAATGTATTCACCAAATATGACCAGGAAATAAATCTCCCTTTTCTGAAATATTCATGTTTAACCCACCTCTGACGACACAAGCTAAATCGTAACGCTCAGCAGAGGGAGCAAAAACAGTGGCACTTGCAAGGCAAAATATTTTGAGGAATTTCTGAGGAATTGAAGTTGATGATCTTGCTTTTATTATGCTTTTGTTTCCCGCTACCACGCACACGCACGCACCCACGTACGTACGTACACGCATGCACAGCAGATCTAATGACCTAAGGCTTCTGGCCCACTTGTGCCATTCCACCAATACTTCTGCGCTAGACAGATACGCTTCCCTGTAATTACAACTCCCTTTCATCTCTATGTCTTCAATCGCGTGCACCAAACAGCGCGCAAACGCACGGGCAGGCCAATACAGGGGAGCTTTGAAGAAGAGGAAGCCCCGTTTGTCACCTCCAGAACTGTTCTATTCTTGCAATCGAACCGGTAAGGCAGGCATCAATAATTCAACCAAAGGGGGGGAAAGGATGTTGAGGGTGTGTGTGTGTAGGTGTGTGTGTGTGTGTGTGTGTGTGTGTGTGTGTGTGGGGGGGGGGGGGGGGGGGGGGGGGGGGGGGGGGGGGACTCACTTGGGCCATTCAGAGGATGCAGGTTGACATCACGCCCAAAAACTTACAATCTTGAGTTCATCCGACCGTAGCACATTTTCCCCCACGTGCTTTTTGGGAAACCTGGTGGATGTTTTTTTTGTTTTTGCCAATTGCTGTCGCAAAAACCAACACTGCAATCACATCCGTCAAAATTTTAGTCGAAGATGGAGGGAATGAATAACAAATGATGACTGACTTACAAACAATTAGTTGCTAAGTTGCTACGACGTTTTGCTTGATGGCGGCCATGTTTGCTAACCAATCTTCCTCAAATTGATAGTTACGTTAGCATTACTGTAATTGTAAAACACCCAAAAATAGACTTGCATAAACGGACCCTGAGCCATTCAAAAAGGAATTTGGCAAACCTAAATTTTAAAAAAGGCAGGAAGGACAGAAAGACGTTGGGTTTATCAGTGCATCTGTAATTCTTCCATGTCCTTGTGTCTCCCCACCTCCCTGTCCTGTGTGGACACGCTGGAGCCTTGATGTCTGACAGAGGTTGCCTCCTGGTTGCTTTCGCGGCGCTAAATAATCTCTCGGCCTGGCAGATATCTCCCCGTGATGTCTCTAATGTTATCTCTTCCTCCATACCTGCCACAGCCCCTGAGATGATTGCTGGGAAATGAAAAGGCAGGAAGGACGGCGGTGGGGGGCGGGGGGAGGCATGACCGAGCCGTCCTCACCAGGAGGGTGTCTTGTTTACTTTTGCAAATCTTTGTGAATTACACAGAACCCAAAGTAACCTCTAACAGTTAGCATGTCGGCTTATTCACAGTCGAGTTTCATCTGTTGCTACTTGACTCTACAGACCGGCTCGCTCCGCAGTCCTCAGTCCACCCACGTGTCCAGCCAGGGGACCCTGACCCAGAAAACAGGCCGCAAGAGCCGACGGAAACTCATTAAAGATTGTGTTAGCCGTCTTTCACCCGCCATTGCTATTATCTCTCCATCTCTCTCTCTCTCTCTTTCTTTCTTCTTCCCTTCTGGCGCCTTCGCTCTGCCGAGCTGTGAAGCAGCAGACATCTGAGGCGACCATGAAAGCCTCGCACACGCTTGCTCGCTGAGGGGAATGCAGCAAACTTGCTCACAGATATTCTAATTCATCAAGTTTCTCAGTAAGAGAGAGAAGATTCTTGCACTGGAAGTGAATGGAAGTGGCCCTCAGGTGGAACATCAGCACGGAAATGAGGAATAAAAAAAAAGAGATTCACTCATGTTTGATGCAACAAGAGCTCATAATACAGTACTTGTTGGAATGCTGAGAGACAAGCATTCACACTCACGCGGCTCATGTTTTCCCCTCAAACCTGCAAAGAATAAAACTTCCATCCCAAAATATGCCACAGCAAATTGTGTTGAATCGTCTCTTTTCTGACTGGTCGCAAAAGAGAAATGGTGTTAAACAACATGAAGCAACAGTACAGTATGCTTTTGTTGCTTAAAAGGTTGCAAAATAAAATTTTTAATGATGTCCTAACAATAAGTGTTCATACAACCTGTTTATCAGCACCAAACGCAAGAAAAACTTGTTTTCATGACGTCAAGACGGAAAAACCTCCTTCATGATAGCGCCGCCTTTTGTATACCCCACCACTTCACAGAGGACAACTTTGTAAAAAAAAAAAAAAAAAAACTAAGCAGGCTTTGGCTGCACATCTTAAATAAAGCTCTGCCAACTATCTCTTTGTCAATTACAGACTTGGGAGCTGTCAGTTTGTTTATTTAGATTTTTTCAGCAAATAGGCTAACCTAGCATGATGATGTTGTGAAAATGTGAGCGTAATGTTAGCACTGTAGCTCACAAAGCTATGCTAGTGCAGCTAACATTTGTGTCCTGCTCACATAGCTATGCTAGTGCAGCTAACATTTGTGTCCTCCTATCCAACTCCTTAATGTTATGTTGTTGCATGTGATATATGGCAACTATTACTTTGGACAAGTGCTGAGTTACAGTGTATCGGTAAGTGGATAAAGTGGACAATAGCGCTTCTTGGAGACACACTCTGTTGGAGACAGGTGTGGACAAACACAGCTCATTAGCATTAAAGCTCCAGACACACAAAACACTGTGTTCCCAGTAAGGTTTACTAAAAGCACTTTTTAGCTGTTTAAATTCCAGAATCAAAGGCAGATTTTGCACAACACAGCTCCAATACACTATTGTGGGACCTCTTAATTAGTGAAAACTAGTAGAATATGGGACATTTTAGGCAAAATATTAATTAAAACATCAGACTTCTATCAAACTACATACAAGCTAATCTGAAGGCGTGTTCAGTCAATTAGTCAACCTGTTCCATGTCAAAGCTGCATGTGTTTCAGTTAGGGGTGCTACGATCGATCGGCCGCCGATCAGTTTTGGGACGGTGTGATCATGTGGCTAACACTCGCGTGTGTGTGTGTGTGTGACAGTCAGAAGGCTAAGCTAATAACCTAAAAAACAATTTAATTCAGCGGACGGGATGACCAGCTTCTTTCAGCGGTGGAAGTGACTGAGTTCACAGAGTCTCTGTCACTTGCCTGGAAGTTCCACCAACATACATCCAAAGTCTCCTTAAAGAAGGCATGTCCTCCTCTGGAAGTTCCACCAGTGATATGTGGTCTCTTCAAAACGTGAGTCAAATATGTTTTTGTCTAAATTAAGGTGATTTTATGCTTCCTTTTTTCATATCATTTTATCAGATCATGTAGTCAGTAGCAGGGGTGCAGCCAGGAATTCTGTGTCCCATGAAAAGAAATTAATTAATTAATTAATTAATAATTTTATTAGTAATGATCTTTTTTGGGGTCCCCTGGCAGTCAAGGGACCTTGCCCTTTATACGGCACCCCTGGTCAATAGCACTATTAATAATAGCATTATTAGAATTATATTATTAGCCAATAGCATTATACATAAATAGAAAAATGTCTAATTAATCCATGTGATCGTTATCGGCTGATTTCAGTCTTGGATGATCGCTATCGGAATTGGCAGCATTAAACCTCTTTGCTCTGCCAGAGCATCTCTCAGCGTTCACCCCGCCATCCAACGTAGACTAAGTTGGTCAAGCTGTTGCAAGTCGTTGTTCTGAACATCCATTTTGCATTTGAAGCTTTTTATTTGGCAGCCCTCGTTCCTTTATGAGTCAACACCACTGATTACAATGCAATATGGATTTTTCTGGAAAGTATTTGTACTTATGTGGCTCGGTATTAATCAGTGCACTCCTAAATTGTCTTTATATTGAGGGTTTAAAAATTTAATGAAACATCCTCGCAGCGGTTTTATTCAACTGGTATTCGTATAATTAGCGTGAGTTTTTCTAAATTCATGTTCTTATTAGGGAATAATTTAGGAGGCAAAGGGGAATATTTGCTGAAAAGTGTAATCTAGGGTAAACCACTGTCTTTTTTTTTTTTTTTAAGATAGTGTACAGTCGCCCCTCGCCACTTTGCGGTTCAAATTTCGAGCCTTCACTATCACGGCTTTTCTAAATAAATTAAATTATTGCTTGTGATTGACTACAAAGCCGTGTAACTTCTGCCTAAATTCAGCATGTATGAACGCTAGCTAGCGATCGTACAACAGGAAACAGGCACTGTCCAGAGAACTCTCCCAATGCTAATGTGTGAGTCTATATTATATCCGTCGGTCTTATTTCCTGTTATTATGTCCACTACATCGGGTAATATAAGTGTAAGGATGACTATAGGGATGTTATTTCATGTCTAGAGGGCTCTAATAATGTTAAAAACCATATTTAGAAGGTTGCAAACAGGTTTTCTATGCTGTATCTACAAAAATATTCCATTCATAAAGAGCGGCATTGTCACACAAACAGAATGATAGAACAGAGCAGAGGGTCATGTTTTCTTTTACATATTTGCCACTTCTGCATGCTTGTTATTGTCATGTGAACTCTGGTCTGTGTCTTTGGCCCGTCTAGCGTTTACATTTGAACTCAAGTGAACCAAACCGACCGAGACCCATCTCCCGAGCGGTCTCGGTCAGCTTGTTTGGTGCACAGCAGGGTTTCGTATAATCGCTTTCACACTTGAGAAAACGAACCGTACTACGTGTGAACGCATCCTGAATTCCAGTAACACGTGGGAGTGGACAGGAGCTTTGGGAGCTCGTCTTGGCAGTTGAGTGGCTGCCTCCCCGAGCTACAAGAATGTAGCGCTATTAAAGGATGACAGCGCGGACACAGGCAAATCAAAGCTCGAGCGTCTAACACTGGCATCATTACATATTAAAGAACGCTCTCGGGCAGAGGGAAGACATAAAGGCAGGACTCTACGAAGATATTTGCGCCCAAAGAGAACTACATTCTAAACAATTAGCGGGAGGTTCTATATTTCTCCTTTGTTATGAAACGTCAACACTTCTATGACATGAATCTGTTGTGCAGAGCTCTAATGACAGCGCTTAAGCCCGGCAATGACATCCTCATCACCACTGCCCTCGAAGACCTTAAACATGTATGCTCTTCTCTCGGCGGTAACACGGCTCTTTCATTTTTCATGAAATGGGCCAATTTAAAAAAATGTTTTAAGAGGTTCACTTCAGTCAGAGAAGAAAATGAAAGTAGAAAAAAAGAACAGAGTTTCAAGGCAAAATCATTAGTTAGCAGCGGTCACCCACGCAAATCACAAGGGCACGAGCCTTTACATGAATACACACAAGCAAAGAAAAGAAATTAAACCTATATATATATATATATATATATATATATATATACATACATACATACTCTCAGTGAGATATTCATTTAACAATAGCTGCATTATTGTGGTTGCAGTTTATAGGTGTATACTCTGCATGCTTGTCTGCATTTTTTACCTGTATTTATTCTAAATATTCTACTATATTTTATATGTTCATATTGATTTTTAGCATATATGTGTTTTATTTGTATGTATTGCATATATATGTGTTTTTTAATTAAAAGGCTGTTTTTTTTAAATTATTATAATGTTTATAATATATGAACAAAAAGGAATTCCTTGTTTGACAGATGTAAAAAGGTACTCTTAGGCATTTACAGTGTTTTTGTTTTTACATATTTTTACATTTACCTGTGTTTATTCTAAATAGTGCAGCATATTATGTGCAGTGCATATTAATTTACTTATTTATTTGCTTTTATTATTATATTTTAATTTATGTGATTTTTCCAATAATATTTTATAATATAAAATATATTTTAAATTATTTTTCTTTTAAATTTATATTTAAATTATAAAGTAATTACTTGACAGATTTTTTTAAAAATGTCTCTCAGGTATCCACTGCACTGTATATCATAATGTGTTGGCTCTATTACGCATCTTCCTGCATATTTGTGGGATATCTGTGCTGTGTTTTTTCTGTTTGTCGTATATTCCGGTGTGTGTGTGTGTGTGTGTGCGCGATAAGAGTGTTTGAATGCTGGCACTGTGACACCACAGTGCGAGATAAGCTCTCTATATTCCGTACGTACTCAAACAGATTTATTGTGCAAAGGAAGACGGCGGATCCTTCCATGGTGGGAGGGAGGAACGCAGACATAAATTTCCATTTCACTCCCAGTTTTGGGGTAAAGGCTGTGTTGTTAAGTAGACAACAGAGGGCTTTACTAAGCAATATTTTGATACGCTGCGATAGAGAAGGGGCGGAAGGTGCTTTACAGCCGAGTGGTCAAGCAGAATAATAAAGCACTCACCTGTCATGTCAAGTGAAGCAGGATAAATCGACTGTCAATCACATCTACCTATAAATCTGCACTGAGCACACCTCCCCATTATATTGAGTGAACATAAATCAATGCTAACTACCTTCTGCAGTCAATGCTTGTTAGTATTGGATTAAGTAAAGGCCCGTTCATCCCGCCAGCTTGGATCGATAGCTGTTGTCTTTAAAGCATAAAAGAAAATCCGACGGAAGCTCCATGAGAGGAAGGTAAATAAGCACACGCTTACTTCCACTCTAATGTGCATTTGCGGCTGAGTGCTTCATACACACAAATGTGTCCGCACACATTATCTGCAAGCGGGGTCCTAGCTAACGCTTCATCGCAGCATGCTATTTATTGATTCCTGTTAGGGGGGCTGGCGACCCCATCATGCTCTCAGCCTCCCTGTCCTATCAGAGCTGGCCCGGGCGCTCATATTTCATCTCCAGGGGAAGCCCGCCGTCACACAGTCAAGACAAACAACACGGCGACGCTCTCTCCAGTTAGCTGTCAGGTGCTTCCAGCGTAAACAACAGTTGGTTCACAAATAGTGCCACAATAAAAGAACCAAGGAACGCTAAAAGGTGCACAATAATGCTCAATATTCAGCTTATAAAGATTAGCAACATAGGCGACTGCAGTTTTTACTTGCCTCTGTCACCAAAGGGCTTGCTCATGTTGAGTTCCAGTTCCTTTTCTTTAATAGTAGCGTCGACATGCTGCATGTTTAAAGTGTATTGAGATATTGTTGCTGTGAATTGCCGCAATATTAATAAAATTGAGTTATGGCGACGACCCCCCCAAAAAAAAAAAAAAAAACATTTACACCCAGATTCATACATGCAGATTCACAGTTGGGACCAAACGACTTCCCCAGACGTGAACCAGAAGAGACTGGCAGGTATATGATTTTGTCTTAAAAAATATTTTTCCAGAAAAAAAGGGCTGTATTGTATTCTGGGCCATCTTATATTTGGGGCACTTTCATGGTAAATGCCCAGTGTTATGGTACAATATTGTCTGCCTTGGTTGCAAGGGACAAATCCAATTCCTAATTTGGGTTTAAGATGAAAAATCGGACTTTTGGACTAAACTGAACGACTTAAACGTTTGCAAATTCAAAGGTTTTCATGGAGAAACACAACAGGTTTGCTGCTATAAGTCCAGTTCAAGGATGATATACTGCTTAAACATTGTGCTACTCAAATCTCTTGAGAGGAAAGCCAGGAAATACATAGACGCAATAAAGCAGCACCAAGCAATAATTAGGAGCCAGAAAAGTTGTTTTTAAGTTGGAGAACCGATTTAAAGCCACAGTTTCATAGTTGTGGCTTATGTTTAAGTCTCGGAGCCAGTATATGTATGCATGGTGCCATCCTCATTCCTGACCTTCACCCCGCCCTGTCTGGCCGCACTCTTACGGCTGCCGCTTGCCAGCTTCATGCCAGGCCTTGGCCGCTGTTTGTTCAGTGGCGTCCACGGTGCCAAGAAGGAGCACAAGGTCAAAACATCACCCTGATCTCTAACTGGCAGCTATGAAAAGTAACAATGTGGGACCAAAGCTTGCAAATTCTGCAATGCAATTTAAAGCGGGGTCATCGGAATATTCATGGCGGATGGAATTCTAAAATGTTGTGTAAGCTCTGGAGAAAAAAAAGCTGCGTCCAGCCTTGATAAAATAATTTAGTGCATTCTGACTGCCATTTTGGCTTTCATGTTGTAGAGCAGCGGTCACCAACCTTTTTGAGATGAGGCATCTTGGTCTCAAAAAGGTATGTATGCCTAGAAAATATATATATTTGAATTTGATATTAAATTATAGAAATATATATATTGATTTTGTGTCTTTTGCTATATTTTTAAATTTTTTGCTGCTTTTTAAATGTTATTTTGTTTCTGAGCCACGGTCTACGGATGGCCCCCGAGCCGCACCTTTGGCCACCTCTATTTTTGCTGCTCTTCACCGGGGTTGGGATTGTGGCATGGGCTCTATGAGCAAACTTCTACTTCGGCTTGTTGGCTCATTGGCGTGGGCAAGCGAGTGGGTTGAGGAGAGAGAGACTGGTCAGTGCGTAACCATAGTCAGCCCTAACGAGCCGCAGCTCGAGGATTTTTTTGGGAGGTGCACGTCTATGGAGTTACATTAATTTTGAGGTAGCAAAGGCTCGGTCACTCACTCGCTGTCACTCCCTCGCTTAACCTGGGCGGCGAGGCGATCTAGTGTACGTGTGCTGATACGTCCTGTCAGGTTTTGGGAGCTGGGTTCCTGGCTAGAGCTTGCGAGGCGTACGGGCGTGTTCTGCGGTCAAAATGCGTGCCTGTGAGTCACTCTCCGGGAGGGGAGGGCACTGATGTAATAATACATTTTTTTCCTAATTTTTTCGCAATCGACCGGCAAAGTCTCAAAGATCGACCAGTAGCTCGTGATCGACGCCTTGGTGACCCCTGTTGTAGAGTATACTTGTTTATTTGCAATGAAAGCTAAGTTTAATAACCCCAAGGTCATTTTTTGGAGGGAAAACATGCCTCTAAAGTGAGACATAACTTAGAGAATTTGAACCAACACTGAGTATGACGTCACACAAAATTTCAGTGATACACTTTGTGTATGTAAAAATGTTAAAAGAATATAGACAAGAAGACACTTAAAACCACACATGGTCACTTGTCACCACACTTAAGGTTGATTGTTTTTTTTTTCCAGATTTACAGCGGTTTACCTTATTTTTACACTTACACTTCAGCAAATCAAATGTGTTCCACCTCTGTCAGTAAAGACAGCGTGTTTCATTGTTTTAATATAAACACTTGTTAACTTATTTGATACTTACTTATTTTTCAGTAAGATTATTTCCAAGGGGGAAAATTGTGTCAAAATCGGAACAAATTGGATACCAGCATCCTGGAGCATATTGCACTCAACCCCTGAAAACCTGTTTTTTTTTTTAGGAATAAAAATATAGCTACCCCATGGGATGTCCAAATTTTTTCACAACTGTATGTGTTTGTGTATTCCTGAACCTTCTCCTGAACCGCTGCACACAAAAGGGTAAAAATTGGTTAAAACATGCACCCCGACTGTTGCCTGCGCCATTATTTTTACTGAAAAATACACCACATGATAGCGCTGTTATTAAAACCTATAAGTCGAAAGATTTTTTTCATACAACTCAAAAAAACAGGTCATTTTAAGGTGTTTGGTCGAATTGCCACAAAATTCAGCACACACCTTTATGGGATTGAACAGCACATGTCTGTAAAGATTGAGGAAGGTTGGTTGCAAAACATGGCCGCCATAAACAAAACATCTTATCAACTTAACAACTAATTGTCCAAAAGTCATTGACCATTTGTTTCCAACCATCCATCTTCTATGCCGCTTATCCTCACTAGGGTCGTGGGGGTAGGAGCCTGGCTGGAGCCTATCCCAGCTGACTTTGGGCAGATGCGGGGTGACCATTTGTTTGATGGCTATAAAATTTGGAGGATATGTGTATTACATCCAAGCTACCATGTCTTCTAAAGCATTTTGAACACAACAAGGTCTGACTGTATATGTATATGATGTATATGTATATGTATATGATGTATATATATATATATATATATATATATATATATATATATATATATATATATATATATATATATATATATATGCATATGTATATGCATATGTATATGCATATGTATATGTATATGCCCTCTGGTTAACCAGTTGTCTGGCTGGTGCCAGAAAGGGGATACCTGCTGTTCTGAGCCAATTTGCCATTAAGTATAGTCATTGCATCCAAGTGTGGAGTGGGCAGAGTGAGGGTGACATGTCTCGTCCTTTTCCAAAAAAATCCCTCCTGTTCACAGCCCAGTGGTCAGTACCAGGGTTTAGGTTGATGGCCATGTCTGGCTTTGGGCTTCCAGGGGGGTGTGACAAGTGACGGTCCGTTTGGACTAAAAAGAACGTCCTAATGACTGGGAGTGAGCTCAAGCGGGGTGTTGTTTTAGGACGTGCATCGGTGCATGACACATATTCCATACTTGTATTGACACCTGTCATTGAAGTCTTGGAGCATAAAAAGAGCAAGAACCCAAAACCTGCATGAAGTTAATTGGGATTTGTGTACCTATATGTAAGGTGTGAAGTAACCTACATCCCTTTTCCCTTCTTCTGTGGACTCCACTCGCAGAGAACCGTAAATTAGTCCCGTGTGGTGACACGGTGCTTGCTGGGTAATTTGGACAATGGGGCGTTTGACAGCTCACCCATCACAGCTACAGCGCCCCAGGGAGCCACTACTCCTACAGAGCTTTTTACTCCCTCCTCTCCTTGCAAGCTCCCCTTTTTTAGTTTTTATGTTTTGTTCCCTCTGCACTGATGGAGGGACTCGCTAAGTATCGGCATCATCCTCCAATCAACCACCAAAATGGCTTTTCATCTGGGAGGGATGAAGGGGGGCGGGACTCCAGAAGGCAAGGATTGTTTTACTCCTAAGTACGAGAGAGTGAGCACATGTAATGGAAAGCAACAACGGTAAGCGAGAAATAAAATGATTTTACGAGTAAATTACATTTGTGGTGCCCCCGATGGGTTGTGGTTGAAATGAAAGACAAGCTAGCATACATGTCATATTCATTCGACAAATGCTAAATGGTTTATGGACAACTCACTGTTAAGTTGCTAAGACACCGGGCTGTATGGTGGCCATGTTTTTCAACCAATCTTGCTCAAAGTCAAGTCTAAATGTAATTTGGTCTGATGTTCAAGCTAACAATTTGGATGATCCGTCCTTTATTATCACACATTTTGGAAATAAAAAGTAGGCATAACTACCATCTGATGATGGCTGATCATTAGACACATGTAATTTACCGTGATTCATTTTCTGGGTCATATGACAAAACGAGTGGTTGATAAGCAACTGAGTGAAAACCGTAGCAGCCGTGCTTTTCCTCTTCACCGGGGCAGGCCAAATCTCTTTTGACACTTGACTCCACCCACTCTGACACTCCATCTCTCATCTCTTTGCTTTGCTGTGTGCATTGGTTGACCTCAAATAAACTGCTCAAAAAAATAAAAGGGAACACTTAATCAATCACAATGTCAATCACACTTCTGTGAAATCAAACTGTCCAACACAGATTGACAATCAATTTCACATGCTGTTGTGCAAATGGAATAGACAGCTGGACAGCAAGACACCCCCAATAATAATAATAATAATAATAATAATACATTTGATTTCCATTGATAATTTTTGTGATTTTGTTGTCAGCACATTCAACTATGTAAAGAACAAAGTATTTAATAAGAATATTTCATTCATTTAGATCTAGGGCGTGTCATTTTAGTGTTCCCTTTATTTTTTTGAGAAGCGTAATTAAACCCCATTTGCCGTTACTAGAGTGGTTCGCAACTTATTCCACTTAGGGACCCACCATCACCATTCAATGGCAATTGCTGACCAAAATTGCTGAATTTTTTTAACGCAAACTTGTCAGATATCTTATTTATGAAATAAATTGTGTATATATTTAAATTTTAAGATGGCAGGCTGCACAGTGGCCTGGTGGTTAGTGTGTTGGCCTCACAGTCAGGAGATCATGGGTTCGTATTTCCGTTGGTACATCTCTGTGTGGAGTTTGTATGTTCTCCTCGTGGGTGCGTGGGTTCTCTCCGCGTACTCCGGCTTCCTCCCACGTAATATGCATGCTAGGTTACTTAGTCCATAGATGTGGATGTGGGTGTAAATGGTTGTATATGTGCCCTGCGATTGGCTGGCGACCACTTCAGGGTGTATCCCGCCTCTTGCCCAGAGACGGCTGGGATAGGCTCCAGCATACCTGTGAGGACAAGTGGTACAGATGGATGGATGCAACGGCTACATGGCTGCCTAGAGAGCGCTAACTTTTGAAAGTGTTGCAAGCATGATATCCCGCCCTCTTCATGCTCCAAGCGTGTAAGCAACGCCCCGGGTTAAACACACATACGCAGGAGCCATTGCTAAGCACCGGTGGTGTAATTTTGAGCCTGTTGTAAACTGTCCCTTTAAAGTGAAGTGCAGTAAAGTGCAGTTTGAATTTGAGGTAGTGCAAAAACAACACGGTGTGCCAGCACAAAACAAGTTCCATGATCATTCAACAACAATACATTTTTGTCCACAAATTCAAAGCTTATTTGAAAAAAAAAGGGTGTGAAAGTTTTCAGTCCATGTTATATCTGGGGAGTTGAATCAAAGCATTTGTACATGGACCTAGATGAGAAGTGAAACAAGAAGGCAAAAATCAAGCGAGTCCAGTTGCTCTGATTCAACACTCAGCAGGGAAGTTTAGTAATAACAGGAAGACCATTTCTTCTGTAGACCACCCCCCTGCCTGTGTCAAAAGATCGAATTGGGCATTAAACAGTAACCTGGTAGCCTTCATTGTGGGCGGAATTTTCACACACAACACGACGTGAACTTTCTCTTTATGCTGCACTCTTCTCCAGTAGATATCTAGCTATATAGCTATGTGTCGGAGGGACAGCGCCTTGAGTCCACACTCTATGTCCTTCCCCTCCCGCTGAAGTAGGCCTGTCATGACAACAAATTTTGCTGGACGATCATTTTCCTACAAATTATTGTCAATCAATATTCTTGACAAATTTTTTGAGACCATTTTTTCATTAATTATATGGCAGTACATCATATAAAAAGCAATGAACTTTAATTGCTCAAGCGTATTTAACATTGGAATTGGAATGTCAAGAGCTTTAATAATGTAAGCTATTTTTATGACACCCTTATTTTATTACCACTATTGGACAGGATGTGCCCTGCTCTTATTTTATTTTAAAGGCCAGAAGTGTGAGGAAAATGCGTTTTGACTATGGCTAAGTGAGATAGCTATGGAGTGCCTCTTGAAGACGTGGCTGTTGTCACTATTTCACACACAACTTGAAGTCATGAAGTCAGCGGCCAGCTTAAAACGCTGGGTTACATTCACAAGCACAACTCACAGCCTGAGTGGCACACACACACACACACACACACACACACACACACACACACACACACACACACACACACCGCCGCATTAGCATGCTCCGCTAAACCAAGCTAACCCAGCCGGCTAATACTGGCTATTGTTGTCAGCTCATGCTCACGTTCGATGTCTACTAAGAATATCAGTTTTTCGCCAACTTAGCCAATGTTTCCGGTTGCTGCCTCGACATGCTTAGTACCGGAGCGGGCTGGTTAGTTTGTGAGGACATGCCGCTGCGAATGAGCGGTCCGCTGGGGAAATTCCACACACTCTTCCCCTGCAAGCTCACCGCACCATGAGCGAGCAGTACGGGCACAGTGCGAGGGAACGACCGCTGTTGCTGCGCAGCCGAATATCCAACTGCCAATGTGACATTAACAGCGACGGAGACGAATATCCAACATCCAACATGAACCTAACTTCACCAATGTGCAGAGTGAACCCTCTTGTCATCCAGCCTGTGCGGTAAAGAGAGGAGAGAGAGGAAAACAAACACACATGCACATGTCAATTTATCGAGGCCAACAAAATGGCCGATTATCGTGAGAGGCCTAACGAACCACGCAAATAGCACAGATGTAAGGTTTGTTCATGGACGTTGGGCAATTACACTGTTTTATTTTTTTTTTTGCAAAGACCCCATGACCCACTGAAAATGGCTCCGCGACCTACTTTTGAATCACGACCCACCAGATGAGAATCACAGCTTTAATCAATTACACTCACATTTCGCTTTAGTTCCTTTTGTTGTGTGCAGTCTTTCCCATACATTCCTTCATATGTGGCGGCCCACCACTACCACTACTAATTTTGACAACCACAGATCAATTAAGAACTGTTAAGAACTGTTTATGCACATATTGAACTCTTATTTTGAAGCCGTTTACTTCGAAAATGTCACCTTTGCCAATGCTAATGTGAGTTTTCGGTTTATGAGATATATTTGAAGACTGGTTTACCTGCACATGCTGATTTAAGACTACAGTTGAATCTACACAGATGATGTACTTATTATATATATTTGCTGCCATTGTGATATTAATATTCACATTAAAGGCGTATAAGATGAAGACACGGAGTTTATTTAACTCAAGTAATACAATGTTAATTAAAGTTGATGAGTCCTGACGATGACTGTGTTCTCTGACTGGAACCCCGGGGGTTTGGTTGGGTGTACGTGAAATCCATAAATCCCCCCAAAATTACATGCACATGGCCAATTATGCAAATTAGACGATTAGGTCATCTACCCCCAGAATGCAGCGCTGTGGGAAATAAAATAAATAAAAAAGGAAATATAAATAAATAAATACAGGAGACATGCAAATGACATTGCACACATCTTTACTTTGCATATGAAGGACCCACAAGGATACACACCCACGCACACGTTTCCTGAAGCACTCAAAACATCAGATTTTCCTCACACACACACACCAAACCCCCCCCCAGCACTTCATGAGAAGGGCACTACAGGCTCAAAGTGTGTCACCATGTGTGAGACGTTTTCTCCCGAGCCCCCCGTGTACTGTATACATACACAACACCTCAGTGAATTTGCAACAAAGTGTATCATAAAAATGCTGACTGACTAAATAAAGGGTGTGGTGCAAGTACATGGGGTTTGTAACGTGTGTGTGTGTGTGTGTGTGTGCATGTGTGTGTATGATGGCTGAATTAATGTGACAAGGCAGATGTAATGCAGATTCATAAATCTTAGCCTCGGGATCAGTAGATGGAGAGCAGGAGGTGATATATTAAAGGGCAGGCGCGCACACACGCACACACATACGATAGTGAGTGAGCCATTATGGTGCTGATAATAAAAACAAGACTCCAGTCGCAATAGCTAGCTAATAGACATGACTGTATATCTGGCCCTCGGGGTGATTGTGCGCACACACACTGCATTAGAGATACACAAATCACCAAACTCTATCCGCTTTTCCAGCAATTCATTACGTGGCTTTGAGGCCCAACAGCTCCGATGTTAGATGTGGCTGTAATGTTGTTAGCGCCGTAATAGTGTTACATAAGGTCCACTGTGTTGTACAACTTGCTAATTCTTGACTTATTGGACGGCGATGAATGAAGAAAACACGCAACGCATCACAGGAAATTGACCAGCTGATCCGTTGTTGCACACTGCCAAGTTTCTCAACAGATCGGTACACAAAATTACCAGCTGATCACTTGCAATGACATCAGATGGTCTTTTAAATGCTCTGCTAAGCCCGTAATAACTGTTTGGGAGGTTGAACTGCAAGCACACATAGCTTGATTGCAGGGAGTGATCAACATTTGGGTTTGAATTAGCTGGTATAGTACAGAGGGACAGAGTATAAAGGGGACAGAAAGTGTAACTGCCATCTTGTGGCGTTACAGTTGTCCTGTTTGGGAACACTTGGCATTCAAGGTGAATAGCGTAAATGAACAAAAACAATTGGATAAGACGAAAGCAGTGTGCCAAAGAAAAGTAAAAAAGTAAAAAAGAAATAAAGTTTTATAATGCATCTCTCAGTTTGCTGCAATGGCCCTCAGTCCCCTCTTGAATAAAATGCGTATCCGTCGCTTGGCCAACAGCATCAGAAGTAAAAACAGAAGACCTTCATTCTCCTCTACTGCTGCTAACATGCCTCAATCCATCCTAAGTTGCATTGTTTTGACAGTTTTACTACATCGAAGTGGAAAAGCAAACAGCACTGAGCCAAGCCTAGCCAAGCAGGTACTATCCAAAAACAAAAGAGATTACAATATATTCAAGGTGCAAAACGTTATATGTGAAAATGTATGAGCACATATTGGAATTAGAAGGGTCCAAATACATCACACCTGTTCATGCATGCTTCAGAGGCACTTGTAGGGAAGTGTGTGTGTCTGTATGGTGGGGCGTGACTGCATTAGGGAATCACACAGCGAGCTCCCCTCACCAGGGGACCACTGTCAGCCTGTGATTTCACCCGTGTCCCCTCCGAGCTCCAGCACCAGTGAAATAGGTCAACCACGTATAATGGCGGGGCAACGATGGAGCAAGTACGACTCTCCCTCACAACCCCCCACGCCGCCGCCGCCACCGCTCCTCAGAGCAGCCAGCTGCTGAAAGCAAGCGATGCCCCCCCCGCCGACGCAGAGGCAGCGGTAGAAACCAGCCACAACACGCCGAGCTGCCAGCCACAACAGACTTTTATACAGCCACGCTTGAGTGGAACAAGTTCAAGCGGCTCATATGGAATATGTATAGGACAGATTTGCATCCAGCAGCTTAAAAGCTCATCTTTAGCCAATTGAGATGGTAAAGAGAGAAAAGTGGAAAAATCTTAACAGATATTGTGTGTAGTGAAGCGCTTTGCAAAGTGGTTTAGGACTGGATTTTGGGCACTGGAGGGAGAAGAAACGTTTAGTCTGGATCACCTCACCAATCTTATAAATGTTATTAGTAGCGGGGTGCTCGTGCCTCTACAGCATTACTGCATTTATCACTAGCACTAGCACTAGCAGCATTGCCATATAGACACAACAAGAAGAATGTTTTTTAGAAAAAAAATGCCTGAAAAAACTAGTTATTTTATAATCAGGGTTTAAATATTTATACATGTAAACTGACTTGCTGTCAGAGCTTGTCTTCCTGGCACTCCAGGCACCTGAGAGATGCATTTCACTGACACTGAAGACATGATTAATAAAAAACAACACTCATTTAGACGTTTTTTTTTTTTTTCAAGGTCTTGAAAGGTCGTCTTATATTCGGGTCAATATTGTTATAGTTGCATCGCCATTATCCTGAAATACTACCCATTGTCATTCCACCTCCACTTATCGCTGCAATATGAACTGATAACATGAATGAATGAATTCATGAATGAAGGCTTCATTTTGAACAAGTCAGAATATTACAAAGCAAAATACAACAAATACTACCTAGGAGTAGGAAGGAGGATAATCTTGTCTGACCTGACCCCTTTTCCCACTCTCATAAAAATGATCAATTGATGGTTGATTGTTTGACATGTTCATAAATGCAATTCATCATTATATTTACACCTGAACACATATTAAACTGACTACTACTCATCACGTACGACGTAAAAGGTGCCAAATGTTTTGTATTGGAAGTGAGACGTCAAATAGTGCAGTGCCTGTCCATTAAATATTTGTTTTGCTTTTAATACATTAGTTTAATTTTAATGTGCAGTTACAATAAACAGTCACACACCTTCTCCGTGCATTTTGTGTATTTTTTACTGCAAACATTGCCCAAGCATGCATGCCAGAATAACAGAAAACCAATAGTGAAGTGGAGTAGTCCATCTGCAGGCATTAACAAGGCTCCCTTTACTTGTTAGTGGGCAAAGGCAGAGCATGTCGTGTAAACAGCTGATTTAAAAGTGTCTTATTAAGAATGAAATCAATGGCTTGCTTCCCAAAGCCGATGTAAATGCAGGTATTGATCGTCGGGGTTTAATCAGATCTATCTGCCTATATAGGGCTTCCAAATACGATCCCATGTATGCACAAGCATGCATGTACACATGCACTAATAAACCCATTGGTCATTTTATTAGGTGCAATCCAATACAAGAATGTACAATTATTTCCAGAGGTAGGGTGTGGGGGAAATTGTCCATAATTCTCGATGAAGCTAACAGCATGACTACACTGATATGATTCTTCACATGATAAAATAGAATAGTCGGGTCATTGTATCCTTAATCTTGTGACCATGCATTTCCTCTTCCTTCCAGCCTTTGACATCACTCGTGTGTTTTCTATTCTGGGTATTCCATATTGTGGGTTAACTGTAATTGAAAACTCTGTAGCGGATAAATAGTACAAGGTGATTCTACTTTTTTCCCCTCACTGTAAGAGTGACTCTATGTATTTGTCTGTGTAAGCTAACTCTTCTGCTCCTGAACGGCTGCACACAAAAGGGTGAAAATGTGTGAAAACAAGCACCTCTACTGTGTTGCCTGTGCTATTTTTTTTTTTTTGACAAATACACCATTTGGTGGTGATGTTATTTAAAAGCCCTTAAGTCGGACTGACTTGAAATTTCTCACACAGCTCAATGAGTTCTACGAAAGCACCAACTGAAACTTTGCCGTGTTCATCTGAGTCACTGCAAAATACACACCTTTAGGGGACTGACAAGGACAAGCTGTGAGCAAGACTCGTTGAAAAACATGGCTGCCATCAAGCAAAACGGTAACGGTTCTCTCATCTTACAAGATTAAATCCACTAAAGAAAAATCAGTTGTTTTTCATTACAGAAATATTGAAAACTGCCTCAGCAGTTGGTGTCAGAAGCGGGATCCAAAGATCGACTGTTTTCTCAAAGGAGGACAGATCATTTCCATTACATTTTGCTTTACCTTCATCACGTTCACGCCCATTTTGAATAAGAGAGGAATTAAAACTACATATTATCATCTTACAAAACAAATAACTATCTCTCTGCTTTCAACTCATGTTACTACCCCTCTGTGACCTTTTCTCCAGTGGAACAAGACACTGCACGTCTCCATCTCCCTCATGTATTAATGATCCATGGCAAGCTGAGGGCATCTGTCTGACTCCAGCCCGTCCACCACTCGCCCCACTTCCAAGGACACAGCTCCAGCGTATACGTGTGCGTGTGTGTGTATGTATATACATATATATACACACAGGTATATATATACACAGGTATATATATATATATTGTATGTAGAGCTGCCAAACTGTGGTCACATTACGCCACCACCCGCAGGGGAAATGCAAATAAATAGCCCAGACAGAAAGACAAGACGGACAGATAGCGTTGCGGTCTAATGAAGTCCAGGCCACCTCGTCTCTTCTCTACAACAATCGTTTCTATGACTCTCGCTTGTGGCACAGATGTAAAATACCGAGATGACGGCACAAAGCAACTAAACCCAATTATCTCGCTCATACAGAACCCTCATGCAGACATAGCCGAGCATTCTTACTGGTTCAAATCATCCAACAGATTCTAACAATGATGGATGAAAACATATCTAGTGCCAGCATTCAAGCTGCTTTGCTGTCCTTCTGCCAGAACATAATGTTTGTGTGCGCTTGGACATAATGCAGACAGTTTTTTTGTTCTTAAAAAATATATTTTTCACAATTAGAAGTTCAACTTTGTAAAAATTACCATTCAACCCGAATAAAATCAATGGCGTTCATGCTGTCAATGACGGCTGTGCAAAAAGAGATATTTGAGAATAAAAGGATTTAAAAACGGTTACTATATTCCTGTTGTACATCAGGTGAGTGAAATCATACGCTTTTCAAACACTGCTTTTGTCACAACGTTATCCTTTTGTTGCCATGCGTGTGAATTAGTGGGGTGTAGCTTATGTGGTCGGACCAGGAAGAGCGCCGGATATAATGCTTGGAACTTGTTCGAACACGAGCGCCGTCTAAACAGCAGCTTTAATGTTAAAACATCCAAGTGGACCTTTAGGCTAGACCTGGCTAGGCTAGACTAAACTCATTAAAGATGGGATAGACTATGAAAATAATACTGTAGGGTACGTGAGGCTAGGCTAGGCTAAGACAGACTAGACTAAGGTTGGTAGGCAATGAAAGGCTATGAAACAAAAAAACATCCCAGAAGAAAACAGCATCTTTAATTCCTTTGTGTTCTCTGCCAACGATTTTCAAAACAAGTCCTGAACACTTTCGGAAAAGTAGACATTTATTTCAGAATAGATCTACATGTGTAACAGTAGTCATCCCTGTAGTCCAGTCCTACACACGACAGGCTCTAACGAGCGACCACGAGTTCACTGATTGATGGGCTCCACACACGGGAGGCGACGTCACCTCTAGTCCATTCATCTTCAATGGAACCTGCACGACAGGGCGATTATTGCGAGTGTCTGTCCAGCCAGGTGACACCTGCGCGTGTTAAATTCTATGCTTGTACATACAGGTATGATCGTCCACACACCGGCTTGTGACGCAATCCCAGAAAGTTGAAAACCTTTTCATCGCTGTTGCCCAGACCAGGACAATCAGCGGGAAGTTTGACTGACTAATGAGCGGACAGGATGCTATTCAGGTAAAAATACTTGTCGTGTCAGATTTCCCAGAGCTATCTGACATTTGTTTTTGTTTTTTTTTAAAGGAATATAGAGATACTGTATGAACCAAAAAAGTCGCAGCATGGGAACTTGTGGGCGCCAGAGTAAACATATCAGGCAAGTTTACATGGTGTAAGTTTATCTTGGATACTAGCAAGATTCGGTACTAGCAAAAGTACTCAGCCACTTTTTCTCCTCTGAACTACTTTGATACCCAAAAATTCCCTCCAAATCTTACAGCCAATCAATACCATGGGAGACTCATAATTTGCTCTGGATGCGAGTGCGTCACTCACCAGTGTCGCTGGCCACAGCTGCTCGTTTCCATGGTGGCAAGTCTAGGCTATTAAAATAATAGGATTATATAAGTCTACAGTATATTAGCATAGGTTAGGCGAGGCTATGCTATGCTATGCTTGTAGGTGAGGCTAGCCTATGCTAGGCTAGGAAAACAATAGGTTATACGTATTATGTTTTGGTTTACATTTGAACATAATACAATGCCATCATTTTTGTATGATTTCCTACTAAATTTAGAAGTACATTTCCTTCCAGCAGCCACAGTGGTGCTCTCAGCCTATACAGGTTGACACAGTAATCAGTCTGTAAGGTTTGTTTATTGCTTCCCGTCTCATTCCTCCAACCCTCGGATGCATTCTGACAAGGCAGAGAAATCCTCGTCGTCTGCGGGGGTGAAGGGGGATGAAAAGATCTCAACTGTGCGCCTCCCAGCCGCCCCGTTCCCAAATATTTGACTTTGCCTGTGATCCACAAAAAAAAACCTTGCAGGCTTCTGTTGGGCTTTTCCGCACCACTGAACTCTGTTTTCAACACAGGTGTTGAAAACAAAAACACTGAGAGCGCCGATGACTAATGCAAAAACAAAACTACAATGGGAGATACTTGTCTTTTAAAGTGATATCATTTAAACACCAGTTGCCCTAACTGTATTATATAATTATGTAGTCATTTTATTTATTCCTTTTATTTTTTTTATTGTTTTTATTATTTAATGAAGGTATTGTTTATCCCAGGGGTGTCCAACCCATGCAGACATAAGACGTTATATACTGTATTTAACACAAAAATACACGTCAGCTATATGTGTTACAGTATAGGTGACAAAGCATATGTTTATGTGTTTATGTTTCTTATGTTCTTATTCTTTCTTGTGTTTTCTTTCTTTTCGTGGGAGAATGAACAGAATAAGATTTTCATTGCATGGTATAACTGCTGTTTTACCATGCACATGACAATAAAACTCTCTTGAATCTTGAATCTTGAATCTTGAATATTACTACAAGTATTAGTGAGGTTAGTGTTAACGTTTCCATTTTTTCTCTTTTTTTTGCCATTTTTTGCAGTTTTCTTGTGTGATCATATTTTCAGAATGTGCTGCAGGTCACCAAAAAACACATTTTGGACACAACCGGTTTATCACTGCATGTGGTTATTATGCACATTTCTTTCTATCAATTTGTATTCCATTATCTATTCGTTAATTTATATATTCTTGATATACAAAGCTATCTAGAGTCTCAATCAACTTTACTATTACGCATTACTGACATGCGATACCACTGATTTTCATTCCGTTCCAACAAAAAGTGAAATTGAGGCCGGCATCGGCGAGAACGATACTTTGTGCATATTTGTGCGACAGAGTCAGGACCGGCATGACTTGGCGGTGTAAATGTGGAACTTGAAAAGCCATGCCGATACAAATCAAGTGTTTCTGCTGCACTGAGTGGCATACAGCGTGACCACCGATGGAAAGGCTTTGTGTGCATAGCGAGGAGGACACTGCTCCATGAAATTGCATCACAATGCATGAAAAATTGTTAGTGCTAACAAACCCTCCAGTGGTACAAAACTTTTTTCCACCTACACAAAATCAACTGGAAAAGACGTCCCAGGCCAGCTGTCTGTCCATGGAGTAAGTCACTATGATATTGATTGTGAGACATGGAGCACATAGAGCTCGATATCACAGCTACTGTATATACACAGTCCATCTAGCCGTGTATAAACAAACATGGAATGTGGGCTAACACATTACAGATAATTTAGTTGTCTATTCGTAGTTGTTGATATGCTTGTGCTCGTTTCCCAGTCAGTACAGATTGGTCTCCTATCACATTGTTTTGAAGTGGGCCCGTCACCTCCGAGTAGTGGCGTGAGGCACTGCATCACTACAACAGAAAAATAGTTTTTCATGTTGGCTGCTACAATAACAATGTTTCTGTAGCTTGGTTTATATACCAGTCAGTTATGTAAATAGAACTTTGTTGGAGTTTATTTTTTGGGGGGGGGGTTTAGGGATTTATAGTCGAAATAGGTGTGTCCCATTACGTGCTTTGTTAGCTCCCCCATGCTAGCTGTTTTTATATCTTTAGAAGGCACAGAAAAAGGAAAATACATGTGTGGTCATGTTTCACATAAGGATTACGGATGATGGGCAATATAGTTTTTTAAAGGTGCAGTTTTCCTTTAAGAACTGCTATATAAGAATGAAAACTAATTCACACATGGCTCCGTTTACGATTGGTCATTGTTTCGACAGACTGGACGGCGGAAGAAAAAGTAGTTCCCCACCAACGGCGTATCATTTAGTAAGAATCTCACTAATTTAGTTACTTTCCACTGTGTCCCAGTTAATGATATACATTACATGACTCTGACTGAAGTATCAAAAGTATCAATAATTTTATTTGAGAATCAATTTTAGAGCATAAAAAATCTGGAATCGGAAGTACAGGTATTTCAACATTGATCCGCACATCACAATTACACAGTTTTAACCTGTTTCTCCCCTATTTGAAGTGTAAGCTATTGAACACAGGAAGTGAACAATCATCAGCCATCGCTGAGGCCTAGATGAAGTGTAGCATTAAATAAGATCAGCGGCTCTCTAGTCCTACATAATCCTACACACTGAATTATGCAAGTGTAAAGGTGATGTACTACATTGTAACTTTAAGCATGTTTGAAATAAACAAAACCATTATTACCACCCTAACTCGACAGTTAGGGTGCATCAGATATTGCGAAAGCAACTCCTGATGGAGAGACGCTGATACGTTCCCCTTCACACGGCCCTCAGCCAAGAAACAACACACATATTACAAAAGCCTCTAGCCAACATGCATGTAGGAACAAACGTCACAGGATAATCGAGCTGACAGATCAAAGCGGGAACACGCGCGGCAAGAATCTCTGAGAACGTTCCAAAGGGTGTTTTTCTAATAGCACATTATCCCCTGGGTGATGGTGTTCAAGGAATGACCACGGATGCGTCAACCATAGAGATGCTTCACTTAAACATTCAATTGCATCGTTTTCCAAAGGCAGTTTCCACATGGCATACTTTTATTTGGGGTATTTATTTAAGTGCTTTTGAAACACTGTCTTGAATTGAGGCCATGCGCTCGTGACTCACTTTCCTAAGGTGCAAATAAGCCCCCAACATGAAAGGTTTGTACTCGACACCGCCGAGAATAAGAGGCGCTACCAATGACATTTACTGTCGCATTGCATTAGTCGCTAATTAGAAGAAAGTATGACAACAAAGCTGCAGTTTGGCTCAAGGCGAACATACTGTATATAATATAACATATAGGAGGAGTACCCCACATGAGATGATTCCTTGCAAGGTCAGCTGCAACTCTTGTAAGGAAAAGGACAATTTCAACTTTGTTTACAAGTTTTATTCAAGTAAAATAGCCCAATGCTTACCTCCAAAAGCTCAAATTTGTGCCAAACACAACTTTGTCAACAAATAATTTCAACAGGGTATTGAGAAAGAGCGACAAAAGTGCAATACATGGGAAAGGACGTGTTGAACTTGAGGGTAGTGGCATTGTATTACAGTACAGTATCGTATAATCCGCTTTAATTTTCTGTTAATGTAAATGAAATGATATCAATAAAAATTCCAATATATAAAAACGTGCAGATTTTTATTCTTCACAATTACATGATTTTGCCATTTTTAACTAATCCCCCCATTAATTACACCATGGCCTGCAAAAAGAATAAATAAATAAATAGATACATTCCGGTCTATTGAGTGCACTTGAATAAAGGTCGCACCGACCAAATTTAAAGAGAAACATTTTTTTTTACATGTAGGCCGCAGGTGTCCACGTTGTAACATGGGATATTTACACAAAAGGACACACTTTAAACCTTACGAGCCTGTTCCCAGTGTCATTCATGAGCTCCGGTGAGACGTGAAAGGCTCCCCCCCCACCCCACACACACACACACACACACTGGAAATGCTTGATCAAATTTACTTAGGATTTGTCAGATCAAAACATAATCGTTGTGTAAGACTTCAAAACATGTAATAATAGTAGATATAACAGTTTCTGCTTTTGTTTCGGCACTGTAAGCATCATGGAAACTGTAGTTCTTTTTTGCCATAAATTGCTGAAGCCAAAGGGTTCAAAACATGTGAAAAAAGTAGTGGCTTATATTTCAGTAATCACGGTAAATGAAATATGTAATATTTCACAGGTCACCATCATAAAACCTTGGAAATGTTTCGATTTTGTTTTTTTCAACTTTGCAGATTTTAAAGTTTGTCTTAATTTTAACAAGTTAGTTGCCGTTAATATTGTTTTCAGTAAGCTTTCCGCAACCTTCAGAAGCATATTTTCCTCAAACCTTTGGATCAAATTCAAAATTGTATCACTAGGTTTCAATTTATGGAGGAAAAAATTAACATTGCTTTTTTAGACAATTCCCTACCAAATTATTGTGAGAAAGTTTAAGAAAATGACATTAAATAAAATTGAGTATAAAAAAAAATAATATATACCCTCAGTAATGTGAATGACAGACGCTGTCTTTAAGGAGGAAAAACATCACTTCTTTTAGGCATTCCATTTGTGTAGATTTTTTTTTTTTAGCATTATTTAGCCGTTCCTACAAATGTCGCCCATTCTTTTTGCGTGAATGTGCTTTAAATGTGTCAGGTTAAAATGCATGCCCTGGCAATGCCACTGTGAGCCAGCTCCAGTGTCTGTGTCACAGTTTCCTTCTGTCTTTTCTAATATAGTCAAACCATATTGTGGCTGTTTGCACTAAACACCCTTGCCGATCACGGCACTGCCATGCGGTGTCAACATGGCATATTAAAGGCAATATAACATGAGAGCCGCCTCCAAGTTTCATATCAGCACCGCATCCCCACTGGATCCATTACTGTTTATAGGACTGTACATTAGCCTTCGCCTGCTGTAGACCACCGACACACACACACACACACACACACACACACACACACACACACAAGCTCTCCACATGTGCAAACTAATATATCCTTTCATGTATATATCTAGAAATGCTGCACACGTCTTACATATGGGGTCAAGCCAGCTCCCTGCAGTCAGAGCAGAGGCGGCATTTGTTCTCCCACTCTTTTAATTAACGAGCATCCCTTTCTTATTTGATGCAATTGTATTAAAAAGTCATGCCCTAAATGCTCTAATAATCTCCGGAGCGTTCATTTACCTAAAGCCAATGGAGGATGTTAATTGAAAATGAATGAGACAAATATAGCTCTGTGTGACTCTCTGGTCATTTATTAACAAGTAGAGTATATTTCACAATAAAGCAACAACAGAACCAATGTTGTAATAGTGGTAAGAAGCCGCATTAATACCGCTGGTGAGTTCCTCGTAAATGACAGGATGGCAATGGTAACACGCACGAGTTTCACACCAATGGCTGATGTGCATGCAGAGGTCGAAAAAGCTGCCGGATGCTGACCACTCACAATTCTTCGAATACAGCAACTGGAGTTTTTTTTTTTTTTTTTTTTCGTTAATTAGAGACTATGGTGGTTATTTGCGTTTGTAGACCACGCAGTCTGCGTCTACAGCAGAACGGGCGGTTATTTGATCATTTTGACTGGAGCATTAACAGTAATTCAATGAGAAAACGTATCTAGATAACCTAAACGTGAATCATCAAAGGACGTGGGGGATAACACATGACACTGTGGGTTCCCTTAGCAGCTCCTTCAGCAGCAGACTGTTACACCCACGGTGTAAGAAGGAGAGGTTCCGCAGGTCCTTCATACCGACCGCTGTCAGGCTCTACAACACCTGCACCACCTGAACCATGTTGTAGTGCTTTACTTTACTGTTCTCTTTACTTGTCTTGCTTGCTTGCTGCTGTAACAAGTAAATTTCCCCGCTGTGGGATCAATAAAGTACATACAATACAATAAAAAAAAAAAGGTTAAAAAAATGTGACACACATTGTCAGGGTTGAGCACATGACGTCAAGTCAACTCTGTTAGCAACGACAACCATCGACTATCTGGCTTCTTAGCATTCTTTGTAGTGATCAAACGATGCCAACTGAAAGAGAAACGGGGAGCGTACTTGCAGCTGGAACTAATGGATGAGTTACAAAACGTCATTTTTATTGCAAATGTTGACCTGAAATCGGAAGAGAAGGCATTTACAAACGTGGGCTGTCCGCTCACTGAACGAGTCGGATACATACAGGAAATAATACACTGCCGACCAATCACAGCCTCACCGGTCCGTGTCGCCGTAGCTCAAGACCGGCTAAATGCAACAGAATGCATACCTGGAGAGTAGTGAAGCACACAAGTGTATTCAAATGTACGACAAATGTGTACATGTTGGCAGGTCTGCTTATCACTTTCAATACAAGAATTCCATTTGAAAATTGCCGATTCACAAAAATAACAGAAATGCATAGTTGTAGAGGACAACAGTCTATCCTCTGAATAAAATGTGTTCAGTAAGGACTGTTTTGATTGAAAAATGTGTGACACTCTAATCAAAATGGAAGGAGATCATGTTTTTGGGTCATGTTATTTCAAGAATTGAAGGACACGTTCATATTGTTTATTCACCTGGTTTGTAGTCGTGTACAGTAAACTCACTGCATCATCCTGAAGGGTATTTTGGTTACAGTATTTAGCTACATGAGGGACTACGTCATATCTAAGCTAAAATCTAAACCAACAGACACATGTTTCGATCCAGGTCTTGTATTGGATCTCATTATGTTGTTCAGGTATCCGTGTCTATAGTTGTCTATAGTACATCTATGACAAATCATTCCATCATCTTCACTGGTGCAGCGCAAAAACAGCAGCTACTCTCGTGCCAGTCTAGCGAGGACCTAGACTGTGGTATTAAAGGTTGTGACCTTCCTAAGAGCCTTCAAGCATCACCACACATGGTGATGAGGTCAGAGCAGGAAGCATTTCAAATTGCATGTCTCACTCAGCACCTCTTTTCTCTTTGGTCCAGATCTTCTTCAAATACCTACTATACAGCCTCTCTTCTTCTCTGCATACTTTAAACACAGAAAAAACAATCTGCCGCTAATAAATAACACCAACAAGAGCTTCATTTCCTTCCACGGCTCAGGCAGGTGATGATGCTCTTGTAGTTGCGGCGCTGATTAGGCCTGCCCGTCCATCCCGCTGCACAAACCCACCACTTCACAAACGCTCATCAGGCACATCTGTTCCAAGTGCAGCAAACAAGACGCGTGTTCACAAACAAAATAGACGACAATTAGTCACATTGGAAAGTCCTCTGCTGCTCCATTAGAGGGGGAAAAAAGCTGCTGGCTGATGCAAGCAAGCACAAACAGGCGCTTGCCAGAAATACACTTTTGCAATATGATGATGATGCTGCTGCATTTCTACTGCAGGCCTTAATGCCCTTTAATTACCATTTACTGCCCTTATGTGATTTTTTTTTTGTGTACAGTGGCACCAACAAATCATCTTTTGTTCAGAATTCTAAACATTTAGTTTTACACCAAAAATATGGCAATAAAAATAAGCTTTTCCAACTGTGGCCATCATAAAACCATTTCATTTTTTCTAAACTTTTTATTTCATTTTAACTGTTATGCAAGTGTAAAAAGAAGTTGGCTTATAAGATTTTAGGGGTCTATTTACATCTACAATGAAACCACTCCATTTGTTCCATTGTCAGCGCATGTTTTTAACGTATAAATTAGGGATGCTCCAATCAGGGTTTTATGCTGCCGATTTCGATTATCCAGGACTGAAATCGTGGCCGATCGATGGGAGCATCACTAATTTAAATAGATCATTTGTTCCAGGGTTGAACTGTGGCCATCATAAAATCTTTTAACTGTTTTCAGTAACATGAATTGTAAAAATAAGTTAATGTGATTTTTTTTGGTCAATTTACAGCTGCAACAAAACCATCAAATGCATTCCAGGACAACTCTGTTGCAGGCTTAGATAGAACAGATAATAATCTGCTCCAGGGTCTAACTGTGGCCATCATAAAACCTGTATTAACTGTCCAGGCATTTGTTGGTAACATTTTTAAACATGCTTAACTTTAAAACTAGTGTAAAAAGAAGTTATCTTAAGAAATTGTTGGTCAAATCCATTCCAGGGCACCTCCATTTTTTTTTTATTTATGTGTTGTTTTTTTTTACATCCGAAAGATCGAGGTTACCGTTAAAAAGCTTTAGGCCTTTTTATTTTAATATTTTTTGGTCATATTTTTAACAGTTCTACACATGTAAAAATTAGTTCAGTAGTGGGTTTTTTGGGGTTTTTTTTGGTTTAGTTACATGGACACAGGTACTGCCAAACCTGTCCTCCTCCTCTTTTTTTCTGTTGGAAATATGAACAGAGATAATTATTTGGGGGTTTTTTGTAAGTTACGTTACACGTGTGTAACTTTAAAATGCATATTTTTCCCCCAAATATTGCAGTTGGATTCCAAATAGTCTTTTAGTAGTCTATACTTTTGCAGTAGTTTGGATTTACAGCATGTGTTTTATTTATTGATATAAATGGTACAGTACATCCTATCTGGCTGCATAAACTACAGTCACATTCAAACATGTGATATTCATCCATATTTGATAAAGGCCTGATTCCAAATCCCAGTCAATTGGACACTGTAGTACAAATGCAGCCTTAGGGAAAGCTACTTCATAGACACTATCTGTGTCCATTGTCTATTGTGTCCATAAATCAACACAAAAGTAACACAAGCATCTCCAGTGTCTGCTTTGGAACAAAAAGACAAAAAGAATGCGGGCCGCCACCGAGACGTCAGTCACGCCGCATTAGGAGACGGCTGGGGTCAGCTCTGGTAGTCAGAGGTTAAAGCCATTACCAGCGGGCCAACTCAACTTGCAGACCTTTGACCCTCATTTCACAACACGCTCTCTGTGATTGCGCCACGGCGTTCCACGCTAAAGCTGACTCCTGAGTGGCAGCAGGTGTTTTAAAGCTTTTGGCTCTCATGCATTACAATTTCATTTAGCTTATCTACTGATCACTTGTGTTGATGTACGAGTACTGTGTTTATTATTTGGCTTTAAATGTTAAAGCACCCAAATTACACTATTTTTTTTCAACAATTTCAAAGAAAGTCTTAGAGGTCACACAAAACTGCACTGGAAGCGTGCTACCCAAAATCTAGCAATGATGCTGGACTGTAGACAGTTGAAATTGTTTTTAGTAAACTCTATTGAGAAAACACTGTTGTGTGTGTCGCTTTAAGTGTGTGTTTATGGAGTAAATCCATGCCAAACCCCCAGAACATGTTTTACTCACGCCCAATGATTCACAAACAAACTCAGTGTGGTTTGCAAATACAAAACATCATTCCCAAACTAACGCATTTACTTTTGAAGTAAGAAACGTACCTATCAAACAAATACATCCTGCTTCCGAAACAAATGCCCGTATATCCACACACCCAAATGCTTTCAGATTGACACTGCAGTGAAGTACCTTCCAGGATCAATAACTGTGTTTGTGAGGTTCTGACATGAGTTTAACTCCGTATGTGAGGCTCTAAGAGGCGCTATTAGGCACTTTATCCACTTTTTACATATACACTGTAACTCTGTACTTGTCCAACGTAATATAAGTCGTAGATCACATACAACAACTTAGTCTAATTCAGAAGTGGGACAGGACACAAATGTTAGCAACACTAGTTATGTCTACTGTATATGAGCTACAGTGCTAACATCACAGTCACATTTTAAACAGTAACGTCATGCAAGGTTAGCCTATTCGTTGAAGAAAAACAAAACGATCAAACCAAGAGCTACCACTTCTGCAGATGACCAGGCTTTATTTTAAGATGTGTAGCAAAGCCTGGTGGGCGTTTACATTGTTGGGCTCGTCTAGCTGAGCCGGGTCAGAGGCGGTATCATGACCATGAGGAAGGAGGTTATTACTTCATGATGTCATGAAACTCCTCAACTTAAAAATCAACCCTTTTCAGCGCCTTCTCTCTCAAAAGTGGAGCAAACAAAGAAGGAGGATGATAGATTTTTGTCACGTTTGGTGCTCAGAAACAGGCTCGCAGAGACACATTTAATGTTAGAACATCATTAAAGCCATTTTTGCATAATAGCGGACCTTGAAATTCTATTTTAACAGTCAAAACGTTTTGTTTTCAGGTTTCCTTTGTCAAATGGACCGCCGCCTCCATTTCCCCATCTTCCAAATACATTACACTTGCTGTCTTTTTATTTTTGATGAGAGAGGGGAACAAGGGGTTCAACCCTTGTGCACTTTCAGCCTCATGTTTTAATATTTCATGGAGTTGTGCAGTTATACCCACAAAGCACACATTCCCAAACACTAACACACACACACACACACACACACACACACACACACACACACACTCATGCTAGATGCTGCAAGTTTCTGCTGAGAGGTGGTGTCTCTGGCAAATGCTAATTGAACTAGTCCACGGGTCAGTGAGCTTTCCTGTTTTACCGTTCTAGCAGATACGTTCTGGCAGGGGGAAGGAGACCGAGCTTACAGGAAGTTCTGGGTCTTGCTGCGAAGGAACAAACATTCAGAATTCGTATGGGAACACTGAACATGAACGAGAGGACATTTGAAGCCAGAAACATGGATCATGAAGAGTTTTAACTGGAGGGTTGGGCATCTGTTATGTCAAGTACTGCTGTTGCTTCACTATCAAAGTAGACATACTGTATCGTGCAATTTCTTTCACAGGTTCAAAAAGTCCCGAGGTGTCTTAACATACACGTTAAAATACCTCAAGGATCAAGACGTACAGCACACTTGAAACCCTTTTTAATCCAAGAAGAATGTGGAACCATCGTAAGTAAAATGACTCCACTTTGCTCTGATGCCCCCTGTAGCTGGGAGGGGATACTGTAATGTTTTCATCTGTGCATCCAACAACTTTGGCATGATCGTGGTTCCGTGTAGTCGCGGAAAGAAAATGTCGGATCTTTGTCGAGGTAGCTGCCAAATCATGGGCCTATTGTTGCGGAACAACAGGGCCAAAATCCAAATATATACGACAAGAATAAAGTCATAGAATTATGAGAACAAAGTCCTAATAGTTGAAGCAGAAAGCTATTGTTTGCGTTAAGGTCACAACTTGGGGTGTAACGGTTCACGTGGATGTATTGAACCGTTTCGGTTCTGCATGTTCGGTTCAGTCCACTTGCGCACCGTTTCGGTTATATTTTATGCTATTTTTATCATTAAATGTATTACTAGAGCGATCTAAGCACTTCACGCGGAACTAAAGTCCTGCGGGCAAGATTCTGCAGAGATGCCTCTGGGTGTCGGACACCACTGACTGAGGGGGAAGAACGCCAGTAGCTCGCAGGCGTGACAAATGGCATCATGGCAAACGCACGCCAGAAGCCTGAGCTGGAAGTGGGACGCAGGCAGCTTGTAAACAATGACACTAAAATGTTGAAGATACGGCTGTGGCAGTAGCTGCAGCTGAAGTACATTGATCGAACAGCATCCAGCAGCTCCTTCTACCTCTGCATGCACTTGAAAATGCTGGTTGCACTAGCGGCTGTTGGTGTGAAACTCACTGACTGAACAGTTTGCTCCTTACCACTATCACAGCATTGGTTCTGCTGTTGCTGTGTTGTACAATATACTTGATAATAAATGACCATGTAGTGAAAAGGTAGCTACGTTTTCCTTTCCACTTGTTTATGCCTTCCAAATCATTATTAAAGTTATAAAATGAACAAATGTTGCAAATAACGGCCTATCCTCAATTATACCATAGGCAAGGCTATTTTCTTTTAAATAAAGACAAAAGTGTGTTGTGAATTAACAACCATGAGAAAATATGTGGCTCCCAGGATGAAGTCCGTGGTCGAAAAGAATGTTTATGTGTGCATGTATAATTCATACAGGCCACAAAGTAGATGTTTTTAGAATACACTTACCTTTAAGTGAAGGAAGAATCAGACACAGGAAATGTGAAGAGAGCGTGGGAGAGAGAAAGGGAGAGGCAAATTAGCAACAGAGTACAAATCAACCACCGTACACAAACATGAAAGTCCCCCGTTGTTGCGGTGTGGAGGGTTTTTGCACACAACAGGATTGCTATTTCCTAACATGTAAGCAAAAGAAGAAGAGCTCACACTGAGACCTGAGGAGGAACACATGTTTCCGGGAGCACACCAAATATGTAGAACACAGTCCGAGTTTACAGAGCCGGGCCCGACCGGTTTTAATTAGCATTGCAGCTCTATTTGTTTTCATTTGCGTGATTTATCCTCTTTCATTTGGCAGCTTGCTAACATGTCCCAGACCACGAGAGCAACATAGCCCATGGGTAAAAGGATCCGGCTGGCCCTTGAAAGAAGCCGAGCGGGCTCGTAGGCTTTATTGGACCACAGTTGAGGCCACCTGTCGTGTGGATATATACTCGCAGGATTCCGAGCAATACCAACGAACGTGCTTCAGATGGGATATTGCGTGTCTGATCCTTTACGTAAACACATTTTCTTTGACGCCAAGGCCTCACCGGAGGAGGCGGTATGAAGGTAGGATGTAGCCTGAAGACCTAAAGATGGGTTATTAGAGATTTGGACAAGCACTTTTTGGATAATACGAAGCTCTTCCTGCCTGAGGGGAGGCTAGCTTAATGCTTTTCAGGCTTGATAGTACAAACAGTCATATCACGAGCATGTGGCCTGATGAAAAAAAATCAATCATAGGTTAACATCTGCATTTACTGCAGCAAAATCTATAAACTATAACCTCCACAATGGCAAATGGACCAAGACGTTTGACCTAGATCTTTGACACTGTTCAGCCTCAAGCACTAACAGAAACAAAAATAAACAAGCTGCAAAGAAAAACACGTTAAAGGTCTTTAAGAACAAAGCCACCCCTGTTCTGTGTTTGATAGATGGATATCATTATTTTTCTTTATGTCCAAAGACCGGATCTGCCTTGCCTCAAAAGAACTCCACATGAGCAGCTGATCAAGCTCATTTTAAAGTCCGGTCCAGCCTGCAGGCAAGAGAAGGGGGGTGTCTCGGAACATCAATGAAAGTTTAACCAGCAGCGCTAAGATTTAAAGGAGATGTAAGTGGTCTCCATTAGCAAAGGGTGACTGCAGGGCAGATGGAGGCAGTGCGAGGGACAGGAGATGAGGTGGCCTCTGAGACATCAGACCCAGGTGCCAGCAAATGAGAGCTTCTGCTATTTACCTTCCAGCCCTGAGACAGAGGCAGGAAATGAGTCAGCAAGGAGCGCCTGTGAACTGTACCTTTACAGCCTGCTTGGTGCTAATCATTCTGTTGGGCTCAGGAGCTGATGTAATAATGAATCAAGAGTTTAAATGCTGGCTCACAAACAGGCAAACAGTGACAATATGCAGTAAATGTTGTAATGATTTACCATAACAGCGAAGAGACTGGGCTGTGAATTGGAACCGGGCAGTAATTGACGAGGGGCTGGTTTTCCCCAAACATGGTCTATAACAACTTCATTTTTTGAACTTTTAATTAATAATAAATAAATAATTATTATTTAATAAATTAATTAATAATGATTTGGCGTGCATGAGAAAGTGGGAAGGAAAACATAGCTCTCTTTGACCACATGGTCATTTGTAAACAAGTGTATTGCAAAACACTACAGCAACAGAAACAATGTTGTAATTAGGGGTGTACCGATCCGATATTGATATCGGCTATTGGGACGATATCAGCAAAAAAAAACGAGTATCGGATTATATCGACCTGCATCTAAAATCTCCACTATCGGCACCCTGATGCAAGCAGTCGATTCCAGACTCCAGCCCAGCACGTCTGCCCAGCCGCTGCCCACATGATCACAACAGCAGAGGGCGCTAACGTTTTAAGTAAGGAGAAGGCGTGGTGTCAGCCGTGTGTATTTTTTATTAACGTCTGAAAAATATGTTGCAACTCCCATGGGATGACAAGACACCATTAGCTATAAAAAAAAAGTGAGTGGTGAGTAAAGTCAGGTCTACACGCTTAATTGAGCACTTCGAACCTCGCTGTATTACACCTAGCCGCTACTACATTGTGGAAAAAACCATCTCCCAGATACATAAAAAAGTAGCCGATTATTGTTCTGTTTGAGTAATATCACTCGATCAAGCCTTTTCTAACACTCCACACTACACAATAAGTAATAACAGTATGTATGATTTGTGCAGATATCGGATTGATATCGGGGTCAGACTATATTCAAGGCTGCAATACCGGTATCAGGTCGGCAGTGGAAACGTTGCATCGGAACTCCCCCGAATGTACAGTAACAGTGAGATTTTCAGTTGAATTCAAATTGGAATTGCAGGAAGTAGAATTGAAATTCACAAGGAAATGTATGATGCATCATTAAGGTAACAATGAAGATTTACAGTATAGACTTAAAATGTGAATTTTATAAACATATTATTGTATGGACTTTGTGATTATAGTAGATAGTTAAGTATAGGTTGTTTTTTTTTTATCACAAATTAACATTGAAAACCTACTCAGATAAAACATTAAAATTGTAAAAACTTTCAAATTGTTGGCTAGGAATATAGAGCAGCACTTCATCTCCCAGAATACCTTGCTTTATCAAGTCTTTAAAATGTCTGTCCAGCTGATACTGTATGTCAGGAGAATGAATTTCTCTGAACGGCATTTCATTTCATTCCACTTGCTGCCACACGCCGATTATTTTTTGTGATCGGCTTTGAAAAACATTTATCGGCATCACGTGTTTGTTATGGAAATAGGTCGATATTGATGTCACCAATGTTCTTTGACCCGCGACCGTTCTTTGCTTTTGTAGACCGATCATGTGATAACCACAGGAGACTGCATTAATGGGTCCAGTCACACCTTTACCTGGATTTGAGTCCCACTACAGAGTAATACTAACTATGTAATGTTAGTCTACTATTGCTAAGTAATTAACCAAACTAACGATAATCAAAACAACCTCACAGTCAGTTTTACACTGGCTGGGCTTCTGACCAGACGTAATTGATCAACTATGGATATAATACTTGTATAACCATTCAATTTATTTTTTTCATATTATTTACAAAGGCAATTATGTTTTGAACTCCACGCTTTCCATGCAAATGTTGTGTTGAGCCAAATAACGCAGCCTAAATAAATTGTGTCATAGTGGAGGTCTGTGCAAATGCAGTCCTTTGCTGGCATGCTGACACAATTCATCAACAATTAATTCCTCACAATCAGCAGAACTGTTCTTGAACGAGGCCATTACGTAGCTAGTGAGTTAGCGATTTAGCGGGAAAGATGTTTTAGTTTTAATATAACAAGGGTTTTATTCACTCATCTGGTGTTTTTAATTCAATTTGCCCATGACGAGCAACCCTTGGCCCCCCGCAGTTTGGCGGCGCAATAAGCGGAGGTCTCAACCCAGCACTTTAATAAATGTGTTAATTCCGAGCACGGCGGGCAGAAACAATGCCAACATGGGAGATGACTTCCCCAGTATTCATTTCCGCCGTCTGTCTCACGCTGGAAGCCGAGCAGGAGACGGGCCACGGGAGGGAAATGAAGACCATACATCACAGCTGAGGCACACCCCCGCCCACCCCCCGCAAGTCTGGCATGGCTTTCGGACCATATAGACGCACCGATTTAAAGAATATTGAATATGATATAGAATAACATTTAGATAAGATTGATTTCACATGGAGATTTGAGCTGAACTTGCGATGGTATTATGCAGGTGGATGTTCATTGTGTGTCCGTTGCATATTAACAGGGGCTTTTTATTAGCAAGCAAATCCCCAGGGAGATGCTGCCTCCATTCAACCTGAATGTCTCTATCATTAAGTAGCGTGAAAATCCTTGAGGTAAGAGTGTCCTCACTGAATAACAACTCATTGTCTGATTACAATGCCAGAGAGGATGGAACAGTGAGGGAAAGTTTATGAAGATGTACAAGATGTTTGTTGCCGTGGTGATAAGATGGGCTCATTAGTGCAGCCGGAGACGAGGTGCATGACAGGTAAACAAGCTTCCAGGAGGTAATACAGTCATAATCACACACACAAAAATGCAGACTGCGACATGACAATCAGTTTGTACTATTGAGGGTTCATACACGTCTTGTACAATACAATTCACAATGACAAACAGATGAATACAAAAAATTGCTATTTATTTTAATCAGAATATATGACAGAATATTAGCAAAAAAAGCATAGGCTTGTTTCATCCTGTTTTCACTCAGGTTCTAGATTTTCCATTCTTAACGTGAGATTTTCGGTTGAATTCTGAGTTGCGGAACATCCTTAAGATCAGGAAAACCACAAACAATCCAATGACAAGGAACACGGACTACTTTCACACTGTTGTTGCTTAAGAGTTTAGCTTGAATTCCTGTTGTTTGACCGCCGAACTGTTCAAGTTCTGAGGGTTCACTGTAGTTTAGTCCAAAATTCAAACACTTTCCAAGCCTCATTTAAAGATTTTCAAAAGCATCACAGGATAGGGTATAATTTGTACAAAGAAAAAATGAACCAAAGAACACAGAAAAAAACTTGTTGCACTACGTTTTGGCTTGGTTTCTAGATTTTGGTTTGAAATGTGAAATTTTAGGTTGTTTGACTGCCAAAAAGTTCAAGTTCAGAGGTTTTGAGCACTGTAAACCATCTTACCCGAAATACAAGCATTTTTTAAACCTCAATTTATGTATTTTTGGCCATTTCAAGCAACTATAGGATCGATTATGTACACACCAAAAAACAAAACTGCCAAACAGTTCCCAAGGTTCAACGGTTTTTAAAGCACCGTAAAGCATCTTTTCTGAAAAGTGAAGCACTTTCCAAACCTCAGTGTATGCATTTTCAGAAATTACTAGCATGCATAAGGTCAGATACACACATTTTTGCATCCTTTTCCACATTCTGCAAACATAAAAAGTGTCTCCAACAACTTCCCATCACAATTTCACGCCCAAGCTAGTCCATAACATGAGGGAGCAGCATAAAAACAGTACCTCAGTACTTCATGTAATCCTGAGAAGAGAGTCCCTCATTGATTGTTTGTCCTGACAAAGTGGCGACAAACGACCCAGTGGGCCAGCTTTCTCCATCCGCAATTCATCAGTTGCTACTAGTGGGTTTTCTATGGTGTTGTTTTTAGGGTTTTTTTGTGAAAAAGCATGTTTTAGGTGTCAGGGGGGCCTGGTGAAAACGTTATAGTGGGAAGTTTTGAGATGAAGGCAAGTGCAGGAGAGCAGATTCCGTACTCCAAATACTGAAGCCGTGAAAACCTCTGGGACAGTTGTGCTGTCTCTGTCCTCCATATGTGGCATTGCTGTGAAGAATGTACACAAGTGTGAGTGAGACGACGCAGCTGACACTCTTATTTGGAAGGAATACCGTCAGATGGGCGGGGTTGGCAGTTTTTGGTGGCGATGACCCAAAACCACACATTAGCGGTATTCACACTACACCGACCTGGGTGTGGTTTTCCGCACCGTATCCCAACAGCAACCACTCGCATTACTTTACTAGCGCCAATGGCGCTAGCACTAGTACTCTCACACTGGCGACATACCCGCTCTTCAGGATGTTTGATGCAAAAAATCATACTAGGAAATAAAGCATTGGATTCAAGCACGGTAGGCTTTATACGGATGTGTGGGTTTTTTTTAGCACTTTTAATGATAAAGACGTAAACGTTACTTGATTCAGTCTGCTTGTCTGTGACGTCATTGTCTTCCGGGTATGTGGTGGTCAGGGGAGTTATAGTCGACCTGTGAAACATGTTGATTCGCTTCTTCTTATTACGCTGAGCCGTAAGTCAACGTCGCCGCCATATTATTTCTATTTCTATTATTTCTATTTCATGTAGACATGAAATAACACCCTTATAGTCACCTTTACACTGGTATTATTCTTTGTTTACAACACATTGCTCAACTGTAATGCGCAGGCTACGGGATCACTGCAGGAACACAAGAGATGGCCGCCACTTTAAACACAGCATGCTATCAAGCTAACTAGTTAACCTCCAATTTATATATTCTAAACTGAAGAAAGGATTTCAAACGAAGTGAGGGAATAAGGACAAAGTAAGAAGCCAAAAACATACCACTTCCACATGAAATGGGAGAATTACTTGTTGATGTCGGACATGCCGTGGCTGACTTCATGCAGTGCGAAGGTAATCTAATCTCATGTCATGTCTCATCAATGTAACATCACTCACGCCTAGTGACCAGAATACTACATACAGTATAAGTTGTCTTCCAAAATGTTTTGACTAATAATAGTCCATAGTCAACCACCAAACAGTGGACATTATTAATTACGTTTTGAAAAACCGCGACAGAGTGAGGGAGCCACGTTCAAACCACAATGTGGCGAGGGACGACTGTATAAATGCACATCTAGACCATGAAAATAAGGTTCCCTCGGGTCTTCCTCAGGCCACTTTTCTCGGGGAAAAAGTACCGTCTTATATTCGGTCAATATAATTGTGCAAAAAACACACACAACCGATTTCTGTGGAAGAGTGGGAGCCATAGATCTAGCCATTAAGACAAATCAGTTTTAGTCCCCGGTGGTCGTAGAACCCTCCATCCATCACGTCATCCTTTATAAACCAAGAAGTAGCATGCTAACTGCCAAACAAACAGAACACTCTAAAATGTCTGCCCTCTATGGAGTGACATTTTAGTTGTGTTTGTAAAGGCTGGTCTTTTTGGCCCGTGGATGAACTGGGTCTTAATATTTGATAGGCTGACAAACACGTGCTGGCCTCT
Organism: Dunckerocampus dactyliophorus; assembly: GCF_027744805.1. Taxonomy (NCBI): domain Eukaryota; kingdom Metazoa; phylum Chordata; class Actinopteri; order Syngnathiformes; family Syngnathidae; genus Dunckerocampus; species Dunckerocampus dactyliophorus. Next base: position 14,454,407 of record NC_072835.1, read on the forward strand.
CGCATCAAATGGTGGATATCAAGGGGTACGCTTAAAGAATAAATAGACGTAATCCACTTACATCATTGACTTATCTTTTTATCCAATTGTGCCGCCTTGTGCTACCTCGCTCTAGGCTATATCTTTTTCTAAAAAGGAGGAAGCCTATTTATCAATGGCACGTCTCCATATTCACTTAACAGTCAAAGTATTTTACAAAACGTATTGTGTCCCCCCTTCTATGGAATGTTGTCAAAGAGCCAGAGATTGTTTCTTTTTCTTCCCGACATCCCAGAAGACGTGCTATTTGATGTCATTGTTTTCATGCAGCAACGAGGAGAGGAAGCGTGTACTGTAGTCCAAATAATTGGTGCAGGATTCCCAGCAGGGGAAGGTAAACTGAAAGTGACATCCGGGCTCGTAGATCGGCAGCATGCCTTCTTCGTCTCAGCACTCGAGCTGAAAGTACCCTCCCGGCACTGTTCCAACGGAGCTCCATGGTTGTTGGGGGGGGAGAGAGACCTTAATGGTGACCCGCCTCCCCACTTCTTCCATTATTTATTTATACCCTGGGCTACGTATCAGCTGATTTGATGTGATGCCAAGTTTGGGGGCAGACTGAGCAATAAAGAGGGGGAGGTGCGTTGAGGTTAAGTGCTCTGGTGTCTGTGACTTAGGGGACATGAAAGAAAGCAGGAAGAGAGGGAGGGAGAGTGTGAGAAGGAGGAAAAATATTTTCCCAGGAGGGGAGATCTCACAGTGGTCAGATGAGGTTTGGCCCTGATGCCACAAGTAAAGATTTGCCAAGCCTTCCTTCCTGTTTTAGTCTTTAAAAAGTCACCAGGGCTTTTCAGGAGTAAACAGAGGGATAATATGATGCATGAGCCAATAGAAACTGTTTGGATTGGACAGACGTTGTCACTAGCGTTAGGGGCCAACAGGATCAACAAGTAAAAAAGTAAACTACATGCAGTGGAACCTCTGTCAGAAGAAATGAGGCCTCAAAACTTAAAAACAAAAAACAAAAAATATATTCCAAAATTCTGCACTGTTCTGAACACTTTCTCATTTAACAGCATGAGTAAGTGGGTCCAAACTTTTGACTGGCACGGTACAACAGAAAATAAAATAATACTTGTCGCAGTTACTTGTTGTCAATGTAAGATATTGTTTTTCAATTTTACTATTCACAATGGTTAACTTATTTTTACACTTTTACGACTGTCAGGAATGTTTATACTGTATTTTGCCCAAATGTAAGGCGGTATCCCCCCCCTCCACACACACACAAAACAGTCTGAGATGAGATGAGTTGTCTTATATTCAGTCTACAGCTGCATTTATACATGAAAAACCAGCAGGTGGCACCAAACAGCAAATCCCCAGAGCTTTTTAGCCCGTCACTTACACATTGCTTTCATTGTTCAAGTTAAGGGGAGGGTTTAGAGGTTTATACATGCAAAGCGACAGGCTGTTAACCTAAAAAATATTATATGATGTTCTATTCAATGAAACAAGCTGAAAGTGTACATGGTTCTGACAAAACTGCCGCCATGGCAACATCCCTGTTAATGTCTGCAGGGGCTGCCATTGTTTACGAGCTCCTGTGCATCGTCCATTTTACTGTAGGATTGTGTTATTGCAGCAGCGCCTTCACGCCGCCTCTCACTTTGTCTCCGGCGGTGTACTTGTACACACAATACAAACACATATTAAAACCCGGCAAAATCCCCTGCTGCGATACCGATTGTACGTTCAATGCAACTCCAGGCTGAGTGGGATCATCATATCAGAGGAGGGAAAAAGTCAACACTGTTCCCTGCCACACTCCATTAACAACAGCAGAATTCATAATCAAATTCATTTTATTTAATAAAGTGGAATAGGGCCTGCTGCCTCCATTACCATAATGCTACTTAACATTAATCTCGGTCATTAAAGAAGACTGATACGCAATCCCCCTGGCACACGAGTCTTGGTGATGAACTGAAGCTGGGGAAGTACTCATAGATGCAATAATGTCTTTGCTGTTGTGTTGTTTTTTTCCCCCCACCAAATAACATCCGTTATTATAATTCCTGATGCATTTTCTGCCAACCAATGACTGAGAGATTTCGGCGTGTTGCATGTAAAACAGTCGCATCATTTTCAAAACATTCGGTGTTCTGACAGGTGCTTCAAATGTCCAAAAGTGTGTTTTAAAAGGGCTTCAATTACAGATAAGATGATGTATAGCGCTCAAAACTAGAGTCAGTCCACAGAACCCAATCTTTTAGGTGCTCAAGCAACGAAGAATTCAACCAAAAATCGAAAATGTTTTAACAAAATTAGAGAATATGAAGAAAAACGGAGTGACAAGTTTTTTTGTGTGTGTATACCCGACCCTATGGACGCTTGAAATGTTCCATTTTGCATAAAATTTATCATGCTTGAAACTGCAGTGAACCCTCTGATTTGGAACTTTAATAACCAAGAATTCCACCTAAAATCCCAGACAAAGAAGACAAGAACCTGAATGAAAAGGATCTGTTTGTGTGTGTGAAAAAATAGTTCCTGTTCCAAGGGATGCTTGAAATGTCTGAAAATACATAAACTGGGGTTTGAAAAGTGTTTTTCAGATTCCAAATACGTTTGGTTTCAACTAAGAATTTGACCTAAAATCTCAACATTTTGACCAAAAATTCTGAACTTGAACAAAAATGTGACAGAACACCTTTTGTGGATGTATACCCCATCCTGCTGATGCTTGGAATTTCAAAAAATCTTTCAAACGAGATGTGAAAAGTGCTTGAATTTTGAATAACATCATTTCCAGCGCTGCTTTTTCCAACAAATAACATCTCAGTAAAGAAATCTTGACACATTTGCTGCCAAACATGTAAACAAGTCATTAGTTTAACAGGAGGACAGCAGCAGGTGCTCCGTTATGACACTCCTCATCTCCTCTCGCCACCTTGCTTTGCTGTCGTACAGGCAATGCCGGTGCATTCTCTTGACAAAAGCCCCGCCCTATGCCTTGTACAAGCCAGTGAACCTCCTCTCAACTCCCCTTGTTGCTCTTCCGCTCACCGTCATCCCTTTTCATCCCACCTCCTTACCTCTACCTTTTCCCCCTCCTCCTGTCAGGCTGTCTACCTCCTTCGTCTTTTTGCCCTCTTAATCAATAACCCTTCCCAACATGCACACTTGACGTTTCCTTCTTAGCATCCTCACTGCACTCGCCTCTGCTTTTTGAAGAGGATGTCAGACAGTCTCTGGAGACGTGACCTCTAACCATACCTTCCTTTTTTTTTTTTTTTTAATCCTCCCTCCTATCTCTTCATCGCTCTGGCTTGAGTCACATCTCTGTCACCATCTGCTCCCTTTAAAAAATAAATTGCTTGGTCTTGACAGAGTAAATAGTGATTGTGTGATTATTTTGACATTTAAAAGCAGGAACGGTGGTTTTGCACACAGTTCATATTCATACGAACCTATTTACATTCTCTTGATGAGCATCGTCCTTTTCATCATGTATTCCTGCACTTCTCACAACTTTTTCACCCATGAAAGCCCGCTTTTTGACAATGCCTCTGCGGAGGACTGGAATCAATGTTGTCTCTGATCAATAATTAGTGCTCTCACCAAGCAGAAAGTGTTGCCATTGGTGATATATCGAGTGAAAGTGAAAGCACATGCATGCTAATAGGTTGATCTGATCTATATAAAAAAAAAAAAAAATAGGAAAGGGAGTTTTATGATTGCTGCTCCCAATTACCTGGACAGTCAGTGTTTGCTTATCTTTACGTGTGATGGTAAACATTCGTCATTGCCCCACTGTGTTCTGTGTGCTATTACTATACTATTACAGTATACACTCTACAGCAACACCCCCACTGTAACTTCAGGGCACCAACAAGCACATGTCTATAAAATCGGAACTAAATTGGTTGAAAAACACAGCTGCTATCAAGCAAAACGCCTTTGAAACTTCGAAAGTAATTGCCCATAATTCATTGCTCATTTGTCTAATGATAAAACTTTGAGAATACCCATGTAACATGTATGCTAGCATGTCTTCCAAAGCATTTGAACACCAAATCATAAGGGGCACCATAAATGTCATTTACAGTTATGTAAAAAAAATACAAATTAATGTCACAAAAATCTAAGCATAGCACATTTCGACAATTTTGTAATACGTTAGAGAAAAAGCATTTTTCATTCGTACAATATTGACATATTGAAGTTATTTTTAAACATTGTCTTATGTTTATTGGTGAATGGTGGTGATGATATGGACTAACCTCTTTGAATTATATCCCAAAATGTTGATGCATTCGCACAGCTTGTGTGAGCTCTGTTGCAATATTTATTGCATTGTTCAGAACCAAAGTCTGTCTTTCGGTGCTGAACTGCTGATTCTTGCCATCTCTACTCTTGTAAGTGCACAGAGTGTACTAACAAGGAGGGTGCCATCCACCATTAACTGATCAAAAAGGTGTCCACACTCCTGATCAAAATTTTTAAAACCAGTTAAAAAACTGCAAGACTTTTCATTTTCCATCTTGAGGAAGTCCTAAGTAGAGTTTAAAAGTGCAAAAACAACAAAAGGGAATGAGACAACATTTTTGCAGGGGGCATCCCTCGGGAATGAAAACCCTTGTCTGTGTGGTAATGACTGTTTTTCTCAACAGGTCAACACGGCAGTTTGCAATGCCCGCCTGACAAAGGACTCCTACAAGAGCTACAACCTCACTCTTTTGGATCATCCTGCATGTTCTGTTTTGATCTAAATCCAACTGAAAAGATTTGGGGATGGATGACAAGGGACGTTTCCAAAAATGGACACCAGTTCGAGACAGTGGATGCCCTCTGTGAAGCCATCTTCACCACTTGGAGCAACATCGCCACTAGCCTCCTGGGAAAACTGGCATCAAGCATGCCCAAACCAATTTTTGAGGCGATTAGCAAGAATGGAGCAGTTACTCATTACAGAGTCCTTTTTTGAAACATTTGATTTCTATCTTAGGGTAGTTTTTAGCTATGGTCTTAAACTATTGATTAGCTGACTTCAATGGTTTGCAATAAATTGCTTACTCAAAAAAAATGTTGTCAATCCCATTTTCTTTTTTATTTTTTGCATTTTGAAGCTCCTTAGCTTCTTGCAATTCAACAGTCCAAAATGTAAATTCTTGCAATTTTTCAACTGGTCTTAAAATTTGGATCAAGAGTGTCTACAGCGTGAGTCGTTCATATTTTGTCTTGGGGTGTAAAGACTCAGGTATTATATTGGTTAAGAAGTCATTAGATCTCCATATTTGCATTAAATGGTGTAAAACATGACTGGTTATGTTTTCATAAATTTCCCCAGATCCAAAAGGTGCAATCATATTAAATAATGAGTAGAAAAAGAGCCACGGAAGCGAACGGGTTAAAAGCCAATTGTTTAGATCCTTTGCTCCTTTTAACTTCGTGTTTAGTCAAGTCGTCCCCCTCCCCCGGCACCCGATCTGTTAAGATGAGCTTAGTGCGTCTTTGTCCCCGTGAGTGGTGGTGTGGTCTGCGACAGCCCTGTCGAGGCACCGGGCTCCCATCAGATCAAGCACCGCTAATTAACTTGTTTAAACAAACTGGGAGCGAGAGTCAAGAGAAAAGCTTTCAGTCTCATAGAAAAAGCCATTAAAAAGGCAGCAAGAGGACGGTTGGGTGGGGGGGGCTGAACTTGGTGACACAAGCCGGGACGGTGTTTAGTCTTATCAATGGCCCGGAACCTGAGGCTTTTGTGTATTCTGTATGTGTGTTTATATGGGAAGATGATGGCGCTGTGTGTTTACAGTGCAGGTCAGTCAGGAATGAGAGGCTTTCTGAGGCGTCCCAGATGCGAGCAAAGTAACCTTTAACCCCCCCAAGTATTGGAAGTAATCACAGATTGCAAACATGGATTTCCTCTAAGAAAACAGCTATGATCAAACAGAACAGGACCTGCTTCAGGGAAGCTGGCTGACCACAAGGGATGATTGATCAGCAGATATCTAACTTCATGAGACAACTTCAGTCGCTTTTAGATACGTTCCGCGAAATTGAGTCAAAAACGCAGCGATGGGGATAACGATTTCATTGAACCAGACTGAACAAAGCCTAACATGGCATGCTCATCACTTTTCAACATTCAGTCTCCTTGCCAGTGCTTGAAATGTCTAAAATCGCATGCAGTGAAATATGAAAAATGCTTGAATTTCGCCTAAAATGCTTTATGTTGCTACAGCAAGCTGGTGGAATTTGAATTGTGGAATGTTTGGTCAAACAAGAGAGAATTTAACAATTAACAATTAACATTAACAGTTAGTGAATTGAGATTTTTAATAGGATGGGATCCTTGGAATTTTCTAAAGTCCTATTTGGCAGTGTTGCAATGATTACAACAACGATTCTTTTTACACCAAGTACCACTTGTAAATGTAAATGTTTGCTACTGTCACTTGCCATTACAATTTGCGAACCGAGGGTGGGCGGTGAGGGACTTGCATGGGGTCTTTGTACATGATAGCGATCTCAATTATCTTATTTATGTATTGTGTAAAACTAAGACAGGAACAGCATCAAATTCAAAGCACAAAATGAATACAGACCCACCATCCACCAGCACAAGCCTGGAGTTTTCTTTCCACTGAGAAGAATATGCTGTTTGATGCGTGTGGTAGCAGTGTGCTAGCATGAATTACCTTGAGATTGTAATATGTACATTAGCACTCAGTAACGTCATCAAACCTTACACCTTTGCATTCCCATACTTTCAGTGTTTGGGACCGAATATGGCGTGAATGATAAACAGGAAAAACACAGTATATTATTATGTGCAGCGTGGGAGAAAACACAGGCACAATGGTGCGTTCAAGGACCTTCGAACAAAGTGCAGCGGGTCGCCGCTCACAACAAACAATATAAACATGAAAAAACTTTGGGATTTCTAACTGTATATTATTTTTAAAATAAAATAATGGCCCATATTTTGAAAACGTATATGCATTTACATAAAATTCTATGTAGTTATTTACAAATGTTTTTTTTTTTTAAGTTTTTTTTTTTTTTTTTATTGTGCCTGATAGTTTCCCGCGGCCCGGTTCGGCCCCGACCACAGAACAGTACCGGGCCGTGGTCCGGTGGTTGGGGACCCCTGCTGCAGATAAAGTGTTAACCACGTCACCAGAACCGCTTTGAAATTAGGCATAGTTTCTGGATTCCTGTTATAGCCAATAAGGACTGGAAGGATATTGAGACAAGATTATCCACGACAAATTTCATAACCAAATACCTATTCTGTGACAAATGTAAAATATGTACACTACATATCCAGTTATTTATTGAAGTAGTTCAAGTAGTTTTCAAGTATTCAAGTAATATTCAAGTAGTTCAAGTCCAATGAATAGCTTGAAGTGGTGCAAAGCTAAGTGGTGGAAGTGCCAGAGGTTAAAAAAAAGGTAAGGTTACCCAAAACCCCAAAATAACGTGTATTTCAGAATTACACAAAAAGGTCTGTTTCAGGGACCACAAAACGGGTCAACAATTGTTTTTCTGCTGTTCTGCAAAAATGGAGTTTGATCAAGCCTTGGCAGCTGGTGCAACTAATTCCTACAGGTGTTCCAAGTTCTGGAGTACTTACTACCTCCTCTGTCTGCATAAAAACAGTGTTCGGAACACACTGTGGTACTATACCCTTGTGAACATCAGATGAACAGCACTGCACTGGAGAAAGTAATTTGTTGTGACAAAAAAGACAGACCATCTTAACACTTAAAAATGTAGGTTTTTCCTCCAGAGAAATTGGAACGTTCTAAAACTTTTGGCCGGAGGTGTAAGTACAAATGAAAACTATGACCAAGTTACCTTTTTGTACAATTTACTATGGGCTCACTTTGTTGTTTACATGCACATTATGTACATGCGTGGTGCTTTGGTGCAGGTTTTAATTCCTGGCTATTTGGATCATCACATGGAAATAAAAAAATGCACATAAAACTGGAAGGCTGAGTTGAAGATAAAGCACCATTCCTCACTACAGCGTTCCAACACTACGCCTTACAGCTATTGCTGGCCAATCTCTGGACACAGCTCCTTATTCATTATTCAGGTAACACAGAGGCCAAATCGATTTCCTGCCCTCCAGGCCCCTCCTTCATCTCTCACCTGCCTTCTCTTCCTCTTGGATCAACATTCCGGCGCTGGAGTGCAACGCCCTGGTATTTTTAGGGGTACGGCCCTCGTCGGAGCGGGTTTCGGGTTTCATGTAAACACACCTTGATCCCTAAATCTCCCCTAAGCCTGTTTCAGTTTCAAACAGGGAGACGAGAGGCAGCAAACGCTGCACATGAACATATACAGTATTAGTATTAGTTGTGCATGCGGACAACGTGTCGGAATATCTAAGCCGCTGCCAGCACTACAGGGACCTGCTCCTTCAGACACATTTTCACCTCATCTGCGTTTAAGGACATTAATATTGCACCAGGCACGGTGGCAGGGTTAAATGGATGACTGGGGGGTTGCTGAAGGGAGGGGTCTGAATGTCAAATTCAATCCCTTCACCCCCTCCATTGACTCCCGCTCTGCCTTCCTTGCCTTTTTTTGCACTGATCGGGGACGACAAGACACGTTTTTTTGTTTTTTTTGTGGAAGGGAGGCTAGAAGGGAACAAGGGGCCACAGTACTAGCATGTGTTTTCTGTTTAGGGGGGAATACATGATACTTTTATTCTACATTTATATTTTGATTGCTGATTAATGCCATCTGGAAGCCACTGAGGCAAACCAGAGTGCACTACTCGGCTGCAACCAGCAGAGGTGCTGTTTCAACTCTTCAGTAGTTTAAAGAAGTCATGTGCAAAAGACACTCTTCTGAGCATGAAAGGTTGAAAATTTGTCAAAACCTGCACCTGGCAGCAATTAAACACGAAAGTTTGACTCCCATAAATCTGACGTACTTAAAATTTCGCACACGCTCTCTCTTTACGCGCCTGCATTGGCCATGAAATGTGGTACAAACCTTTAGAGGCCTGACAAGCACAAGTTTGTAAAGTTTGAGATTGTCTGGCCACCATCAGGCAAAGAGTCTTTGCACCTTAACAACTAACTGTCCATAAGCCACTGAGCATTTGTCTAATGATTTGAAACCTTGGAGGATAGCAGGATGACATGTACAGTATGTCAGCGTGTCTTCCAAACTACTTTGACCACAACCCATAGGGGGCAACAAAAATGTCATTTACAGTGGAAAAATTACAACACCAAGTCCTGCACTAATTTCTGGGCTTATTTATGCTACTCTTGTTCCTTATTCTCCACCAATGCATTACCTATCACTGAATTCATCACCAGCACTAGCTCCTTGAAAAAGAAAAAAAAAAAAAAACAGAATAAGAAAGCACGATTCGAGACCCCGAGGAGACCGACATCAGCGAGGTCACTCCGAGGTTAAGTTAACATGCATACTAGCTTCTGAAAAATTAAAGGCCGCAGCTCACGGAAGCTGCACTCTGAGCGCCAAGTGGTGAGACCTTGCAGAGGGGCGGTGAAAAGAGTTCAATGTAGAAGGGCATGCACGTGCGTGCGCACGCACACACACAGAGCTCTTCTACATGGGTGAGCCTGCAACACACAATCCTGCACACAGTGATTGAGAGCTCAGCGAGGTGAGCAGCTGCAAATGCAACGCTTCTGATAGGCAGCTCATAACTCTTCCATTGTTTTGCTTGCCATCTGCGTCCACATCTACCGTAGCAGTTCAGAGAGTGTGCACATAAGCTAGGTCAAGGGGAGGGGGCAAGGTGTTTCCCTGCAGGACTGCAATCTATCTGTGGTGGTGGGTTGCTAATTTGCATAATTGTTCGGCAAGACTGGATGACCCAGCGTTTGTGTGTGGATAGCTAAAACTGAGCTTTTTGGTTTTGGCTTCATTTCGGTATCGTTTGGATTGTTACTTATCCGTTTTGTTTCGTTTGGTATCATGTTATCAAACCTTATGTAACAACAGAACATGAGGTTATTGACTTTTGCGTGTCGGTTTAATTTCGTGCTGCGGTAGATGCGCGTGAGCCTTAAAACTATGCGACAAACGAAGAAAAATGTTGCGGGCGCCACCGTCAAAGTATCCAGCCGCATTATCTACCTCTGCATGCACTTTAAAATGATTAGCAGTGTTAATGCTGGCTGAGCAGTTTGCTCCTCAACACTACTACAACACTGGTTCTGTTGCAGCTGTGTTGTGTATTATAATTGTTACTAACTTGTTAATAAATGACCCTCCAAACCATAATTAGTTAGTCATTATTACAAGTTAACAAATGTACTGTTACAGTATACAGTATATATAATGACTTTTCAAATTCTATAAATAACAGCCTCTCTAGTTATAGCCCGCTTTTAATTAAAGCCCCGTCCTTTTTGCACTTTCAGTGAAAACCCTTGCTATATTATTAATTTGCATATTGTTGATACATAAGGATTAAAATAAGGTTCTGCATGGATGAAGCTCAACCTCCCATAGCAGACATGTTGTCCTTCTTTAGCAATATTTCTGTCCTTCTTTCCAATATTTGTCTGTGGTGTGATTTTTTTAAAGTGCTGTATTTCCTCAAATAAAGGCCTCCTCTCGAATAAACACCTGGCAGTTGAGTAGATAAACACCCTTGACTGCTCTTTGAGGAAATAGTGTATTTCAAGGTTACATGAATACTGTTGGTGAGCAAAAGAGGCCTCTACTGTCTGTTGTACAAGTGTAACGCTCTCGTGTTGCGTGTATTCGCTTTTCTCTTTATTAAAATACTTCTACGTTCGTTGGACAAAAGGTTTGTCAGTAAATAAACAGGATGTGACAGTTCAGATCCAATGAGAAGCTACGAAATAATGTGTTTGTTAGATGAAGTCAAAGCAAGCTGCCAAGTGCGTCCCGGCTTATCGACTATGTGCCTGCACTGACCCAACATGCACTTTTGTCCATCTCTATTCAAACAAGTCTCCAAGAGACACATTGCAGCATCTCCAAGCATGTGGGTTTTTCCCCTCTCTAAATTCTGAAGCCAAGGCGCTCGGAACCAGCACCAGCATTCCCATGACATGTGGAGGCAAGTGGCTATAATGTAGCATTCATCATTCAAAACCCCATCCCACTTTTGTTCATTTTTCTCCTCTACATTTTTACAAAGCCGCCATCCCCATTTACCATTTTCATTACACGTGTTGTTAAAAATGAATAGGGTGGGTCCGTTTTTCATCTCTCGTCACACTATTTTTATGTTTCCAATGCAGAGGAACTATGCTGGAACCAAAAAAGTAGGAATTCTAGCAAACCTCCTTCACAGATGATTACACTGTCCAAAATACAAATCCTGGACCAACAGCCTGGACCATTTACTGAGTCATCATTGCCAGTCTATGCAGATGTGACCCTGAATGCAGAATAAGTAGGAAAAAACATGCATAAGTGGCTGATATTAAAACATAAACCAACAAGAATGCCACTCCGTGGAACACACGGGGCAGGTTGCTTCGAAACCAAAATTGTAAACTAATTAGACCAACAATTGTGGAGGAAAAAAATAAAAATATGTGCATGTTTGTTTGGTTTTTAGTTAGCAGGCTACTTCCTGGTTTATGTACGTATGTATGTATGTATGTATGTATGTATGTATGTATGTATGTATGTACTTTATTTATCCCACAGCGGGGAAATTTACTTGTTACAGCAGCAAGCAAGCAAGATACGCAAGTAAAGAGTACAGTGTCAAGGATGCATATTGACTACAACATGGTTCAGGTGGTGCAGGTGTTGTAGAGCCTGACAGCGGTCGGTTTATGGAGGATGATATTAGACGATGACATGAATGGCGGCGCCAATGTGGCGCCCGTGTCGTAGGCAAAAAATACATAACATTTGCTTAAATATGCTTAATTTGTTTACTAATAATAGTCCATATTCAATCATGAAACTGCATGATTTCTTAATTTATATTTGAAAAACCGTGACAGACTGAAGCTGTTAGAGGTGAGGGGCGACTGTATCTGGACTGACTTAGACTGAATCCCAATTCTAACCCTTACCCCTCGTCTTACCCCTTACCCCTAGGTTTTGTGCGTTCACAAGAATCAAGTGGTGTCCCAATTCTCCTTAAACCGAGGGGTAAGGGGTAAGTGCTAGGGGGTATATACCCCTTGAAAACGAGTTTGGTAGCCGACCACACTTGAAAGGAAGCGGAAGGCGGAGCTACAACACCCGCTGAGAAGACGAAAGCTCGGAGACCGAAAGAAACACATAAGTAAGTAATTACGCATAATTATTGAGTTTCACAGTAACGTCACTCATGTTTTATTATATAGTCAATCATTTGCTACTCCACGTAAGTATTCGACATGTTTTGAATTGTTGGTTTTGTTATAACTACCTGGCTCACACCAATAACTTCCCTGCAATCTACTGCATTTCATAAATGATTAGACAATGACTAGATAGAGATAGCGACCACATTAGCCCGTTCATTGTAAGTTGTATTTTAAAACCGCCCGCTAGCGAGGGGAATCTACATTTCTGAACTGGCCGAGAGAGCTCCCCCTTTGTCGGCCACAGTGTCTATACTCTGGTTCTCCCGAGCTCCGTGGCAGCGAGGAGGCTGCTCGCCCAGCCATGGCAGGTGGCTCTCCCCGCTCCAGAGTGCACAGTGACGTTGGCGTTTTCTAATCTAACCATTCATGTAACGCAGCACGTCGTAGTGAAGTGCGTTGGCTGTGAATTATAACCAGCGTGGTCCACCAACAGTTCTCATGGTGAGATACAGTATGTTTGTTGTATTCAGCATACAGTATGGATGGTCAGGAAGTGAGCTAAATAGCAACAATAAGGTTTTTAAACCATGAAATTATGGTTTATAAGGTTTATACATTTGTTGATAAAGCTTGTTGTATTGTTATTTCTATTTCATATGTATATTTGATACATTTTCTAATTTTACAAATGCTACAGTGCTGCTTGTAAGCTGTTATTTATTAGAGTTGTTTGTTGTTGTGCAATAAAAGTCACGGTTTGTAAAAACACGTGCCTTTTATTTAACAAAAAGGTGTTAGGTAGGCTCTGTAACACTGATATAATGTAGAAATGTATGCATCTTACTTTATGGAAGGAAACATGTATCATCAACAATAATACGACTTATCTGCCAATGTCACAGCCAGCAAGCCGTGACGGGTGAAGACTTGAATGAGAATCAAGTGATGTCCCCCATTTCTTAGTGGCTTCTTCCCCTTGGCCCTAGGTTTTAAGGTGTACGGGAAGGGGTAAGACAAGGGGTAAGACGAAGAAGAAGGGCTAAGGGGTAGAATTGGGATTCAGCCGTACTCTAGTGCAAAAGTCACTATTTTGTGCATGACAAAACCTCGGCAGTCATGGCGACAAGACAAGCTAGAGCAAAAGATGAGCTGAATGGGTTTCTACCCCCCCAAATGTGGCAGAAAAAAGGAAGAAAACTCATCATTTTCACAGCAAAATGGGAGGAAGTGTTCTTTTTACGACTGTGAGTTAAAGGCATCTTTGTGTAAACAGACGACACTATTCTGCACTTAAAGACAACGTTTTTGGCAGAGAGAAAAGGCGCCACTGACTACAGTATATTCCAGAAGAGTCAAGCTAAGTGACTACACTCCACAACGCACTTCTCACTAACAAAACAAAACTGAATACATGTCACACATACAAGTGAAAAGGGGAATACTGTCGTTAGAAACGTGACACACGTGTGGACGGATAGCAAACAAGCGAATTAGTAACAATATCTGCGCATTTGTAATTGCATTGTTTTGTTTTGACAGCATTCAGGTTTTTAGTTAACGTGAGAGGCACCAGAAAGAAATGCAAACTGAAATGCAAGATGGAGTGGCATTTTTGTTGTTGTTTTAATACAAAATGGGAGTTGTTACCAACATTTTGTCAATGAAAAAACTGCAAAACAAGCATACTGTATTCTGTATGTTTGGGTTGAAATACAGTACATGTTACACAAAATCAGTCGCCCTCGGTTTTTACAAATTATGCTGTCATTTTGTACAAGCAGCTCTCGGAAGAAAAAAAGGCTGGGGACCCCCTGCGTTTTCGACTACTACCATTTGCATCCTGGGAAGGGCGAAACGTCTCAACAAAAATGTATTCTGACAACAAAATTGAAAATGTGTGGACTGCTGCATGTTTGTTCCAGTTCTTGTTTTGTTGAGCGAGCTACTTTTTGGTTGGGATGGGACGCTACCGTTTGCATTCTGGACTGTTTAAACATGATTTATACTTTAAAATGATTAAAGCAGTGGGGGAAAAATCGGGGAGTGGCATATTCTGTGTTATTTTTGTCTGTTTATTAGTCAGCAGGCTGCATTCCGGACAATGGATGCCAACATATGATGTTAAAGAATAGAGTATAAAAGGGAATGTTTTATAGAAAGTATGCAAAGATAGTTTTTTTTTTTTTTACTGAATCAACATATCAATTCATGTAAATGTGTTCTGAATGGTTATTTGGCTTCTCCAAACAGCGGTTTAGAATGAGGAGATGTTGCACTGCACTGGCCTAGCATCCTGTTTCAAAGATTATATGAGGAATACAAGTAGTTCTCTCCCAGCCAAAGTCCTCAGTGAATAAAATTGCCAGTGCAAATAAGCAAACACAGCTGTGGGCGCATAATGAAGCGCACTTGGACAACACGTGCACCAGCAGCCGTCCTCCAACCTCGCCGTCTCGTTTCCCAAATGCACGCGCACGCACTCGAGCGGGCCCCAAGTGTCACTAACCAGGGCCTTCGCCTCGTCGCTTGTGTAATTATCTCGTCAATTAGCCAGCAGGTGGAAGGATATATATGACACACTCGCACAATTTCACCCCACTGCCTCCGATTTCCTACTGCTTCTCAATGGTAGATAATTTTAGGCTGCTCCTTTCCGTGTGTGCTGCCAGCCTTCCTTTTCTTCCCTATTGATGGATACACCATTACGTCACTCTAGGAATGCACTTGATTAGCATTTCTGCCTGTCAATTGTTTTGATTGCCGCTTTGTTGCAAGTCCAAATAAACATGCAGATTGACACGTTTATTTTCTCTTTGCAGAACGAAAATGACTGAACGAATGAAGTTCAGTCCGTCTATTCTTCACTTAGCCATCTTATGTTCTCTGCCATAAACAGACAAATACGTTAGTCCATGATTTTTTCCCCTTTTTTACCTTTTTCTCCTTAGGTCACTATGGTTATGGTGATGGTTACATTTCATTTGAACATGGTAATATGTCACAATTCACAATTCCACATGTCCAAAAAGAGTCGGAAGCAGCAAAGCTTATTCAATCCGTTTCACATCAACTACAATACTTGAATTCACAATACAATAATTCACCTCCAATATTTTAAATGTCCTCTTTGCCAAGATATACAGGAAAATGATAAGGCAGTACAGCATGTGGTCAATTAGGAGTCAAACTTTGCAGTCATTGTAAATAAATTATATGAGCGGTCTTTGAAAGGTAATTCTTTTTATTGATATTTTTTATTTTACATTTCCTGACAAAGGGAATGTTTTATGTAATTGTAATACTTATTATGTTCTTTTACATTACTATTATGTATATCCTGATGCTATTTTCAGTTTGTGTCCAGAGGAAAAAACATGTTTTTTTTGCATTTGTCCCCCCCAAGTAGATCCTCCTCCCCTTAGTAGTAGGTGCCCTCTTCTGCATTGTGTGTGCTATGACACATTACTGTAAAACTAATGATATATATAAGAGCCTCATCTGAGAACTTAGCATAAAAAGCCTGACATAAAGCAGCCAAAGACAAATGTGGCCATAAAATGTGACGGAATTGTTCCCGAGCAAAGCCAGACAAGGGCTGGGTCTGGCCAAGAGGATGTCAGTGAGTCATTGCTTCTGCCCCGAGGGACTACATTCTACTTTTCTCATCTTTGCATCCCTTTCTCTCCCCTCTGCTTCTTTCTGTACAGCTTTGCTCCGCGGCTGAACAGCTGCAGAGCAGGGTGAGGGTCAAGGGAATCTTTGACACACAATGATGTGCTACTGTTGAATGCCACCGAGGCCCAGGGCTGACTTTTCCCATGCCGGTAGTCAACTGGCGGTCTTTTTGGTAACTGTGGCGAGACCGCCAGAGGCCTCTGGATACCTCCCTCCGTACCTCAGCCCGCTGGGCTCCGCATGCAGCGTCTTCTCCCCCTGCTGGGGACACTCAATGGACTCTGTGTGTGTGTGTGATTGTGTGTTTGTGTTAAAGGACAAACTCAGGAGGGGTTCTGTCATTCAGTCGTCAGCCTTTCAAGCAGCAGTCATCTGTCTTTAGGAGACGACCATCTCTATTCTAACATAAAATACACACACGGAGCTAATGTTGCAAGCCTTTCATTCATTTTATGGCAGTAAATCTTTACTTTTGGGCACACAAAATTACTAATTGTCTTTATTCAGTACGCCGTCCATCCAACAATCCATGCAGCTATGGATGTCTGTGTGCGATGTCTCCTACAGAGGGAGGTGAAAGCACTGCCTCGTCATCGTGGCTTATTTAATAACTATCCCAGAAGAGTCAACAAGACGCCACGAAGCAATCCCACCAGCGCCCCAAACCACAGTGGGTGGTGGTTTCCCTTCCAAACCCTGGGCTCTCAGGTCTGAAGAATGGGGGCCATCCGGCATGCCAGCTGCCCCCGGAGGTGAGCAGCCTGCTCCCGCCATGCAACCAGGCCACCGAGCCAGAGGGTGAGTGGGGGTGGAGTGCAGGGACGGGCATGCCAGAACATGGGAGGGGGAATATGGCAAGCCGAGGGGGGACAGGATGCATGGAGAAACAGGACACCAGCGTTAGCGCCAGCAACACAGTGGGTGCTACAGAAACACGTTTTTTTTTTTTTTTGGTTCCCCCCCATCCGCTTTTGGCCATTTAAAAATGTATGTATACTATTCCGGGATTTTGCATTAACTAGTAAAAATAAATACACCAGTAATATAACTTGCACCAAACAAGACATCTCATGCTTGAGCTACTACAAATGATACTCCGTAGTCTCCACTTTCCTTCCCATTTGTTTGCTGCCCTCAGTCTCCTCCAGGATGAAATTTGTGTATTTCCTCCCCTTAATTCTCTTCTCTACTGCCATTATCGTATCTTGCTTTCTGTGGTAAGCCAACTGACTGCTTCCAAAAGGAGGTGAGTAAAGCAGAGCCAAGCACAACTGGTACTATGCAGTAGAAATGCAATACAGTACTATAGTCCCTCTATCGTGGGTAACTGGTTCCTGAGTCGACCGTGATAAGTGAATTTCCGCAAAGTAGTGATCCTTCTTTAAAAATTGAATATTTTCTGAGTTGTGGCGTAAAAAAACAGTTTACGATCTTCTAAATAAGTTTTTTTTATCATAATTGGAGCCATCTGGATATGAAATAACACCCATACAGTCACATTTAGACTCGTATTACCCGATACAGTAGGTATAATCAGACAAAATAAGCCGTTTAAGACAGTTTACCTTGTAATGGAGTAGAACTGACGGCGGACAGGAAGTGACGTCAGGGGTTCATCGTGTTTATGAGTTTTGGAGGTTGTTGCATGTAATTATTGTGATTATTATTATGTTATTATTATTTTGCCTGTTGTATGGTAATTTATACCTGCAATAAAAGTCGGTTGCTCCTAGTCTGGTGCTTCGGCGGTGGTCTCACTGAACAATTACTGACACCTAGTGACCAATGTAGAATACTACATTCACAAGTCGGTGGTCCTAATGCCTTATAATTTACTTGTATTTAGTTAATTTAGCCATTTTATGCTTCAAAATGCGTAATTTGGGTCAAAAATACATACAATTTGCCTAAATATGGATTTTAGTACTAATACTAATGGGATGTAGTTAATGCAGTTAACCACAAAACAGCATCATTTAATAATTATCATTAATTAATTGCAATTGAGTTAGAGAGCAATGGTCAAACCGCAATGTAGCGAGGGACGACTGTACAACGTTAGAGTAAAACATGCTTTAAAAATGCTAAAACACGTTCACCTAATCCTGAATGAGGAGAAGCGGCATAGAAAATGGATGGATGGATGGATGGATGCATGGATGGATGGATGGATAGATGGACGGATGGACACCTAATGCACCACTCCTTACAAGGCATTTGGACGACAACACATTGGGGTGCCACGAATGTCAAGCTCTTGTATTAGATCACGTTAGACTGCAACACTACAGTGCACGTATGCAATCAGATCATTGAAAGGGAAGTGGGAGTGGAAAGGGCACAACGGAGTCTTAATTGGGCAAACACTGCACGCATATGGCTGCCCTGATTAATTAAGAATAGGTCTGATAATTACAGCAGGATGCTCACACAGTACACACACACACACACGCGCGCGCAAACACACACAGAGTGACAGCAGCTGGCCCTGTAGGACTGTTGAGTAAATATAATGAGTGTTGATTATTGGCTGGTCAAAGCTGTTCCCACACTAGCATGTCATAATTCTTGCCTCTGTCCAAAGTTAACAACATATGCGGCCTCGCTCCCTCCCTTCCCTTCCCTTCCCTTCCCTTCCCTTCCCTTTCCCTGCCCTGCCAAATAGCAAACCATGCTCTCTATTCATTACATCTCTCCGCGCCATCCGACTAGCTGCTGCCAGTGCCAGTCTGGTGGAAGACATGGCGAGGGGAAAGACATCACACACAGTGAAGGACGGAAGGCAAAAAAAAAAAAATAAAAAATGTTATTCAGTTGGGATTGTGCACATCAAGACATATGGCGGTTGCAAAAAACGAGAGAACAAGCACCATAAATAGCATTCCCAACTCCATTTTTCTTGATCTGAGCTGCCAGGGAGAAGCTAGGTGGATTTACTCAAGTATGCCCGCTAGAGTCTGCACACCTCAAGCTTTGATTTATCTGTACATCCCCTTGGCAGCATCTGGGTTAGCTACCTGTTTAAAACATCTTTTATCCCCAACCAGGCCCTCTTGTCAGGAGGAGGGGGGGGGGGATGGCTTTATTTCTGTTTCCAAGCAAACATTTTTTATGAATGCAAAGAGGAACGCTCTGAAGGCGGCTTCAGAAAGACACCAGGGCCGCCCTGTCCAAGCGTTAACGTCACATGTCTGCTCTCTCCTCCGAGCGACTGTGTTGAATATTTCCCTCACTATAGCCGCTAGCTGCTTCTAAAGGAAGGAGGGGTGGTAGTTGTGGTGGTGGTGGTGATCTGAGCCCGGGTGAGCCCCCAGGACTCTGAGATGCAAACAACCTGGCTATCAAAGTGAAGCAGAGCAGTCAGAGGGACTGCAGTATGAGCTTGGAAACCACTGGACATGTGCATGCAAGGATAGGAGCAGCCGTGGTAGTGGACGAGACCTGCTGCTTGCAGACTTACAGCTGCTTTGCATGTTCACCGTAACACTACCAGATACTGGGTCGGAAGGATACCCCCTGTATACTATACTTACTGGATACGCATACATAAGCTAATGACATCCGATACAAGAGTCATAACCAAAATGCAGCCTTATCGAAGATAATACCTACATTTGAGCAAAAATAATTGCATTATTGTAGTTTGCAGAAGTACACTGAATCACACGGACAACTGTTTTTAATATATTGGCTGCCTTGTTTAGCTTTACGAGATGGCCATCGTCCTAGAAACAGCTCTCTCTAGGAGTGTAATTACTTCTACAGCAGTAACTTATCACTTACTATTACTGATGACCAAACCTGGCTTATTAGTGAAGATTGGTAATTATATCATATATTTATATTGGGCTGTCAATTGATTAAAATATTGAATTAAGATTTCATTACCATATTGAGTGGTAATGCGCATATTTGTGCGGTGCACCGACTGAAAAACAAACTCCAGGCTGGTACTGCTGGATGGTGGGTCTGTATTCATTTACACTGGAAAAAAATTACATACTTATTATCATCATCATTATTATTATTATTATTATGCGAGTGTTAATTTGCTGTGTGATGATTTTAGCGTTCTTTGTAAGATGACACCGTGAGTCAGACTGTTATATTGAGAAATTAAATCCTGCGATTTCCGGTGGTTTGACAGGCTACTGACTTGCGAGCGCCACAGTATTTAAACGATTAGTCGTAGTTCTGGAGAATAGGAGACGTCACAAGATTAGACATGGTCATAAATGAGCTGCACCGCTGGCTTATATTAAGACATTTCTGTAGGATGTTTTTAATAACCAAGTAAGGATTACTTGAAAAATTATAAATTAAAAATATTGCGATAATGTACGTATGTTTTGCTGATGTGTTGAAAGTTTTCTTGCTGACGAGCTAGCACGCGGCCAGTGCTAGTGCTGCTAATGCTATTTATATCTGTTCTCGTTTTCAGTCATGGTCACATTGACACAAGCCCCCAAATAGCTGTCTTCAGCTATTCCTGCCGGGAACTAGCAGTTCATAACCCACATTTTAGCTCGTAGTTCTAATTAAAAAAACAGCCGAGAGATGGCTCGCAAACACTCGTTAGTTGGGACACTCGTATACCAAGGTACCTCTGTATAAATGACAATACATTATCAAATTGTATTATTTGTTGTTTTTTGTTTAAATACACGTCAGGTAACTTTTCACATGTATGAAGGTCAAGAAGGATTCAAAACGCTGAATTTTCTCATTTCCTTGTGCAGGTCTACCTAATGATGTGTCTGGTGAGTGTATTCTGAGTGAATGATCCCTAAAAGTTGACTTTTTTTTGGCAAAGTCAGTGCCCGCGGCCATCACCAGACCATCTGTTTGCTGCACAAGAACTTGACATTTATCAACATTCTAGAAATGAACAACATTTGATGATCCAGTCTGTCTGGAACATGCCTATTACTGTATATTATCCCCCTCCCCACGAAAAAAAAAAGCTGAATCAGCAGTGACCTCTCTGTACGAACTCTCGTAATATATCAAAAGCAAAATATAGCTTTCACACACCCCCGTGTGGCACATAAAAAGAGAAAACACCTGGCAGGAGGAGATTATCTTTAACAGGAGTATGAGGTGGTAAAACATGGCCACTGAACATCTGGATGTCTAAAGAGCTGACAGATACCAATTAGAAGTTCTCACAGAGGTCACGCTTAGGTTAGTGGTTTTAGCGGCACGTTCTGGGGCTCCACTTGGGGAAGAACAACAAACAATGGCTCTTAATGGCCGGGCGTCCACGTGGCAATGAGTTAGAGGAAGTCAGCGCATGCTCTGCCCACTGACCACATCCTGTCTTGGGACTGGGACCTGTTGGACAGACTGGTGCCCCTTATAACAGGGAGCATTTAGGCACCATCGCAGGGTAGCGATGATTAGTGACATGTTCACTGTTCAAAAAGCACATTAAAAGGTGCTGTCTGCCTTGGTTCGGTACTGTATTATGCACCAGCACATTACGTAGGGCTCAGTGTTCGGCACTAATGTAGTCACACCGTTTTTAATCTTTATTCATTCGGCAATCTGCGTACCCCTAGGAGTATGCGTGCCCCACTTTGGGAACCTAGGGCTTAGTGAAAGTTTTGACGTGCTTTATCACTTTTGTTGGACGTACAAGTGGGGTAAATAAGTTGAAAAATACCTTTTAGGACCATCAGCATACAAGGTTCTATTCTAATCAGTGGTGTATGACTGTGAGTTAAAGGCATCATTGTATCATCTCATTACAGCAGGAAGGTCACAGCCCCTGGCGATGCAGCCTCACCTCTGCCCAGCTTCATCAGCCTCAATAAATGTCCCGCTCTCTCCCCACAGCGGCCAAATTATTTTCCAAGATAATGCTAATTAATGCTAGCAGGTCCAGCCAGAGTAAATAAAGATTAAGCTCACAGATATCCACTAGCCTCGACACACATCTGGAGATATCGTTTGTCTGAGCAGAACATGTTTGATACAAGTGTTGATGGAAGAATGGAACCAGTCATTTTTTCTTTCACACACAGCTGGGCCTGTTTTGTCCAACAATGTCAGCCACATTAGCTGTGATGTCAGTGATGGATGTCCAAAGGCAGGCAAGACGCCGGGTCTTTCAACACCGGACCAGACCTGCTTTAACCACAGTCCGTGTGACCACAGCACACTTTTAGGTTGCATTCACACTCGTGGTTCTGTACACTTGTGCACACCAAAAAGAGATTCTTGGTGTGGCATCACGCTAGTATTTTTGACATGGGACCAAAGGTTGCATAGTAAAGAACATATGCAAAAAGTAAGGCTCGATTGGGCAGCTTTCGTGACATACCACATGATATTATGAAATATTCCAAACTAAAGTGCCATCTGCTTTGTTGAATTATGTTGGTTATTTTTAACCGTACATTCTAGCGATCTAATTTATCTTATTTCTGATGTATTGTGTACAACTAAGACATGAATAACATCAAATTAAAAGCACAAAATGAATGCCAACCCACCATCCACCAGTTCAAGTTCCAGCCAAGTTTTTCCACAGAGATGATTACATCGCTGTTTGACGTGTGTTGTAAAAGGCAGTGCGCTAGCATGAATTCACTTGAGACAAAAGTGCACATTAGCACTCAATAAGTCATCAAAACTTACCTTTATGCATTCCCACATAGTATCAGCATTTGAGACAAAATATGAGGTGAAAGAAAAATGGTAAAAATACAGTAGTAGTCTATCTGTGCAGCATGAGATAAAGTTAGCACATGCACAATGGACATGCGTCAAGTGAGACGGATGTAACAGAGAGAATCCGGCCACTTTTCAAAATAAAACATAAAAAAATGAAATAATGGAAATTATTTTGTCTTTCTGTGCTGCCCGGTACCAAATGACCCACGGCTCAGTACCGGACCACGGCCCGGGGGTTGGGGACCTCTGCCTTAGAAAACCTCCTGTCACCAAAATAGCTTTCATGTCAAAGGAAAAGACGAAATGTGTGCAAGTGATGAAAACTTGAGCCCCTTTCAGAGCACAACTTTTTGTTTTTAATCACAACTTGCCCGAGAATGAAGCATTAAGCATGCATGCTGCTACAGATTACCTGTCAAACACGTGCAGAATTAATTTCCTCCCCACACCAGTTTTGTGATTGAGTTAAGTGTCGGTCTTTAACCGCACTGACAACCTAAAGAAACTGAGGACCGAGCTAATGCTTCCAGACAGCCAGGAAAATCTCATTGTAATCTCCTGAAGCAGGCATGGAAACCGAACACTCGCCGCGAGCTTTCAACACAGCATTACGTGGTGGTGACGTTATATGCCAGCACCATGACAACGACAACAGGAAAGTTAATCATTTATAGCGACTGACATGACTCCGTGGTACTACAATGTCACCAGATGGATGGTGCTTAATATTAATACAGGAAAAGAACAAGTTAGAGTTTAAGTTTGGAGTCTTACTTGAAAAGGCTTTTAGAAGGTTGAGCGTAAATTCTTTAATTACATCCGTTTGTTTACCTAAACATGAAAGAGGACAGGATGGTGGTTGGAAGCGGGCGATAATTGGAGAGAGGCTGTTATTTCCAATACATTTGGAACCTCGTTATAGCTAACAAGTTATTTTTTTTACTTTAGTAATGATTTGGAGTGCATGACAAAGAGAAAAAAAAAACACAGCTCTCTTTGACCACACGGGTTAATTTTTTTAAGCAAGCAGCGACAGAACCAATGTTGTAATAGCACTAAGGAGAAAACTAAGACCAGCCTTAGTATAGCGGATGAGGTCATGGTAAAGTGTAACACACGAATTTCACACCAACAGCTGAGTAGCCACATTTTAAAGGGCATGTAGAGGTAAATAATGCTGCATTCTGCCATCTTGTGGAGTCCAGAAAAGAACTTGGCGCTAGCTAGAGACCTCTGGGGTTATTTGCGGTTATCTTCAGGATCGGGATCGGCTGCCAAACTGCTGCATTTTGAAGATCAGATCAATTTTCTCCGCAAGCGTGGTGACGAACGAGGTGGCTGTGCAAGCCTCTTGTGACACACGTGACTTCCACCATGCTGCCGCATCTGTCCGTTTAACTTCACCACCCGAGTCCGCCATAGGGCGCCATTTGTTTTTTCTTCTTCATGTAAAATGGCGACTCTGTGAAGACGTTTATAGCGACTGTAACTTAATAATAGTTAAAAAACACTACACTGCGAGAACCTATCAATCATGTATCGTAGGGTGAAATATCTCCATAGTTAGATATATTGAGATTTTGTCACACCCTTAATGCAGTTCCACTTCAGTCCAATCGGTGGCCAACCATTTTCCACAAAAGAGCACCCCGAAAAACTCCACAAAAAGGAAGTGTTAAAGGTGAAAAACGACTACTGTGAAATCTAATGAGTGATTCCTTGGCTCATACATGACCCTTCTACAAAGTGGAAATTGGTCAAGTCGTGCAGTCCTGCTTGAACACGAGCACCAAAATGATGCTCGATGGAGGGAGGTAACTAAAGAGGAAGCTGGCGCCAAAAAGGGAAACAGTCTTCATGTGTATTCTTCCTCGGAGGTAGATGAGGATGAGGGCTGTGAAAGGACACATTGTTGGTGTCAAGGCCAGTCAGCATCAAAAGACTGATTCAGGTTGGGAGAGGAGACTTGGCGCCCCCTCACCAACGTATACACGCACGCACACACGGAAGTCTCTGAAGACCCCCAAATCACGATGGTGGGACACGGTTCCTCCTGACAGCCAAAGAACAATATTTGGGATTGATGTGTAGACTGGGAATAGGGTCATGGGGGCACACAGTTAGAGAGAGTAAAGTCACAGTGTGCATAGCCGCCAAAATTTGTCGCTTCTACGATGAGAATTATTCCATTTCTGCTTGAAGGCGCTGAGAGATCCACAGGCTTTATTGAGCACTTTAATTACACCCACTAAAGCACTTAATACTGGTGACTTGTGCATGTTTGTAAATATGTGTGTGTATGAATTAGCAAAGTTAGGTGTCAGAGTGAGATTTAACAAGCTGCAATAACAATATTTAATGAGCTTAATTAGGAAGCCTGCTGATCCCCATGGAGGTGCCTCGTCTCCAGGGAGGAATCAGCAGAAAAGGAACTTTTACCGAGCCAAGGAGCAACAGGATTCATCTCGCTCACCTTTTTTGAATCCCTGTAATAATCCTGCACCCTTGTGTCACACACTTGTCAGGCAAAACTGCATACAAACATGTACAAAATGAAAAAAAGCAGACTCACAGAAGGATATTTCATTGAGTATTATTATTATTATTATTATTATTATTATTTATTCATTTAGTTTCAATTCTGAGTTTGACCTATTTGTGTGCAGCTATTGCCAGGTAAACCTATCCACGTCAATATGGGACTGCAAGCTAGTTCAACGCCAGTCCTCACACGTCATTAAATTAAATGATCTTATATGTTTTTTGGAATGCTTCTTATTAACTATTTTACGGTCTTGGCAACCTCTTGACAAGCAAATATGAATCAAACCTCCTCCTCCTCGCTTCCTATTTTTAATGTCACGGTGTGACTTATGTTAATACGAAGTGATAAGAAGTTATTTATGACTAAATGGATGAGTAAAACCGTGTAAAGTTGACAAACTATTTATATACATTTTGTACGGCAGATGAAAGCAGACGTGAGAAAGTACAGTACGTCATACGCTGACAACTAATGTCCAGTGGAATTTTAGGTCTTATCATTTCAAAACAAAGCAGAGGTTTCAGGAAACATACGCCTTAGAAGTTGCGAAGGTCGAAACAACAGTCAACGATTTAACTCTACATGTGCGTTTTGCTTTTTTTGTTGCTGTTGTAACAATTACCCCAAAATAAATTCTGTTAACAATTGAACTGTGTTTCAGTGCTTAAATATTTCAGTATTCACTGTAGTAAACCTTTTTTACCTCTTCCCTTCACCATTATTTTTATTTTTTATATCATGTCAATACAAGGCTCTGTCATACCTTCACATTTGTACCTCACACAATGGATAGTATACTCATGAATCACATGATGCTCGTCAAACATCCCCAATACGACAGGAGCGCGTTACTGTTTGTAAACGGTGCCGTCTGTCATGGTCTGGTACTGCAATGGGGGCGCTAGCGTTCCAACGTACCGCCCTCTTCCTTCTCAGCTATGATTGCTAATTGTTCATAGCTTCTCAGAGACTACGTGTACGTGTACGTGTACGTGTACGTGTACGTGTACGTGTACGTGTACGTGTACGTGTACGTGTACGTGTACGTGTGAGACAGTCAAACAACGGCCCTCCCAATTTTCGGTCCAAACGACAAATCTCATTTCAGTTTAAGTCATCATTGTGAAGAAAATAAACATTTTTGTACAATATGCTCTCTGAAACCGCTGTTGGTAACATATGCGAGCCGGTGGTGGTGGTATTATAACAGGTGAAAAAAATTTGGAGCCAAGCACCAAAAATGCTAGTCAAAGATCCTGTATTCGACAGGAGTGCTCTGCTTGATTAAGTCTAGCCTCCTGCAGTTACTAAAGGCTTTATGATGGTGACAGTTTGACTCAGGGACGGATATTTTCTATTTCTATTGTTGCCTATGGGTAAAATGATTTGAAATATAAACTACTCAACAAAGGAGTGCAAGGTAGCGCTGTAAACAGGAACAGACAACATTTTTATAGGACGTTCGGGATTGTCCTTAAATCTGGTGCCTCTTCAGCCTGTCCGGGACATCACGTGGAGATTCTGCAGTCTGGTCAAGCCTGACATTGATGGAGTGACTTTAGAGATAATCATGATAAAGTAGCCACACGCACACACACAGGCATCGGTATCTGATGACCGACTCCATGACAAGTCTCGCCTTAGGGATTTCATATAAGCACACAAACTGCTCTTCTTCTCAGGCATTATGTAGGCTAAAGGAGTGTCACCGGGCAGGTAGGGTGTCACAGCACCCTCAATGGGAGCCAGAGTGGGTGGGTGTAGAGTGGGGCGGGATGGGCCTTCGTGGTTCTCATGGAGGTCAAAGAGGTCCCTCGGACAGCACAGTGCAGCTATACATTGAGAGCCTTGAGCAGAGCTAAACAGAGAGGTCATCTTTCAGCGTATATCTGCAGGTTTCTCCCATGCCTCCAGCCGCTTGCTATATATAGTCCCAACGCCTCCCAGGACTCTTTGCACCCGTCCCAGTTTTCGGGCCTGAAAATATCATTATAAATCACCCTGTTAGGGGGGATAAAAATTTAAACAGCTTCACTCCTCGGATTTCGAGCTGAAGTCCTCCATTAGTAAGGTCGGTGCGAATGCTTGCTTGCATGGCAACACACAGCAAATCAACACAACAGTCCGTTTAATCACCCTCGCCGTCTTTTCTTCCCACACCACCCTCCTCCTCCTCCTCCTCCTCTTCTCTCCTCCTGTGCAAGGTTCCAGGTGATAAAGTGCAAGCGTGATGCTCTAGTAAAGTCTTTACACAGGCAGAGGTGCTCCTAATGTCCATGCAAGCCAAAGGACTGCTTCATTACATCTCCTTGGCGGTGAGCTGCTGTCTGCTCCTGATGAACATGCATAGAAAATACAAAACCTCGATGGTGCCTTTATGGTAAGAACAGGACCCTTTCCCAAGCATAGAGCAGTCCGGAATGCCGTAGTAAGATGAGGAATGAAGACTAATGGGGAACTAAGGGACCTTGACTGGTTGATTAACTGATGAAGAGGCATCTTCCAAGTTAGGGGTTGGAGTTTTTTTAACTGTGGCCACCAAAAAGTGGCAGGGTACATCTCGGTTATTGTTGTGCCTTTCACAACCTCACCATACTATTTTCTCAATCACAATGAAATTTGTGGCGCCCCCTACGGTTTGGCGCCCCCAAAATGGTTCTGGAAGACTGTTAGCAAACATGTAATACAGATATCCTCAAAGTTTTAGAATCATTTCACAAATGGTCAGTTGATTTATGGACAATTAATTGCCAAGTTGCTAAGGTGATCTGCTCGATGGCAGCCAAGGTTTTGCACCAATCTTACTCAAACTTGACAGACATGTGCTTGTCAGTTCCCTAATGGTTCGGCTAAACACGCTAAAGTTACAGTGGGTGCTTTGTCTTTTCTTGGTCGTATTGAGCTGTGTCATAAATTTCAAGTCAGTCCGATTTTTGGGGATTAATAACAGCGCCACCATGTGGTGTATTTGTCAGACAAATAAAAGCACAGGTAACACAGTCAGGATGCGTGTTTTGACACATTTTCACCATTTTGTGTGCAGTATTTCAGGAACGGAAGAGTTTGTAATCGATCCCTGCTCTGCACATACTTTCCAAGCCATGCATATGCTAGCATAGGTCAATGGAGATTAGCCTGGAGGAGAGCAGGAGTGTGTGAACTCATCTTATCATGTTGCCAGCATGTGGAAAAGGGCTGGGCCCGCTGACAGTGCACATAAAGAAAGCAGGCAAGCAGTGGAAGATATGAAAGTACAAAACCAGAACCGCGGCCCACACAGCAGGAGAGCAGGCAAGGCCAGGAAGGAAGGTTGTGATTTGAAAGACAACAGCACTTTAAATACGCTGCTCCTTCAGGGCGTACTTACACCAGGCCATTCGTACCGTGCTGAAGCTGAACTTGGCCGCAATTCCCCCTCATGGCCCACGTTTCCTTGTCCCACATTATACTGCTGTTGTAGTACAATTTCCGAGTCCGAGTAGTACAATTTATCGAGTCATTCTGATTCTTTCGTTTATGCAAGGTGACAGATGTCAGTAACTCCTTGTGGGAGGAGCGATCGCATGAACTATTATGAAATGGGTCGTAATCATTAGGAAGTTGTGAGGGGCAATAAAGATTAAAGTTGCTCCGTCACTCGGCCACGTGCGTGCGTGTGCATGCAATTGTGCTATGCCGTGCACCGGCCCACCTCTTCCAATCGTGTGCCGCGTGCGTAACTAGTCAAAAGTGCTACGCTTTAGATGCGAAATGGGTCCAGATTGCTAGGTACGATTGGCCCAGTGTGAATATACCTTTAGACTGTGGTGTCCCTTCACCACTGGTCCGTTGTTAGGCCCGCCACACGCCTCGGGGGGGGCCCTAGGGGGAGGCAGCGATTAACGACGACGGGCAGAGTGTGTATAAATGTGTGTAAGGCCTGATCGTTAGAGCGGCCAACTTGTGTAATGCAATTATAGAAGCTGCAGAGGAACTGCTAATGTCCAGCCGGGCAGCTCCGTCAGATGGATCAGGTATTGAGTTTTGGATGCTTAATTCACTTTCCAGCACACACGGACGCATTAGTTAGATTAGCGAAGCGAGGGGAGGAGGAGGGGGTCGCTGCACAGATTTGTTTAGCGGTGGCTGTCAATTACAAGGTTGACCCTGGCACTAAATGGCATCCAGTGGAAGAAGGGGGGTTGGGGAGGGAAGGCAAAGGAGACAAAAGCGGGACAAGATTGGTAAAGACACGACCATTTGTTGCCAAAGATAACAAGTGGCCTGTTGTGGGAAGTAAACAATGGGCCAAACATGTCCAATAAAGCAGAGTGCTGCGGTTTGGGAAGCTCGATGTGAGCATCAGGGAGATTAGTGGGGCAACGTTATCACTCGGCCCGACGGTAGGTGGCTACTTACGAATATGAAATGGACAACACGTGATTTGATTTGCTGTTTGCTGCGGTCAGATGCAGTTCCAGAGACTGATTGCAAATGCAATCACTCAAACCATCCATTGTGTGCGACATGAAGGCATATTACTCTTTTGTACTTGCATTATTTTGGGTATCCAATATCCTAAGAGTGCCCACCTTAACCTCAGTTATTTCATAAGAATTTTAGGAGTCAAAACATCTTTTGTAAAATAAACTTTGTGTCCTTGCTTTCACTTTTGCATACTAAATTAGTCAGACTAAGATTTTTAGTATTGGGGGGTGGGTGGGGCTATTGTAAGGATAGGATCTCATGTATGCATTTATGCAATCAAAAATACGCTGCAGATTGGAGCTGCCTGTGAGTCGACGCCTTTGTTCACACAAACGTGTCATTGTGTCGCTGATGTCTCGAGGGAACGGCGCCGTTCGGTTGTGATGGGAGCCGAAGAACCAACATCATCCGAATCATCCCAAAGTCCCCTTTTCCACAACTCCACCCAGCTATTTATTTTCCATGAGGGTCACAGGTGAGCTGGAGCTTATCCCAGTTGACCTTTGACCAAGAAGCGGGGTACACCCCGGACTATTCGAGCTAAGCGACACACGAGTGCTTGAGCCTATCCCAGCTGTCTTTTAAACAGTCACCAGTACTAACTGTCACTTTAGCCGTGACAGTTCGGGCTCGGTCACTAATGTTACTTATGTTGGTGTTTCTAAACCCCTCCACACAGAGATGTTCCAAAGGTGAGGCGGACAAGCTAATCACTATTTCACTGAGCGGCTACATTCAATCTTGTAGCAGCTTCCTAAATGAGTAGCAGGAGAGGAGGAAGAGGGGTGGGTACAAGTGGGGCCACAGTTTCCACAATAAACACCTCCCTTTTCCCATGTAAACACGTGTAATCACAACAAGATGGCCACCGTAGCACAGCTCCTAATTGTATTAACTTTGAAGTGAGATGAGCGAGATTGAGCAGAGACGCAGCGCTGTTGCCGTCTCAGCTGAAAGGTCTGCTTTGACTCCTCGGGAGACCGCCACCACCGAGGATGCAGACAGCGTGCGGAAAATCCCACAGCACCACTCCCCCAGGAAGACAAGAAGATGAGGAGTGACGGGAAGAGAAAATCTTTACCGCTGATGGATGTTAGACAGTGGTCTCCCCTCAATGTGACACGGCCATGAAAGGATGATCACTTAACCCTTAGAAGATCCTACAGAGACGTTTTCTGCCATTCCGGTTCAGCTGTGTTTCATTCATATAAATGATAGGACCTTCAAATTTCATTGCATTGAAGAACTACCTGTTTTACTGTGCATATGACAATAAAACTCGTGAATCTTGAAATTTATAGCATTTTCAAACCGTGATCTGTAATCCGTCAATTCGCTTAAAACGACAAAGCCACACAAAAACGGACGTTCCACTGAAAATGTCATGTTTGATCCCGCATTTAGCTTAACATAAATGAACGCAATGCTTTATGTTAACATTTCAATGTGGACTACCGGCCTTCTAGTTTTCATTTCTATATTCACCCACCAGATGGCACTGTTTTTTTCCCATTCAAAGCATGCAGCACTGTTTTCTTCAAGGGGCCTTGTTACCAAAATATGTGTTTGTCGCTTTTGATGTTAAATAATGACATGTGCGTAAAAGGGGGGGAAAAAATGTTTTTTTTCTCCATAAAAACAGTTGAGTTATATAAACATACTTGTTTTTCAAGAATATTGACTCATTTAAATGGAAAAAATTAACAAACTAGGGACTAATAATAATAATAACAATAACAAGAACAATAATAAATTTCATATCCCCCAAAATATAATTGTATAATAAAATGTATATTTCAGGATGAAATAGTTTTAAAAGACAAACTTGTTTAAAGTGGAAAATATGAAATTTCACAGCAGTTATTTTTTCTACACGAGGGTCAAATGTGTGACCCATTTTTGAGGACCTATTAGGAGCTAAGTCCTCGCATTTGCTGCATGCCTTTGCAAGTCGGTCCCGCTCTGACTGACCCGTCCGCTTCCAGACAGAACAAGGCCTCATTACTAAGCCAAATTGTCGACACAAAAAAAAAAGAAAGAAAATGTAGACTACAAGCATAAATATGTCGTCTCGTGTTCCTTGTGCCCTGGCTCTCAAATAAAACCATTACGGAAACAACTGCCAAAAAGAAAAATGGCAGGCAAAACCAAAACCAGGTTGCATGCGTATCTGGTGTTGCACAGCCAGACAACACACAATAGAGCTCGGATTACCACACCACATTTCCTAAGCGAATAAATATGCATGGTTTCCGTTCCTATACCGAGTGTGTTTGTTTACGGTTTTCTACCTTTTTTCGTTGAACAAAAAGCCGCACAAAGAAAGCGAGAATAGCTTTGAGTTAATATGCCTTAATCTTGCATTCTCTCCAGACTAAAAAGACACACGCTTTTTAGGAGTGGCTCCACAATCTCCTTTCATTCCCCGGGCATCCAACCTCCTCTGTTTTATTTCGATTTGGCTCTTCTTCTGGACAACATTGCTGCTTTTGTTGGCGGGGTCTCGTCACGGAATTGCGCGCCCGCTAAATAAAACATTTGCTGTGGAAAGAGTGGCGATAGTGAGAGTGTGTGGCCGCGGCAGGAAGCTGGTGTGCCGTTTTAGCCGCGTTGTGAAAACAAATGTATGACTTAGCCCTGGTGTAAATGTGACGGGTGTGTGAGGTAATAAGCGGCCACTGAAAGACGCCCATCAGGAGGTATGGTTTCCCCCTGCACGGGTCCTTCCTTTGCACAGGAGACACCCTGATCCGACCTGACAGATCAGCTTACCTCACCTCCAAAAAGAAACAATGCCAACACCCCTTTGCGTAGTATCACTAGTGAATTATCGGTTTCCGTTGCTCCAGTATATGTGCTGCAAACCATTATGGTGTATCACTTTACAGTAGTGCAGCTGCTGGACTCTCTATGGGGTTACAGTATACGCACAGAGGCCTGGTATTAGGCAGAAGACGTCATTTTAAGGAGACTAATCTAACTAATGTTTTTCCCAAACTGATACAGCAGAACAGCGGAATATGAACACCATGTGGACATACGGAAACCCAACAAAATACGCCTCGAAAGTCAGCAAATAATTGGAATTAGGCAGTCGGCAAGACGTACTGAGTTGAATAGGCCTGATCTTAAGCATTAACTCTACAAGTATTTTACTTGTTTGTCTTTTTTTGCGACGCCACAACAGGGTAACAGTGATAGCCAAGCGTGCCGCATGAACGTCTTGCAATGTCCTTTTAGTATCGTGATAAAAGTGCTTACCCGAGTCTCGGTACAATGTGCCCAACTAAAATGAAATAAGAATGGAATGTCTATGTTAGTTAAGAATGAAAAAGACGTTCTAAAAAGTGACACTGGAATGGGTTATTGTTCATTTCCACTGCTTCCAATGACATAACTGTGTTCTACATTCAAGGTTCCACTGTATCTTGGTCCCCCCCAATTAAGAAGCAATTTTGCACTATCGAGGCAGGCAACTGGATCTATATAGTTGTATCAGAAAGTTTCTATCGTGGATTTATGGTGCAATAACATCACGCCATTACAGCTTCATATAAATATTTAAATAGGCTTACGCTGGGTAGAAAAAAATACATCATTTGCATCTTTAGCTTCCATTTTATACTGAATTGAGGGTGTATCATTTTAAAAATTGCCTACAAGCGCAAGGCTACAGGAGTGTAAATAAAGCGGACCATCAGGGTAAACACTGTGCAAGTCGTATGTGTCATCATCATGCTCTACCATTACCATCACACTTGTGTTTGCATCATGTTGTTGGACGGCAAAATAGGGGTAAAGTCAAGTCAACTGCTGTTCAGAAGGAACGCTGATTGTACTCCAAGGACGCGTTCGCATTTGTCATGTTTGGTTCGGTTAAAACGAACCCTGGTGTGTTTGCTTTGCTACCACGGTTCATTTGGACAAGCGTGTGCACCGAACAAGTGGACTGAGATCACGTGGGCGATTTGCAAGTGAATTCTGGTGCCGTTCGTTTCGGCCACACGGCCAAAAGGCATGAACCAGTGTTAAAATGACAGCAAAAAGTGTGCAGAAATGACAAACACGTCAGAGAAAATGTGCTACAGTGCTCTGTTCTCCCCGTGTGTGTGTGTGTGTGTGTGTGGGGGGGGGGGGGGGGGGGGGGTGCGTGCGCATGACAAAAGCGTTCTTTAAAAGTATATTTTATAAGCTTTTGGTGAAATCTAGGCTGGTCAGTATAGCAGAATACAAAAATATACCTACATATTCAACTCAGCAGACGACATTTTGGTTTGAAATATTTGAGTTGCGTCACGGAACATGTCCCAAAATTCTTACTTTACGCATACGTTCTTCACTGCACAACACTTGATCCCATGACAAAAATACCAGCGCACCAAACCACCAACGCAGGTAAACTTTGTGCCTGAATACGTACACACTGCTGTACGGTTTGATCATGAAGGTGGCGATTCAACGGAAGAAGAAAAAAAAAAAAAAAAAAAGGTCTGATGACTTTTTGACCCCTTTTTTCCTCACCTGTGGGTACACATACGACACAGACAATGTGTGTGCCAATATTGTGCGCTGTACGCCTGAGCAGACTGGAGGTTAAATAGCAAACAAGAGCCGTGTTTACTGTGGAAATTCCAAGCGAGATTGCTAATCTGTATACAAAATAGGCTCCCCATTTCAAAATGTGTGACCTGGTTTAGGGAGGGGGGGGGAAACTCCAGTATTGTATTGGAGAGAAACAACATCTATTATTCACCCGCCGCCAACTGTTTGCTTTTCTCCTCGAAAAGTGGAAGTGATCTTTTCCAAGCGTTGCATTGATGATCTATAATTGGTCACTTCTTGGAGGGAAGCATGTGTTTGACAACGTGTCCGTGTGTGTACTGTACTTGCGGGAACACTTTTGTGCTGGAACGTCATGGAAGGCAACCGGACGTGACAACGGAAGCTCATTAACAATGCTAGCTGGCGCTAAACTTTCGGAGCCACGCGGAGCGCCTCCCGTCGTTAGCGTCGTCTGAACGGCCGTCATTAGCAGAACAATGCCAATCGATCAGTCAACGCTGTCAATTAGACGCCTCGTGAACATCTTCGGTGTTGGTTGATTTGAACAGACATTAACTTTTTTTTTTTTTTTTTTACATTTGATGCACAGCGGAATATGGTACATTCCCACTGATTCATCCAGTAAAACACCCATTTTGGATTTTAAAAAGTCTTTCACAGGAAATTCATGGTTGTTGACAAGCAATTTATCCCACAGGGCATCCTGTATCTCCTTTGTGATACTCCATGTACTGTATAGGAACCATAACAGAACAGAAAAATAAGACTTCAGAATCAGAAGGTCATATCAACTAAAACTGAATCCGTCAGTTAAAAACGGCACAGCGCCATCGAAATCACAGCTAACTATTGTGCACTTCAGACACTTTTTTTACATGACACAGTCAAACTTTGGTTTTCATCCACCCCAGTTTTTGTATGATTCGGTTTGTGTTGTCTATCATTGCAGAAAATCAAGTGCCCAAACAATCCACGCGTTGCTGACTCACTGTCTGTGCATTTTTTATTGATTGCAACCAGGGACGTCCTGATCCACAATGTTTGGCTTCCGATCCAATCCGATCCTTTTTTTGTTTTAATAATAACAAGCTTTTGTTACAAACATGAATTTGAAACATTAAGGAGTGGGGCAGGAGGACACAAAAAGGTTAGCACACTAACACTAACATAGCCATAGGAGCTACTGTGCTAACACGACAGTCACATTTTAACAGCAACATCATGCTAGGTTAGCCTACTTGCTGTTTTCCAGTTACAGTCTGTAGCTGGCTAGCAGATAATTGGCAGAGCTTTACTTTAACATGTGTCATGAAGACTGTTCTTTTCCTTTTTATATCATTTTGTTGAACAAAGTTGTCCTCCGCGTAGTGGTACGTGTCAGAGGTGGTATGTCCATGAGGTCATTTCTCTGAAGTTTGCCCAGTTAGCAAAGAATAATGATGTCACTTCCATTAAAGACATTACACAGGATGTAGAAAGTCACGCTGTAGATAGAATACATGCTAAAATGTTTCTGCAAACGTTATAGGCGGACAAACACAAATGGTTTATGAAGGACTGCACACGCAGCTCACCTCAGACTCATCTCAGGTTTCTGCCCTATATTTGATCAGGAAATGTACAAATTTCGCTGTTTTTACGGAAGAAAACATTAACGATTGGAATCATACAGAAGATACATTTATAAGGCTTCAAATGGACAAATGTATATCTTTTTGTAATCATTTGTTTGTTTATTTGTCATGATGACAGGCCTCCCCGATTGCTCGTCACTGTCAAAAGCGGAGCAAACGAGCGAGGGAGAGGATAGATTTTTCTCACGTTTGGTTCTCGGGAAAAGACTGATGCAAGTTGACTAGAAAGGAGTAAATCTATTGGCTACGGCTATGGTTTTAGGGCAAAGTTTCATTTAAGGCTTGGAGAAGCGTGTAGTCGTACAGCGCGGTAATGGAATATTTAACTACACTTTAAGACTGGCTCTGAGAAAAAGTGAAATTTAAGGCAGAAGAGAGGCACAACTCCCCCGAGTCTGTGGAAAACAAATACCATCTCATGTCTCCCAGGGCAAAAGTAGGCTTATTTTGCTGACCGACCCACCCACAATGGCCTCCTCCCAGGGTGCGGACATACAGTACATAGTTGATGTACTTTAGACATGTTAAAGAGTCATAAAAAAATCAGCCCCCTCACCATGGGGCTTCTGTCTGGACCCCATTTAAATGAGCGCCACTGCGCTTGGCCCTGTTAAACACTGTCTGCCAGCATTCGGCACACTCGGGACTGATGGTGGAGATACGATACACACACACACACACACACACACACTCGCAAACACGTTGTACAAACAGAAAACGCACCGACAGCCAGCAGCTATCTCATGTTGCGAGCCGTTACTGGTAACAGCAACAAAAGCCTCAAATGAAAAGCAAAGGTCAGGAAGTCAGTAAAGAGAGGACGGGGGGACGGGGGGGACTTCGAGCTCTGAAACTTTTCGGGAGCTGCTGACGGATTCCGCCGTGTTTGCAGAGACTTGTAGGGAGTAATTACACACATCACACAGAAGACAAAACTGTCCATTCATCACATGCCTCGGCCGACTAACGTGCATTTGGACTCGTCCGTCAGCGTACACGGGGGGCAGGGGGAGCCGCTTCATCATACGCACGGTGCATACCAAATTGTGAAACTTTTAATTTAGCACCTCATTTAACTCGGTAAAACAACAACTTTACAAGCTGGCATTCTGACACAGATTTAATTCTGCTCCTTCCACCAGCGCTGTTAATGGTCTGCTCTCTTTAAAAGTCTGCCTTGGCAGCTCTGTAGATAACAGATGGAAGAAAAATGAGGGGAATTATGAGAAAGATTGATTTCCTGGGAATGAATGGTCTGGTATTCGCACAGATTTATCTGAAACAGACTTTCTCAGACTCTGTTATTATTGAATAAACACACCGAGGCCTTCGCACACACACACACACACACACACACAGCAGCCATATGCAGACAAACAACACACACACACTTCTTATAGACGGGTAAAGCTAAGAAAAACAGGAGCACGCTGTATTTGAAAATGCAAATATTGGATATGGTTAGAGGGTAAAGGAAGGAGACTGTTCAAGAAACAATTTCGCTCAGGAGGGAACCTTTTCCTTTACAAAGAAAAGTGTGTTTCTTCATCTGTGTTACAAATGGAAACAACCAAACAATATAGCCTGATCTTTGTCATGAGGGGGATGGTAAATATCATTGGCTCAAAAATTAAGGACAAAAAGTAAAGAGAAAAATAAATACAATTGAACAAAACTAAAACAGAGAAAGAAAGAATGCCAAATATTATAGTTTTGTACAAATAAGGATAACACAGAAGAAAAAACAACCTAAAATTACAAAATTAATTACATTATTAATCCAGTTATTATCTAAACATGCCCCGTTTTTATTTTTAAACTGTATTTATTTTAAAAATTTGACATCACTTTTTGGAAAAATAAGCCACTTAAATTATATAAAATGTGGCAATTGCATTTATTATAAGAAAGTTAGCGTTATGTTAAGAAAGAAGAAAAAATAGATATTCTCGTAATATTTACACTTTATTCTCGTAATAGCAACTTCATTCTTCACTTTGTGACTATTTTTTAATGGAAGTATTATTGTAATACATCATTTTTTGTGATGCTATGAACAATGAATCAAACTAAATGAACACTGAATGTGAGACGATTCAGAATCACATTTTGGCTCACAGGAAAGCCACTGAAATCGTGCAAAACTCCGCTGTTTGATCAGCCGTCGGACGAGACCTCAGTTCTGTTAGCGTATGATCCATTCTGCAAGATTTGCTTTTTCTTTGTCTTCTTTCACACTTTTTTCCTGAAAGACTGGCCACCAGCAAATATGGCGTCACAATGCACTCGTGTTATGAATCATTTAAAGTGTCATCACGCCATTCTTTAGTCATTTGCATATTCTCCATAGTTTCCATTGACTTCCTGCTACTTCTGTTGTTTTGAAGACTGTTGCGCAAAAAGTGTTCCTTCAAAATTGAACACAAATGTGGGAGTGCGTGGTCAGTCGTTGGCCTCCTCCCACGCTTCCCTCCCTCACGTCCCATATAAAACTTTTATTCTAGCAAAGAACAAACACTGTCCATCTTGAAGGCTCTATAATGCAAACCAGAGGCTGTAACTTTGCAAACTCTTTGTCGACCCAGCAATGGAGTGTTACCATAAAAACAAACATTTATCAGTGGCAAGCCAAAACATTTAAGAGCCCTGAAACAACAGAGACGAGGATGCTGATAAAGAGGAGACAGGAAATGGGGGACCCCCTCCTCCTCTTGCTCTCATGTTTCAAGTGGGACCAGTGGTCCTGTGCCCCCCCACCACCCTCACCCAATGTTCTCCTGACATACATTGACCACAAGCAGATATTAGCGCCGGGCTCTGCAAACCACCACCGTTCATCACAGCACAGCCATGAAGGAAACACTGTCCAGATACATAAAGGGTGCAACGGTATGCCATCATCACGGCTCGGTGTGTACTTTGCTTTTAAGACTGCGGTTCAGTTCATTTTGGGTAAGGGAACAAAACTCAAAACATAAAACTGCTTAGCTTTTTGTGTACAGCTTTAATGACTTGGCACACTGCTTTCATCTGATCCACTTGTCTGAACTGTCAGTTCACGTATTTCACCGGGAAGGCCAACTGTTCCCCAACAGGAACGAGGGCTTTCAAGCTCTGGCTTCTCCTTGGCACTGTTGCTAGCCCTGCGCTGCATGTGTGCATGTGACTGCTGTATATCACCAGTCAATTACACTTCCTGTCCCGCTCTTATTGTGATCCATGTGGGCACTCCATCCGCCTCTGCACCACACCAAAAACTCTGATACATTTTAAATACATGTATCATAACACCTCAAATCATTACCTATGACTATTCAGGGAGGGGGATTTTATATATTTGCGTTAGTCCCATTCTGCTGGTGCACAAGACAGGATTAAAGGTTTAGCTTTGTCAGTCAAAGGTCGGCGAGAGATCGCAGCTGTGCAGCGTCCAGTGGGGAGAAAGAGAGAGGTGGTAGGTGATTGCCCAGAGAAAATGCACATGCCGACGCCTCCACATGTGACTCAGGTGCCATGAGTCACGCACCGAGTTCATCTCATTCTCGTCGGAATTACGTCCCACGTTGGGAAGATCAGGATGTTCTCACTCATCTGAGCTCCAAGTACAGTGGAGAACATGCCTCGAGTAACAAAGGGATGATAGCAGTGCGTACTTGGGGCAGT
The DNA here is from genome assembly GCF_027744805.1 of Dunckerocampus dactyliophorus. Lineage (NCBI taxonomy): Eukaryota > Metazoa > Chordata > Actinopteri > Syngnathiformes > Syngnathidae > Dunckerocampus > Dunckerocampus dactyliophorus. The sequence continues at coordinate 14,493,904 of NC_072835.1, forward strand.
TTTTCTAACTGAAGGCTTAAAAAAAAAAAAACATAAAAAACATCCTCATTTACAAAAATAACAGTGTCTTACTTCAAAAGTTGAAAGAATGATTGGTTCTTTCTGCTCACATGCGCCCCCTACAGGGACTCCATGCATGACAAGTATGGCACTCAGCTGCAACATCATTCCTGCTCCTTGTTACTTTGTTAGCACGCTAGCAAACACTGTTGCTGTGATGACACGGGCTCTATCCGGTCATTAACAAGCATGTTGTACAACAACATCGTGGGGGTACGCTGCTATGCTACAACTTTAACAATACTAGTTCAAAGAGATAGAAATAGATACATAGAAAAACAACAACAACAAGAATATTCCAACTGATGGGCATTTTGGCCTCTCATCTAAAAGTTCAAACTTTTTTGTAGCATTGGTGCACATATTTAAAACTCTCTCCTCTGTATATTTGGCGGCTTAATCCTCTTTGCTAGGATGGCATGTATGGCAGCAGGACAAGACATTCATTTTCTCTGTCCTTGCTGTTACGTGGGCTGAAATAAAACACAGCACAGAGCAGCCAAGCGCGGCTCATCGCTTGCAACTCAAATATTAAAAAGAACATTTTCATTTCCATCAAATGCCGTCCTTTCAAATGCAAGAAAGCCCTGATATTTAACTAGGGGTGTAACGGTACATGTATTCGTAATCAGTTCGGTACATTTCTGAGGCATACGGAGTTCCCAAACCGAACACATTGAGTGGGGGACCGAAGTGATGTGATACAAAAGCTGAGCAGTTTTAATGTTTTGCATCTTGCATCCAAACCGTGACCTTAAACACGGGGTACGTGCCGAACCGTGATGATGGTGTACCATTACACCCCTACATTCAACTAGAAAGTGCTGCTGATTTGCACAACAAAAAGTTACTTATTTTGGTCGTTCTTACTCATGGCAAAATAGTCATTAAAGTGACATGTCAGCGAGCCACTTCCTGTCAGGAAGACAAAAAAATGCAGGAGGACATTAGTGGTTGAGCACCAGGAGGTGGGGGGTGCAGGTCATGATGCCAAATTAAAGGGGAAGAGTGGAGTGTGCACTTACACTCGCTCATGATGTGCTCTGTCAGCCCCCACTGCCTATAATGGCACGAGAAGGGCCACTTAACGAGTAATCATCCCCCCACCCGCCTTGGGGCTGTGTCCTCCACTCATTCCATTCACCCTCAGATTCCTGCTATGATCTCTAATCATAAATGAAGTGTAGATCAGGAGCTGGGACAGTGGTCCACACACACATCCCCCCCTTGGCAAGGATCCCATAATGACAGGGCTCTTGGTTAGTAAAGAGGCCAACAAGGCCTTTGAATGAGGGATGACTGCTTCTAATGCCGTCGCCGCTTTGAAGGGCCATTTTCTGGCAGAGGCGATGTCACAGGTACAAAATGAGGTCACCGCCCCCCACGCCATCCCTCAGGTCTTGACTCTCCATCTCGACCCACTGGCCGATTGCAAGCGGGGCATGTTATATATTATACAATTATTTTCATTTGGAAAAGCAAAGTGTCTTATTAATGCTTCCCTCAAGTACACACACGCACACACACACACACACACGCACACACACACACACGACCATGACATCTAGCATCTGTAAAACTGAATGCACTTAGAGTTGCACAATTCAAAGTAAAAAAATCATCAGCTTGCAAAGCATCAAACAACGCGTAAAAAAAACGTCATCCATGTTGGCATAAAGCACAAAGCCTCACAAATGCAGCAACTTCCACCCTGTGGAGTTCATTTAAAAAGCTACAGGAGCAGGTTGCCTACAGCCACGGGTGTTGTTTTTTTTGACCCGGCAGTAATTAGAGACGCTGGCGGTTATTTGTTTTTGCAGACCACGCACCCGGTGACTATAGGAGACACAGTGGTTAATTGAATAGAGGTGTTAAATGGAGCATTTACAGGATGCATGTCTTGTGGACTTACATATGGCAAAAGTGCTTTAAGAACATACTGTACACCGGAAGATATGTTAAGTAAGCATGCTCTCATTCAAGGCAGCAATGTGCTGCAATACTTTTATTCCAAGCTGAGTGGTTTATTGCTCTACTATACACAGCGGGTAGCTTAGCGTGACTGTTAAAAAGCAAGATGCGTGAGGCACATTGTTTTTGTGTTTTACCCATAGAGTTTAGCTTATTATTACACTTTGTGACAGATAAGAGTGTTGAAACTTTTCTTCCATTATTTCCTATGGGAAAAGTTTTCAAACCAAGCTCTGTACTTAACGTCAAAGGTTCCACTGTGCAGCAAAAGTTTCCATGGAGTGTGGTAATAAAGCTTCCCTACACACGGCATGCACTGTATATGGTGTACATTATAAGGGGACACAGGTCAGCTCCTCCACTCTTGCCTGTCAAGCACTTGTAGCAATTCGTGCTAATGGACTGCTAATAGAAGTGAATGTTGAAGTGAGCCGCTCCCCTGTCGTGGAAAGTGTCACACTCGGGTGATTAATGGTTCCCACTCCTGTCCATTGTAAGTCCATATTTTTTTCCCCTCACCTTTCTTCCTTCCTTCCTTCCTCATGCTCCATCTCTGCACTAATCTTTCTGTCCCATTTGGTTCCTTTGTGTCCTCAGCGTTGCCCTTGTCTTGCCACAACATTGCACCAAGTTCCCCGTCTTTTCATGTGCTTCTCAGGAAGGAACACGAAACATCCAAGGGTTCAAAAAAAAAGGAATCTTTTGATGCACCAACAACATGGAGCAACAAACGGATAAAAAACATCTTAGTAGGTGCTGTAGGCATGTTTCCACCAGTGGGTGAATGCAGACGTTTCTTGCGGTGTCAACTTAACACCTCATCAGGCCTGTACTTACACTGACGTCAGGTTTCTAAAAATCTGAACGACTAAATTAAATATGGTGGTTTTCCAAAGCTTAGACTAAATGCCTTGAAATTTGACAAGTTTTAAGGCTGGAAACTAAAATAGAGAGATGTCATGTGAGAATGGAGGAGCCAAGGAGGGTTGAGCTAAATGCTAGCCAAGAAGAGGGTGTCATTCATTCCAGCAATGGCTTTCGATGGCATATACACTATATGTTCACTTTTTCCATATGAGAGAATAAACTCCAGTACCATGCCGCACCCACAAGAGTATTTACATACTGTTACTGCCCAGTCAAAAATCCGTATCTCCAGTTTTTTCAGCTGAAAAACAATGAAAAGCTTATTTGCCTTTCCGATATAAAAAAAGAAAATGTATTTTTTTAGCAGAAAAACATGAAATTGGATTTTTATATATATATTTACTGTTTGTACTGTTGCCTTCCACTGAAAACCCTGTTTGTCCAAGTGTTTTTAATAGGGGAAAACACCAAAGAAAAAGCATTGTCTTTGTGTTTTGGATTTTAGAATATACATAAGTATTTATAAATTGTTCCTGCGCATAACCCCGCATCTGCATTCTTTCCACCAAAAAAAAAAAAAAGCAAACAAACAAAACAAAACCTTTTGGGGGAAAAATGCCATGATGCTGTCCTGCCACTCCTCTTTGCTGCCATCTCCCTCTCCTCTGTGTTGCAGTGCTATGTTTGAGGTTCCTGGGGCAGAGCAACCTTTTGCACACATGCAATCAGTTTATCATCAGGCCTAGGTACACTCACTTTTTTGTGTTTTGCGTTTTTAATTTAAAAATGTACATACTGTTGCTGTCATTTATTTCTTGAGTTTATTTGATAGGGACGGACACAGTAGGGACGGACACAGTAACGTAGATCTACTGTAAAAACAACAGTCCCATGCATTCACCATAGTGCTTAGTGTTTTTTTTTTTTTATTTTTTAAATATGAAAACTTGTTTACGATCTTCTAAATAAAGTTTTTAACATTATTAGAGCCCTCTAGACATGAAACAACGCCCATATAGTCGCCTTTACATTTCTATTACCCAATATAGTCGATATCATCAGAGAAAATAAGACAAATTCGCTATAAATAAGATAACAGACTCAAACGTTAGCAGTTCCTTGTTGTCTTTTTGTGGACTGCGTATTTCCTGCGGTGGCTATTGTCTCATCAATGTATTGTTATGGCGGCTGTAAATGGCTTTACACTTGTATTACCCTATACAGTAGACATGAGTAAATAAGAGAATATTATGGAGTTTAGCGAGAATAAACTCCTGTTGGTGTTTGTCACAGTCAATGTGTTTCCTAGCAGACCTGAATGGCGGGCGGACAGGAAATGACGTTGGAGAATCAGAGTTGAGTTTAGCTTGTCATCGGTCATGGTCCCAACAACAGCCCGTGTTGTTATTCTGGTTATTATGTTGTTATTATTGTGCCTGTTGTGAGGCAATTTAAACCTTTTCTGGCGACCACGTCTGGCGATTGTCTCACCGAACATTGACGCCTAGTGGCCAATGCTACAGAATACTACATTCACAATTAGAATGCTTTTTCTGCTTTGTATTTGTGTTTTCGTTCATTTAGTTAGTTAATTTTGCCATTTTAATGCTTAATTAATTTAGCCAAGAATAAGCACAATTTGTTTAAATATGCATATTTTCTACTAATAGGCCGAAATCAACCACGAAAAAGTGATCATTTATTAATTACTTTGTTCAAAAAAAAAAAAACGAGATAGAGTGAGGTTGCGATGTTCAGCGATGTAGCGAGGGACGACTGGGTAGAGATATGTTTTTTTCTGCTCATAAATACTACATGGCATCAAGTGGAGCAAGGAAGCAAAGTCAGCAGGCGTTTTTCTCATTAATTATCACTCGCTACCAGCTCGCCTTGAACCCCCCCACAAAGACCTCTGACCCCACACAGCACTTTTCTACTTATCTTGTGTGTATTGTTTACTCAGTGCCCTCTTACTTCACCTAAGTGAACACAAGACGGAATCTTAATATCCCTCAATTACATCCTGTTGCCACTTTTAATTGCGTCACGCTGGAAGCTCGGCGAGGTCGGCCAAGGGTTATCATGTGAGGTAATTCCTAAGTGCCGCTCCTGCCGCACAATGCGCTCATTGTGCAAGCAGGTTGTGTTTCGAGAGTGACCGCTACGGTTGTAATGTTAGCGCCCCCCGAGGAGCCGCTTGTCAAGCCGCAGGGAGGCCTGCAAGAATAATAATGATAGAAATAACAGCGGCTTTAACGGCAGTTCTCAGATCAGCGCAAGAGAGAACACGCTGCAGTGCTGATCGTAAAGTCCTGAAGTGCACCGAGTCACAGTATTTTAGAGACCATATATATTAAAGATCCTTTAACTTTTCCGCTCATAAACAGTCCCCGGAGGAGACATCATCAAAGAGGAACATAAGGACGCCATTGTGGAAAAAGTCGAGCATCCTGAGCTGCCCAACATAGCCGTGTGTACGCGCTTTTTTGCACTCAACAATAAACTTTTGTGTGTTAGTTTCCTTAAATACTTATGTCTTAACATCCAAGGTCACTCCGAACAGGCAAAGTCATACAAGTCTGTGGTGCTTAGCTGAAAATTGACAGTGCCAACCAGTGGCTAGGCATGGGCCACTTAGCGCTTTCAAGGCACACCACAGTATGAACAAGTCCTGATATCAAAAGCACTAAAATCGTGTATCATACAGTACCTATCCTATGATATCAGAGAAAGTGGAGGTCCAGCGCAGCCACTTCGTGGAAATCCTTCGTCACGTCCTGGCTTCTTCCTTGCAGTGGGAACTTTATGTTGTGACCTTCTTGAGCCACTTGATTGCATTTAGGTTTGTTTTTTTGGGGGTTTTTTTACTGAGAAAATATTTATTGTGCTGTGATTTGTAGGACTAGCGACAGTAGACTGCAATTATTGATTAGATTTGAGATATCTGATTAGAAAGATGCTTTGTTATTTATTTTTAATACATATGTCCCACTTTCATCGTGTTGTATTATATAGTTAAAAAAAAAGGTTAAAGGTTTGACTTGCCTTTTTTTCCTCTTTTCAATACATTTATTTCAAAATAACCCATTTTAGAACTGGATTTCAAACACAGTGAAACCGTAAAACCATGATTTTTGTCCAAGGTTATCATACCGTCAGAATCTCATTCCCGCCCATGCCTAGTATGTATTTTTGTCACGAGGCAAAACCACAACAACCGCAAGGATCTACAATATTCTAAGCAATGCCAGAGCCTTATACGTTTAGCAACTTGATTATTTCTAGCATTCCCCTTTGACCGATGGACCACTGCTGCTATCGTGCATTTCCCTTTAAATGTCTCGTCAGGCTTCTGACTGGCTGACGTCTTCTTTTACAGCAGATTCCTAAAAACACCAGAGGGTTCCTGTCATAAAGATCTTTGACTGACGTTATTGCAATAGATTCCTAAAAACAGCACAAAACTCCTGTCAAAGACGACAACGATTACTGCTTCTGCAGTAGATTCCTTTAAAAACTGCAGTATTCAGGCGGAGCGGGCCTGCTTTGAACACTCTAATTTTTTCTAAGTAAACGCAGAGGATTCCTGCCATTTATAAGATTTCGGACTTTTTGGAGCAGATTCCTTAAAAGCAGCATCCCTGCTACAGTAACCCTCGTATATCGCGCTTAATTGGTTCCAGACCCGACCGTGATAAATAAATGGAATATTTTTGTAGTTAGAGAATAGAAAACCTGTTTCCGAGCTTGTACATACAGTTTTTAACATTATTAGAGCTCTCTCGACATGAAATGACACACCTCTAGTCACCTTTACACTCGTATTACCCAATTTAGTATGTAGAATTGGAGAAAATAAGCCATTTAAGAGAAATGTGCTCCTGTGTGGTGCTTTTAACGTGTTCTGGGTGTGTGGAGGACAGGAAGTGACATCGGGGAGTCAGAGTTGAGTTTCAGCTCGCATGGGTCACGGATGCAACAGAAGCCTGCATTATTATTCTGATTGTTATTGTTATGGTAACTATTGTTATGATTATTATGTTATTATTATTATTATGCCCGTTGGGACATAATTCAAACCTGCAATAAAAAGCTGTTGTTCCGCCAATCAAGTCTGGTGCTTGTATCACCATTTGTGTTTTAGTTAATTTAGGCATTTTTATGCTTGAAAATGCTTAATTTAGGCAAAAAATACATAATATTTGCTTAAATATGCCTTTTTCAGACCATATTCAGCCACGAAACAGCATGATTTATTCATTTTTTTCAAAAACCATGAGAGTGCAACCACGAAATTCAAAACGAGACACTACTGTGTACAAAAAAATCTTTGATGAGCATTAGCATAGTGCCAATGTAGGACTTTATAGCTTTATTCATGACTACCATTTGGTGAAGTAAAACATTTAAGATAAGGGAGAGCCTTACTTTTACAGAAAATAAAAGTCAAAGTGAACTCCGGCCCCGAGTCCGTAGTTTTCTGAAAATGTGGCCGCTGGAAAAATGTAGCTGAATAAACCTGGCCTAGACCCTTCCTAAAATATCCGACATATGACATCTGAGCTGCAACTGTAGCTTTCTGCAAGAGTCATGGCTGAGAAATGTTTCCTCCCAGCTTTCAAAGCAACACACCGGAGATACCTGAGTTCCATCTGTTCTTGCACAAAAGGCTTTCCAATCAAGACCCTGTCACTGAGCGCCCGGCAACCTCTCTTGGCAGCTCCCCGCTTATATATGCCTCAACCTGTCTCCTTTGTCAAGAGTTCACAAGGTTAATGAGAACTCTTTATTTCCCAGAACTCACAACCAGGAGGGAAGGAGGAAGCGACAGTCCACCCGAGTTAAGGTGAAATTAAACTCAAATCTTCTCTCTCTCTCTCTCTCTCTGTAGACCTCCTCCAAGGCCCAAACAATGTGAATTTAGATGACTGGCTTTTATTGAGCACACGGTGAGTCATGTTGGTGGTGCGCTAGTTTGACACTAAAGAAGTCAATCCCGGCCTCGTTCCCATCAAGTCGATGACACGGAGTGGTGGCTATTTTGTCATCACGTCAAAAAAGAAACCGGACCTGTGCCGATCCCCCCCCCATTCCTGCACTCCTTCATTAACAATGCAGGAGCAAGATGGAGGTCTGGAGCAGACAGATAAGGTTTCTCAAAGCTAAATTTAAGTAACTCAACTGTGATGAATACAGGAGGTAGCTCCAAATTTGATTGTACAATTTGGAATTTGTTTTAGGGGGGGAAAAATGACCGATTGGTGTTTTTGTAGTAAATTGCTAAAAACATCAGAAGGTCGCGGTCATATATGGGGTCTTCCACTAAAATATTCCCGAAGATTCCCCAAAGCAGAAGAGGATTCCTTTCATATATTGGACCTATGACTCCCGATTTTGCAGTAGATTCTAGGATCTTTGACGAGTGTTTTTGAAGTAGGTCCTCAAAATAGCATATCCTGCTATAGAGAAGATCTTTGACTAGTTGACTCATATTTTTGCAGTGGCTCCTTAAAACACAAAAGCACTCCTGTTCTAGATCTTTGCCTTGCGCCACGTACTTAAAAACAGCACAACACTCCTGTCGTGTATATATACTATCTTTGACACATACAAGATCTTTGACAAGCATTAATCTGGCACTTCCTGGTTTTAATGTATCATTTCGAGATTTTGGGGGGGAAATTACTCACAATAAGCACGAAAACTGCACGACGTCGTTCAAAACATCGCGTCAGAGATAGGGCTGTGGCAATACACTTACGCTGACATCATTTTCTGGAGGATTTCAAAAAAGGGGACGGTGTGATTTTGGTGGCATTTTGTGAGTGTTCCATTGACTTGGATGGAATGAATTGAGAAGTGACAAAAAAAATCAGTTACACAACATACGGTTTAATGCTGGACAAAATGAATCAATCAGTGCAGTATAATGAACAATGAAGTGCAGCAAAAAGTGTATCAAGTGGCCTGCATTTTTAGTTTGACACTGAATACATGAGGTAGCCAGTCTCGCTAGCCACCAGGTGAGTAAAAATAGTACCATTTTACATCCGAACGACACAGCTTGCAAACCGCATCACAGTTGTCCCTCGCTACATTGCGGTTCGATTATCGCTCCCTCACTCTATCGTCGTTTTTTTCAAAAATTGAGTGAATTACTACAATTGCGTAATTCATTTTGAATTAATTTTAGTCAGTTTCAAACTCTTTCTTACCTTTAGGATAAATAAACTGGAGGCTAGCTAATTAGCTCGGTATACCGTATTGCTGTGTTTAAAGTGGCGGCCATGTCTTGTGTGACGTCAGAGATGCTGTAGCCTACGCACAAGCGGTACGCAATGCGATGTAAACAAAGCTAGCAGTACTGTCGGAGTGTACGCCTACTGTATAGCAATCAAGTGACAAACGTCATGATGAGACAGGTTTTCTATACTCTAACTAGGCTAGTATCCAATTTATTAATACCGAATCCTACTCTGTGGAAATTCACTTTTGCGCCATCAGGTCTGGAACCAATTAACTGCGATAAATGAGGGAAGACTGTATTTCTTTCTTAAGCGTCGCCCTCCCTTTTAAAGCCGAAGTGCTCCCATACAGCTCACTTTAAGCACTGAGGTCCTGGACTGATGTTTACTGCGTGAAGCGGAAGAGGAAGGCGTGGGCGTCTCTGTAAGTTGCCTATGCTAGCAACAGTATCGGCTAGCGGACGAAATAGCTCTTCCAGGTTGAACACGGGGGATTTGAATGGGACTTAATATATCCATACCTGCAGCTGGAAGATCAATACTTTCTTTGGAAACAAAATATTGATATATATATATATCGCAACATCAATGAAATCACCCAGCCCTAGTCAGAGAAGATTAAGTCTAATCAGTAGGGTCAACTGCTAAAGCTAGTTAGCCACCAGCTAGCTAGCTTCTCTTGGTAATTGTTATCAAAATCACGTATTGATTTTACAGCGTTTAACTTTTCCACCTGTGTGACATTTGGCGTCAAAACAATGTGATGGCAGCAGTTTAACTCTTTTATGGGCAAAATTGCTTTAAACACCAAACCAAAATCTACCCTTTTCCTCTCATTCTTTTTGGCTTTTTCCCCCAGACAAAAAAAAAAAAAAAAATCAGGCCACCTTGGTTTTTTTCCAGAGGCGAACATCACCTGTATTCTGACACGCATACTGAGCATCCCGCACAGGCGGATTCCACCTTGTTCCCTGTTTTTTTGTTTGGCACACAATCTGACTTGAGGCAGCGGATTAGCGGTTTTGGGTGCTTGTGGCGTTACCTCCACGTGCTGCCTTTACAGACAGTTCTGAGAGAGGATAAAGACTCACTGAGATAAGCTTTTGTTTTGTATATTGTTTTGACAGTAAATAAGTTATTTTGCTTCCCGAACTAATATTATATACTCGTGGTCACATAGAGGATCTTAACTAGCATTTTTACAGTAGATCCTAAAAACAGCAAAGCAGTGCTGTTACATAGAAGACAGTTGACGCCTCATTTTGCAGTACATCCTTAAAAATAGCAGAAGCTCGTGTCATAGAGCACTGGTTCCCAAACTTCAGACATCTATACATACAGTCATGTATCCCCCACTCCTGCGCACTTAAAAAACAAGAAACCACGCAATGAAACAATCTTTGATAAATTATTAAAAAATATTATGACATTATATTAAAAAATGATGGGTCTTATTTTTCAACTGCACACATGGGCCGCTAATTTAAAGCGGAGGGGGTTTTAGAGCGGTAAGACGTCTCCTGGCAGGTTCGTCTTCTGTGTGGTGAATTTATTTGTGTTTGTACGTGTATTGAGTACTGAAGCGGTGACAAGCTGCGGTAAGACGTCGTGAACGGTGCTCTTTATGCTCATTTGCTGTGCTTTGGTTTGCAACAACATGGAAACAATCGGTACAATGCGACTAATGTTACACGTGGAGTTAATAATTATGAAAATAAAAAGGCAAATAATGCAGAAACCACAGTCAAAAACTAATTAAATACGAGGCTTATTACGGAGACAAATGCCAAATCTGCATCACAAACGGCGTGTTCAAGGACCGCCGAACAAAGTGGCCGCAACATACGAAGAAGACATATGCTTCGTGAAAGCGTAAATGTACTTCACGTCCAAACCTGGGGGCCGTCTAACATAGTCAGCGCACCCAGTCGACAAACAAATGACTCAGAAAACACAGTAATTGGTCACAGCACCCCGTACGAAGACCAGCTCTCACTTAGCACACGACATCAATGATCTTGAAAAACCTTCAAGATTAGACGCTTGTAATGAACAACGTCATCATCAAACTTATTTCTCTGACGCACACAGAACAATGAGCAACTTCATGGCGTCACCTTTCTTCTGCACCGCACTGCTACCTGCTGTGGCTGTTCACATGAGGCGTTCCAGCACATTACGTATTTCTACGTAAAGACCTTTTTAATTTTTATTCACGTACCCCTAACTTTGGGAACCGAGGATATCGAGGACTGTTGTTTTTTGAAGTAGATGTGTGAAAACAGCAAAGAACCCCCTCTTATACTGAGTTTCTTAAATGAACATTTTTGCAGTAGATCATTAAAAACAGCAGGGCACTCCTGTCATAAATAGGATCTTTGATTAGGATTTTTGCAGTAGATTCTTAAAACCAGCAGTGTGCTCCTGGCATACAGCGGATCTTCGACCAGTACTTTTGCAGTAGGTCCTTAAAACGAGGCACTCCTGTCGAACAGCATTAACATAATTCTTCATCTTCATTTATGACATTGTTACAATTGAAATGGTGATCTGTGATCATCCACCTATTATATGACTTTTAAACAGTTTGCACATTTTCAAAAAGCTTTTCCAAACTTGTTTTTGCTTGTTTGAAGCACATTTTTGCGCCAAGATTAATCAGAGCATCTACTTAATCAAACCTTTGTGTACATTCAGTCCACCCCAAGCCAAGTTGAAGCACTGAAATTGTCCCATGATGCTGAAAAAACACACACACACACACACACACACACACACACTGGAGCGCATATTGATAGCACTAAACAGGTTTAAGTTTGCTTTCATCATCAGTTGCCAGAAGTTTTGCGCTAACTTTTCTAGTCGAGAGGTGGAAAGATGTATGCGGACTTTACCTTGAGCCAGGCCGGGGTGCGACAGGAGCAGGAGCCCCAGCAGAGTGAGCATCTCCGGGGGGGACCTCCTCGTCCGTCTTCCCGTGTAGTCTCTGTCAGCTTGTGCGCCTTGGTGGCACATGACGAGGAGCCAAAACTACGCTCCAGGGGGCTGCTTGTTTGCTTTTGTTTTTGTTTCTTTATGTACAAACAACCGTCAAGGTGCGCGCCTCAGTCCACCCAAAATAATATTTAGAAAAGTGCCCTCAAAAAGTGGATGTGAATAAATCCAAGCAGGTCTGCGGAGCTCCACCGAGGAGAAAATGTTGTTTTAAAATGTGTGTCCGTTTGTCTTCCACTTGAGCCGCTCACTTGTGGATCGATGCCCCGGTGCCGCACGCATGCTCCGGTTAATACGTGTGCCGTGTGTGAGTGCTGCGACTCCTCGGCGGACTGACTGGAGGGACTGGAGCGAGGAGGAGAGCAGAAGTCTCTGCGGGCTACCTTTGCTCCTGCAGCCAATCCACAAGCTCCAGGAAAGTGGCGGCGTGCTACCAAAACCCGGCCTGGATGACGGCGGCGAGAGGGAACGGATGACAAAAGACCCACAGAAAGCATTCTTAGCCAATAAAAATCGAAATAATAACTATAATAACACTAAAGTGAAGTGAATACGTGTGTTGTTTGTTGTTGTTTTTTTACTTAAAGTCTGCTAAAAGTTGAAGTGGCGTTAAAATGGATGTTGTTAGAAACAGGTGTGTTCGCTTCTGGGTCACGTGACCAGGAAAAGGCATACTTGAAACTTTGTAAAACTACATTTTTTATTTTAGTAACTATGAAATGAGATTCAATACAACAGTTGTAAAGTTGTATTGTTACTCTGATAATGATAACGAACCGAAATATTAGCATTACCTGTCAATACAATGAAGCCAATGAATGGGGTTGTTGCTGCGTTCACTTCCGGGCACGTGATCAAGGTGCGAAACATTTGAATCATTTGTCTCTCTTTTAGCATAAACTGCTTTGTTTCCATTTTTAAATGAACTCACGTTGTTGTTATATCTGTTTTTTTTCTCATTGAATTTTTCAATATGTTGTTGGATTAAATCACACATTAAAGCAATGTTTCTTCATTTGAAGTAAGGCATCTATTTGCCTTTATTCATAAGGCACCATTTTTTGATTCAGCTCCCTCATTTGCTTGTGCATGTGTACTTAATAAAGTGTAACTATGCAAACAACGACATATGTGCTTTCCTCGCTCCAACCACTGTGATCAAAGTCTGATTTTATATGCATGACGGATGTCTAAGCAATATACCCCGCTGTCCGGTGATTAATGAGAAATATGAGGCTGACACTATCTTTCCAGAATGAAAAGCGATGACTTTTAAAATATGAATCTCATTCTCCGGGCCCTCCATCACCATTTGCAGGCATGTCAATGGGCAGCTGTCACGCCAGCTTCTGGCTTTCATGCAGGGGATGCAGGAAATTACGGCCCTGCCTGGCCTTCTGGAATGAACCACTTTAGCAGGATTAGTCATGTTTGGTTCGGTTAAAAGGAACTCTGGTGCCTTAGTAGTACAGTTCTTTTAGTCAAGTATGAACGCAATCATCTGAAGCCCTGGTGCGCAAGCGGGCCGAGGCTGCTTGAGTGATGGTCTCTGCAAGTGAACGCAATTCGGTTCACTTGAGCTCAAATGTGAACGCCATATGGACCAAATACACCAACCAGTGTTAGAATGGCAAATATGTAAGAGAAAAATCATTGGAAGTGCTGTGCTCTAGGGCAGCAGTGGCTCAGGAGGTACGTCGTCCAAGTTCGATCCTCGCTCCTGCCACCTACTCACTGTTTTTGCGTCCATGGGCAAGACACTTCACCCACCTTGCCTCCAGTGTTGCCCACATTGGTGCATGAATGTCAATGAATGTTTGGTGGTGGTTGGAGAGCTGCAAATTGGCAGCCATGTTTCTGTCACGCTAACCCAGAGCAGCTGTGGCTACAGATGTAGAATACCACCACCTGTGTGTGACTGAGGAGTGAATGAATAATGGGCTCACTTCACTGTGAAGCCCTTTGGTTGCCTTGGAAAGTGCTATAAAAATCCGTTATTATTATTATTATTATTATTATTAAAAATAACGTACACATCCAACCCAGCAGACTGCACTTTGGTTTGCAATATTTGCATTTTGTCATATAATACTGTATGTCACAAAAGCTGCCCTTTAAAAGTATATTTTAGAATCTCTTGGTAAAATCTAAGATGGTCAAAATATCAGAATATAAAAATAACACGTGCATTCAACCCAGCAGACTGCATTTTGATTTGAATATTTCAGTTACTTCATGTAACTTAGTACGTCATGAAAGTGAAGGTGCATTTTAAAAGCTTTCTGGGTAATCTAAGCTGGTAAAAATAGTAGCATATAAAAATAACTTACGCATTCCACCCTGCAGGTGGCATTTTGGTTGGTATACTTGAGTTGCATCACACAAATACCAGTGTGCAGTGTGTAAAAAAAACTTCACCAAAGTATCTTTTTGAACATTTTCGGTATGGAACCACAAGTGTAAACGCAGGCTGTATTTCAACATTTGTCTATAAGCTGGCGTTTTTGCGCTGTACGCAGCATTCATCTGAATAATCACATCCCATATCGTCTTATACATGCATGATATGATAGGAAAAGCGAGCACCAAGAAGCAGAAAGCAATCCTGAAGCACTGCGCACGTGAAACACTATCTCCTGCTGCTTATATCCACTTAACCCTGCCGTCAGTGTTGTCACATCACAGAGCGGGAATCCTCCCATTCTGCTTTATTTTTCCTCTCCTCTGTGATCCAATGCGATGGCTCATATAACCTCATTTTTTGTGTGCAGGTTCTTTGCTGACTGGAGTGGAAAGAAGCAAAGCGCTCGGCTGATGCTGCTCTAGTCCATCCAATTCAAGGTTAAATGACGTGCACGTTGCTGCTGCTGCTGCTGCTACGCTCAACTGACATTTATTTGTTGCCTGCTACCTTGAACAAGTTTTGTCATTGTCGCCCAAAGGAACAAAGGTAAGAGGTAAGTGTGGAGAATCTTTTTCTAGGGGTTCCCAGTATATCAAGGGCCTTTTCTGTTGCTGTAAAATCATTCATGACAATAAAAAATATATATATGTACAGTCAAACATCAGGATTCAAACACCCCAATTTTCCTATGATTCGGTTTTCAATGAAAATTTTCGCCAGCATTTCGCATCGGTTCTCGTACACTGTCTCGGCTATCGTATAGTATTGCGCGTAACAAACTGTTGTATTTTACCCTTTGGTACATTGACTTTGATGGTATTAATAAGGATGTGTACGGGCTACTGCCTTGCTTGTTTATTCAGCCATCTTGGATCACACACCCAACACCAAATAATAATAATGGATTACATTTATACACAAAGCGCTTCACAGTGAACCAACCCATTATTCATTCACTCCTCAATCACACGCTGGTGTTGGTTAACTACGTCTGTAGTCACAGCTGCCCTGGTGTAGACTGATGGAAACATGGCTGCCAATTCACGCCTACGACCTCTCCGACCACCTCCAAACATTCATCCACTGTCGTGTGGGCAGCACTGGAGGCAAGGTGGGGGAAGTGTTTTGCCCATTTGGCTCCTCGCTGTCTTTGCCAACAAGAATCTTCAATAAAGGTAAGAATAATCTTACATGTTCATTTATCAATTTTATTCATCATTTATAATTATTTCACATTGTTTCCTGCATGTAAAACTACAATTATTCACTATAAAATGTATTGTTAATATTATGGATTTCTGGTATGCAGACATTGGATTTTCATTTCAGTCATTTCATTTCCTCTGGTAAAAATCGTTTTTTGTACCTTTCAGGTTTTGTCTCACCTTTTGGAACAAATTAAGATTTAGAATTAGATGGAGGGCCAGATCAAATGTTTTGAAGGGCTATACATGGCTCACAAGTTACAGGATCTCAAGTATAATAATGTTCATTTTGCATTAGGTTATTGTGGGGCATGAGTGCCACAGCAAATCCAGCAGAGGGTGCTGTTTTGAAAAAAAGCTTTATTTGCCATATAAATGTAACATTTTACACAAATGATAGTGATGGTTTTGAAGTGTTTGACTATGTTGCAGCCAAGTCTGCTTGTCCTTTTCCTTCCATGTTGGGTCCCAACTTTCCAACAAAAACAGCGACTGCGCCAATTTTTAGTTTAATTTTTTTTATCACATATGTGGACCATTTACATTTTTTCAGCAATCTTTTAAAATATTTAAACATTTCAGTCAGCAGCAACAATTTTTTTTTTACATAAAACGGGTTTTGTCCCACTTATTTTTCATTGATGTTTTAAAAACATATTTTTTTGTCAAATATTTGACTCTATTATTTTTCTTTAATTTTGTTGTATTTAACATTTTCCATAGCAATTATTCATGTACACTAGGTCCCCAACTTACGAACACAATTGGTTCCAGACGACGGTTCTTATGTCGAATTGTTCTTAAGTAGGGGAAAAGGTAATATTACCAATGATATAGGTACTACATGTACGTGTATACATATACAGTATATGTGTATGTATGTAAATATGAGTTTGGATGCAGTAGTAATATTAAACGAGGATAATTAATGAAAAAAACAATAATAAAAGTGATATAATAATACGTAATGATAAATGTTATTTACCTTTGAAGAGGAGTGGTCGAGCATACGTCGTTGTGGTGGAGTTGGAGGAGGAGTTATTGAAAAAAAGGACAAATCGTCGTCATCGTTAGACTCTTCTAAAAGAGGTAGTGTTCTGTGGGTGGTGTAGAATTAAGCAGGCCTATTAACTCTTCATAAACATTAATCACACGCTCTGTCCTGGTTGTATAATTTAGCTTTCCATTTAGCTTTATCTCCCAAGCGTCTAACTCTTCCTCTGTTGGTCCCATTAGCAGTGTCACAGTGCCCTCTACTGGTCAAGCATGTACTGTAGCAGTATAAATACTGATTGAGCGACTACAAGGCAAAATAAAATAAAGTATAGACCAGTCGGCTTGTGTTCGTGTCCGCGAATGTTCGCTAGTCGGGTGTTCGTAAGTTGGGGACCTAGTGTAATATGATGGAATTTATTGTACATTTAAAAATGTGCTCTATTTTTAATTAATTTAACCAAAGGCTCTACATTACTCTCAACAACCTCATTTCTTTTATCATGGAAATATTATCATAATTCACGATCTTTTCTTAGAATGATGTGACTTGAGGATGCACCAAATGTGTTTATTTGGGGTCCAATGTCTTAATCAAAGCTACGTGTTGATTAGCAGTGAAAAGTACTTCAAAATTGAAACCCACCGAGCCAAGTAAAAAAAAAAAAAACGGTGGCCTCTGGTACCTTGATTATATTGGATTTGAATGTAAAACAAGATTTCCTCTGTGAGTGCTGCCCTCACGTTTCAGAATTTTTAATTGCAGTACTGTATATCTTCTCAAAACGGGACAGTACTATAGAAATCAAATTTGGATATGCTAGTATTGTCCCTTGAGAAGCTATACTGTCTTTGTCTATACTGGACTGAGAAGAAAACAACACCTACGGTATACTGCTGACCTGTGGGGGCCCTAAAGCAATATGGTGGTGTGAAAAAACCCCCTGAATATAACAGAAACCATGAGAGGTGGGAGGTGGGGGGTGTGAGAAGCCACCCAGATAGCTAACACCCCCACCTCGCTCTCCCATCACCGTTACATGAACACGTCTGTCAGGAGACATGTCTTGAGGAGATGCTGCTAGATGGATGTTGCCGTCTCAAAGGAAACTTGACACTTGACACAACCCGGACCTGGAGGGGGGGCAGGGGGTGATGAACAGGTCTGGGATCAAGATAAAAGTAACTTCAGTCTTGCACATTTTAGAACAGCTTATTCCCCCAGAGACCCTGAAGTTTATTTGCACAGATAATGAAATAAAATTACTTTAAAGCTGGGGTGTCCAAACGTCTTCCACCAGAGGCCAAATACAGAAAAAAAAGAGGGGTGCGGGGGCCACTTCGATGATATTCTTCACGTTTCATTAACTTAATTACAAACCTCAGAACAGACCTCGTGCACTGGTTCTCCACACTTCACAGCGTTTACATCATCGAGCTCATTGAAAGCTGCTGTGGAGGAGGCTTCCGAATGTAAGACCCTCAAGTACACCGAGCTGGCAGCCGATGCCGAAAAAGAGGATGGAGAGCCAAGCTTTGCCCCGTGGAAGTCGGCTGCTGAGGTTTCGTGGGCAAGTCTACCATCAGGCTGCTTAATGACTTGGGAATTCGAGGCCAAACCCAACACCAAACCATCAAAGCCCTCTCAAGAGCAGCAGAGGAAGCGAGTATATACTTGTACATATACTGTATATACATATACATACTGTATATACAGTATACATATCCATTTTCTATGCCCCTTATCCTCACTAGGGTAGCGCGGGTGTGCTGGAGCCTATCCCAGCTGGCGAGAGGCGGGGTACACCCTGGACTGGTCGCCAGCCAATCACAGGGCACATATATGGCCAACACGCTAACCACTAGGCCACCGTACGGCGCAAAATTACACATAACAAAATGTTTGAGACACGATTACAGACATGATTTTGGCACAGTCAGGATTTGGATTGTTTTTAAAAAAGATTTAAAAACAATCCATTTATCTGCTAAACCGTGAAATATCATTAAAGAAAAAAAAACAGCTTACATCTCAGCTTTGTGTTACAGGTGACTAAGCAAATGGTTTGTGATTGTTTTATTATTATTATTTAATTAAAATGTGTGCTTAATTTTATGTTCAGAACATGCTTCGGGCTACTAAGAGCGATTTGCACCCCTGCTTTAAACGAGTTCTTTAAAACAGAGCAAGGCTTTTAATTGAGGTCGCAGCTGGAATGTATGCAGTATCATCTATCTGTATTAAATAATAGTGTAATCTATACCCAGCATTTATGGTGGAACCTCGTTTAGCATCCGCCCCGGTTGGAGAAGGACTAAATCAACTCTGCTTCTTCCTACTCCTTTTCGAACATGTTGAAGTGCAATCCTGTGTTGCTCCTTGATGTAACTGAAACAAAAAAAACACGACCATGGTTATGATGCACCATCCAGAGAGATCCACCAGCCTTTGCATTGTGTACTGTTAGATGTGCAGATGTACCTAAAGCTGTGTCCGATATTCATCAGGTTCAAATTCACAATTAAGGCTTCGAGGGTTAAGTGATAACGTCTGTGGGAGTCTCTTCTCCTCCTTTCCACTAATGGAGTTGTTTAAGCTTCAAATATTACAACGATCCTCCACTTTGCTGCACACAGACAGAAAAATCGCTAGAAGAACTATTAGATGTAATTCAGACTGCATTTACTCCCGCATTACTCACAGCACTTTACATGATCGAATCCCGCGTTCCTGACCTTGCGGAAATGTGTAAAATGACCACGAGCTCTTTAGCTCCACATTATGAAACAGTGTTGGAAAAAAATGGAGGAATATTTCACGCAACAAAAGTAGAGGGGAAAAAAAAGATCGTGACGTGTCTGTGTGTATGGCAGTTTCTGCAATCAGCAGAGTGTGCTCTGATGTGAAAGAGGCAGTGAATGGCTTCCAGACTCAAAATAAGAACAAAAAATGTTTATCTGCAATAATATCCAGATTTATAACTACATTCAAAAAACATAACTACATACAGTTTTTGTGCAGTCACAAGAATAATCGCATCACATCAACGCAATACCTTTGGCCTTTGCACATTGGCGCTTGGTGGAGGTATAAAAATATCATTCTAAACATTACTTGGAGAATCTTTAGGCATTTTTTAACTTCAGGGTTCATACATGTGTTCTGTGTACAGTGTGAGTGGCTTAGCTTAATTTAGGGGTTGTGCAGGTGTACCTTATCAAATGTCTGATGCATGTACAGATAGTTATGTATTTCATGCCTAAATATGAATGATAATAAGATTAGCAATTAGATTTGTGGGTAAAATGAACAAGGTAATGATTCATATTTAGGCCTGTCACAATAATCGATGCAATAATAATAAACACAATATTAACACAATAATAAACGCTAAAAAAAACAACATTGATCATAGCTCTTAGCATTCCAATGGCAATGTTAAATACTCTTCAAAAGTTAAAGTTGATTGCTTTTGGTACTATGTACTGTCATTATTATGCCATTTAATGGATTAAAAAATGGTCTCAAAAAATGTGGTCAATAATATCGATTATCTATAATAATTTGTAGGACAATGATCGACCAGCAAAATTTGTTATCGTCACAGGCCTATTCATATTCATTGTAATTAGTTGAAAGAATAAACAAATCTTAATTTTGTTAAAGAGAGTTTGTCTAACCTGACAAACAGTAAGCCAGACATCCCATAATGCAGCCGGGCACTCAGTGGTCCGTCTCTCCTCGTCAGGCTATAGATCAATTAGACAAGGAGACAGACAGTCGGACCAGCCTATAAACAAACAAACAAAATGGAGGATGGTAAATGCACGGGCCATGTAATGCAGTTTGTGTGATGGAAACGCTCCCTGGCCTTCTTTCCATCACACGTGCACACACATGCACACAAACACACACACACACACACACACACACACACACACACACACACACACAAGGCGGACTATGTTTCTAATTTGAAAGATAAGCATCTGAGAGTGAAAATGGAATAGGAAATTAATCACAGCTATAAATGAAGTCACCTTTAGGTATATCCATTTTGCTCTGTCCCAAAGTTACAGCTCATTACCATTAAAGCTACAGTCACACAAAATGGTGTGTTCACAGTAGGGCTTCCTAAAACACTTTTAAATGGTCTAAATTCTAGCACATTCTAACACACTTCCAATGCACTATTGTGGGATCTCTTGTGGAACTTATTTGAAATGATGGGGCCGCACATTGGCCTGGTGATTAGCATGTTGGCCACACAGTCAGGAGTTCGGGAAGCCATGGTTTCAAATCTCCGCTTGGGCATCTCTGTGTGGAGTTTGCATGTTCTCCCCATGCGTGTGTCGGTTTTCTCCGGTTTCCTCCTACATTCCAAAAACATGCACGTTAGGTTAAAAGGAGACTCTAAATTGTCCATAGGTGTCGGTCCATAGGTACTTTTTTCTCTTAACAGTTTGACTTCATTCCTGTAAAACAACTGCTGTTTTTTCCATTTCTGCTTCTGCTTTTTTAATAATTTTCCAACTATTTAAAATTCCCATTATGTTATAACTTTCTCCCTAACCTAATTTTCTTCATTCTTAGTTTTGTTTGTTTCTATAACGTTACGACTTTTAAAAATTATGTGTTTTTTCTTTAATATTTCAACTCTATGCTACTAAAATGGCAAGATTTTTCTGAATAATATCACTTAATTCTCATTCAGTTGTGATATTAGATGACAACTTTTTTGGCCTTATAAAATATCTTTTAAAAATTACTGCTGATTTTTACATTTTTGCAGCCATTGCTGTTGATTTTTCTGTTTTTATGTTAAATCGTATTTTTAGACTGTACCGCGGGCCAATCAAAAAAGCTGTATCGGGACGCAAATGGCCTCCGGGCAAAACGTTGGACACCCCTGGTGCAGGAATTGCTTTAATGTGAATATACAGTACATTACAGTAAGTCTGCGAGTGTTATCTTGTGAACAGGATTGCACAAAAATACACAAAGCTATTCATTTTTGTTGTAAATCTATATAAAAATACAATAAATATTTTTGTGTGTCATTTATTGCCTCGTTCTTATTGGAGAACTCTGCTCGATTGCTGAAAATGATACAAATATGGCTCTCATGCTATCAGTTCAACCTTATGTTATTAGATAAATTATTCAACAACAGTGGTGTCCAAACCAATCCAACGTGGTCAATATATGCTAAGCAATCTGAACAAAACATTCACATCTTAGCTTTATGATATAGGTGACAAAGCAACTTAGTGTTATATCTAATGATATATCTTATTAATAACAAATTCATTTTATTTGTAGAATATGCCGAGGGCAAATAAAAAACAAGCTGTGTGAGTAACCGTCTTCCTCCGTCCCAAATTACAAGTGCGGTCATTCCACAGTCAGTGGGTATAAAGACAAAAATGAAGAGGACTGACTCTCACATAGTGTGTGTGTGTGTGTGTGCCACAATAAAGCTGCTGGCCATGGCTTTGGGCTCACTTTACTGCCGCTCTTGATATCAGTATTAAAAGTGATTTGCGGCGCCGTATGTGGCAAGGAATCAAAACTTCATTTAGGCAGATAAAGATGCCATTTGGGAGGGAGATAAAGTGCTGCATCATGGGAGATGTGTTCCCCAGCGTGCTCTCGCCGTCTCGCCCTTACAGCACCCTCAGATTTACTGGCTGCCTTTTTCCTGCTCCATAAAACAGCAAATCTGCTCGCCAGGCGACACAGGCAAATGTTAATGGATTCATTTGTCAAGAACCTTCCACTTATTTACAGTCCTCTTCCATTACCGCCGCTACGCCTCAAGCAGGAGGAGAGGAGAGATGAAAAAAAACAGTGGCCAAAGTCAAAATATCGATTTGCCTGTCCATCAAGGCCGAGACTTCCTGTAAAACACACACACACATACACACACATGCACACATAGGCAAAGACATCAGTGTCACCAGTGTCTTTCAACCCAACTGCTTTTTTTCTTGTATTTCTACCACTGATGCAATTGTGACATACGTATCCCACTGGATTTATACTTCTCGTGTATCCCGCTCTACCACGAGGCCAAAAAAGGTCTCTCCTTTGTGACATTTTTTATCAAGGGGTTTACGATATTCAAAGCAATGCAGTCGGTGCACATTGCGGAAGGCGCTACCCAAGACGTTAGTTAGGGAAAGACACTACACTGCACGCAGGCATCGCTACAGGCCGCGGTAGTACGAGTCACAGGTGGTCAGCTTTTGTGATCGGTGTGGAAAGGCATTTATTGGCATAAGCCGATCATGTGATTTTTCACATAAATTGGCAAATACTGATCGGTGGCCGATCGATCGGAGCATCCGTACTAATAGGGGCTAGCCACATGGAAACGTTTTCAGGTCAAAACGGCAAAGTATTTGATCTTTTCAGCCTCTCATCCACACGGAAAAAGCGTTCTGGGTGCCCTGAAACGGCTTCCAGAGTGGGCTTGTCTTATTTGTATAGACAGCCGAGCCTCTGCTTTGCAGAAACAATGACGTCACCGACCCGTTGCCACACCGTTGCCGTCACGTGACCAGAAGTGAGCTTTAACGACAAGCCGACATAACATCTGAATATCTCGCCTGACATGACTCACCCAACCCCACATTCTCCTGATATTTTGTTGTCTTATACTCCATAGTGACTCACAGAAGTAATTCCGTCTGGATGCAGCTTTTGACTAAGCTATTGACTAATCCAGCACAGTGTGGACGCTAATTTTTTTCAGCCATCTCAGGAGAGTCCCCATGTGGACAGGGCCTAAAGGTGACTGTAGGGGCGTTATTTCATGCCTAGAAAGAATCATTATGTTTAGAAAGTCATAAACAACTTTTCTATGCTCTAACTATGAAAATATTCTGTTTATTAATATTGAATCCTACTTCGCGGAAATTCACTTATCGCGGTCGGTTCTGGAACTAATTAACCGTGACGACTGTATATGGAATAGACAACAAAACTGTGGGGGTACTCTTCCACGGTAGTGCCGCACTGTGACTACCCCTGTCTTCTCCCTCCATCAAAATCAAACATTCTTCTTTAAATGGCAGGTATCGGGCGCGGTATCTGAGCAAGCGCCGCACTTTTACAGCAGGAAGTAGTGATCCTCTGCATTAATCCCCCTACGGGGATTTTTGTTTTTGATTACAGAAACATCAGACAGAAGTCAAATGACAGCGGCAAACAGAAAGAGGTCACGCACAAGCCAAAAAGCTCACAGTAAGCACTGCCAGTTCTTCTCGAAAGCATCCCTGTGTGGCTTGACAAACATCACATCTCATCTTTGTTGTAGTATGTTGTTCTGTTTATTTAGCACCCTCCCATGTTGTGCAATCATTGCGTAACATGTGCATTTACATAAAATCTGCACCAAAATACTATAATTACAATAATCAACTAATCCTTCCCAGAGTGCTGATAATGTCCCCAAGCTGATGCCTCACCAGGGCCAAAAACACAAAACATGAAAACATTTTTAAAAAAAAAAAACAACCTTCAAGAGTATTCATGAGCCCAGTGGTGCTTCAGTAAAATAGCATTCATCATGAATACAGAGGAGAAATCATTATTGTTTCTGGTCTCACACTAAATAAACCATCTTCAATAGTAGCAATTGGTTGAAAATCACTATTTTGTTTTATTAATTTGATTTGATTGTGTTGACTGAATTTCATTTAATTGTATGAGTTTATTTGTTTGATTTATTATGTCTTTATTGTACTAATTTAGTTAGTTTTTTAACTGTATTTCTTATTTTACCTGATGCTATTTTATATTTTATTGAATATTGTTCAGGTGGCTGGAAATTTGTCTATGGTGAGCCCAGTTTATTTTTCATTTATTGTATTCATTTTATATTTATTTTATTGGTTGTTTATTTTATGTATTTTTTTTTTTTACATTTGTTTGACTGCCGTATAGTGTATATTAATTTCTTTTTTGCTCACATATTTTTTATTTTGTTGGTTTTTGGTTGGTTTTGTTCAGCAGTCGTAGGCAATGTAAACATATAAGCAGAACAGAATAGTATGTCATAATCCCCAAACCACCTAAAAGGTCAATTCATGGTATTTTTGCAAATACAGCTTCATACACACATCATGTGTGACATTCATGTAGCTGATAAAAATGGTTTTGTGCAAAATTGATCAATATCGTGAGAGCAACTGGACATTGTCATGTCTTTACCAATACAACCGCTACCACACTCCTGATCAAAATTTTAAGACCAGTTGGAAAATTGCAAGAATTTACATTTTGCACTGTTGAATCTGAGCTTCAAAATGCAAAAAAGAAGAAATGGGAGCGAGACAAAAACATTTTGGAGTTTGCAATTTATTGCAAACAAGCATTAAAATGAAATAGGCTGTTCATTAAGGGATTAAGACCACAACCTTTAAAAGCTAAAATCTTGGCAAAAATGTGGAGTCAATGTCATTTTCTGTCAGGATCTTTTGATCTCTTGGCAAAAAAGCTTTCTCTCTTTGAACGCGGCCTGATTGGTGAGCTGTTTATAAGCAAGGGCTTTCGCAGCGGGCCAGTGCTGCTGAGGTTGGACGCAGTAAGACAGTCAATTTCAACTTCTTAAAAGTAACTGAGGGTTATGGAACGAAAAAGTCAAGTGGTAGACCCAATAAAATGTCACCGGCCCTAAGATGGGGGATCCGATTGGCTGTCCATCAAGACACAGAACGATCCTCGGCCCCGATGGAGGTTGTTTCTGGTGCCGAGTGCAGTCTAATAACCATCGGATGGCATCTGCGAGAGAAAAGTTTTAAGAACAAAAAACGTGTTCAAAGGACTCGTCTCCTTCAGTGCCACAAAATTATCCGCTTGAAATTTGCACGATGGCACCAAACATGGGACACTGGAAGGCGGAGGAAATGCAACCTTGATGGTCCTGATGTCTTCTAACTTTACTGACATGACAAGGAGATCCCACGTGAGATGTTTTCCACACGGCACAGTGGAGGGAGTGCCATCATGGTCTAGGGTGATTTTTCCTTTAATGGAGCTTCAACTTGTGCAGGGGTGTCAAACAGCAGCTGGCTTTGTGGAGATGTTGAAGGGGGCATCCCTCATGACTGAAGGCCCTCACCTGTGTGGTAATGACTTCTGAGTTTTTCAACAGGACAACGCCACAGTTTACAATGCCCACCTGACAAAGGATTTCTTCCAGAGGAATAACGTCACTCTTTTGGACCATCCTGCGTGTTCCCCTGATCTAAATCCAATTGAGAACATTTGGGAATGGGTGGCAAGGGACGTATACAAAAATGGACATCATTTCCAGACAGTGGATGCCCTCCGTGAAGCCATCTTCACCACCTGGAGCACCATTCCCACTAGCCTCCTGGAAACACTGGCATCCAGCATGCCCAAACCTATTTTTGAGGTGATTTACAAGAATGGCGCAGCGACTCCTTACTGAGTCCTTTTTTTGAGGGTTTTTTAGCTATGGTTTTAAACTTTAGATCAGCCGATGAACAGCCTTTCAATTGAATGTTTCTTTGCAATAGGGCGACATTTCACAAAAAGTGCAGTTTTCCTTTAATGTCCAATATGGATGAGTCAGTTGAGATCAATGAGAATGGGAGGGGGTGACCAGGTCAACAAGGGTCAATCTACCTATAATGCTCATATTACTTATTATATTCAGTCATTAGGTGTTTATACTACATCCACTGATATCGTTGCAGACATAAACACTACAGCATGTCCCATCTATACAGCAGTTTGAGGAAGTGTCCTCTCTGCAGTGCCCCCTTCCACCTCAGGTTTGACTGTGAAGTAAACAGTCATTCATCACTGTGAGAGAGGGAATTGTCTGAGGGACAGCCTAAAGCATTTGAATGGGGCTGGAGAAAGACACGGGGGGACCAGGAGATAGATGTTGTAACGGGGGGTTGTACGGCACCAGATGACGACGGTGGAGTGGGGGGTCAGTGTGACAACCTTGGTTAAGTGTGTCAAGGACACGAAGGGGAGGAGGCGCAACTTCGGCTCCAGGGTGAAAATCTGCTGCAGGAATTTGGAGATGCACTGATGTGTTGTTTTTACATTTTTCTATTAAAGGGATAGTTTGGATTTTTTGACATGAAGTTGTATGACATCCTCATCAGCAGTGGACAGTTCTGGTCGGATTTCCATGACGAGGAACGTAGTTCTGCTTAGTTGCTGGGTCATTTAAGTAAAGAGTTTCTTCTCAAAACAATACGCGTTCAAAGGAGTGACACATTTGCATCATAAAAATGCTTCCTCAAAAAAAAATCAGACCTCACAAATCACTTCGCATTATATTTGTCTCCCGCCGTGCCCCTGCGAACTGTCGCCTCTCCATCCGTTTGTATGTGATGAAGACGCTCGCATCTTCTTCCGCCGTGGAACACACATAAACAAGATGGCCCCGGCATCTTCATACAACTTTGCGAACTATTTTGACTATGAAGCCCTCTAAAAAAAACCCTCTACTAACGTTTTATCGTTTTATATACATGCTGTGATCGTGCATTAACAGGTACATTGATGATACTGTTTCATATTTACAGTTTCTTGCTGTATTTTGATGATTTCAAACATTACCGGAACGTCTTTCCTCGGAGAATTGATTTCACATAGCCCATAGAAGCTAACGCTGCTTGCGTCAACAACAGCAGCATGGAAACAGCGATGGCACTTAGAATGTCCGCTCTCATTGGGATGGCTGTGTCTTCCAGCACAAGACTTGTGCTGGAGTCCTCAGGTAAAAAATGCTGACAGCAAACGACCATCTTGTTGAGTCTTTGAAAGCGAAATTGAGAGCCAGTAGTATCCACTCGTCCGTCTGTCCCGTTGCCGTGGCTTGAGGCGTTGTGAGTGCCGCTGAGAGTAGCGAGGCGTTGTGTTATCCCACCAGCTAAATTTAGTTTTTCATGTTAGCTGCTAGGATGACAATATCGCTGTAGCTTGGTTACTATACTGGTCAGTTATGTAAATGGAACACTGTTGGTGTTTTTTTTAGGGCTTATTATCAAAAATGAAAGGACGTCATCTCACATATACTTTGTTAACTTTGATCAACTATTAGATCCCTGTGCCATGTTCCCAGCGCCATTAGTGCCTCTGCTCTGTGCTAAGCCTTTGCAGCACTCAGGGAGGCAGCATGGGAGACATATGCTCCTTCTCCTCCCCAGTCTTAAATGGTGCTCTCAAACGTATTGATGCTTTAAAAAGGAGCCAGATCAATAAGGAGACGTCTTTGTGTCCGTTTCATCCTGACGGTCGTATACAATGGAGGACCGACTGCACAGTTTATGTTACACTTTATTGCTGCTGTTATCGAGATGTGATAATCGGACAGATAAACTCGCTTATACGAGTAATGGGACACCTGCAGGAAGTGAAAATGGAAAGAAATAGTGACATTTGTGGCACCCCTTTTGTTTGTGGTCAAAATGCTTTGGAAGGCATGCTAGTATACTTGTAATACAGATATTCTCAAAGTTTTATAATCATTGGACAAATGCTCAAGGAGTTATGGACAATTAATTGCTAAGACATTTTGCTTGATGGTGGCCATGTTTTTGAACCAATTTTGTTCAAATTTTACAGACACGTGCTTGTCAGTACCCTCGAGGTGTGTACCAAATTTCGTGGTGATTCAGCGAAACACTGTTTTTTTTTGATAGCCGAGTGGGAAATTTCACGTTGAATAAGAGCGTCACCATGTGGCGTGTTTGTCAGAAAAATAATAGGACAGACAACACAGTAGGGGTGCAGGTTTTGACAAATTTTCACCCGTTTGTGTGCAGCAGTTCAAGACAGTTCCACCATTCCAACCTAAATTATCTGCACACGGTGGTGTGAAAAAGTGTTTGTCACCTTGCTGATATTTTGGATTTTTTTGCACTTTGGTCACACTCTGTTGTTGTTGCTTAATTTATTGGTATATATGTTTATGTGTTTATGTTTCTTATGTTCTTATTCTTTCTTGTGTTTTCTTTCTTTTCTTGGGAGAATGAACAGAATAAGATTTTCATTGCATGGTATAACTGCTGTTTTACCATGCACATGACAATAAAACTCTCTTGAATCTCTTGAACTTAAATGTTTCAGATCAAACAAATTTAAATGTCAGACAATGACAACACAACTGAAGTTTTTTACTTATTTTTAAACGTATTATTAAGAGAGAAAAGGGGAGAAAAAACCAAAGCTACATGGCCCTGTGTGAAAAAGTGACTGGTCCCCTAAACCTAACAACTGGTTGGGCCACCCTTAGCAGCAACAACTGCAATCAAGCGTTTGCAGTAACTTGCAATGAGTCTCTTACAGCGCTGTGGAGGAATTCTGGCCCACTTTGAAGAATTGTTGTAATTCAACCACATTGGAAAGTTTTCCAGCATGAACCACCTTTTTACAGTCATTCCACAGCATCTCAATAGGATTCACTAGGTAAATATTCTCCAAACAAACCACAAACTACACTTTTTTACTTTCTGAAATATTCAGCTTGAGTTCTTTCACATTTTGGATTGACTGAGAACACTGTAGGTGTTCAATA
Source organism: Dunckerocampus dactyliophorus (assembly GCF_027744805.1). Taxonomy (NCBI): domain Eukaryota; kingdom Metazoa; phylum Chordata; class Actinopteri; order Syngnathiformes; family Syngnathidae; genus Dunckerocampus; species Dunckerocampus dactyliophorus. The sequence goes on from NC_072835.1 coordinate 14,523,215, forward strand.
ATTACCAAAAAAGTGGTCCAACATATGGAATCAAACAACACTGCTTAGTGGAATAGGCTATATTTTATCAACCGGGGGATGAAACTAAGCCAAATTAAATTGTGTGCAATAATTTATCCCCAAAATAGTCTTGTAATGCACTGCATGTATCCAACTTGTACACATTTGAGCTGTGCGACAAAAGTCATGAGGTTTTATAACAGCGCCACACTGTGGTGTATGTGTCACAGTAGTACAGGTAACACAGTTGGGGTGCATGTTTTGACAAACTTTCAAACTTTTGTGTGCATCAGTTCAAGCGTAGAAGTGTTAGTTTACACAAAAAATACATAGAGTCATGTGAATAATGAATCAAGCGGTGTGGCCCAACCCCTTAGTCCATATTTGTGTTAATATAGAGATTAGAATGCAATTTGCACAAGCATTAAATGTGCTTTCGGGTGAAGACGCACACAGCTGAGCAAGTGGCGTCTTGGCAAAGTGCGACAGACAACCAGGCCAGATGGCCCCGTTGAGCATGTTTGGGCGTTGTTAGGAAAGGAGCAGATTTCCTACTTAAAGTTTGTCTTTCATGCATTATTTTTTCTCAGCATAAAGCTGTCAAACAATCACAACACTTTAAATATCACCATTTTTATTTTTCTTATATAACCGCTGCACTAGACGATGTTATTAAAGGAAAACTGCACCTTTTTTTTGGAATTTTGCCCATCATCCACAGTCCTTATGTGAGACATGAACACATACCTGCATGTCGTTCTCTTTTCTGTGCGTTCTAAAGCTATCTAAACAGATAAAAACACAGAGCTGAGAATGCACGTTAAGGGAAACGCTTATTCCGCCTATGAAGTCGTCTGAAAAAGTCTCCAGAAAGTGCCAACAATGCTCCATTTGCATATAATGTGACGGGCATATTAACCAAGCTACAGCAACATTGTTATTATTATTATTAACATTGTTACGCCGATCGGACTACATTACTGGTGTATTGACACCTTGCCACAGCACACCGGCTAGCTATTATATTATCAAATAATGTTCAATATTTTTAGCCACAAATAAATTTGCAAATATTTATTTTGATTATCATCACCATGCACATTATTATTATCATTAATATTATTATTCAGTGCTGTATTATAATAGTCTTTTTGCTTATTCCATCCATCCATCTTCTATGCCACTTATCCTCATTAGGGTCGCGGGTATGCTGGAGCCTATCCTAGCTGACTTCGGGCAAGAGGCGGGGTACACCCTGGACTGGTCGCCAGCCAATCGCAGGGCACATATAGACATTTACACTCACATTCATACCTATGGACAATTTAGAGTCGCCAATTAACCTAACATGCATGAGGAATGTGGGAGGAAACTGGAGCACCCGAAGAACATGCAAACTCCACACAGAGGAGATTCCACCCCAGATCTTCCCCCAATCTCCTGACTGTGTGGCCAACATGCTAATCACTAGGCCACCGTGCTGCCCCTATTTGCTTATTATTAAATAATATTATATATTGTTTGAATTCTATAGTTCTCACATACAACGATCAAACAAATAACATGATCATGATGACTAGATCTATTAATATTATTCAGAAGTGCGTCCTTGCTTTCTTGATGTACTCTGTTTAGCTTCGGAATGCCTCAGCAGCAGCCGCACTCCACCACGCCACTGTAAACGTCGGCTTTACAGACGCCGCGCTTGCTGTGCACATGGTGGTATTAGACATGGTAGTAAAAGGAAATTACAGCCACTTAGCAGCATTACATACTTTTATTTTCCCTTGGGGCGTCTATTGGAGGTGTGACGCTTATTTATTCAAGTGGACACCTGGCAATTAATTGGGGGCACGGTGTATATTAGAGCAGAGGTATTTTAAGGAAATATGGCATCAATGTAATTACACACCAGGTTGATTCTCTCTCATTTAGACATCCTTTGCAGGATTGGGCAAAAGTCCAAATTCCTGATAGCTAAACGGCAACATTATAGACTTTCATGTCACCTCCGTGAGCATCAAACCTGCGCTTCTTTGTCCAGGTGTGTGACAAGACACAGCCTGGTTTGTGTTTGGGATGTTGGTTGGCAGTTCCGTCTGCTAACAGTGATTTATGAAGGCCTGAGGGGGGGAGCTGCACCTTCCTAAAAGCTACTGTAAACACGCTGTAATGACAGTTTGGGAATCTGTTTGACCCCATTTTTACATTCCTGCATGGGAAAACTCCTCCAGGCTGACAAGTCCACGTTCAGCATAGATCATCAAAGAAAAGCTTGCCATTAGAAAATAGAAAACCTCCGATGGCTTCACCGGCCGTCGGGGTGGAGGGCGCGCGGATCGTGTTCTCCTGCAACCCGAAACCCGAGCTCATCAAAGAAATTCCAATAAGCAGTAAAGACATTTCCCGGCGAGCATCCTGTGGGGTTACCGGTGGTGCGAGCGGCTGCTGAAGAGGGCGGGGTCACCGTGTCAAACTGCAATCTGGTGCCATTACTCAGCGCAGGTCAAAAGTCACATGTCACTCACCCCATCTGTAACCGCAAAGGAGCGACATGGACGCTAGAGAAGCAGCTTTTTACTTCTTTTGTTGCAAGAAAGTACCAAATAATTCCCATAAATAACCTGCTTATTAAAAGCAAAAAATAACCAGTAATAAGTCCTTTCTTGCCAAAATAAGCGAGTCTGACCGATGACTACTCACACATTGTTGCATTCTTACTTATAACGACAACAAAAAGTAACTATGATAGTTTTTATTCTAAAAAAATGTCAATATATGGATGGTTATGGAAGAACACAAGCACTAATACCTGTATGTGAAGGCCCATTCTGCACAAGTTGGTATAAATACGTAAAAAACATTAAGTACTTCTTGGCTGAAAATGATACAAATTTCCATAAAAATGCTAAAAAATATATATAATTCTCTCAAGTCTTGCAAAAATATGGAGAATCAAACCTGACTTCGTGAGACCCATCAATGAGTGTCAATGTGCTCAGTGAGCATTTGGTTTGTTTTTATAAAGAACAACCATAGAGCAGGAAATGAACTAAATGTGGTTCATGCATGTCCTGGCTACAGCGATCATAACAATCATAAATAATAATGATACATTAATAAAAATAGAATATCCACTGCAAAGCCAGCGGGGTTTAATGTTAATGTGAAGTGACACGGCGTCTGTGACTCGTCATCAGGCTTTTAACTTCTTTTTACTTTTATTACAGTTAAAAATGTTTGATGATGGTCACAGCTTGAACCTGGAACAGATTAATTCGATTTTGTAACAGCGAAAATGTATTTAGAAATTCAAATATTTGGTCTGCCCTGTGATTGATTGGCGAGCAGTCCAGGGTGTACCCCGCCTCTCTGCCGAAGTCAGCAGGGATGGGCTCCAGCAGAGGATAAGCAGCATAGAAGATGGATGGATGGAAATATTTGGTGCAAATATTTGGGACCAAATATGAGGTGAAAGAAAAACTGGAAAAATCTGTGCAACGTGGGAGAAAGTTCGGTGGTGCCTTCAAGGACTGTCAAACAAAGTGGAACGGGTTGCTGCTCGCAATAAGTACCATAAACATGCAAAAACTGCTGGGTTTCTAACTGTATTTTCAATAAAATAATGGCCCATATTTCCAAAGTTTATATTCATTTACACAAAATTCAATGTAGTTAAAAAAATAGTAATGTACAAACCGGAGTAAGGCAGCAATGAGGAGATTTTTTTTATTTCCGGGGAGCTAAAGACCTCCTTCACAGTGTTTTGTCAACTAATTCTCCAATAGCGCCATTATCCAATTCTTCTCTACTGTTTGCTGATAACCATGAGGGGGTTGAGTCTCAATGCAGCTATCAGCCGTAGCAGGGGGTGGGGGGGCTGTACCTGATCCTCGACCCATGACCGATCTCTACAGAGAAGATGTGGTGGGGTCGGAGGCTGTGGAAACCGAGCATGTCGGCCAAGGGGAGAAGAATTGCAGATTTATCATGTACACACTTTGAAATTGATGGAGTATTTTATTAAAACAAACTTACTATGGTGCCCCACTGGGATCCAATATCATGTTAAAACCCCCTGAAATGAGCAGGATAGGGCCTCTTTAAACTTTTGCTGCACGTAGGCCTATTCCATAAAAAGTGTAATTCATTTACCCCAAAATATCATCCTTGGTGAAGAACAATGAGTTCAAAGATGACTTCAACAACTCAAAATGTGTTCTTTTTTGTATGAAATCCCACTGACGTTTGTGTGAGAACAGCCTTTGGCATCAAAATTGAGATAAAGAAGGTGAACTGCACCCTCCAAGTTGTTTTTCCACTGATAATGACTTAGCTGCAGCACAGGAGAGTCCATCACCACCAACAGAAACACTTATTGATCCTCCCTGCAGAAAGAAGAGCAACTAGCAGATATCCAATAGGGTGTTGATGCACAAAACAAAAGAGCAGCTTTAATTGCATCATGGTCGCACTCTGGTACCAGATTGAAGCCCTGGAGAGCTTTTTACCAGACCCCTGCTGGGCGGTGGTCGGGGGCTTGAAGACACAGACGCCACCCAGGGCTCAGACACAGGACATGGTGGGGACACCTTCTGGGAAGGCAGGCAGGGGGCGGGTGATATGGGTGATATCCCCGGACCCCTGCTCTGATTCTGCTCCAGGTTAGGAGGAAGAGGAGGAGGGAAGGGGGTTCTAAGGCTGCTTTAGCCTTTCGATGAACCTCATATTAAAAAATAATCATTTTGTACTGTGAAAAGTAGCTAATATGACTGTGCAGCCTCTGGTACTCATTTTCCCATTTTCTCTGTCATAGCACTTTTGTCATGAAACTGCTGGATTTAATCCCATCATTGGAAAAAATCCACGCATGCTTTTTTGTGTGCCCTTTTTTTTCCTCATCAAAAATGTCTGTGCAAGACTATCTTCAGTTCCCACACCTCTTTTCTGTTGCTGCCGTCTTGTTGCAACAATGCAAACAGTCTCAGTTTCATTGACATTAGTCGAACACTTAAGTGCCGTAACCTAATCCCCCCCACACTTTTTCCCCCTCTGTAACAGAAGGGTTTCAACCTTTTAGCCAGCGGGCTGGGAGGGGAGAGGAGGCGGGTGTTAGCAGTGCATTTTATAGCGTAGGACTTGCAGAAAAGGTGGTTTGTGGGGGAAGGTTTGGGGTCATTTAGATAAAGTTCCCCCAACCCCACACCACTTCCCCCCAGTGGAAAAAACTGCACTTATTATCTACTAAAAATGCTTTTCTTTTCAGTGTCTGCTCGCTCGGCTTTAATGACAGGTTAGTGTGAAAGGGAGGAAAGCCGTTAAGCCCTGTATGGCGAATGGAAACACTACATAACGACGTGACGTGACTTAGGGGCCTTCTATGAGACACACTGTTTAGCCTGACAACAAGTCTCAAACTGCTTTCATTTGGGTTTATACATACTAAACTGTTTATTAAAATGCTATGAGTGTCAAATGTTCTGGGGTGCAAAAGCTACACTTACGCGTTTGTGATTGGGTTTCTCGGTGTGAAACATACGGTACAGAGGCAAGGACAGGAAGTGTAACTTCTTCGCAATATAGTCATGCGTCTACTCCATCAACAAATACGTTGTAAACTATTATACTGTATATTATTTCTTTTTTTTAGCATTGCATTTAGTGGATAATTAACGACTTGCAGTTGTTCTTGCAGCGCTAAGCAGTTTTATGTTGTGCATTTTGTTCTCTTACTGCACCGTGGCTCGACTGAACCGTGACCTTCAACGCGAGGCGCGTCCCAAACCATGATTATGGCGTACCGTTACACCCCGGATACTTACATACAATAATTCCTCGCCACGTCACGCTTTGAATTTCACAGCTTCACTCTATCATTGTTCTTCACAAATATTTCACTTATAAATCATGCTGTTATGTGGTTGAATATGGCCTATTATTAGTAAAAAATATTCATATGTAAGCAAATTTGACATTATTTATGCCTAAATTAAGCATTCTCAAGCGTAATAATGGCTAAATGAACTCAAATACAAATATAAAGCATTCAGGAGACACAGTCACAGACGCTGTGATGATATGTAGTCCAGTAATAGTTAATACTTTTAAGTTAATGAAAATACACCAGGAGGTTTCCTACAGCCACACCGTTAATGTTTTTTTTTTCTGCCCAGCAACAAGCAAACAAGACCAGAAAAAGAACCCGAACAGTTTAGTTGATGTGCTTCTAGAAGCTAGGTAAAAAATAAACTACAAAACTGCAGCAAATGCAAGTGTGTCTCTATCATGACATCCGTGTTGTGTACGCGCAAACGTTGTGTTTACCCCCTCCTCCTCGAGACCCTGTGCACTTGGCACTGTTCTCTGACTTCATTGTGCTGTAAGTAGCCCACTGGGGAGGAAGACGAGGGAGATTAGCCATGTTTCCTGTAGCTTTGATGTTAAGTCCTTGGGGGGAGGAGGGACTAAGAAGAAGCACTGTTATAAATCGCGTTCTTCCTTCATCTGCCGTGTTTCAATCCCGAGTGGAACGTCACCTCCGTATTCACTAAGCTCGTGTGTTTGACCTCAATTTTTGGGGAGGACTGCTGTTGATGTATTGAAATAGATATGTTGTACATGTACATGTTGCTGTTGTTGTACCAAGTATATACTGTCTTGGCCTTCTACGTATATACTGTATTCATATACAGCATGTATTAGACTCATAATTGGGCACACTGAACATGAAACTGTATAGAACTGCACTACATCACACTTTGTCATCATATCATGTCCTTCATCTGTAGCTGAATAGGGTTAGAAATAGCTCTCAGTATGTGTAGTAGTGTAGTTGTACACCACTGCAAACTACAATAATAGTGTTTTGTATACATTGCGTCTGCCTTTAATGACAGATCGTTTACGTCCAAAACTGCCTTGTCAGTGGAGTTGGAAAGGAGGAAATCAGACATAAATTAGCCTAAAATGGCAACGCTACACAAAAACAGTGAAAAAGCAACACATTTGTTCCATGTGACCAAAAATGTCCCACAGAAACTGCCACACGTTTATCTTAACATAATCTCATGCAATACTTTATGTTAAGATTCCAGTTTGGGTTCCTGGCTTTCTGTCTTGAATGACAGCTCGTTTATGTCCAAAACTCTTGTCTTGTCAGTGAGGTCAGAAAAAAGGAAATCAAACCTAAGTGAGAAATTCCACACACATGTTGGAGGTCATACAAAATCCTGTTAGATCCCCCTCATTAAAACTTCATACTTAGACCACCACCTTTACCAGTTCCGTGTCCTTTCCATCCTGCTGTAACACTCCATAAACATCGCACCATAAACGCTGTACTCTGCCACAAGACAGTGACCCATAACTGGGTCACGGACCCATCCTGGGATGGCTTGTCAAAGACATTAAAATACTGAATATACAGACAATGTCTGACTTGTGTGGTTTTTATTTGAAACTAAAATATTTTGATTGGCATGCTTCTCCTTAGTAGATACGCTATACACAGATATACAGTATCTAACTACTTAATGTTTCATTTTTATTCTCCTTCCTTCTCATTTCTTTCCATTGGCTGCCTACAGCAGTGATTCTCAGCTTGTGGGTCGTGACGCAAAAGTGGGTCGCGGAACTGTTTTCATCGGGTCGCGGAAAAAAAGCTTGTAAGCTACGCCCCACGTAATACACATACAAGCACATTAGTTATGTTTGTTGTCATCTAATGATAGTGATAGATTAGCTACTAATATTAGCTATCATTGAATGTATGCCCCCCCCCCCCCCCCCCCCCCATCATAACAACATCATGACTGCAAATTGTCGGTCTCTTCTCTGGGACTGCTTTTGCATATGTGCACATGTTACAGGCGTGTAAGTGTGAGTGACAGCTATGAATGCCAGTCATCTTATCCTGACCAAACAATCATTTTTAGCCAATTTCATTTGTAACTTTGAAATATACAGACATTTTTTTTCAATCTGTTCTTGGTAATAGTCAAATACAGTATGCTACCTTGTGGTGTTTTTCTTTGGTTTAAAAAATGTTATTTTCAGCCAGTTTCAAACATTCCCTTTAAACTATTTTTTTGTAGTGTCGTAGTGAAAATCTAGTATCTCCAGTTTTTGCGTGTTCTCAAGTCAAAACAAAAGCTAATCGGAGGGGAAAAAACATTTGCTTGGTTTCTCAGTCCCAATGATTTCCTTCCGTAGAGTCTGAAGACATGAATGCTGTCAGGTCCATCACCATGGCTAAGATAAAAAACTCCTCAGTGGCAAGGCTCCCGGGGGGGACGAGTTTTGCCCTGAATTCCTCAAGGCTCTGGATGATGAGGGACTGTCTTGGTTGACGCGTCTCTTCAACATTGCATGGAAGCCAGGAACGTACCTCTGGATTGGCAGACTGGGGTGGTGGTCCCCCTTTTCAAGAAGGGTGACAGGAGGGTGTGTTCCAACTATAGGGGGATCACACTCCTCAGCCTCCCTGGGAACGTCTGTTCCAGAGTTGCTGGATAAAAGGGTACAACCATTAGTCGAACCTCGGCTGCAGGAGGTGCAATGTGGTTTTTGTCCTGGTTGTGGAACACTGGACCAGCTCTACACCCTTGCAAGGGTTCTGGAGGGTACATGGGAGTTTGCCCAACCCGTCTACATGTGCTTTGTGGACATGGAAAAGGCATTCGACCAGGTCCCTCGCAGTGTCCTGTGGGAGGTGATCCGGGAGTACAGGATTGGTGGCACGCTACTACGTGCCATTCGGTCCTTGTACAACCGAAGCAGGAGCCTGGTTCGCACTGCCAGCAGTAAGTCGAGCCTGTTCCTGGTGAATGTTGGCCTCGGCCAAGGCTGCTCTTTGTCACCAATTTGGTTCAAGATTTTTATTACCAGAATGTCTAGGCACAGCAAGTCGTCGAGTGTGTCCGGTTTGGGAGCCTTAGGATCTCCTCTGCTATTCACAGACAGTGTGGTCCTGATGGCCTAATCGGGCTGTGACCTGCAGCGTTTACTGGGGCGGCTTGCAGCTGAGTGTGAAGCTTCTGGGATGAGACGCAGCACCTCCAAATCCGAGACCCTGGTTCTCAGTCAGAAAAGGGTGGATTGCACCCTCCAGGTTGGGAGTGAGGTCTTGCCCCAGGTGGAGGAGTTCATGTATGTCGGGGTCTTGTTCCCAAGAGAGGCAAGGTTGGAGCGTGAGGTCGACAGGTGGATTGGAGGAGCGTCTGCAGTAATGCGGTCGCTTTACCGGACCGTCATGGTAAAGGGAGAGCTGAGCCGGACGCCAAAGCTCTCAATTTATCGGTCGATCTATTTTCCCACCCTTTCCTATGGACATGAGCTTTTGGTCATGACCAAAACAAGGAGATTGCGGATACAAGCGGCTGAAATTAGTTTCTTCCGTAGGGTGGGTTGACTCACCCTAAAAGATAGGGTGAGGAGCTCGGCGATCCGTGAGGAGCTCAGAGTAGAGCCGCTGCTCCTTCACATTGAGAGAAGGCAGTTGAGGTGGCTCGGGCATCTTGTCCGGATACCTCCTGGGCGCCTCCCTGGTGAGGCATTCTGGGCATGCACGGCCAGGAGGAACCCCCGGGGAAGACCTAGGACACGGTGGAGGGATTATGTCTCACAACTTAGTGTCCTCTCGGTGAAACTGGAGGAGAAGGCCAGAGACTGAGAAGTCTGGGCTTCCCAACTGAGACTGCTGTCCCCGCAACCCAGACCCGGATAAGCGGAAGAAAATCAAATGGCTTGGTTTAGCGTTCGGAGTACGCCATATCATCACTCATTCATCAAGGTAACATCATAAAAAAACTACACATATTAATGGTATAATTAGATAATAAAATAAAATTATATATAATATTATATATTATTATATTATAACGATTTGCTTGCATCCATTATCTGATATTGGCACTTGTTTTGCCGTATTCTAAAATATTTAAAATAATAGATATTATTATCATTTTAATATCATAAAATATTGCTATTTTTTGCTATCTTTATGTCACATTTTTTATTGTACTGATCAAACATAACTTATCTTGTTTGGTGCATTTTTTAAATGACTTGTATTTCTTCCGTTTTGAGTGAGTCCATATTGAGTGGAGCCGATTGGAGCTCCACGCCTCGCCAGATGGCACATTGTGTGTTCTTGGCACTCCGACCCACCGGAATATTGAGATGAGAGCGGGAGCAGCAGATTGCTTTATTTATTCTCAAAAATGTGTGTAACCCATATCTGTCTCCTTGTGTATAAAAGACCGGATGATGATGATGATGCCATGGATATGGATTACAATGTAGAGCTAACTGGCCAATAGCTCGTTTAATTAAATGAGGAATTTATTATTAAATGTATTTGATAAATAATGCACTAAAACATCACTATGGTGCCCTGGTGGATGGGGTTAAATGTCAGTTGTGTTTTAACCCTTAATAGATCTTTTTGTTTTTTATTTTCAAGCCATTTTGGAGGATGTTAATTGTTAAAACCTTTTAGAATTGTGTCTCTGTGTCTCCCTTAAATTAACCTAAAATGAGGATGCTACACAAAACAAGATGTCCCAAAATGTCCCATTGAAACTTCCTTATCCTGACCGTAACATAAACTAAGGCAGTCCTTAATGTTACATTTTCAATGTGGACTACTGGTTTTTCCATTTTTTTTCCATTTTTATATCGCTACGTTTACTGTTCAAAACATGCATGTCCTGAGGAATTTGCAAAGACATAATAGAAAATATATAAAGTCGAAAATGATCTGTAACCACAACAAAACTAGGGCAAGATAGGAAGAAAGTGATTTCATGCTTCTTAGCAGCCCTTTTTGCTTTTTCTTTGGCTTGCAAACATGCAAAAACAGGAGATATATGCTTTTTACTGGGCAATGGCAATTCGAAGCAAAAAATACATATGGGAATGGAAATGATTTCATTTAGTTTGAACATGCATACAAGTTACAATGGAATACATCACATAATTTAATTCCCAGTTCCACATGTCCAAAAGGAGTAGGAAGAAGCGAAGCTGATTTAATCCTACCCCCCCATCCGTTCCACATCTTTTGCAGTACATTTATTCACTTCCTGTATTCCATATGTGATTATTTGAACACATAAAATATGCTAAGGTAATGTAACAAGGTGATGATGTAATTATTATGATTTTGCAAACATCAACTGCTTGTATTTTTTCTTGAATTCGCTCATCTTGGTGCGTCGTTTGAGTTCCATCATTTGGTTCCACATACTGAAATGCTGCGGGTTTTTAGCGTTGTTCTCGCATATAAATGTTTCAAGTTTAGTTTTTCCCTAAGATCTCCTCTCTTGTAGAAATAAATAGAATAACAAATCGGAATCAGACCAAAAAGACCAAACAAAAAGCTAGACGAACAATCCAAACCAAATCAGGACTAGAGAGGAAAAAACTTTTAAGCTTCTTGTTTGGGTTTTTTTGGTGTGTCTTTCACAAGACTATCAATGGTGATAAGGCCAAAAGAAACTGGTGATGATAACCATAGAACTAAAAAAAATATATATTTATAGCCGTTGGCTAGATAGATAGATAGTAACAGCTCAGATTTCAACCAAAAAGATCAAAGAAAGTAAGTTTTGTGTTTTTTATTTGGCTTTTTTGTGTGTGTACAATCATTCACAAGCCCATAAGTGATGATACGCCACACAGGAAATAGGTAGAACAAAAGTTTGACCCGTGGAAAAGGCCTATTTTCATTATTGGATTTGATTATTTGATTTGATTTTACAGGTATTTTATTGTATTTTTTCTACGGGAAAACCCAACAAATCAAAGGTCAAACAGGCACTGTGAACACATTATGTTCAAGTTCCGCTGTCCCTTGAAGAAGACGCTCCCTTGGTCTTCACGGGCAATGTGTGCGCTATCCGTCAGATCTGCTGAAGCAGCAGCAGCAGTACGTCACATCTCCTGTGATGGCAATCAGCCTGATGCCCACAGCAAAGACACAATCAATCCCTGTGGCCCAAAAACCGATGGAAGGGGATGGAGTATTTAAAGAAGACGAACTGGAGGAATGTTGCCGGAAATTGACAGTGAAGCAGAAATAATGACGACGTGATGGAGTCTTATCCCTTTTGGAATCAGCGCTGAGGAACTTCATCATGCACACATTCACACACACACATTTACTCATATACAGTATATTGGTTTAGGTATGATGGAATGCTTTGGTGGAAGGTCACCTTGCAGCAAGTAAGGGACTGGGGAGGGAGTTTTTGTTATTATTATATATTCGGGCTGTCAAAAATAGCACGTTAACGGAGGTAACTAATTAATTTCATTAAATATGTAACTTTTTTTTGCGTAATTAACGCATACGCATCATGGCAAGCCATGGTTCTGTGTTATGACGACAGACGGCGGCACAGTGCAGCTCCCCACTGAGTCTGACGCTCTTTTCTAACTTCATTCTGACCTGAACACATCAGCAGCAGTGCAATTCCAACGACACACACTGTATGTCTCTCCAACTCCAAACAATCACGTCTGCAGTCTATTCGTCACTGCAACGACACTTTCTCATTGTCACTAGACAGCGAGATGCATTCATGGACGGTCTGAACATCACAACAACGTCTTTATTATGCGTGTATGTGTGGTCTAAATAAGCAGAAATGCAAAGAAAAACAATAAGTTGATATTCTTATTACTGACTTTGTAACTCTTAATGCGGAAGTACATTTTGCTGCATTCAAGTGCGCTCGGACATCCCAGAAAATTCACTCAAAACCTGTGAATTCAACTTAAATGACGTGGTGTCTTTGAACGCAACCCCTCGTTGCTCTCCACATAATAATACCAACAATAACACAGTTAAAGTCTGATTCAAATATTCTGCTATTAAAGTAACCAGTGTTAGATTGTCCAGTGTAAATAGATTTTCAGACATGTGTGCCATCTATTAACCTGATTAAAATGATTAAAATTTGGCACTGTCATTTTCCTTTCTTTCAATAAAATACAGTAAAAATGGGCATATTTCAGACATAGTGTGACATAGTGATTAATCATGATAAATTAATTTGAAAATGGTGATTAATCTGATTAAAATGTTTTATCATTCGACAGCCCTATTATATATTATTAATATATTATTGTTATTGTTATGGTGTTTACTATTATTAAGTAATATTATTAATAATATCATATTTTTATCGTTTTATCATCATTGTTATGATGTGCTGGTTATTATTATTATTGTTATTATTATTCTCAATATTATTATCATTATTGTTGTTGGTTATTGTTATTGTTGTTATCAACCTTGTATAAAAAATATCAATTGTAAAATGAGATTACATTGTGATTAAAAAAAAAAATACAGCAACTTCATAGTCAATTGAGTCTGTGATGAGTTCTTGGCTGATCTAGGATCAGGAACAAATCCCCCAGTAGTGTAAGAGTGGGTCTGTCATTGAAGTCAGTATAATATGATATAATACTGTAAGACTACACAGCAAATCATGTCACGTCCAAGGACGCGTCAGGGGGCTGAAACGCTCAATCACCGCAGTGCACGCAGCACGACTATTTGGAATAATTGACTGTGGCTAAGTGTACAGTGTATGAATCCATGCAAAGCGCTTAACAGCCATGCCATGATGCATTGCAACGTGCTGCCCAGCAAAGCTCTATAAAATCATTTACCGCTCTGTAAATCTCCCTAATAGATGAAAAAGTGGGAGGAAAAAAATCAATACTAAAAACAAATACAAATTGGCAACACACACACACACAAACATACACACACACGGGAGCTGAATTCATAATCCATAGCTCACTTTTAGTTATGCACAGATATAATTATACATTAACATAAAAGCTTTAAAAGCCTCAGGCCACTTTGGAACTTTATGGAAGATAATTTTGATAATAAAATGCAGTGTAGATTTTAAGACATGTTGCTTTTTTTAGTAAGTTACGTCGTAAAAGCACGTCTTGCATAAAACATAACACACTGGTAAAATGCTAGAGCTGTCCTACCTAGTCTGACTGGTGTGTGTCCCACCTAGTCTTTGAGCATGAAATGTTGAAGCCTTCACGGATGAGAGGCGAAACGTCTTCTAAGAAAAGCTGGCCAGTCCAGTTGCGATGGATTGAATGCCCTGAGAATACAATCACCCGGATGAATGAGAATATTCACAGGCACACTGGAAAAATGATGACACAAATAAGCTGCTAACCGATTGGTGTTACTAGGCTGCTTTGAGGCTTAATTACTATAACGCAATCCCGCCGCAGAAACTGCAAAATAAAACAAGCAAATTACATTAAAATTAAGCAAATGTGATTTGGGTGGTTGTTGTCCATCTTTTCTTTTAGCTTTTTCCTCTCTGGCTACTTGTTGCTAGGCAGAATTTGTGGAACACCCTCATTTGTGCCCCAAAGGCCAAGCAAAGCAAATTTGGCATATGTCAGTCAAGCTCACGAGGCTCTTTGAATGGAAAAATTGGGATTGAAAGCAGAGCCAATTGAAAATATACTCATTAATTTTGAAATTCAATTGCCCTGTACTAAATATAATATAATGCTTATTAAAACAAAACACGGATGGGTTACCTCCCTCACCACAAAAAAAACAATGAATGTTAAACTGCAAAATTACACAACAATTCGAAATCAAGCACAAAATTTTGCTATTAAATTGTTGGTCTGTATTAAATATAAAACATACTGTCTATTAGATAGGGTAAAAAAACAGATGGGGCACTTCCTTCCCTGTCCTTAACAAAAAGTCAAAAAGTCAAAAAGACAAAAAGTCCGGAAAAAGAGCGCGGGCAACAACAATGGCACATCTGTGGCACAAATTAAATGATGCAAATTGTTGTAATTTAATTTAATTTAATTTAATTTAATTTAATTTAATTTAATTTAATTTAATTTAATTTAATTCAATAAAAAACAATAAAAAATAAAAGTAAATTATACAAATTGATTTCACAATGAATTGCTGCTCTGTATTAAAAATAATAAAACACTACAAAATGTGTTAATTAGTGTCAGCATATGTGAGTACACAACAACCAAAACAACAATTTTATGCCTTATGATAGCGTTGTGTACATTTGATACACCGCTACATCGCCATCTACTGGCCCGGCATGCGCATTACAACATTGTCTGCCACATTTGTTTTGGAGTTTGTTTGAGTGAACTTTTCAAGAACTTTCATCCACTTGGAAGGATTCATTATACTCTCCCATTTTACTGCAGAGGAACTGGACCTTTGGACAGCTCCAGAAACCTCATCCGGGAGTGCGTCTAAGACAGCCACACTCTTCCGGATGGGGTGAAATCCTTCTAAATCGGATTTTTATTTTGCGGCCAATTGTGATAATAAAGCCGCATCCCAGATCGGGCCAATTTTATGGCTCCAAGTGTCCCGCGTGAGCTGAGCAGCTCAGCATCTAATGCCTCGTTGCTATCAGCGCTGAATGGACGCATCCAATATGGCGGAAAGACCTCATTGGTGCCACTGGGGACTGCTGCTAAGACGTCTCAGTGTGAGGTCCTGCTCAGCTAATGCAGCTTAGGAGGAGACACATCAGTGCAGTTTAGGAGATGACCAGCCATGTCTCTGCTACAGCCATGGCTCTGTGTTTGCATGCGGATAATAAACTGAAATAATTAGCCAAAAAAACTGCATGAAGAGAAACAACATTTTTGGTGTCAGTTGTGATGTGGACGGACTTAAAGCTTAGTAGGTTGGAGTTTAAGCCGGCACTTTCTTCAAGTAGGAGAGCTTTAACTGTCATGGTCAGCTCAGAATTTAGTGTTCCACAGAGGCCTCACAATTTAGTAGGACTTTGTGCAAAAAAATAATGCACTCTAATTAGTAGGAAACGGACATTTCTTTAGAGTTAAAAATCTGAATTTGACCAAGACGTGCTGGGAAAAACCAGCCTCTAAAGTTACGCCGTCATGCATGATGTCACTCCACGCAGGCTACAGTAGGTACGCGTAGAGACTCAGAGACTTAGGCCAACAACAAGTGAGAAGAGAAAAAGAATATACGCATGATGTTACGTGAAGTACGCAGACTGACAATCAAAGCAGTAAGACTCCGGCACATGCGGCATCGATGGTGGTTTTCCACTTTATTAACTGTTGAATGCTAAAAAGGAAGATACAGAAGAGAATTAGGCCCCCAGCATTTGTTATACGGTTTCCCCATTTTACTAATAGCAGTGGTTAGCGTCTTTTCATACTTGTATGGTCGTTCAATATGTTACTTTAGGATTTGAATTTCAATGCAGACGTGGCGTTTCATTTGGCTACCGACGGTGGTTAACTTATTCTTACATTCGTATGATAGTTGAGAATTTTCACAAGTTCAAAACAAAGAAGAATATTCAAATGTTACTTGACGATTAGGATTTCAATGAAAAGCATTGTTTCCTTTTACTGCGGACGGCGGTTGACTTATTTTTACGCTTGCCAGTTAACAGTTAAGAATTTGGTCTTTATACAGTATTGTTTTACCCTTTTAATAGCGGTGAATGACTTATTTTTACACTCGTATGACAGTTTAGAATATTAAAATATGACTTCAAACATTGCCTGTGCAATAAAGGTTTATACCGGCGACAGTTTGACCCTGTCACGGTGATGGGATTTTTTTTCCTATGCAGAAAAAAATGTTTTGAAACAAATTGTAACGGATAATAAAAAAAAAAAACACTTTATAAACGGAAACTTCCTTTGAAATTATGGCAAAATACGCTATTGTGGCATAATATAGCATTTTTAGCACAAAATGTTGCCGAACACACTTTTTTTCCACTATGGAGCTCATATTGTTTTTACTATTTGCATTTGTTTGCATAAGCTTCGACTTCTACTTCCTCTACTCATCAAGCGCTGCACAAAAAAGGGTGAAAATTGGTCAAAACGTGCAACCCTACCGTGTAGCCTGTGCTATTATTTTTCTGACAAATACACCACATGGTGGCACTGTAATTAGACCCCAAAGTCTGATCGACTTGAAGTTTCTCACACCGCTGAATGCACTCAAGAAAACACCCACTGTAACTGTAATTTGATACACACTGACAAGCACGTCTGTAAAATTGTCCATAAGTCACTGAGCATTTATTTAATGATTATAAAGCTGTGAGGATATCTGTGTCACATGTATGCTAGCATGTCTTCCAAAGTACTTGGAGCACAACCCATAGGGGGCGCCACAATGTCATTTACAGTCCTGTGCAAAAATGATGGGAACTAATAAGATCCCAGCAGGGAACATCAGGAGCAGGCGTAGATCAACGAGGAAGAGCGTCTCATTATTTGGCTCTCAGGCTGATTAACACCTGCACGGATGCCAAAAAAATCTCCAGGCAGGTTTAAAACTGCAAATGAATCACGGGTTTATGTTTACCGAGCAAAGTCATAAATAACCACGCGCTGCAAGTGTGAAATCATTAGCATCGTTACGTTTTAGCTGCCTCGATGTTGTCGTCCCTAAAGAGAAGCTATCACAACTGCACTGGCACTGGAGCGAAAGGTCAGAAGGTGGCTGCTTTCAGAGAGATAAGGAGATTTTTTTTATTTTTTCTTTGACAAACATCAACTAAAACAATCCAAATGTAACTCCAATATAATAATCTGTGTGTGACAGGGATTACACAAAAATGTCTAGGATGATTTGATGACGCTTAGCGGGCACACAAAGAATAATCTAAACCAAAGAGCTTTTCTGTTGATTTCAAACCCCTTTTTAGGTATTAGCATTGAAAAATCAGCTTTTACCTATAAAATACCTGTGAAAAACCCCGATGCAAAATATGAAATATGCTGTATAAAAGCATTTGTCGCTATACTTAATTTGCATTGCAGTCATCTATGTCAAGTCATGTATACAATTTAATAGTAATAAATTACAAATATCAGTTCAGAAATGTGTGTTTGGTAGATTTTGTACCACCTTCTGGACTGCCAACCCACAGCAGTGTGTGACCAGCATGAGCATATGGCTGCTTTTGAAGCAAATTGCAGAAACGGATACTAATACAGCACTTTTGTAAACAGTTCAACCTAATGTTATCGGGTTAATTATTCTACAGTGATGTAAAAGGTGAAAACTAGTATAATATGTGACCTTAAAAGAAGGCCATGAGAGGACCATCGGAGAAAGGATCTTGGGTCCTTGGAACGCAAATTTCACATATGTCAATGTGCCCGATGGGCAAATACATAGCATAATCAGGCTGCATGTTAATACACACAACAGACAATAATATGAAAATGTGCTTCTAGAGTGGCTGCCAAGTTTGCTTTTCTAGTTTTTGGCCACGTCGCATAGCTGCACAAAAGCACTGCATGAAAAAAAGTGGTTCATTATTGTTGGCCTACGAAAGAGAAGCTTATTGCCAAAGAGTTGTGTAACGTGGTTAAAAATATGAAGTAATGCAGCTTGGCGAGAGAAAAAAAAAAGGCAGTTGAAGTAAGCTCACAAAAGAGAATAACCAGCCAAAATACCGAGTGTTTCATTAAATGTGTCACGTCCGAATAAATAAGTCACTCCCTGCTCACTTACTTTTAATGATTGCTGCCTCCTTCGATCGCTTCGTGCCCCGCAGCATCCGCCCTCCGTCCACCAAGGCTCACGGGCGTCCTCTTTGTCATTGGCAGCGCGACCTCTACCTTCCCCTCTGGCACAGGGTCAATAACTCACAGGGCCCGGACTCACAACCGTTGTCCCTTGTGAGTCTCTCCGACAAGCTAGGGGGGAAAAAATGAGTTCATTACCAATCGCGCTGCCAGGTGATGGATTTCACGGAGGAACCCAGGTAACAAAAAAATCAAAATAACAGGGAAGCAACTCAAGGTGACCTTCACTGCTAAGACATCTTTATCCGACATAGGCTCCCGTGGGGACGTATCAAAGGAGGCAGCATCGGTTTCAGTGTCAGACTTGTTTGTTTTTTTTGTAGTTGCGTGTGTCGTTACCCGAAACAACCTTGAGCTGCAAAGTCGGCCGTAAGATGTTCCCCACGGACTCTGATGGTAGTTTCCATCAGGTGATTGATACACTTTGTGTTCCATACGGTCATCTTTACCGTTTAAGAAGTTGTGCAGAAGGTTCTGCATAGAATGCCTTTTAGCGTGACAACTCCAAACCCAATTAACTGATGATAAATGACGGCATTAAAGACAATGCAGCATAAATGATAAATATCTAGAATTTTAGTATGGTAGGTATTGATATTGGATATTATTATTATTATTATTATTATAGGCCGTTCATCAGCTGATCAAAAGTTTAAGACTATAGCAAAAAAACAAACAAATCCCCCTAAAATTAAAATAAAATGTTGAAAAAAGAACTCTTGTTAATCAGCTGAAAATTTGATTTGGGTACGCTTGATGCCAGTGTTTCCGGGAGGCTATTTGGAGATGAGATGGCTTCACAGAGGGCATCCACTGTCTGGAACCGATGTCTATTTTTGTCAACTTCCCTTGCCATCCATCGCCATAGGTTCTTCATTGGATTTAAATGAGGGGAACACACAGGACGGTTTAAAAGCATGAGGTTATTCCTCTGGAAGAAGTCCTTTGTCAGGCAGGTATTGTGAACTGTAGCGTTGTCCTGTTGAAAAACCTACTCATTACCACACAGACAAGGGTCTTCAGTCATGAGGGATGCACCCTGCAACATCTACACATAGCCAGCTGCCGTTTGACGCCCCTGCACAACCTGAAGCTCCAGTGTTCCACTGAAGGAAAAAGCAGACCAGCTCATGATGGCCTAACCTCCACTGTGCCGCGTGGAAAACATCTCAGGTGGGATCTCCTTGTCATGCCAGTAACGTTGGAAGCCATCAGGACCGTCAAGGTTACATTTTTTCTCATCAGAGAATAAAACTTTCTTCCAGCTTGTCCCATGTTTGGTGCTCTTCTGCAAATTCCAAAAGGGCAATTTTGTGGCGTTGAAGGAGACTAGGCGTTTTTTGTTCTTAAAACCCTTCTCTCGCAGATGCCGTCTGATGGTGGTCGGAGAGGACGTAGGCGCGACTTGGCAGCCACGTTTCCGTCAGACTACCACAAGGCAGCTGTGGCTACAGATGTGGGTCACCACCACCACTGTGAGACTGAGGAGTGAATGATTAATGGATTCACTTCATTGTGAAGCGCTTTGGGTACCATGAAAAGCGCTATAAAAATCGAATTCCTTATTATTTGTCCGAGAATCGTCCCAAGTTTTGATGGGCAGCCAATCGGATCCTCCAGTTCAGGACCGGTGACATTTTTTTGAGTCTATCCCTAATGGGGGTGTGCCTTTAGCGTCATCGTTCACACGCACACTTCCCCCTTTAACGTCCGCATGCTGTCCTCAGTCACGTCCGCCTTTCCTCTATATAAGCAGCGTGGCGGCAGGAAATGCTCCCAGTCAGTCAAGCGGAGTCAAAGTCACACAACAACATTTACAGATTTTGGAGAAAATGTCCATTTTGGAGAAAATGTAAGACTTTTAAGTGCGCCTTAAGGTTGTGAAAACGCAGTATGTGTAATAGCATTTCACACAAACTGCTCTGAATGTAAAGATATGAACACGACAGCCACTCAGCATGAAGAGCGTTAGGTTTGTTGACATATCGTACCTACTAGTTTTCAGCATGATCAATATGATGTTCAGTCTTACTTTCTCAAGAAAGTGTCTCCAAACTGCTATATTTTTGCATTGATGCTCAACTGCAACACTTTGAGGCGGGACATTTCATACTTTGCAGTGCTCTCAAAAGACATCATTTGGACAGCAAGGACCAAGCGGTGAAGTATGGGTCCTCACAGCCCATTCCCAGCACCCGCTAGTGAGGCAGCATCTGCAGCGCTTGAAGGCAGCATGGCAGCCATGCAGGGCAGCACCAGACCAAGCTGTTAGGCCTGCTGTCTTGTAATCCATTCCAGAGCGGCGGCGCAGTCGGGAGGACTCCATGGAGGCGTCACTCCCAGGGTCAAAGGATATGGTCAATACAAGCGTTCGGAACATGTGGTCGGTCACAGTGGTCGGCCGCTTGCGAAGCGAGTGTTTGTTTCTGTACAGTAAATTGCTGCCAAGCTTTTCTGCTATCACTTCTCGGTTTTCTTTGAGGCACTACATCCTTTTGTCTTTGTGCACCCAAGCATGCTCTCTGGGATGGCGTTGCCAGGATACGAAGCTGCGTGCTTGAGAGACAGGTGAGACATGTCGCCAGGAGAGGCAGGTTTTTATTTGGAGAGGCCGCGCCTAACCGTTGTCAGTCTTCAGAGCAGCGTGTGTGTCAGCTGTCCTCAGCAGGCGGAGGCATTGGAGTGTACAGCCCCAGTCTGCCGTTCCTCGGCTGCACTCGCTTCCCAGTCGCTCCCGGGCTCAAAAGCCAGCCAGGCCAGGCGTGGCACATGAGTTGGTCACCCTGCGCTTGCTTTTGGTCAAAAACTAAGCCTCAGTGCAGAGCTTTTAGTTTTCATCATATTTCTATAATAGTGTAAGTTTCATTATAAATGCTAAATTGAGTAACATTAGTAGGATTTTGTTGAAAACGTAAAGAACTGGATTTAGTAGAACAGCCAATAAAGCCAAGTTCTTGTTAATGACTGCAGCTAATGGCTGGATGAAAAAAAAGATTTGTTTGCCCACACTTGTTGGATCAGCTTGTTTAGAGAAGTTTTTAGCCCTTTTTGATCAGCGTTTTTTGTTTTGTTATTAATGAGCGCCATGAAAGTAACAAGCCAAAACTGCAACTAACTTTGCAATAAATAAATAAAATAAAATATAGCACAGCAAAAAAAAAAGGATTGAAAAATGTACCTGTGTGTTTAAAAAGTATAATTTTTTTTTTTTTTTTTTTTTATCGGGCCTGTATTTTTCCTTTTTGTTTTTAGGAGCAATCAAAACAGTTTAACAGCAACGTATTTCATTAAAAATATAAAACACAAATATGACTCTTATTTGTGATTATTTGATTACCTTTGATGGTCTTCGTATTTTCGTGACGTTGCAGAGAAGAGGTGTGGGTGCGATGAATGATCTGATTGGTTGAACTGCAATGTGAGCCCCGCCCACACCACAAATCGATTCATGTCCGGCTTAATTAATGAATGCAAATACATTTTTGTATTTACTTAAAATTAGTCCAGTTCGAAACTGAAACATCTTTTTGGACAATTTCAGCATTGGAGTGCATTGGATCATAATATGTTTATGCCATCATTTCGATGCTACATAAAGCTCCAATCTAAGTGGCTTGTTGTGCGATGTAAAAACCAACACAGAAGAGGTGAAAACACATAACTGTAAAACCTTTATAGTACGCCTAGTATTTTTATGTCATGTTTTACAGCCCAGCTGCCACAGACACAGTTTGTAAGTGCTTTAATTTACTGATATGTAAGAATAGCCTCTTAAGGCACAATTAGCAGTGAATGTGCATTAAAGTGTCAGAAAAATAAGAAAGAAGAGGACATTTTAGTATTTTGCCTACATGCTCACATGGCACACAGATTATATTATTAATGGCCTTACAAAAAACGTCTTTATCCTCTAATCTTGGAATAATTAATGATGTCTAATTTAAGCATGTGCTTTATGATTCATGAACACGTCCGTTAATGAGACCATAATAAGGCGTCATATCCCCGTCCTCGCCTCTCATTAATCATGAACACCAAGGTCATTTGATGCCGTTTTAGTCCGCAAATGCCAACAATAATCACAATGGAACTAGCAGTAATGGAATCGGAAAGTCTGGAGTCATAAAATGTGTAAAAATTTTGTTTTTTTTTTAAATAATTTGTATCCCCAAAAAATATTTTATTGATTAAAAAAAATGATAATAATATAATATCAATTAAAAATACATAAATAATACTATCAGTAATCACGGAATATGCAAAGTTTATTAAGTAAAAACATACTAAAATGTTAGGGATTTTTATTTTATCAAAAAAAAACATTATTTTAGTATTTTGTTTTTTGAGATAGGAGATTGGAGGGTTTTCCAGCATGAAGCGCCTTTTTAAGGTCATGCCACAGCATCTCAATAGGATTCAGGTCAGGACTTTGAGTAGGCCACTCCAAAGTCTTCATTTTGTTTTTGGTGGACTTGCTGGTGTGTTTTGGATCATTGTGCTGTTGTAGAACCCAATTTCGTTTCAGCTTGAAGTCACAAACAGATGGCCGGACATTCTCCTTCAGGATGTTTTGGTAGACAGCAGAATTCATGGTTCCACTTATCACAGCAAGTCTTCCAGGTCCCGAAGCAGTAAAACAGCCCCTGACCATCACACTACCACCACCATATTTTACTGTAGGTATGATGTTCTTGTTCCGAAATGCAGCGTTACTTTTACACCAGATGTAATGGGACACACACCTTCCAAAAAGTTCAACTTTTGTCTCGGCAGACCACAGGGTATTTTCCTTTCCTAAGTCTTGGGGATCATCAAGATGTTTTCTGGCAAAATTAAGACGAGCCTTCATGTTAATTTGGTTCAGCAGTGGTTTTCATCTTGGAACTCCGCCATGCAGGCCGTTTTTGCCCAGTGTCTTTCTTACGGTGGCGTCATGAACACTGAACATAACTGAGGCAAGTGAGGCCTGCAGTTCTTTGGATGTTATTGTGGGGTCTTTTGTGACCTCTTGGATGAGTGGTTGCTGCGCTCTTGAGGTCATTTTGGTTGGCTGGCCACTCCTGGTAAGATTCACCACTGTTCCATGTTTTCATCATTTGTGGATACTGGCTCTCACTGTGGTTTGCTGGAGTCCCAAAGCTTTAGAAATGGCTTTCTAACCTTTTCCGAACTGGTAGATCTCAATTACTTAATTACTTTCTTTCTGGGGGGGGAACGGGGGGGGGGGGGGCAATCACTTTTTCACACAGGGCAATGCAGGTTTGGATTTTTTTCTTCCTTAATCATACAAAGTTTCATTAAAAAACTGGATTTTGTGTTCAGTTACCTTGTCATTGACAAATATTTAAATTTGTTTGATGATCTGAAACATTTACATGTGACAAACATGCAAAAAAATAAGAAATCAGGAAAGGGCAAACACTTTTTCACACCGCTGTAAAACTAGTACATGAATACGCTTGGTGATGGTGTAAACTCCACTTTGGATGGGGTTTGAATGGCTGGCCCTTCATTTCATTTGGATCCCACGTTGAGCCTTTAAATCTGCTCCCCAGGGCATCGATGATGAACTTAGGTGTTACGACATTTAATCAGACAGGCAGTGTACAGCCTCTCATCACTCAGAAAGGTTATTCTCTGGCAGCAGATATAGAGAAATGTCAGCAAATATTGCCGGGGCCTTTTCTCAAGACACCACAGACATCCTGCCGATATTTACACAGCGACGCACCTACAACAGTCTGAAGGATAAGGATCTTCCAGGAATTTGATAGAGTTGGAAAGCTCCCATAACGTCAATCATGAGTGTTTTTCTACCGAGCAATAATGGCGTGCCCTCAGTAGACAACAAACCTCTTTCAAGGTTAGCTAAAGTGGGAAACATTTTCTATCATGTTGTAGTGGGCAGAAGTTTCTGCAATCAGCAGTGTGAGCTGTGAAGAACGACGCAGTAATAAACTAACTCTACAAACAGCAACATACTGTGTTACTGCTACAGCTAACAGGCTAGTTCGTTCCTTTTCTTTCCAGTTTCTCAGTGACAGTCCGCAGTCCGTCCCTCGCTACATCGCAGTTTCAACATTGTGCCCTCACTATATTTTTCAAAAATGTATTCATGAATAAATGATTGCTGTTTCGTGGCTGAAAACGGCCTATTATTAGTTTTTCAAAAATGTATTTGTAAAAGTATTCTTGGCCTAAGTTAATTAAGCATTTTGAAGCATAAAAATGGCTAAACGAACAAAAATACAAATATAAGGCATTCAGAAGACGTGATCTAGTGTAATATGTGTGACTTGTGTGCGCCTTTAAGGAGCGGGGCCTGGGAAGTGACGTGTGTGACATCAGCTAGCTAGAGTTGACTATGTTAGCGGATTGCTGGCAGCAGCGTCTTTGCTTAGCAGTGTGGCTCCGAGACTGGCGTGAGTTGTGGCCGACAGCAGCTCCTGTGTGAATCTTCACTCCATATGTGTTCTCTGCTCGTTAATAAAGCGATCGCGAGTCTCTTCTTAACCGCAAACGGTATTCTACACTGGTCACAAGGTGTCAGTAACATTATATTGATGAGAAAATAGCCACTGCAGGAAATATGCTGTCAGTGCTTACGTGTGAGTCTTTGTTATGTCTTACACTATGTCTAAATTGTAATATTTTCTATTATTATGTCTACTATATTGGGTTATACGAGTATAAAAGTGACCTGTAAGGGTGTTATTTCATGTCTAGATGGCTCGAATCGTATTTAGAAGGTCGTAAACAGGTTTTGTATGCTCTAACTACAAAAATATTTCATTTGTAAATAGAGAATCCTTCTATTGCGGTTGGGTATAGAACCAACTACTTGGAGGGTAGGGAACCTACGGCTCCAGAGCCAGATGTGGCTCTTTTGATTTTTTTTTAACACAATCATTTTCTTAATTAATTTTTTTTTAATCTGACATTTTAAAATAAAACATTACAGAGATCACACTTTTTAATGCATTTTAATCCATCCCTCCGTTTTCTACCGCAACGCAGGTGGCCAGAGGCACTGCCACCTGTCCTTCCGATATTTTCCGGGTCAGACGCCCAAACTCGATTATTACTGAATAATGCAGTAGCCTACCCGGGTCATTGAGAGGTCAAGAAGTAAACTTCCCTCCTTTGACATAAAATACGGCCGTACGGTGGCCTCGTGGTTAGCATGTTGGCCACACAGTCAGGAGATGTGGAAGATCTGGGTTTCCTCCCACATTCCAAAAACATGCATGTTAGGTTAATTGGCAACGCTAAAGGTATGAATGTGAGTGTGAATGGTTGTTAAAACTCCTCTACTTGTATTTTCATTTTAAGACTTTAAATAATTCTTCCACCCCTGTCCCACCCCTGTGTAAACTTTCATGGTGTTTAGTTTATGCGTGATGCTGCTATCAATGACAATAAAGTAATTAGGCAATTATTTCATAGTAAGCTATTATAATAGGCCGCTCCTCTCTCTGCCGTTGAGTTGGCCACTATACGCATGATTACTGTAAATAACAAAGAAAATGTTCCCGAAAATGTTGCATCTCTATTCTTTGTTTTGTTTCTCATGACATGATTTCTCGTGTCTTCTTTAAAAAAAACTATTTAAAAAATAATATTTCTGCCTCATGCTTTTATTTGTCCCTCATAATATTATGACTTTATTGTTGTAAAATGATGACTTTATTCTTCTAATGCTTTGACTGCTCTTTTCTTCCATTTTTGCTGTTGTCTTTTCAGTATTCCTGTTCAACTGCATGTTCATAATGTGTCGAGGGCCATGAAAAAAACAGATGCGGGCAGCAAATGGGCCCCGGGACGCACTTTGGACACCCCTGCGATAACACAAATCATAGCGAGGATGCTGCAAGATGTCAGGAATGTACCATTGTTTATTTGGGGGGAAAAACATGCTTTCAAATGACTGAAATGTCACAAGATAAAGTCTTGTAACAAAAGAATCGTAGAACATCATATTTGTGTTTGTTAGTTAGCAGGGTGCTACAGGCTAAGACCCACGGGATGCTGCCATTTGCATTTCAGCAGTATTGGACCATTTCTATCAAGACTCATTGGATTTGCATCAAACTTTAAATAGGTCTCACTCCGCACGTGTGGCACCCCTCTACAAAATTTCCTCACAATCAGTTGTGCATTGTTTGCGCAAAGCTAACAAACAAAAATACGTTCAGAACGTTGGTACTTAATTCAAACACGTGTGGGTTTTTTTGAGGGTTTTAAAAAGCCATTCCCCCCCTCCTCTTCTGCCGCATTGACACGGGCTATAAACAAGCCTGGTGCCATTAATCCAAAAGACAACCCGAGGCTGTTCAAGGCCCCCCAGAAAAAGACAAGAAGGCCAATTTACGTGTTAGCCCCAGCAGCAGCCACTTCACCGCGTGGAAGCGCATCATTATATGCACTGTTTAGCAGATGCCCATTTAACATGCAATAATTAGATCACTTCAAAAAAATACAAATGTAGAGGTGTCAAAATAAGCTCCCCTGCTGGAACGTGAAAACCCCCCCACAAGGTCACATGTCAGGGGTTTGTTGAAGAGAAAAGATGCTCTAGCAAGCTTTTGTTTTGCTTCATCAAGCTTGTAGACAGTGTTTACATGCAAACATGCTGAATAGAAAACAGCAAATCAATCCATTCAAAACCACATTGACTTTGACTTATCTTTAAAAATATTGTCTTTGTCTATCGCCAGTGGACAATATCAGCACCGTAGTCTCAATAACCCCGCCCATAACTCCGCCCCCAGGGCGTACAATATCGCAAAATTGACCAAACATCAGCGTACCACAAGAGTGCTCATTAAAAGATTATGAGTGTGTTTGGATTTTTCTTTGGCTTTTTGTACTTTTTTTGCATCACCACTTGATATCAAAAGGTAGTGTGTTAGGTTGTTTTAATATCTTTTACATGATTAACTTTACTATTAAGGGCGTTACGTCATTTATACATTTTACTAGGAGCAGTGGTTAACTTATTTTTACACTTCAATGATAGTTAGGCATACATAAGGGGCAGTTCAAGATCCAGGTGGACGCTTGAGGCTTATAAGTTTTTATACATTTTTAAACAATGACAAACCCTGACAGCACCACTTTAATGTTTTGTAGCGCAACACATGTAGATATGCTAAGAGGTTATATACTGTATATTTCAAGAAAAGACTGCATCTCAGCTTTGTGATGTGAGTGAAAAAGCGTATTATTAGTGCGAACGTTGGTATTTGCTCTTTTTTTTCCTCATGTTTGCTGTTGTTTTTTGTTTTATTTTTCAAATATTTCAACATTCTTCTTAAATAATCTTGGTGGATTTTCTTTTTCTAATATTATGACTTAATTCCCATCGTAACTTTTCCACAACCGAATTTTCCGAAAATTACATCTTTATTTAGTTCTGTTGCCGCTTCTTTTCCTGTTAGAATACAACTTTTTTGTCTTACTATTTTTTACTTTATTCTTGGAAAAGTACAGCTGCTTTTTCATGTTGGTTTTTTTTGTAATTTTCAAACTATTTCAGCTATCTTCAAGTAAGTTTTCTTCCTGTAATTGTGACTTTATTCCCATAATATTTGGACTTTACTTTATCCTCGTAACATAACTTTTTCTGCAAACTCATTCTCCAAAAATGACAACTTCGTTCTTTGTTTTATTTGTTTCACGTAATATTACAACTTTTTTTAAAGTCTTTTTTTAATATTTTACTTTTATACTACTAAAATTACATTATGTTTCCTCATAATATTCCAACAATATTCCCGTAAAATTACTACTTTTTTATTATATTTTTATTATATTATTATTATTATATTATATTATTATATTTTTCTCTTAATGTTTTTTTGACTTTATTCATTTAAAATTACTGCTGTTTTTTACCTTTTTGCTTTTTTGTTTTCTTGTTAAATTACATTTTTAGAATGTGCCGCGGGCCTTTAAAAAAAAAAACAAATGCGGGGCGCTAAAGGCCCCATGGGCTATATTTTGGACACCCCTGTTTAAAAGAATGTTGGACCCTGAGAGCAGCAGTTTTATCAGAAGAGCACATCATGACTTCATTAAAAAAGGTGCCTTCTTATCCATTCTTTCAGTGCTTTATATACTTTCATCTCGTAAAGTGTAGTAAAATGTGAATATAGATAACTTCTCACTTACTGTATATTTCATAGCAGAAAGTCCTATTTGCTTAGTGTTAATAATGCCCATCCATTTCATTTCGACTTTCCCGCTTCATCACACCCACACGGCTCACGGGGTCCATTCTCCTGTCCAGGGAGCAGATAATAAACGCTGCCGCAGGTCCACACACACACACACACACACACATACACAGACACACGCATGCACACACACACACACATAGTTGCTGTTGTCTGATAGGCCAAAGATTGTGCGCTCTGTCAGCCTTGAGGAGCAGATGTTGAATTCTGTGCCTTTAAGGAGATTTTAATGGTGTAATTTATGTGAAGATATAAAGTGAAATAGGTCATCATCAGCTTTCAGCTCTCTCTCAGACGGAGGCAGTCATCCCTCGAGCCGACTGGAGTAAAGTGCTACCTGAGGAGTTAAATGGCCTAAAGGGGGGGACACGGGCCACCATACCAAGAAAGGAAAAAAAATACAACTATGGAACAGTGCAGCACATTGTTGCAGGAAAGTGCTTCCTATTACGACCTGAGAATTCATGTTGAGGGGCTTAGAAAGTCACCTTATAGAAACACACAGTGGACTCTTTAAGGGTGTGTTCACACTTCTCGTTTTTGGTTCCGTTAAAAGGAACTCTGGTGCGTTTGCTCTGCTAGTACGGTTCATTAGGTCAGGTGTCAACGCGATCATCCACCCTTGTGTGCACCAAACAAGCGGACCGCTTGAGAGATGGGTCTCGGTCCGCTTGCAAGTGTACTGTGGTGCGCTTGGGTTTACTTGGCCTCAAATGTGAACGCTACCCGGACCAAGGATAGGGACCAGTGTTAGAATCACAGCAAAATACATGCAGCAATGACAAATATGTAAGAGAAAATGGATCGGAAGTGCTGTCTCTCTGCTCTGCTTTGTTCATCTAAGTGTGGGACAATGACACACTTTAAAAGTATATTTTATCAGCTTTTTGTGAAATGTAAGCTGGTAAAAGTAGCAGAATATAACGATAACCTATGTGCTCAACCCAGTAGACAGCAATTTGGTTTGGGATGTTTGAGCTATGTCGCGTAATATGTCACAAAAGCTGCCCTTTAGAAGTATATATCAGAAGCTTTTGGTGAAATCTATGATGGTAAATATAACATCATACAGAAACAACATTTTGGTTTGGAATATGTGAGTTACGTCATGTATTTACTACTTTATGCATATGCTTTTTTTACTGCTCAGTCTTTGGTCCCATGACAAACATATCAGTGTGAACGCTAAGCAAACCAAACCACAAGTGTGTTTTTTTTTTGGTCCAGACTAAAGTACTAAACCACAAGTGTGAATGCAGCCTAAAAGTAGCAGATGGACTGAACAAACTTGACCAAAATCAGCGAGGCTTGAAAGCCACTTTCTCCTCATTTGCATCCCGACAGCTGCTGCAGGCTGCCTCCATATTAGGGATGGGCATAATAACCAATTAGTAGATTAACTGATGACTCACTGGAATTGATTGCTGATTAATCGCTACGACTACCACCAAGCAGTGACCCTGGCAGTCTTCCTAGTTTATTTTGTGAGCCACTGACTGCCAGTGTCAGCCGGAGATGATGTAGTTATTTAATAATGTAGTAGAAGGAACATTTATATGAGCGTGGCCCTGGGAATGGCAAATTGTGATTGGCTGGAGGGATCATCCCGGCTTTGTAGATAAAAACCATCAACTGTAATTTATATGCAATGTTGACGTTATGCTATCACTCTTTCAAAGGCATGTTTGGAAGGTTGATGAACACAGAAACTACATTTGAACTCTCAAGAGAGCCTTTGTGCCGCTGTTTTTTTTTTTCAAAATTGTATTTTCATTTTGGCTGTGTTGAATAAATATATATATTCACATGAAATGTGATAGAAGATTTTTAAAACATTTTAAATTTGGCATCTTTGCTCCTTAAATTAGCCTAAAATGGCAAAGCTACATAAAAGCCAACACATTTGCCTCTTGCAACTAAAAATGTCCCACTGAAAATGAAAGCATTTCTGATCACACATTTATCTTAACTGAAACTAATTCAGTCCACTACATTAAGATTTCTGTTTGGGCTGCTGGTCTTCAATTTTTAATAGCATATTTGTTCACCAGGTATCACTACTTTGTCCCATTCAAAGCATGCAGCAAAATTGATCACCTTTTACTATTTTCTGTTTACTGTGTAAACAGGATCACTGCAGAGACATAACAGACGGCCGCCGCTAGAACAGCAAGCTACCAAGCTAACTAGATAGCCTCCCCAATTTACTTATTCTAAAATTATGTGTTTCAAACTGAGTGGGGAAAAAGGACAGCGTAAGAAAACACAAACTTACCACTTCCACACAGAATGGGAGGATAACTTGTTTTCACTCTGTCATGTTGGACATGCCATGGCTGATTCCATGCAGTGTGAAGGTGAGGTAATAGAACGTCAAGTCCCATCAACGTAACATTACTGACGAAAATACTACATAGAACTTGTCTTTCAATATTTTTTGACTAAGGCCGTCAACTACAAAACAGCGAACATTTATTAATTAATTTAGGAAAAACAGCGATAGAGTGACTGAGCATTGTTCGAACCGCGATGTAGCGAGGAACAGCTGTGTACGGTATGTTTTTTAGAGCAGCTTTGTGGAAGCTGACATCAATAGGGTCAAATGTGTGAGTGAATTCTTAAAGGTAAAAACGGTCAAAATTACTAAAATAGAAATAATAATAGAAATAAATAAATAGCATGCAGATTGGTTGGTCCGAGGGATGCCTCCTCAAGGTTCATCATCCATCACCCTACATACATTAGTGGCCCTGACCAGCCCAGAAAAACACCCATGGCCACCCATCAAAACACACACACACACACACACACACACACACACACACACACACACACACACACAAACACACACACATTAGGCACAAGTAAATCAAATCAACAAGCATTTATTTACATTACTGCAGGCTCTAAGTGGATTGTAGAGAACTCTGTGCAGCTGTTATTTTCAATAACGAAGAAAAAACAGAATGGCACCTTCAACAAGGCCCACCAATCTTAATTTGGAAGAAAAATGTGTTGGTCCACAGAGATATCTATACCAATGCTAACAAGTTGAGTCTGAATCAACAGCACCTCTGCTGGTTGCAGCCAAGTACTGCACTCCAGTATGCATCAATTGCTTCAAGATGCAAATAACCGTAACCTGTTTCAGATAAATAGAAACAATTCTTAACAATTAACCAACAAATCAATCACATCACCCCTGCATAGCAATGCTCATCATGTGAAAGCATCATAGAGCCAATTCGAGCAGATTTGTGCACATTTGTTTCCACCTTTCTTTGAAGCACAGCAGCAAGCTGCATATCATGCACTGACTTGACGAAAGAAGCTACGATTGGTGCTTACTGTGACCCATTACATTTGCTCAAATACACGCCTCGCTGACAATACTGTAGAAGCATGTGATTTCTCTCAGCCAATCAATGGGAAGGAAAGAAAATGACAAAGATGAAACGTGACACTATAGCAAAGAATGATTATATAATTAGCATAATGAAATATGATCCGAGAAAAGTCTATTTTAACAGTATAATAGTATATTATTATATATTGTGAAAAACTAAAGACAAAATACTCGCCTATTATTACATTTTAAGGATTAAAATTTTTCTCACTTGAGTGGCGGGGGTATGCTGGAGCCTATCCCAGCTGGCTTTGGGAGAGAGGAAAACTCCCCACAAGTGGAGTGCCCAAACCCTGATCTTCCAGATCTCCTGACTGTGTGACCAACATGCTAACCACTCGGCCACCGTGTGTCCACTATAAATGTTAAACTTAAATTAAATTACTTAAATTAAATTAAATTAAATTAAATTAAATTAAATTAACTTAAATTACAAACTTTATTTTTATAATTTTAAACTATTTTCCAAATACGACTGGACTATTTCCCCGAAACATACACTACCTCGACAAAGCACATCACTTGCCACAAATATGATGGACATGCAGAAAATGTTCTATACTGCCAGAAAAATTCCACATGTATTACTTTGTTGAAGCAGTAAAAACAGAGCTTTTTACGAAATCCCAAAATATGTCAGGTTTCTTATAATGTGTGGCTAAATTGTCCTGATAAGCACATTTCTTGTGCCGCTAAACAACTTTGCAGCACATTTCTTTTAAGAGCGTAATCGCCAATGCAGAACATAAGTGGAACATATGGTGTTGATGGGCCCAGTGCACCAAAGGGTCCCATCACCTCAAATGGGCTCCATTAGGGCCTCAGTGGGCACAACCTCACAAACGTGCTCAGCCGACTCCAAAAACAGCTTTTGTTGTCACCACACCTCCACTGCCCTCCGGTTCCTCGCTGATTTACATACAAATTGATCTTGAGGTAAAATCAGATGTCATTTTTTTCGAGGGGTCACAGAGAACACGCTGAGATAATGAAATCAGGGTCCGCCGAGTGCTACGCTCGTGCAAGCTAGCAGATGGGCGTCCGCCTTTTATGCGCCGCCTGGTCGTGCTACTACGGCTGGATGCACGCCGCATGTTGGTGCGAATGTGTCCGCGTCAAAATGACTTAACCCGACGCCAATGACAAAAGGAAAACGTGTGCTCGTGAGCGATGATTCGTTTGACAGCCGCGTGTAAACGCCACGCTTCAATTTGCTCGCTCATTGCATCGCGCTAACGCACGTTAAGCTCGCGTGTTTTTTGCTGCATCCTTGATGATTTATTGCATGTAAACTTCCTCAAGTTAAGTTCCTCCTTAAATAGGCTGCTCCTCCCCCAGTTTCACCACATAAATGACAGACAGTTTGGGCTTGAAAAATGGCCACGCCATGGGGGGTGACAATTAGAAGGACAGGAACCTGATGGAGCATCACATCCCATTAATGCTGTCTGGGGATAAATTAAAAAGCAAGGTAATGTATGAGCAATGTTACTTTAGTGGGGGGCACAGCAAGCATGTGACAGGTGATTAGACCAGACATTCATCAAGTATTGTTATTTACACATTTTATCCTTTTTAAGTGGAATGACTATGACTATCATGACATAGGATCAATTCCAGCTCAATGTGTCTAGTGATTGACTGCCAATCAGTCCAGGGGTCTGCAACCTTTAGCATCAAAAGAGCCATTTGGGCTCGTTTCCACCTAATTAAAACCCACTTGGAGCCACAAAACCTATTTGACCACAAAATTGAAGGTAACACTACATATACAGTATAGTTTCCTTAAGCCAGGGGTGTCCAAACTTTTTCCAGCGAGGGCCACATACTGAAAAATGAAAGGATGCAAGGGCCACTTTGATATTTTGTAAACCAACACAGAGATATGCTAAGAAGATATATATATAGCTCAAGAAAAACATGCATTTAACTTTGGTAATGTACTGTAGGTGAAATGCTATTAAAAATTAAGTTTTTTCCATAATAATCCAGGTTTATTCTTTAAAAATGCAACTTTTGTTCTTCATTCGATCATTACATTTCTTCTTAATATTTTGACTTTATTCCCGTAAAATTACAGCTGTTTTTTCCATTTCTGTTGTTTTTTTTGTTTTTTTTTCAACCATTTCATTTCAGCTTTCCTCAAATTTTCTCTTTATATCTTTTAACAAGAATGTATTTTTTCTTTATTTCAACATTGTTACTAAAATTATATTTTTCCTCATTTCAGAAGTTTATACTTATAAAATTGTAACTTTTCTCTACTGAGAAAACTATTTTTTCTCTTAATATTTTGGCTTTACTCTGGTCAAATTTCTGTTTTTGATTTTTTTGGGGTAATTTTCAAAATATTTCAATTTTCTTCTCCTAATATTTTGACTTCATTCCCATGTTATAAATTTCCCCCCAACCTAAGTTTCCAAAAATTACAACTTTATTCATTGTTTTGGACTTTTCTTTAATATTTCAACTTCATGCTACTAAAATGACGTTTTTCCTCATACTGTTACTTTATTCTTGTGAAATTAGGACTTTTCTTCCTTGCTAGATTACAACTCTTTTTTTTAAATATTTTGACTTTTGATTGATTTCCCCATTTTTGTTGCTCTTGTTTTTTTTCTTAAGTTTCCTTGTTAAATTCCATTTTTAGACTGTGCTGTGGGCCGATAAAATCACAGTCGTGGGGCGCAAGTGGACCAAGGGCCGCACTTTGGACACCCCTGCCTTAAGCGTTCCTCTTATAGTCTTGTGATGATAGTGATGAGCCATACCTGTTACCACCTGGCAATTAGTCATGTTTCTTAAGACTTTTCTTAACCCTTCCCCACCGATTTCGAATCAACATTCGCAATAAAAGTGTTGTAACACATCGATTAGTTCCAGTTACAGCACCGCTCTCCATGTCGCTTTAGCTGCCATCCTTCAATAGCGACAAAGGAAGCTAACAAGCGAAATAGTTGACCAGCATCATGGTTTCTCACCGACTTGACTCACCAGAAAACACTAAGGGTGTCACGATATAACGTTTTCACTTACATTTTGATACAAACATTGATCCGATATCAACACCAATCATACCTACTTTTATCATTTGTTTTGTAGTATGGAATATTAGAAAAGCACAAATCATTCATACATTTATGACTTATTTTGTAGAGTGGAATGTTAGCAAAAGCTTGATCAAGTGATATCAAACAGAGAATAGTCAGCAACAGTAGTTTTGAGAACAACTCACCCATTTAATTCTTTATGCGTGTGGTGTATAGTTTCATCCACAATGCAGTGGAAGCGAGGCATAATACAGCGAGGTTCGAGGTGCTTAATGAAAAGTTTAAACCCGACATTACTCACCACCGACAGGGGCTAGCTCTTTTCTGTTGTAACTAATGCCTTTTTGCCGTCCCGTGGGGGTTTCCCGTGTGATGCCGCTTTATGTTTGCGATGAGGCCGGTCAAACTAAACTTCCCAATTCTGGGCTACCATGGGAAAGTCGTGCATGACAATTTGCATCTGTCTTTTTAATGCCATCACTCGTGCTCCTTGCTATTTTGTTAGCACGCTAGCAAACACTGTTGTTGTGGTCACATAGGCTCTATCCAGTCACTGCTGGATAGGCGTGCTGAGGTGGAGTCTGGAATCGACTGCTTGTTTTATACCCATATCATCCAACATTGTTTTTTTTGCTGATATTGCCCGTTATCGGATCAAGAAATCCGCTTTATAGTTCATCACTGCCCTCCCTAGGTTTGACATAGTGGGGCAGGCCCCTCTGGGGGGTACGGTAAACTTTCAGAGGGCACGCGAGAGGGCCAGAGTACTTTCAATTAGGGATGGTCTGATCAGGGTTTTATGCTGCCGATTCCAATACTGATCATCCATGAGATCGGCCTATACCGATACCGATCACATGGATCTTAACTCTACATTTTTCAATGTATTTATGACGAGCGGTGTTGGCCAGAGGGGCTAGCAAAAAGGTAACTATTAAAAAATAAACGTTTCGGCGGATTGTCTTTTGTTTTTGCCTTTATTTGTGTGAAACAATTTTTGTACTATTTGACACAAACCTGAATTGAATTTGATGCGTGACGTTGCTGCCGTGTTGTGCAATAAACTGGTTCATAAACCGACCAGGCAGTCAAACAAAGCTATGTTTTTCTTTCCACTTTTTCATGCACCCCAAATCATGATGAAGTTATATATAACGAGTTTTGAGACATTTCAACTTTTTCCTACAGCAAAAACAAGAAAGTAAGTTTATGGCTTTAAATCCATGCATGTGAAAATTGTCTCCGAGTTGAATGAAAAGGCACAAAAAAGAATTATAACCATACGCTTTGTAGCCTCAGAACGCTCTAACGGAAGCTGGCAAGAGAGAAAAAAAAGAGGATTCTGAATAAATGCAGCAGAGGGTCTATGTTGTAATTCCTCTACTTGAAATCATAAACACGAGGAGAAGAAAGAGAGGAACGACGTGAGGCCCACAAGTCATCAGTCAGAGTGACAGCCTTGAAATGGAACAATGGTGTGGTCTCCTCCCCACCTGGGGCTGCACACTGCTTTACTTAAATAACTCTTGTATTCATCACATTGCTCCCAAACACACCGGCGCCACCGTGTCAGAACGGGAAGAAGAAGAAGAAGAGGCTTGTAAATGTGTTCGTCTCAGGCTCAAAACATTGGGCGGAGGAGCGAGAAGTGTGATTAATGCATGCCGCAATGAAATATAGGAGTTAGAACTCAATCTTTTACCAGGGAATTGGTCTGTGAAAATGCTCCAGCCCCAAAAGCCATCTTGCTGTGCAAAACCTTAATTCAGTGAGCATTTAAAGCAGGCCTATTCAACTAAATTGTGACTCAAAGATCCTCTATATCACAGCACTACTCTGCTGTTTTTAACCACCTACTTCCAAAATGATAGCCAAAGGTTCTCTACACGACAGCAGCGATCTGCTGTTTTTAAAAGGAACTACTGCCAAAATGCGAGTCAAATATCCCCTAAATGACATGAGCGCTCTGCTCTTTTTATGTACCTACTGTAAAAACACAAGTCAAATTTCCTTTATATCACAGCTGTTTTTAAGGATCTACTAAAAAAAATGCTTGTCAAAGATCTTCTATCTGGCAGGAGTGCTCTGCTATTTTTAAGGACCGAGTGCAAAAACGCTAGTCAAAGATCTTCTATCTGACAGGAGTGCTCTGCTATTTTTAAGGACCGAGTGCAAAAACACTAGTCAAAGATCTTCTATCTGACAGGCGCACGCTGCTATTTTTAAGGACCTGCTGCTAAAACACAAGTCAAAGGTATTCTCTTTAACAGGAGAGCTCTGCTGTTTTCAGGGATCAACTGAAAAATATTTTCATCAAAGATCATCTACTTGATGGGAGAGCGTTACTGTTTTTAAGGAGTTTTAGTGGAAGATCTAATGCCAGGAGTGCACTGCCATTTTTAAGGACCTACTGCCAAAACACTTGTCAAAGATCCCCCATATCACAGGAATGCGCTGCTGTTTTTAAAGACCTACTGCAAAACACTAGTCAAAAATGTTCTCTTTAACAGGAGAGCTCTATTGTTTGTAAGGATCTACTGCAAAAACGACAGACAAAGATCGAATGCCAGGGAAGTGCTGCTGTTTTTAGGTACCTACTGAAAAAAATTACTGGTCAAACATCCTCCAAACGTCAGGAGAACTCTACTGTTTTTAAGGCTATACTGCCAAAACACAAGTCAAAGATCCTCTATATGACAGGGATGCGCCGATGTTTAATATTCTGCTGCAAAAATGTTAGTTGCTCCAAAGTTCTCACGGGACGTTGTGATGCCATTGACGGTCCACATTTGCCCTGCGGGCCGCCAGTTGGACTGCCTTGATTTAAAGCCTTTCGCCACTGTTCGTGATGTCGTGCTGAGGTGACGAGGGAGCTCATCATGGCGGAGTATGTTATTCTCCTCTCTGGCCACGCTCAACAAGATGGGACAAATAAATCAAAAAACCACCGATAACAAAACGGATCACGGCCCGCCGCGCCACTGGGGGACAATCGGGGCCGCCGCCTGACGAGCGGCGAGCCAATAGCGTCGCAGCCTGGGCGCAATAAATTTAACACAAATTGCCTGCCTTGATTGGGTTCATGATCTGTGGACTTGAGTGTTAAGAGCCTCCAGTAAAAAGGTCTGACAAATGGGACGTGCTGAGTTCCAGCACTACTTAATGCAGTTAGAAAGATGGGAGGGAAAGAATATTGAAGGTGATGCAGGCAGACCCTCCAAATGCTGGTGTGTGTGTGTGTTGGGAGAGGGGGGCACCACACAGACCTCCTTAAAACCACTATAGTGGTACATACATCTTATAATATATAGGGCCCACTGCAAAATCGTCCATCATATACAGTATATACATTTAACAATATCTTCATCATTGTGTTTACAGTTTGCAGGGGTGTCAAATGTTTCATTGGCCAACAGGGCAGCTGTGATTGCGCCCAATAGACTCTGCCTAGCAACAAGAGGCAGGGAAGGACCGACAGTAAGAGCAACTCTAGTTAATCGATGTTGCTATAAAATAGTATTGGGTTCACACTAGAAAAAATGGAAACAAACTGGAAAAAAAGAAAAATTGCAAAAATAAATATGTAAAGCGGCTAGAATAAAAAGGTAATATTGCAAGGAAAAAAGATTAAATGTAAGAGAATGTTTTTTTAATAAGGTCGCAATACAAAAAAAAGTTGCAATTTTAATTAGTGGGTATCAACATTAGGACTTTATTCTAGTAGAATGCCGACTAATCCAGATAAAGAGATATACTTTATTAATCCTGTGAGGGATATTAATTCTAAGTCAAAATTTTACGGGAAACACAATAACGTGAATGTCAACAATATGACTTTATTCTAGCAAAATGACAACTTCTTCATTGTCGTTTTCAAGAAAAAGAAGCCATGATGTTATGAGAAGAAAAGGTTTTAACAAGTGAATGTC
Organism: Dunckerocampus dactyliophorus; assembly: GCF_027744805.1. Classification (NCBI taxonomy): domain Eukaryota; kingdom Metazoa; phylum Chordata; class Actinopteri; order Syngnathiformes; family Syngnathidae; genus Dunckerocampus; species Dunckerocampus dactyliophorus. The sequence continues at coordinate 14,562,486 of NC_072835.1, forward strand.
AACATCACAACTTCATTGTAGTAAAAACTTTAATTTAGGTTGTATTGTATTGTCATGAATAATAACCATAATAACCATGTTACGATGAAAAATTTCAATTTTTGAATATGAAAATGTCAACATTACACCTTTTTTCGTGTAAAATTACAACTTTTTATTCTTCAAGAACAAAGCTATAATTTTATCACAAAAATAGTTGAAATTAAATGTCAACATTACGACTTTATTATCCATCCATCCATCCATTTTCTATTCCGCTTCTCCTCATTAGGGTCGCGGGGGTATGCTGGAGCCTATCTCAGGTGACTTCGTGCGAGAGGCGGGGTACACCCTGGACTTGTCGCCAGCCAATCACAGGGCACATACAGACAAACAACCATTCACACTCACATTCATACCTATGGACAATTTAGAGTACAACTTTATTATAGTTACGTTTTTTCTGTATTTTTATTCTTGTCCTATGACATTTTATATTATATTAATAGAATAGAATAGAATAGAATAGAATAGAATAGAATAGAATAGAATAGAAGTATAATTTTTTTTCTGCACGGGGAAGCAAAATTAATTCTCTATATATCAGTTTTTATATGTAACAAAACTCTATTTAACTGTACAGTACAGGCAATTTTCAAAGCAACATTTTAACTTTAACTGTCATACAAGTGGAAAATTAATTATACGCAAAAATAATGTAACTTTTTGAGTCATAACAAGGAAGCAGTTCCTGTTGCACTTTTGTTTTGAACTACAGTGGCATATTTTCACCAGAAATTTAGGTCTACAGTGGATCTCCATTTTTCACAGGAGTTACGTTCCATGCCTCCCAGTGCGAGCAATTGATACATCCATAAAAACATCTATTTTTAGGACACTGCTAGCTCCTAACCCTTCAAATCCTCCTGGTAGCTTGACATTGACCTTCTGCTCTGATTTTGGATCAACATTTGCAATAAATTTGCAACATTTGCAACATTTGCAATAAAAGTAACTGCTGTAATTATTGCATGTTGTATGATTCAGCTCTTGAACTCTCTGTCTTCAATTGCCATTGCTCCATAGCAACGGAAGCTAACAAGCGAAATGCAGAGAGCAGGTTTAAGCCTTAAATATGCCTCACACTCTTATTAAATGCATTTTCAATAATAAAATATATACTGTAGGTACTCACCACTAATGAATGATAATGACGATTGATAGAACAGATGAATCTGAATTGTGCGGGATCCTCTATAATTCCTAACTTCCACTGTATTGTTAAAATGTCTACAAAAACTGCATGCAATAAAAATAATCAACCTTAGTCAAAACAGATCATCATAATTTCTGTACAACCCTTGCAATGGACCTCATTAGATTGTCATTGTGTACCTAATGTTGTGTCCAGTTGAGCGTGTTGTGTGTGAAAAAGATCGGGCTGCAGATGGATGGTGACACATAACATCTGGAGACATGAGGAAAGCAAAAAGTGGTCCAGAATTAGACCCAGCGCTAGCAGAGCAGGGCCAAGCACACTGCAATGTGCTCTGAGACATCACTATCGTTACAAAAAGGTCACTCGCAAGCAAACTCTCATATTCTAATGTGATTGTTAAGAATGTAATCTCAACGTGACGTCAAAAGTGACCTATGTTCCATTTGCCTATGCTGTATGGAGATATCATTTTTGTGGAGTTTTTCTAGATTAATGAGGTTTTTACTCAGGTGTGTCCTTTCGCTGCCCGTGACGCCATCCTCCAACTACATGATTATTCCATATGACGATAATTAACCTCTCCAGCGAACATGTTTCAGTTGGAGAAACCCCCGTATGTGAAGGTCATTTGCTGCCCCCCCCCCACTCCCTTCTGCCTTCTATTTGGCAGGCCTCACTATAAATCACAGTGGAATTGGCATGATGGGTATTCATGAAGGCAGCTCCTGCCTCCCGGTCTTTCCCCGCTGCTCCCATACACATACACACTTTTTTTCTCCTCCTCTTCTTCGTCTTCTTCATGCCACCCAAAAGCTGCACAGATGTGTGTAATAAATAACAGCACATGTGGACAACATCATCCATTACAGCGAACAGTGAAGTAGTAGACGTGTCATGTCTTCATTTTCATGCCTTCGGTGCAGAAAATGCCCTACTTGTGCTGATATCTCAATAATGGATCCCATACGAAGAATAACGTAAGATCACAAAACAAAATGACAAAGAATGTCTGCTTCCCCAAAACTGCTGTAAGAAATCGAATACATTCATTTTTTTCACTTCAAAAAAGTCAGTCTTTTTAAAATGACTTCAGCCTGAAATATACGTGTCAATTATAAATTATATTTTGGCCATTTTTAACCCTTTAAAGGCCACTGACTGTTTATACAAACAAAAAAATTGTATTTGCTTATCAGTAGTAGTAGTAGCAGTATTAGTCCTTGAGATGGTTCAGTGATTGGCAGCATGATTTTCACACATTTTTCTATAGTTTTCTTTTTTTTTAATGAAAAAAAACACTGAAGCTCCCGATGGCCAAAAATGTCACCTTCCCCAAAAGTGCTGTAGATTTATTATACATGTATTTTTATATGTTTAAAAACTTCAGCCTGAACTATACATATCAAATGGTACCATTGTTGTAACATCTGGACACCTCTATGTAGTGTAAATAATGTAGTACTTAAGTGGCCTATAATATTGGTGGACCAGCCAGGATGCCTCTTATGTTGTTTTGGTACTCGTCCTCGTGATATTGTTATTGCATTTGTGTGCTCCATGAAGGGGCACATGGGCTCAACGCATTAATTTATGTACTGTACCAACATAGACATTAAATTAGGTCTCAAGTCTAGAGCTTGATTTAATTAATTAATTACTTCACTTACTCGCTACTTCCTATCTACACAGGAAGTGATGTCAACAGCCAATTTTCTATACTACTTATCTATGTTGCTTGTACAGTGTACAATGTCTTCACTGTGTATTTACCATAAATTCCCATATCTTCCTTCCAGTTCAGTTCAGTTCATTTTATTTCAACCAACCAAATAAAGCGAACATTTACAAAAATACAAAATAATGGAACACTAGTTGAAAATGAGAGGGCAGAAGCTAAGCTTATAAAAATGCCCTCCCATGAGCATACAAAAAAATATAATCATATACACTGAAATACAATTCCGAATTTTTGAAAAATGAAATCTAAAAATGAAACCAGGTTAAAGATACTTTAAACTCCTGACAAGACAAGTTGGAAAAGAAGGATCCGCTATGACCACGCCTGACGGGAGAAGCGAAACAATACAAGTCCCTTACAAACTTTCCAGCTGTGATCATTTCCTGTAAATTTGCAGCCTGGGAGGTGTTAGATCTTTTCGTTTTGATTGTGCAGGTGTACCTAATGCATGTGTATTTTCCTCGCTGTTGTCCAATACTGTGTCACTGAGGTTAATACACAATTGTAGAATCAGAGCGATGCTGTATTGAAAGACACGTTTTGGATATCTGAATCATTTCAGCCTTGTTTCCAACCAAACTCAAAGACACGACAAAGCATGTTCATGGAAACAGCAGTTGACGTTCGTGCGCGCGTGTGTGTGTGTGTGCGTGTGTTGCCAGCACACATCTGTCTGTGTCAATAAGAATGCGTTGTTGGTGGCTGTGGTGGGGGGGATACTTGTGAGAGAGGCAGGTTTGGCCCCCGAGGCGATGACAAAGCGATCAAAGTCTACATGTCACATATAAATTGCTTTGACCTTTTTTTTCCTCCGCACCCCTCCCTCTTGGAGAGCCTCATAGCTCGATGGCATCAAGGGACATTTTAGCCAAGTGGAAAGAGTGCTCAAGTCTGCAAAAAAAACATCAGCAAATGGCAAAGCAGGGACAGAAATTAACAGTGGTTAGAGTTTGTCCTTTACAGGGTCAAACTGAGCGCTGTGTTCCCTGTGCTTTCCTTACGCTGTCCAATGAAAAGCATGAATCTTGAAGCGTCACCCGGTTCGGTACGTAAGGTCACGGTTCGGTTCATTTTTGGTACAGAAAGGGAACAAAATGCAAAACATAAAACTGCTTAACTTCGGCTTTAAGGATTTTTAAAATGAAACAAACAGCTAGCAGGTAATTCTCCACGAAATATAATTCTAAATCAAAATTCTAAAATATTATTTATAAATTATTACCCTCTTCGGGTGAATGCGAGGGATTTTCTGCAAAAAATAAAAAAACTATTTTCTGAGCAAAATTGCACAAATGGGCGTTTTTTTCCCACAAATAAAAAATAGGAAAAATATAATTCCGCAAGGGGATCGACTGTAGACGAAAATGAAATGAATGAGTATAAATAAAACATACCTCATGGTGCTAATGGTGTTACTTTGGGAGGAATTACCTATAGTGTTTCTCAGTCAGACTTCCTGTTCATTTCTGCCTCTCCATCCAAGTGTCACAGGTGTCAAACCCAAGGCCCAATTGCCAGATGTGGCCCGCCACATCATTTTATATGGCCCACAAAAGCCTACAAATAATTTGCATCAACGTGGTCTTTTGGTAGTATCTTTGTCCAGTACTACATTTGCATTTTTTACTGTCACTCTTAAATCAATGAAATGTGATGCAATAAGAAGGTCGAGCACATATTGTGTCAAAAATATTAATTGTGCAGTTGTTTTTTTACTAATAATATCTTCTTGCAACTATTTTTCCTTAACTTCTGGTTTAATTATCCATCAGTTTGTTGGTAAAAATATTACCCCTGTCCTGGTAGGTCATTCAAACAACAGTCAAACAAATGTTGACGTGAAAAGGAAGCGGAATCAGAGTAATTCTTCTGAGTTACGATGCTTTGTGAATTTGTTTTATTGTTTCTTTTTATAATTCTTTTGAATTTTATTGTTTGTTTTTATAATTTTTTGAGTTAGGGAAGACTTTTGAAATAAAACAAAAAAGTAGGCTGCAGTAAATAAGATGCACAATTTCAGAAGAAGAAAAAAAACAGCATTATTAATAGTAATGGTTGTTATTTGAATAAATAATAATAAAATAAGTGTTACAATGAGATCAGCTTGACAGTGACTGTCTTTGTCAAGTATATTCCACAACACAGCACAATCTTTCTTCGAGGTAAATTAAGATTTTTAAGATTATAGTAAAAAAGTGGTACCTATTCAATGTCACCTCAATTAATCTCCGTTTACAACAAACCTTCTTCATAATTTCACACATTATTGCCCAAAACCACATCATGAAATCCAATAGATTTTGAAGGATTTATTGGCTAAGATGGCCAAGTTTGCATTTCTCAAATCCACCTGACTCTTAGCTTGAGCCTCGTGCTAGGATGTCTATTGTTATGTTCCATGCGACGTGCTTTAGTCTGTGATAAATAAAATAAATGACCACATGGTAGTCATGTAACATATTTGCACCACTGTGTTCTCCTGGTCTCGGCATGGAGCTCCCTCCCTGCTGCATGCGTACACGCTCAATCTGATGCATTTTGCATGGGAAATTAATTCCATTATTAAACACGCCGCACTTCAGAAATTTCAATTACCGGCAGCAGCTTGAGGAGGAGAAAGGCAAAGTAATGCATGCCCGCTCTAATGCATGAATATTGTATTAGGCCCACAGCGTCATCATGGCTCCATCGCTACACAAGTCAAGTGTCGGGCGGGTACGGGGGGGGTCCAGATGGCCAGCACCAGACAACAGGTTCATGTATGAAGGCTACTTATGCAGCCATCAAGAAGCCAAAAAGTGGTCAGTGAGTGTCACAGCGGAAAGCTCTAAAACAAAATGGCCACTTCACTTAATGGGGTTAAGAGGTATAATGCTAAAAGCTACTACACCTCAATAAACACTGCTGACCTGTCTGCTTGTTAAGAGGAGATGCAGACTGCATACAGCACTGTGTTTATAAAGTAGACTCAATTCAGCTGCATCACAAACACAGCATACAGCCTTCTTTTAAGCAATGCAGAAGTAAGGCACTTTAAAATACTGTAAATGTTTAAATTAACGCCGCTGTTCAGTTCAATGCAGAGTCTCCTATAGTGCAAGGACACATTGGGGATATAATTTTACAATTTTTCAACGGAACTCTTGTACAGTATTGACTGCGATAAGCTATCTCATCTAATTACTGTAAATGCTCCAATCAAACTCTATTATTAAACTCTATTATTAAGTATTCTGTAATTGCTGGGTGCATCGTCTACAAAAGCAAATAACCGCCAGGGTCTCTAATTAGCGCCGGGTCCAGAAAATTGGCAATAACAGCTGTGATGGCAGTAGCTGCATTTGACGTATCATGAGTGGTCAGCATCCAGCAGCTTTATCTACCTCTGCATGCGCTTTAAAATGATGCTGCCTAGCTGTTGGTGTGAAAGTCATACGTGTTGCACTTGCCATACTGTTGTTTACCGTCAGTGGTACACATCAGCGGTATTAATGCTGGATGAGCAGTTTGCTCCGGACCGCTGCTACAGCATTGGTTCTGTTGCTTCTAATTTGCAAAATACTTGCTAATAAATGAGCATGTGGTCAAAGAGAGCTACAGTCATTCCTCATTTACCGTGGTTAATTGGTTCCAGACCCGACTGCGATAAGTGAATATCCGCGTAGAATTCCTGTAGAATTCCTGATTTACAAATGGAATAATGTCATAGTTACAGCATAGAAAGCCCGTTTAAGGCCTTCTATATATATTATATATATATATATATATATATATATATATATATATATATATATATATATATATATATATATATATATATATATATATATATATATATATATATATATATATAGTCACTATAGTCACTTTTACACGTGTATTATCCAATACAGTTGAGATAATAATAGAAAATAAGACATCTTTGACCAAAATGAGCCATTACATAGACTCACACTTTGGCATTGACAGCATGCTTGGTGGCTATTGTCTCATTAATGTTGACACCTTGTGGCCAGTGTAGTGGGATACAACTGCAATGGCGCAGAGAACACAAAAGCAGTGAATATTCCAGCAGGAGCTGCTGCCAGCCACAACTCACGCCAGTGGCTGGTACTCTCCACAGTGCTAACCATGCTAACACTCAGCAACTCTATGGTAGCTAGCTGACGTCACACACGTCACTTCCCAGGCCCCACCTCTTAAAGGAGCACACAAATATTACACTACATATCACATAATCTGAATACCTCATATTTGTATTTTCTTTCATTTTTTATGATTGAAAATGATTCATTTGGGCCAATAATACGTACAATTTGCTTATATATGATATGTTTTGACAAATAACAGGCTATATTCAACCACAAAACAGTGATCATTTATTAATCAATTTTTGAAAAACCGCGATAGAGTGAGGGCGTGATGTTTGAACCGTGATGTAGTGAGGGACAACTGTACAGTTTTTCTTTTTTACTTTCTCATGTACTCTAAGTCATTATTAAAGTAAAAAAAAAAAAACTTTCAACAGCTTCTCTCCAATTATCGCCTGCTTCCAACTGATGCCACGTCTGGCTATAATTAGAGCATTTATGGTGCGTGAGATCTGACCTATGACCTTTAGCAACATCGGCCCTTTTGGCATCTTCTGAGCAACTCATTACGGTTCTTGCTCTGAAAAATTGTATTGATCCCTAGAAAATCGTAAAAATAACAGAGGTGGCATATATGAATTTGACCTTTGACCTCAGCCGTCTTGTACCAGACACCCTTGGAAAGCTCCTGACTTCTCTATCATGAATGCAAATAATAATAATAATAACAACAAACAATGCATTTCGATTGCAAAAAATAGCACTAGAGTCGAAGAAGCTTTAAGCGGCTTTCCTGGCAGTGAGAGTTGCCTCCAACACATTCACGTGAAACCCTTTTAATTAATTGTGTTGCTTTGCGAGGGCGTGAGCAAAAAGCGGGGTGGGAGTGTTTTTACTGCCATGCAAGTGTGATGAAAACAGTGGACTCAGCACAATAATGTCACACACGGGCCAGCCAAGACATATTAGCCTAATGAAATGTTCGCTGCAGCTCTAATTGCTGTAAGGCTAGGAATGATTGAGGAGGACAACTTTGGGTTTTGAAACCTTCACATCACAAGTAAAGTTGCGGAACCATCAGAATTAATGTAAGGATGTGGGGGAGCGCGCCACAGTCGTCTGTACAGTGAATATGACGAGGGGGAGGTAGCACAGACAGTGAGTGGAGTTCAAACAGTCCATGATTACACCTCTTTAAGTGTCAAGTGCATTTCCATTTCAAGTGCTTGCTTAAACAGCCATGAAAGGAGATCTCCAGCTGGGAAATGAAGGAGGAGACCCCCCGCCTCCTACCACCAAGACCCTCGAGCTGTGCAATTGTTGGACTAAAGGAGACAGAAAGGACCGTGGTCATCCACTGAGATGCTAATAATATTGTACATTAACTTAAGTGACATCTGCACAAATCCATTTGACTGCTACAAAATTAGGAAAATCAACTTTTAAGTTTGCAGCAGATCTGCTAGCATGTGCAATTGTGTCTATCCATTTTCTATACCGTCTTGGATCTGAAATAGGGCACAGAAAGGGAATTGATCCATGTCAGCTGTGAGAAAGATGGCTATTTGAAAAACTAAATTATATGTTAGAGTGGAACATTGGTTGGCATCATTCCAGAAGGTCTGACTCTAAGTCAAAGGTCGATGCTAATTAAATTAATATTTTCCATATCAAATAATGTAAATCCAATTAATCCTTTCTAGAAAACCAAGTTTTACAGGCATAAAACAATTATAAATACATATAAATGATGAATGAAAGGGATAAATGAATATTTAAGGTTACTTTTACCTTCACTGAAGACGGGATTCTTGCTCTCAAACACAGAAAGCAGCTTCCTGTTCTGCCATAAGTTGAATTCAATAGTGTTTCTCACCTCATTAAACCAAAATGGAGCCAAAGAAAGTTGCAAGTGGCAGCATTTGATAAAGAAGGTGAGAAACCTGACTGAATTCAATTGTTAATCAATACAAGAATATTAAATATTTAGTCAATGTTTAGTCGAAATGAAAGTGCTTTTTTTAAGTCACAAATGTTCTAAAACAACATGTTCTAATAGACCAGCGGGTTGTTTTCAGCACAGTGCGTTCGCAATGTCCGCCACATTTGGTGAGTGTGCTTTTTAGATTTAGAAATCACCTGTCTTGTCAGAGTGCTTCCACTTTTGTCAGCTTTTCTACTAAATTCATGGGTTATTTGGTTGGTATCATTTTAAAAAGGCAAGTTAACAGTGAAATCTTTCCTTTGATGTGGATTATTTCAGGAAGGGGGTTGTGCATGATTCAAATGAGGCTTCTTAAGAATCTCCCTTCCTCAGGTGTGAGGTAAATGTTGTTTATTAGCATCTTATGAGTGTAGCCCGGCTCACATGCCTGCCATAAACAACATGAATGATGTGCGGCCTGACGAGCATTTATTAAATTACACATTTCAGCCTCGCGTCCTCCTTTGATTCATTCCCTTTAATGACTTTGCTGATGTAGACTGTCATGCTGTAATGAAAAGGTAAAGACGAGCAAGCGGTGGCGGCGGCGGCGCTGCCGTAAATAAGTCTCAGCGCATGAGGAATAATGACAGGAGTTTAATGTTCAATTAGATTAAAAGGCTCTCTGACACAAAAGCAGGATGCTGAGTGCACTGCTCAATGAGGCCGCGCGAGACATTGATTAACGCTAAACAGATCTATTATTCCCTTGCAAGGTAGCAAACAACAGCTCTACTTGACGCCGTGACAAAGCAGCGCCTTTTTCTGTGCAGACATGTCCGCGCCCAGCAGGTTAATAACCATTAACATCAGGCTGGCCACTAACGGATGAAATAACCCTGCAGTGTTTATATGGACTTGTCAAGGACATCCAGCTTTACACACAAAGTGCAGACTGAGGGACTATCCACACGGAAATGTTTTCAGGTCAAAAGTATTTTATCGTTGCAGCCTCTCATCTACACGGAAACGGCGTTCTGGGCGCCCTGAAATGGTAATTTTTTTAAAGCTTCCAGAGTGATCTGAAAACCCCGGCTTGTTGTTTTCCTGTAGATAGCCAACACGAAAACGATGATGTCACGTGACCAGAAGTGAGCTTTGACGACAAGCCAACATAATATCCCAATATTTCGACTGATATGACTCACCCCAGTTGACATTCTTCTGATATTTTCTTCTTATACACTATATTGACTTCCAGAAGTAATCCCACTTCTCATAAGTCTAGATGAGCCTTGGAAAGCAGATGACGACGGATTTATGCGCATGCATTCCTTCTTCTGTTGTGTCATGTGGTTCCATCCGCGTGTCTGTTCACAGCACCACACGGAGGTGTGCCTTGTGTATTACATCGTTTTCACTTAGCGATCCGTTCCCATCTGGATGCTAATACTATATTTACTAATCCAGCACAGTGTGGACACTAATTTTTTCCAACCCGGCAAAAAAAAAAAATCCCAAGAGCGCTTCCGGCTTTCTTACCTATATCTGATCCATCCAGCATTTCATTGCCCATATCAACCGATACCAATATTTGTCAGCAGCTCTTTACGCACATTACGCTTCTTTTACTGTGATGCATTGAATGCATTTCATACATAAACCTTGTTTGTGCAAAATAAGACAAATACTGCAATGTAAGTTGGAGAAAAAGTGCCATATTTATCACATTTATAACATTTTGTCTCAACAAAATAGTCAATAAAAAATCATGACCACTAGTCAAATACTATAGCATGTCCTCCTACTATCAACAGAAGTGATACAATGTGGAAAGCTGCACATATCATGTGCCACAAACATCCGTAGAAGAACTAAGTAAAGTGCAAAGTATGAAACTAATACAATCAGTGAAATTAGAAACTGGCTTCTTATCATTACTTTTGCTGCATTGCGCTGCGTGTGACTCCGAATGATCCTTCCTGAGGTGTGATATTAGATTAGAATTATTGAAGGAAGACGCCTTACTCCCCCCTCGCATAACCAGTGCTTAACAGTCATTGCAAATTGCATATTTACAAACTGAAGGTGAAATGTGGAAATAATTTGAGACTTTGGACATGCTACGCTAGCAAACATGCTGCTCTGTGAAGCAAGGCGCAGTTTGATGAGGTCTCTGTTATCACTGTTATCACTATCGTCAGAAAAACCGATACCAATAAGATTTTATATCAAATTTTTATGTCAATATCGGCCCTAGTTGAACTGTAATGGATTTCTTGCATTGTCATACATAGGGGTGGAATGGTAGAGTGCATGTATTCGAAATGGGATTTTTTGGTATGGTATGGAAGCTTTCCCACACGCAGGGGTGCCGTAAAGGCGGGAAAAGTTAGGACAATTCTCAAAAAAATAGGTACAAATGTAAAATATGATTTGGATATCTGGGTTGAGATATTTTTTTAAATATAGTGATAAAATGATCAAAAACAATTTTGATTTTTGGCAGTAAAAGTTAAATCCACATTGACCAAAAAGTAAACATTCATATTGATAATATTAATGATTGATTCCACTTGGCGGCATAAGAGAAAACACATCGACCTGCTGGGGCAAAGGACTGTATTAAATCCCAGGCTGTGACAATTGTAAATTATTGAACAATGTGTTTCCATTGTGTTCATATTACTCCAAAACATACATTTAACTAAATTCAAGTTTAAGCCAATTAGCATAAAAATAGATTTTAAGGGTCAGTTAAGTCCTAGAGATTTAGTGACCACAGCTCTCCAGGGGGACCAATGTGATTATTTTTCATGGGGTCCAGAATTCCTGGCAGCGCCCATGTCCACATGGTACACATTAAGTGAGGGAAGTGTAACTGCCTCACATGCATCTATTCCGTAAACAAATACATTCTATTTATTGGAGAATCACCTGCTAGCAGTTTGCAGTTTTTTATCTTTAATTACAAAAACATTACACAAAAGCTAAGCGGTCTTATGTTACTCGTTGACCTTAAAACCGAGGTGGGTACCAAGCTGGGATTATAGTCGTACAGCATGACATCCATGACTGCTTTTACCATAAATGTATAGGATGCTATGTCTCTTTTACACAATTCATGCACCGAGGGACTATTTTGTCCCCTAACAACAAGAAGCTTTTTAGTCTGTGACAAAATGCAAAAAGACAAGCACTTGAACTTTGCTGCCAAGCTGAAGCGAGGTTGTACACACACACACACGAAAAAGAGAAGACATGACATGTAGTCATTGCCTATACACATCAGAGCTCTCTGCTAACAACAGACGTGTAGTTCATTATGCGTGTGCTTGTCTCATGAGTCACATGTGCAAGCACGGCACAAGGCTAAACTTTGCAGTATGATTAAAAGCATGGGTATGCATACTAGCGCTACCCCTAAAAAATACCAACAAAATCACTTATCACTTATATAAATATGCATTGTTACTGGAAATGCTACAGTTACCACCTCTATCCAATTAACGGCAGAGTCTCCTAATTAAAAAAGGGTCTCCAGTTAAAAAGTATTGGCATTAAAGGCTGTGGCTTATCATTTGATTAACTCCACTCTATTGGGAGTATTGTCTGTGGTCAGCATCCAGCAGGTTGATCTACCTCTTCATGCGCTTGAAAATGTTATTACTGAGCTGATGGTGTGGAACTCATGCGTGTTACAACTTGCTGTACTCAAACTCATCAGCGCTATTAATGCTGGCTGAGCAGTTTGCTCCTCACTACAATCACAACATTGGTTCTGTTGCTGCTGTGTTGTACAATGTACAGTGGAAACTTGATCAGCATCCCCCCCGATTAGCGTTTTTTCCGTCAGAAATTTCCACCACATTGCATGATTCCAACTGTGTTTTTTTAATGTGTTTTTAATGACAACACTTCTTTGTTAGCACCCTATTAGCCCACTACATAGAAACAGGAACCGGAAGTCAGCTACGTCGCCTGTCGATGAAGCCATCAGCTTTTAATTTTCAGTAGAACTTTATGGAATTGATGGGGATTTTTTTTAAGCGCTTTGGGTGTCTAGAAAGGTGCCTTGTAAAGCCAATAAATTATTATCATAATTATATATTTTTTTTTAATCTCACTCGTTTGCATTCACAGAGGTCAATATGTGTATTATAAATTAGAATATTTCCAAAGTTCCCTAGCTAAACTTTTAATAAAACATGTTCTGCTCTTTTGCAAACCCTATTATAAATTATTCATTTATGTCTAAAAATAATTTATATTTATTTCATTTGAATTTATCTTTACTTCAATAAATTCAGAGCATAAATAATGGAGGATAGAAAAGGATACGTTTGACAATTAATATTACAATCATGAACACAATGGTTTTATTTACTAATTTAGTAGTAATAGTGGTATTTTTCAAACATCACACACCGTAGTAAACATTTGACTTGATTTGAAGGCTTTATGACAACTTTGATATGTCCATTACTGTAGTAAAGCTTATTTTTTTAGCTCATGTTAAGCATAATTTATAGTTGTTTACTTACTGGAACATGATTAAATGTCATGAAAACACTTGAATTTAAATACCAGGCATAATGAACACGCTGTAAAAGTACTATAGTGCATGACTGAAATGGGAAACTACTCAGCTATTCTATTTCCTTGCCAGAGGCATTGATTAAATGATTATATTTTGTGTGCACAGAGTCACACACATGCACACACACACTGAATTCTATCTGGATTCAAACTTTTGCTTCTTGGCATAAAATAATCAGACTTTTTTTTTTTTTTTCAAACAAAGAGAACCATTCTCAGTTGCTTTCATCAGTTCAACTCCGCTAAAAGTATAATAAAAGTGTTGATGTGTAAAAATGTCAGCAGACAATACAATACGTGTGTGGGCGCCGCATTCCTCCGCACAAACCAGCTATAATAATGAGAAAAAACACAACAGTGTCTATCAAACCCTCATTTTCTGCAAAGCATCACAAGTTGCATGGCCCTAATTGCAAAAAAAAAATAAAAAAGTTAATTAACTAGGTGAGCCTTGGGGGGGCTCTTACAAAAACGCCTCCCCAAGCAACGGCAGAGAGCCAGAATGACCCCCCCAGGCTACATCAGACCTGCTTACTGATACAGAAAATGTGATTGCTTTTCATATTTCCCTGCAATTTTCACCTCAGGACAAGTCAGTCAGAACACATTAGAATAAATATATATATATATATATCAAATTAAAAAAGGGTAAGGAGGGGCAGTGCATGGGGGGGGCATTAGCAAGCTAAATGTTAATGAATGGTAAGGAAACATTATGAAACTTCAGCCAATGTGAATTAAGGCTGCCGTCACACTTATAGTTCGCTACGCTGCTCCTGATCAAAAAATAAAAAAAAAAAAAAAAACATACTTAGTGATTACTTTGGTTTGGTTCACTTAGGGTTAACACTGGTATTTTTATCATGGGACCAAAGGCTGAGCCGGAAAGAACATGCATAAAGTAAGGACTGATTGGACAATATTCCTGACATACTACGTACTACATACTATTTTTATATTGTGCTACATTTAACAGCTAAGATTTCCTGAAAAGTTTTCGTGACATACTGCTGTGTGGCATAATTCAAATATTCCAAACCAATATGGGTTTAATACGTAAGTTATTGCTTATATTGTGATATATTATTGAGGTTAGTTGTGTTGTCACACACAGACAGCACTTCCAATGCATTTTATCTGACAGTGACGTTGTCATTTCTGCTTGCTTTTTGCTGACATTTTAACACTGGCACGTGTCTTTGGCCTGAACTCAACCACATCAGAGTTCACGCGCAAGTGGAACGAGACCCCATCTCTTAAAAGGTCTCAGTTTGCTTTTTGGTGTACGGTACAGACGTTCTGGACACTAGACCAAACGAACCGTACTAGCAGAGCAAACGCACCAGAGTTTATTTTAACCAAAATAAACATGACAGGTGAACTCACCCTGAATGCTTGTTGGAGTATGGAAGGCAGATAATGTGTGGGCGAGGTGCATAATAACACTATCTATATGGAAATACACAGAACGCCCTTCAGAGGGTAGAAAAAGCATCCCTACCCTAAAGCACTTTTCCATTTTTTGGGGGGAAATCTCATGAGCGTTACACCATTAGAGGCCGCGCTAATGAGAACATTTGTTTGCGATACACGGGTCTGTCTATATAACTAACAGGAAGTTGGTTGCCCCCGCCTCACCTCTGTATGTGAGACATGTCTCCTTTTTGTCAGAGATGCATGCGCGTCACCTCCTTGTTAGGGCGACAGTAGAGAAAAACTAGGAGAAGACAAATGATGTGCTCCCCGCTGCCCTGCTGTGTGGCCTTTGACCCAATACTACACCCTGGTCTACCTGAAGAGACACGCAACATTCACTATGTAGCTGACAAAACATATATTTATATTGCATACAGGCCTCACAGCACACATAATGGAGATGCTGGATAATATTTTATGTATTTCACATAAATTATATATATCAGGAGTGAGTACTACTGCAGTAAATTGGCAACCATGGTAGTGACAGGTCATCTCAGGCTAAAATATGCAGGAGACAATGTTGTCTCGCTCTTATAATGGGCTACAAAAGTAAAACAAGTATATGTACAGTATCTATTAGGAGTATGTTTGTACTGGGGTGATTTTTGAATAACTGTTTAAAAAAAACAAACATTCTCTGAACCTGCTGACTAAAAACCTGACAAGGGAGTCAAAATTAAACTCGCAGGTGCATTCAAAACGTGCTTGTTTGTTGCGGTGTTCAATCACCGCCACATCATAAAAAACATGTGAAAATATAACTGCACAATGTTAGGTAAAATAGCGGCAGATAAAAATTTGCACTCGCCAAAATATACGTCAGTGATAACAATCGTGACGATTTGGACACCACATGATTTTTAGATATCAATATATCAATACATACGTACAAACGATTTAATATTTGGCCCCGTGACTATAGCCCCGCTTCTTGCTTTGCAGCTGGTGTGTGTTAGAAGCAAAACAGAAGTTGTTCAAGGCACTCCCCACGCTAATTAATGCATGTGATGGCAGTGGACACAAAGGGTAACGATTGTTATTGGATTTCCAAAGTTCCAGTGCTTAGTCAGTATTATCTGCGTCGCAGAAATTGTGTGCGTATTTTGCAAACAGCACATCAACAATGACTTCTTCCACTGCAAATCACAGGATGCAATTACAGCTAATATCAAAGCCACTCAATAAACCATGGTATTCAGGTCAGGTCTAGCACGGTCCCCCCCCCCTCACCAATGTCCAGGATTAAATCATCAATCAAAAAAAGACCAAACGTTATCCAAGATTCATTTTATCATCACCATACCTCAAAAATGTACCAATTACAACCATAGAATTTCCATTTCACCTACAACTAACAATGTCAAAACACACAGACTATAAGATCGTACGGATAATTTTATTTTTTATTTTTTTCGTCACTTAATTGCCATCTTTTTCAATGTTTATTTCTATATATTTTTTACCATTTTTGGCCCAAATATGGAGATTTTTCTGAGGAGAATAATTGACATACCGTCACGGTATCATGCATTACAGCTACATGTCACATACCATCCTACTGTACTTCAATGATGCTAGAATAGCCATGACAGTGCATGATATGCTGCTAAATGTCCAAAAGTGGTGCCATTTTTGTATTTGATTAAATATCTTTTCAATTTAATTCTGCATTTATTTATTTTTGGTATTTTATTTCAAACATTGTTTTATTAAATTATGTTTTCATTTTTTATTACTACATTATTGTTTTAATTGGTGGTGATTTTTTTTTTTGCATTGCAATGTTACTTTGTGGGAGAAAAATGTACATATCATCGACATATGATGCAGATTATGCGCGCATATTGTCCCTCTATATTGGCTGTGATGGGTTATTTCTATTTGGATCATAGTTTTTATCCCAACATTACCACACAAAAAAATTGCAGTGTGCGGAAATGTGAGTTGGCAATGTTCAGTTTTTCATAGGTGTACTTCAATGATAAAGCAAAAAATCCCAACAGTGCATGATAGACTGAAATGCATCCAAAAACCCAAAAAATGGTGCTAGTCTTTGAGCAGAGATCAGGAAGATGCAAATTACGCCGTGTTTAATTATGCTGTGTTAATTAGCACGCATTTCTCGATTTTTATCATTTGCTTAACACTTTCTTTGAAAATACTGGTGTCTGTTATTTGCTCACTTAGTAAAAATCAACATTAATCCAACATATATATGCAGTATATATGAGTTGAAGATGGAGCTAAAAAAATAAAAGAAAAGTATCAGTTTTGACAAACAATAACTAATAATGAGTGTGGATTGACCTCATTATGGAAGCCCTGAGAGTGGCCATTAGCAGGCGGTATGCCATCCACCATGTTGTGGGCTTCCTGACACATGATGGGTGTCCTCTAGGTAGTGTCCTCGCACTATAACATAGAGGGGTGCTAAAAAAAGCAGTGTTGGGTTTGGGGGGGGTGCTTCACTCTTAATGACCATCTGCTCAAAAGTGCAATGGTTTTTAATGAAGACGGATGTAGGTAGGATCTGACCAGGGGGGCTCCAGGTGGGGGTCTAATGACACACCCATGTCCATCTATGTCGTCTTGAACCTTCACCATCACACCCAAGAGAGAGGGCTGTACCAAGGCCATTGCAGAAGCGTTGTCTTTTCAGAATAATTGAGTAGGAATTTGCACCAAAAAGCAATGCATTAGAATACAGAAATACTGTCGTGTATTTGTACATGGTTGGACAAACAGCTTGTACAGGCCAAGTGATGCTAGCAAAGACACATTTTGGTTGAACAAGATGTTGATTTTCAGTGCTTTCACTTGTTGATTTTATTACATACTTTGCCTTTATGCGTTTATACAGGCACAGTGACCATCATAGGCAATTGGCAAAAACGGTTTGATTTTCTACAGAATTCTTTTTAGAACGCATTGGCTTAGACATGTTTTGTTTGTTTATTTTGTCCAGATAGATTTTGGTTTTTGATGCTGTTACTTAGTGAATGTACTGCCTTTCGGTTCATGCAGTCACAATAACCCTGAACAAAAATGCTGGAATGATTTTTGATGATTAACATAACGTGCAAGTCACACTACCTGGAGAAAACCCACGCACTCACGCACGTATGGGGAGAATATGCCAACTCCACACGGAGAAACAAACCCAGATCTTCCAGCTCTCCTGACTGTGTGGCCAACATGCTAACCACTAGGACACCATGCAGCCCAGGTTGGGTTAATTGGAGACACTAAATTGTATGTTTGAATGGTTGTTTGTTTATATGTACCCTGCCATTGGCTGGCAACCAGTCCAAGGTGTATATTGCCTCTCGCCCATAAGTCAGCTGGGATAGGCTCCAGCATACGCCCATGACCCGCGTGAGGACAAGCGGCATAGAAAATGAATGAATGAATGAATGTTGATTTTTTGATGATCGACATTTTATGTAATATGCTTTTTGTAAAATTTTCTACTAAACTTCCATAAGAAATGTATAGGGCTTTGATAAGAATTTTCTATTATTTTAAATGGCGATTTTTATGGCCTTTCGGTTATGAGGTTGTGCACACCCAGTAACCTTTGTAGTAAACGGACAAAAAAATACTGGATTGCCACATTCTTTTTTGTACAATTTTCTGGACTCCCTTTATGGACATTTTGGCTTAGGCGGGCTTCAGAACAAGGCAGTTGATGCGTTAACTCAGAGGTGTCCAAACTTTTTCCACCAAAGGCCACATACTGAAAAATGAAAGGATGCAAGGGTCACTTTCATATTTTGTAAACCAACACATGCAGATATGCTAAGAAGTTATATATACTATAGTTCAAGAAAAAAAATGCATCTCAGCTTCATGATATAGGTGAAAACGCTTAATCGTGTGAACTTCCGTCTTCTTCCATTTTTGCGTTTGTTTTTGTTTTTTTTATTTTCCAAATATTTCAACTTTCTTCTTAAATAGTCTTCTTAAAAAATATATATGCTCACAGTATAATGACATTATTCCCACAACCTCATAACTTCTTCCCAAACCTAAATTTCCAAAAATTACAACATTATTTTGCTTTGTTTATTTCTCATAATATGATGACGTAGAAGAAGTTACATATTTTTTCTTTAATATTTCAACTGTACGCTACTAAAATGAGACTATTTTTCCTCACATTATTACGAGCTTATTCTCGTAAAACTGCCACTTTTTTTCTTGTTAGAATACGAATTTTTTCTCGTAACATTTCAACTTAACTCTTGGAAAATTACAGCTGTTCTTTTATTTTCCAGGTATTTTAACTTTCTTCTTGTAAATTTCCTTCTCGTAATTATGACTTTATTCCCATAAAATTTGGACTTTATTCTTGTACAATTACTGCTGATTTTTCCTTTTTTTTAAAATATATTTTTAGAATGTACCAATAAACAATAAAAAAAAAACTAGCTGCACTAGGCCGCACTTTGCACACCCCTGCTTTAACCTGTCAAGTGTACTACTTTGCAGTTATGAGTTCATGCAGGCACGGTAACTCCCACAATTTACCAAATTTGGGCTTAGAAGGATTCAATTGCTTTTGCCACTTTTCAGACATGGTAACCCTTGATGGAAAAATAGTACATATTTTGAAGTATTTTCTACTAAATTCTATTAAATGTAAGAACATTTTTGCCTCAGGCGTGCTTTGGTTTAACAAAATGTTGACTTTTGATGCTTGTCAATGCTTCTTCCATAATTATATCGATGTTTGGCCTTGTTATGGATTGTGTAGTACTTTAACCAGCACTCAGCCACTCTTGATGGGACAAATAAGTACGTTATCAGGTTCTGAATGTTGATTATATCTTAGTTTTAATGGTTTGACGTTGATGTTAGTTGCTCTTATAAGAGTTTTTATTATTAATAGAGTCAATTGAGCAAAAGTGGTATCATCTATCCATCATGTTTTCGCACCCAAGCTCCTTTTCTCGTCCTCACTCTGCATTGAAGTGGTAGGAAATGTTTCTCACCTACAGTATCTGATCATCACAGCGTTAACAACACCCAAGAAGAAACATGGGAGCTTACAGCACCCGCACCCTGAGGCTTCACCGCAGTGCTAAAATTAAAAAGGAGGCCTGTGGCCATATGCTATCGTGTCAGCAGTACTTCTATTAGTCATCCTGTTTAAAAACACACACCATGTAGGGTTAAATAAAGCAGCTTCCCTGCCAAGCGTGTTGGAGAAGTCCACTGTTGATGGATGGATGGATGGATGGAAGATGCACAGAAGAACGTCCCCCTCACACCCATCATCATCTTAAAGCTTGCCAATGACAGGAGAGAAGATGAATGGGAGTATGAGTGCACTATTTATGGAGTTTTAAGATGGCAAAAACATGAATTTGCCTCAAAACAACAGCTCTGTTTATATTCACACACGGTATTTGCATTATACTTTTTGTACCATTTTCTACTAGATTTTTGGCAAAGACAGGTTTTTTGATCGAAGAGATTAAAATTTTTTATGTTGTTTTTTTTTTTTACTACCTTTCAGTTATTTTGTACAGGCACTGTAACCCTTGTGGAAAACAGACTGATGCTGAATATAGTCCAGTGTGGAGATGTGCTGTCATTGAGAGGAGTGGAGGATGAGTTGAATCAACAGATTACTTGCCAAATAACAAGCAAACAACGTGTTATCTACGGCCCAGACGGTCTACATGCACACTCGTAATCCGAAAATGGGAGACGGAACAATTTTCTACTAAATTCCCATTCAGAATTCTGGGCCTAGACGGGCTTTAGTTCAACCAGATGTTGATTTTTGAGGTTTCAACTATAGTCAATTTAGCAATCTTTTAGTTCCAGTCGGGCAGGCACAGTGACCGTCATGGAAAATTGACAACAATGTGTAAATATAATGCAGGTATAGGTTTTGTTCACGCGTGAGGGAAGGATCTACAGGCTGATTGGGGCAGGGTCTGCAGTAATGCGGACACTGCATCGGTCTGTTGTGGTGAAGAGGGAGCTCAGCCGAAAGGCAAGGCTCTCAGTTTAACAGTCAATCTACGTTCCTACCCTCACGAGTGGTCATCAGCTCTCCACAGGGTGGCTGGGTAGAAGCACTGTCATCTGGGAAAAACTGGCAGTAGAACCGCTGCTCCTCAGCATCGAGAAGAGCCAGATGAGGTGAGTACCTCCCGGACGCCTCCAGGGAGAGGTGTTCAGGGCACATCTGACTGGTAGGAGGCCTCGGGAACATCCAAGACACGTTGGAGAGAATATGTATGTCAACTGGTTTGGGAACGCCTCGAGATCTGCGAGAGGAGCTGGACAAAGTAGCCGGGGAGAGGGAAGTATGACCTTCCCTGCTTAGGCTGCTGCCCCCACAACCTGACCTTGGATAAGTGGAAGAAGATGGATGAATGGATAGTTTTTGTACCGTTTTCTACTAAATTAATTTCAAGGGAGTTCATACAGGCACAAGGACCATCATAGACAATGGTCAAAATGTGAAAAATGAGTCAATTCCCACAAGGTTGTTTTGGCTTAGACATGTTTTGTTGGAACAAGTGCCTTTTAGTCTACCATTTATGGGCTATTAACCTGGCAAAAACGTTGAACAGGCCTGAAAATAACAGCACAGTTTATTGTATGATATCAGTGTGACCCACACAGTATTAGTCTCTTCTTCTGGAAAGAGCATGCGTCGCTTGGGGTGAACCCGGAGCCGTTATGAAGAGGAATGTGGCCAATAAATTGACATCTCCCACACTTAGCCCTCTCTTTAAAAGGATTGACTCAGCTTTCACTAACCTTGGAAGCGTTATTAGCGAATCAAAAGCAGATTAATTAATCACACGGACCTACATTACCTTAAGTGACTACTGCAATATAACTTCCAGAGGAATCGCCTCCCCATTCCTGACACGGAGGGAATGGATGCGGCGGCACCGCCAGGAGTGTCGATACTGTCACCTAAATGGGTGCTGTGAGTGGTGGAGAGTCTATTAGCGCATTAATTCTACTGCAAGGCTTTTAACGAACACTTCATGCTTATGAATCATCGGTAGAGCTGCACCTAGACCACTTCTTGGTCTTTTTTCCAACATATTGTACTGAAAAAAGGTGAAGAAATGGAGTGCATGGCTGCAGGCATTTGGATGCTGACTGGAAAGAGTGAACATGTGTGATGCTTCCAAGCTATTCCCTCCTGTTTTTAAGCAGTCTTCACCTACATGTGTCTCTGTTCTGCATATGTAAAAGCACACTTTGAACACACAATTAGGTACACCAGCTCAACCAAATCCCATCCATTATGCTCGTTTGTGTAGTGCAGGTGTACCTAATATTGAGTCTAGTCTAGCACGTGACATCGGGTGCTGTGATGTACTAATACCACCCCCTGTTGTAAGAATGTGCAGGTGTACCTAATATTGAGCCTCGTGTACGATATGAAACATGGAGTGCTTTGATGTACTCATGCTACCCTCTGCTGGCCATAAAAGGGAATATTTCTCATCCCAGCAGGTTCCCTTAATAAGCGGTGTGCTAGTTGCACGTCTATGGGCTGTAGTGAAAAGTAATATTTAGATTTATTTATTTTTTACTACTTTACATTAAGCCAAAAAAATGCTTTACTCTTTTGTTCAGTGAATTTTTGTCTGAATTAATGTATAACTGTGCACATCTAAGGTGAGCCAATACAAAATTCACATTAAAAATTCAACCTTTTTAGGATAAGGATTTTAAGGATAATCAGTTTTGATTTGACACTGTCAGAGAGGTTTTCATTTAACAAATGTTTATTATTGTGGTTGTTCCTAATATTCTGGTCACATTATGCATTTCTTTTGTTCATTTTGCTTTTTGTTTTTACAAATCTCTATAAATGAATGCACACCTACACACCATCTAATGAGATCCAACCCAAAATTTGCATTAAAAAAAATTCTGCCTTTTAAAGATAACCTTCTAATTGACCGTCATTTTTGTGGTTGTCATATTACTGAGCAAAATAATGTGATATGCTCTACTTTGGATGCTCTATTTGAAATCTACATATGATTAAATATTATTAAATGGAGTTCTACAACCACCGTAATAAACATATACAAGCTAAAAGCATTGATATAGTTGCAGTGTCATCAGTATTCCACACATGCACGCGTCTATCTAAACTGTCAAACTTTATTTTCCTAATTATGCCATTTCCTCACTGTGGAGCAGTTCCAGCGTTTCCTCCTCCATCCGAGAAACATAGTTGGTTTCCATGCCGACCAAGAGTGCAATCTCCAGAGCAAACACTCAGCAAGGCCCAGCAGAAATTAATGGCTTTAATAGAGGTTTGAGCAAAAGATGGAAGAAGGTTTTAAAAGGCAGCAATTTTTTTTTTGTTTTGGTGGGTTTTTTTTAAAATACATACACTATGTCAAAAATGTTAGAACACCCCAATTTTTCCAGTTATTATTATATTATATTGAAATTCAAGTCATTAAAGTCCAATGAATAGCTTGAAATGGTACAAGGGTAAATGGTGGAGTGCCAGAGGTTAAAAAAGAAAAAGGTAAGGTTACCCAAAACTGAAAAACAATGTGTATTTCAGAATTATACAAAAAGACCTGTTTCAGGGCCCATAAAATGGGTCAACAATTTAAAGCTGTTGTGCAGTTGGTGCAACTAATTCATATAGGTTTTCCAAACTCTGGAGTAATTACTACCCCCTCTGTTAAAAAATGCATCCCAACTGTGTTGCCTGTGCTCTTATCTTTCTGACAAATACACCACATGGTGGCGCAGTTACTAAACATTATATGTCAGGTTGACTTGAAATTTCTCACACAGCTCAATACGCTCTCCAAACACACCCAGAGTAACTTTCAGGTGTTAGCCAAATCACCACAAAATCTTTAGCGGACTGACAAGCGCATGTCTTTAAAATGTGAGCAAGGTTGGTTGAAAAACATGTTTGCCATCAAGCAAAACGTCTTAGCAATTTAGCAACTAATTGTTTGTCACTGTGTCCCTGGGGCAAGACACTTCACCCACCCTGCTCCTGTAGGCAAAACCTGCTCCAAATTGTAACACTCCACGTACCATTGGGCCAAACTGGCATACTGAATGGGCAGCACACGGTCTCCTTACACTCTGCCCAGGCTTGCGCCCTGCCCCGGCATGCTGCCATTGTCTCTCGAGACAGAAGGGTGCCTACTATATTATGTATGTATGTCTTCCAAAACATTTTGACTACAACCCGTAAGGGGCGCCACAAATCACCAGAGGTGGGAGAAAATCAGGGTTTTGCAAGTCTTGAGTAAGTCTCAAGTCTTTAATTCCAAGTCTCGAGTCAAATCTCAAGTCAAGACAAGACAGGTTGGGTCAAGTCCGAAGTTATAGGCTTGAAATTTTCAAGCCTTTACGAGTCAGAAGCACTGTTTAGCGTTAACAAATAAAATGCCAAGAACTCGTAATTTGCAAATTCAAATGAAATGATTCTTGGTAGCATGGTGACATATCACTGCCACTCTCCAGAAGTCTGGCACGCCCAGAAATGTAAGCCACACCCTTGGTGTTTGTTCTTAAATCTTATTGGATGTGAACAGAGGCATTCAATCAGGCAGATTCTGTAGGAAAATATGGTGTCTTACTTGAAATGAGATAATAACGGTCTCGTTTGTTGAATACTTTGAATGGGGACACATTTTACTCAACAAAATTCACTGAAAAGTATTTTGAAGTCAAGTCCCAAGTCATTGATGTCGAAGTCCAAATCAAGTCTGCAAGTCTTTGATGATATTGACAAGTCGGGTCCAAAGTCATCAAAATTGATGCAGTCGCGTGACTCGAGCCCACACCTGTGCAAATCACAAGTCATTTTTTCCGAGATAAAATACATGAATGAGTTTTGGAAGATTTATCTCCCTAAAAATGCACAGAGAAAAAACATGACAGTTTTGTGAAGTCACTCCTGTGTGTAGTTGTCTCAAAGGCAAAAGAAAAAAAAAACTTCCTGGAGACACAAAAGAGTGACGCTGAGATTGCTCAGTTGCCACTCACACCCATCCCAACGTGGTGAAGCGCAAACGCGCCTGCATGTTGCACTTCTGGTGTTGCTCACTCTGCACTCTACAGTGGAGGAGGCTATTGTGACATATGTCACCATAGGGAACAGCCACAACAACATTAAGTAAGTGGATGCTCTATTTTAAAGCAGATTTTTGAATATCAAATCCAGAATTACTTTGTGAGTCTTCTTTGCCCTTTCACTCCTCTATATTTTCATATCTTAGCATGCCTGTGTATTCATGCACTAAAAGTACTTTCCACATGCTAAAATTCACCAATATGATTTATTATTACTTTTCTGTTTCATTGTCTTCCTTCTTTAATTGAACGTTTTGCAGGTCCAAGACAAAAAGTATGCTGTCTGACCAAAAAGGGCTATTTTAACTGACGGCATCATGAGCTTCCTCTGAGCAGTGAGCCTCAACCATGAGCGGAAAGGGCTGCCAACTCATGGTGTCGCCATGCACCGTGTCCCCGTCGCTAAGGAAGATCAGAAGGCACGGGTCCCAATCCATCAAGGCGCCCGTAGCGTCCCCTCATTGGGGCGGTCCCCCCTTCCCATGTGTGGACAAGTCTACCACTGAGAAACAGAGCGGCAGCCACATCGCCCTGCCGAGCCTGAGCCTCCGCAGGAAGGTGTTGACTAATGGGAAGCATGGCGCTAAGCTCTCATCCCTGCACCAGAAGGAGCCTCCGGACACCACCATGCAGAGAGGTAACTGGAGTGAAAACCTCCGCCAAGGCCAAGATATCATAATCCTAATCTCCTGCATGAAATTCTGTGAAGTTGCTTTTGCGTAATCGTGAAGCTGACATTAGGTTAGCATGTTAAAAAATGTGTTTTTCAAGCTGTTGCGCTTCTGAAGCCCTGTGGCGTTCAGCGTCCATACCCTCCACAGCCCCAAACACAATCAATCGTCAATGAATCTGAAGTTTTTTAAATATTATTTTTGATTATTTTTCTCACATCGCTGCACCTCCACTGAAGGTCTCTGACCCCACAGCATCCCTACCCACCATCCTACAACCTCAAACCCAATGTGTCCTTAACGTGAAACTGATGATAGGTTTAAAAATGTTTACAAATTCTGTGAAGTAGCTTGTGTGATATTGTGAAGCTGATGTTAGCTCAGCACGTTTACAAATATGTTTTTTCAAGCTGCTGCGCCTCCCTTTCAATCATCTGATGCCCTGCATAGTTTGTCTTCAACATGAAACTGAAGTTACCTTGGCAGGTTTAAACATTTCTTTTCCTCTGAGGTCCGGGTCCTCACAGGTCCCGCATCCAACAACCCCAAACACAATTTGTCTTCAGTGAAGCTGAAGTTGGCGTCCTGTTTTTTTTTTTTTTTTTATGTGTTATTTTTGACAAGTCGTTGAACGCTCACTGAAGTTGTCCGACCCCTGCAATCCAACAACCCCAATACGAAGTGTCTTTAACGTCACACTGAAGACAACTTATCAGGGGTTTTTTTGTTCTATTTTTCATGCTGCTGCATCTCATTGGAAGTCCTCTGTCGCAAAAAAACACTGCAGAAAAGGTTTAAATATGTAATCAACTGAGCAAAACACAATCACCTACTTCTCACTTTTGTCCTCCGCGCGGTCATCCAGGCTGACCTCTTTGCGCTCTCATTTATTGATAATTAACCGAGCATAAAGCTGTTGCCTAAAGTCAGTTTGTTCAAAGTGGAAGCTGAACTGAACTCATTAGTGATTAACACAGCACAAGGTATCTTTGACTGCTCAGGTTGCCAAGGGAAATTCTGTAGCTTAAAACAGACTTAAGAAATAATATTTGTTTGGTTGGGGGGGGACACAGTGGTCTAATGGGTAGAGAAAGTCTGTAAACCAACTTGGTTAACTTCCATTATGTAGACACTGTTTATTCATTTTGAGGCCTTGTGTCCACCAGGCTGTGCTGTCTCCAGGCCTGTCATTGAAGTTCTTGGACATCCAGCTAGTTCAAACCTAACGGTGACCAGTATCCCGATGTCAATCCATCCATACGATGTCACATCAAGAGCGGCCCATCACCCTCCCCTTGATGCCAGGTGGGCAACATTGACCTCAGCAAGCTCCCCAAAGCCTATGAGTGCGGCTATGTAAGATGATTGTGTTTCAGGTCCTTGCTATCCAGAGAATCCCTGGCATCCACCACCCTCAGTCTCTTTGAAACCCAGTCGGTGTTTAGCAGCAGGCACGACTGGCCGTTTGGCTACCGCGTGCTCCCCCCACTGGGACAGGCGCCATGCTCCATCCAGGCCAGCGAGGGCGGCGAGCAGCTCAGCCTCCCACCTGGCACTGCCATGTCCGGCACAACGGCATCGAGCGCATCAGCCTCCCTGCCTTCGTACCTTTTCACAGGGGATTCTGGTAGCCCCAGACAACCAAAGAAGAGAGCTCTTTCCATGTCGCCATTGTCTGACGTGATGGGGATTGATTTCAACTCCATTATACGCACCTCACCTACATCACTTGTGGCTTACATCAATGGCTCTCGAAGCTCACCGGCCTCCCACTCGACGCTCTCTCCAGTCCAGTCCGAAGGTTATGGCCACTACTTGGGTGGGAAGGGCTCCTGGATCCCCCAGCTTCATTCCCACTTTGTCCCAAACTCCTCAAATACTCTGGCTCCACTGGACGAGTGCACCCGCATGAAGGTTCTCGAAGAAGGCGGGGTTCTGGAGAATCAGGC
This sequence comes from Dunckerocampus dactyliophorus, assembly GCF_027744805.1. NCBI lineage: Eukaryota > Metazoa > Chordata > Actinopteri > Syngnathiformes > Syngnathidae > Dunckerocampus > Dunckerocampus dactyliophorus. Next base: position 14,590,245 of record NC_072835.1, read on the forward strand.
TAACATGGTAGTGGCGCAACAGTGCCTTTCAGATCCACAGGAAGTGCACAGGACTTCAGAGACTAGTAGACAAGAGACTAGCAACATTCTGCCCCCTCTGCAGCTACAACCAGCACAACTGACTGCTCAAGAAGTAACCATTCCTCAGGGACCACCACCACCCTACCACTCCCACCAGCACATCCACCACCTTCCCAGAAGTTACCACAAGAAGACTCAAGATCTGCACAGCCAGGGTCCACCCCGGCATGGGCTCGGCTTTTTACCCCAGGTCCCGATGCTGGAGGAAGAAGAAGGTGAGCTGGAAGACTACGGGACCCACTGTTGCATGTGGATGGATTGCAACGCAGTCTACGACCAAAAGGATGAGCTGGTGAGGCACATAGAAAAGATCCACGTGGACCAGAGGAAGGCCGAAGACTTCACATGCTACTGGGTGGGCTGTCCTCGCGATCTTAAACCCTTCAATGCCCGTTACAAGCTTCTGATCCACATGAGGGTCCATTCGGGAGAGAAGCCCAACAAGTGCAAGGTACGCTTTTGTTTCAGGGACACATAATACTGTTAGAGGATTTGTTTTAAAGATCATTTTGCATAACAGGGGACCTTTAAAAAGGCACAATCAGTCATGAACATGAACCAGGAAGTAGCCTGCTCACTGACAACTAACGGATGGTCAAAAAAAAATATGGTGCTTTTTCTACCCTTTTCTAAAGGTCAGTCTTGGTTGTGTTCTCCTGTCTGATTTATCTCTTTCAGACATACTGTAAATGTTTCACTTCCTATTTTCTATACGTGTCATGAAATATTCCACATTGTTAAGACTCGCATTTTTGTTTTTGCGTTCCATTTCTTTTCACTCCCGCTGGGAAATTACATCGGGACACAGATGAGTAATGCACAAACCTCTGGCCAGACACGCTTCATGTGTCTGCCATCAAGCAGTCAATTATTAACAGCGTGGCGTAGCGGCAGGCCGACCTTTTGTGAGAAAAATCTTCACTTATTAGTCGAAGCCATCGTTGCCATGGGACTGCAAGCTCTGGGGTCTTCAATCATGAAGCAGTTCAATTTCTATTATTATTGTCTTGGCTGTGAAGTAATTTTAGCATGCTGCAACATATTATAGCATATTATGCCAAATCTAAACATTATACCACATTTTCTAGGACCTAGTGGAAGGTCCTGCATATATGATTATATCTACGCCCACTAATATGGGAAAGTGGTGCCTTACACCGGACTGTACATACATAAAAAAGCCAGCACTTTGTTTGATTGGCAGGTAAAGCAAAGGAGTATGGGTAAAGAAAGTACAAGCGTCAGGAACAATGACAGTGCTCTTGTTACATAGTTAACATAAAGAACAAGCCCAGACTTGCACCTGCCATGCTATTGTGTGTTTGATGTTGTCGAAGCAGTCTGTTAACAGACTGGTTGGTCTATTTGTGTGTGTCACAGTGTTTGAACCACTGATAGCAATAGTTAGTTTCAGTCCAAAGGAATTTTAGGGTATTTTGTAGAGATGCTTGACATTGGCTTTCTAACTGATGTATGATATTGTTGTATGATATCCGATATCGTTCAGCACTTCGTTACCAATACCAATATCGGCAGTAGCTCTTCCTCAAACTACTCTCATGTCGAGTAATGAACACGTTATGCTTCTTCTACTGAATGCATTTCACAAACAACACGGTCTGTGCAAAATAAGACACAAACTGATGGATGCAATGTAAGTTATTGAAAAAATTTCACCTCTTCCTGGAGGTGTGATATTAGAATATTGCAGAAGTATTGAAGGAAGACATCTTACTGCCTGCCCCCTCGCATAACCAGCGCTTTATGTCATGTACCGCATGACAGGTTGGTCTAATTGGACAGGTTCTAACTAATTAATTTCATTAATTATGTAAAACAAAACGGTGTAATTAATGCATGCGTACCATGTCAAGCCACCCCTCTTTGTTATGACGGCAGACAGGCATAATAACGTCCCTATCCAGAGTCTGACGCTCTTTTATAACTTTATTCTGACCTGAACACATCAACAGCAGTGCAATTCCAACACCACGTATGTATCACCAACTCCCAAACATGTCTCTAGTCCTCCCTGAAACGACACTTCCTCATTATCACTAGACAACAGCGAAGTGCATTGAGGGCCACTCCGAATGTCACAACATCTTTATTATGCTTGGATGTGTGGTCTAAATAAACAGAAAGACAAAGAAAAGTGGATATTCTCACTAGAGTAACTCTTACTGCTGAAGTACAATTTGTTGCATTTAAGTATGCTCGGAAATCCCAGAAAATGCATTTACAGTGAATTCAACTTAAAAAATTATGTGGTGTCTTTGAACGCAACCCCATGGCTCATAATGCTTCAAGTGTGATTAAAATGATCTGCTACTATTAAAGAGACTAGTGTTAGGCAAATGCATTTTCAGGCGTGTGGTGTCTTTTAGCGTGATTTAAATGTTCACTTCATTTGGAGCTGTTGATACATACAAATATATAAAATGATGTCATGTCATTTATCTTGTTCATAAAATACAGTGAAAAGGCACAGTTGCAAATGGTGATTCATTATGATTAATTCATTTGAAAACTGCGATTCATTTGATTCAATTTCTAATCATTTGACAGCCCTAATAAATATCCCAACGAGAGTCCAGTGAGCGGTTCTGAGAGAATTAACCTCTGGCTAAAGAGGTCCAGTCTGCATTACCTGCCAAATCCTGGCGTCATTTGCTCCTCCCTATACCTTGGAAACACCATATGCCTGCGCTGTTTCTTTAACTGCCTCATATTAGTACATTGCTTGAGTAACAGTGCTTATCCACGCAGTCCAGTCCTGCATACACTGGGACTCAAACCCGCAACCACACAATCCCATCAAATGAGAGTTACGTCGAGCAGTGCTTGCTAGTGAGCCAAAAGCCCCAGGCTGTCACCGCACAGTCCAGCACAGCGTCAGGGAGTTAGGTTTGCACAACATACTATCACACAGCAACACTTGCTTGTGTTCCTTAGACAATACGTTCCATAATTTGACTCCACATATCGACATGCTAAAGGTTTTTAGCGTTTCCGTTCATATTTTGTGCTAGTCTATTTCAACTACGATGGGTGCTCGGACCAAACTCTAGCACACAAACGTCTATGATATGACACAGTGCCTGTCAAAGTTTTGGAGACATCCTCTGATTCAACAACATGAGCATGCGTGTCTAAACTTTTGACTGTGTGCAATGTACAGACTAAAATAACAATCAACATTCGGTACATCCGCATGACTGCATCAAAAATGATGCCTTTACATATAACAAGGTGTCCATTATAATGTCAAAGAGGTATTCATTGAACAGTATGTTTTTTATTGTGTATATTTTGGGTTACCTTTATTAAGGTGCATGAGGCACCTCGGCAAACTACAACCACAATAATAAGTATATCGTGAAATGAATACCTCCCTGACGGCCTCTAAGTGTAAATCAGCTTCATTACGTGTGTGAAGAATATTACTTTCTCTTTCCGTGCTACTATTTCTACAGTATTTCTTTCATGTTTCACCTGTAAATACATGTCAAAAAAACAATTCTCGTCTAATATTAATTATTCCAGAAGAATACCTGGTTAGCTGAGGAGTATCGTTCGTGAATAATTAATGACCGAGAGGTATAAGTATGTGAGGAATTCCAGTCTCGGTGCAACAATAACAAAATAGGACACGCTCTGTGTATTTTGTCCATAAACGGAGGACATTCCAGCTGCCCCCTGCAAACAGGAAGTAAAACTACGTGCTGCGTTTGCATATTTTAGCCATGAAGTCACAAGGTTTGCATGATGCAGCAAAGAAATCTGACTTTGCAGCCAATTATCAGATAAAAATATAGCATTATTATCCTTGCAAAGGCGTATTTTTTCATCTTATTTGATGTTGCAGGTTTACCTAATGTGGTAGCCAGTTAGTTTATATGTAAAAGGAGATTCCATGTCAAGATTGATGCAATTTATTTAGCCTGACAGGACAAAAATGACAATGCACTGATATTTGTATAAAGGCTGACCCCTCCTGGCTGCTAGAGGTACTAATCTTAATAATAGTTCAACATATTTGGATGACCAAGGAAATTCAATTGAATGTTCTTGACATTAGTAACATCTGACTGCCTCATTCAATGAAACATTAAATGAACAGTTTGAAGATATTATATTATGTTCTAAATAGCATCATTATACATAAGATCTGCTTTGTGTCACTGCATCGCTGCAGCAATATGACGGTCATGCGTCATTATCCAAAAATTGTAATTTAAATCCTTGCATAGGATAATGGCATTATTAAAAGTATGCTATCATTACATGGAAGTCAATGTCAGGAAATAAGGACTTGCTTGGTATTAGGCGTCAGTGTTCATGGGAGACTAAATGAATGTTTGTGTTTTTTTACATTTGCATTTCCACCCACACAACAAGGACGAGCAGCTTGTGTGAGTGAAATCCAGAAAGCTCGCAGTGCATCTCAGAGGAGGACAAAAAGAGGCCGAGGTCCTCCTCCATGAAACTCTCTTAATAAACGGATGCGAGAGAAATACTGCACAATGTGATATGGCCTTACCATCGTTTTTTTTTTGCAGTTCAAGGGCTGCAAAAAGGCCTTCTCTCGCCTGGAAAATCTCAAGATCCACCTGCGCAGCCATACGGGGGAGAAGCCGTACCTGTGCCAGCACCCAGGATGCTTCAAGGCCTTCAGCAACTCCAGTGACAGAGCCAAACACCAGCGCACCCACTTGGACACTGTGAGCAGCACAGACTCTATTGAACAAAACACACAGAGAGGTCATTTCAAAGGGACATAACAAATTGTCTTCGGGTGTGCAGAAGCCGTACGCATGCCAAGTGGCAGGCTGTGCGAAGCGCTACACTGATCCCAGCTCCTTGAGGAAGCACATCAAGTCCCATTCCAATGCAGAGAGACAGTTACGAAAGAAGGTAGGAAGCTGGATGACTCTCTAAAGAGGATTATACAAACAAGCCACAACATTAGGTGCACCTGCACAATGAGGTCAAATACAAGAGCAGACTTTTTGGACTGAATATTATAAACAGCTCTTAGTAGGATGCAGTTTAAACTATTAGCACAATAATAAACAAGTGTGTAGATTAAAACGTGATGAGATTTTTCGTTTGGAGAAAAGCTGGAAAAAACAGACACACGTCACTCGCTGACGCTGTGAACACCAAGGAGGGTTGGATTGCAAGGTGTGTGTAAAGCACATAATATACACTTCTAATAATGCCTTGCACACTGCCACTTCCATATTACTGCATTATCGTTCATAGTAGCCATGCCATAATAGTTCACAGTCTTGGTTGGCTTCTGGCTGCCCTGTTCTCATGATACGGCTGTCCAAAGAATTGTGGAATTGGGCTCATTGCAGAAATAAAATGAACAAAAACTCAGCAAAAATGGAGGTAAAAAAAAAAAAAGGTATAATGTAACTAAAAAAAGCTATAATGTTGATACTAATAACTAATAAAAACACAAAGATTTGTCTTTAAATGTATATATTTGTATAATGTATGTATATGTTGTTTTGTTATTATAAATAGTTTTTTAAAATCATAAATATAAAAGGACAGCTGGACAGCCCCGACGACAAAGACAAGTAGATACAAGAGAAAATCAGTGAGCTGTACAGTACCATTATTATTATTATTATTATACAGTATATTATCATAAGAGTGGTTTAGAGCTGAATGGTCCATTGAGAGTGGTCCATTGAGCTGAATAACATCTTTGGGTGTCAATTTGTGGGACAATAAACATTTCAAAACGCACCTGCATCGTTTTGTGACTCGCTTAAATAAAAAAAGTCTGTCCATTCATATGTTTTCATTGTACTTTTTAAAAAATAATGGTAAAATCTCATCCCGTCTCGTTCTGACGGACCCAATCTTGTGCATCGTCTCGTCTCGCAAGTTGGGTGTCTCGTGACACCCCTACTAATGAACATATTTAAATTAATTAACCGATTGTGCATGCGTGTCTTTATTATTTTGAGCTCAGAAAGGTCTATTCCAAATGTTTTCGTGCTTTAACTGGATAAATAAACCAATATTTTCTTTGAACACTTCAATTACAAAGTGAAACCCTCGCCTGTTTAAACATCCACCTACTGAATGTTAGCAGTAACAAAGGTCATAACGTGATGCATATCTTTTTCATCTCCATAGATACCAATTCTACGTTTCATAAAGCTCCCCACTTCTGCAACCTGTTGAATTAGGAACTTTTAGAACTGGAACCTATGCCATAATAGTAATAGATCAAAACACTCAATTCTGATTATTTGGATTGAACAAGCCACAACTGACGAAACCGCCAATTCTCAAACTGAGGCATGCGTACCACTGGTGGTACTCAGGAACACCAGTTTTTTTTTTCCAGTAAAAACAAAGCTATGTTAGAGAAATAACTGACCAACTATAAATGTATAAACCATGGACTCACAGAAACTGAATACAAATAGAAATAGAAATCTCTGGTCATTAGAAAAAATATTTCTGCATTTTCTTTAAATAAGGTGCAAACACCGGCCACAACATTAGGTATACCTGCACATCTGATCTCATGATATCAAATAGAAGAGATGCATCAAAAATTCTGCCTTTGCGATGATAATAATGGTCACTTTTGATTGACAATGTCAGAGCGCTACAAATTAGACAGTATACCCTTTTAGCTACAGCACATGAGAGAGGAAAAATATTAGGGGCACATCTTCAAACTATGACCATAATAATAAACACACTGTTACATTATTACCCCAGTCAGAACTGATTATTGGTGCAAAGCTCTTGTTTTGTATCACATCGGTGTCCCTTGAGTGAAATCTGCAGCACTGATACTGATGGTCCATGTGTTATTTCCTGTAGATGAAATCCACAGTTGATGTGACCGAGGACCCACTGGCAGACTGTTTAACCATCCACCATCTGCACCCGAGCCTCTCTCCGCCAGACAACTTGACAGCATCCTCCAGAGCTCCTTGTGAGCCATGCTCATGTAAGCAGAAGCTGTCGTCTTTCATAGATTTTGAACACATGTAAAGCAACTACTCATACCTGGTAGCATACGCATTAGACTTACACTGTGGTGGTCGCCCAACCCCTTTTTCGTCAGCCGCTAAGCAGCGACAAGACTCCTCCCACAACCCCAGTTTGAATCTGACACACACCCTTCAAGATAATCACAGGTAATCAGGACTTTTTTTACTACATTTCATAGTGGGGTTTGTTTCATTAACTGCACAGAATACACTAAAATATGGCAGTTGTAAATTAAAATGATAATATTACAATATTATTTTATTTAATATACACAAATAAACATATAAAAAAATAAGTCAGTTGTAACATTTTGCTCTCTCATGTAAACTAACGAAGAGGACACATATTGTATACAATAAAATACAGTTTGTAATAGCACAAATCATAATACAAATATTGTTTTTACAATAACATACATTGTGTAATCTGAATGCATTTATGAGAAAAAAAATATATAAATTACTCAAAATTATTTTATCAAAAATGCAAAAATGCATCATACAGTCTGCTTAATTGTTGTTGTTACAATTTTTTAAAACTATTTTTACACTTAAAACCTGGTACTGGTAGTGTAATTATTTTTGTACTCATTTTATGTGTTTATTTTTTGCACTATTTATTTTACAGTGGGACCGCGGTTAGCGTCCGCCCCCGGTTAGCGTGTCGGTTAACGTCAAAAACTTACGCCAGCGTACAATATGGCGCACATCTTGTCGTTATTAATACACTGCGTGAGTCCAACTGTGTATTTTTCTTCCTTGTTAGCATCCTTTTCGCTAGGTGGCAACCAGAACCGGAAATTGCGTTGCCTGTCTGTGATGTCATCAGCGGTTGAGGAAAGAAGTTTTGATAGTTTTACATGCATAAAACAATTCTAAATGCATATAAATGCCGAATGAAAGGGATAAAAATTTAAGGTTACTTTTACCTTCTTTGAAGACGTGACGGTTCTTGCGGCAGCGAGATCAACCATCTTCCTGTTTTCAGTCACATCAAGAATCACGTCTTCAGGGAAGGTAAAAGTAACCTAAAATGTTTATTTATCTGTTTCATTCATCATTCATATGCATTTAGAATTGTTTTATGCATGTAAAACTATCAAAACATCTTTCGTGTTAACATTTTCGAGAGTCAACCGCTGATGACATCACAGACAGGCAACGTAATATCCGGTCCCGGTTGCCACCTAGCTAACAGGATTGTTGTGCTATATAAACATGTTTTGTGTTTTGTGTTCACATTTTTGGCTTTCTGGAACGGATTCATTGGATTTTCATTATTTTAGTGATGGGAAATTTTGATTTCGGTTAATGTTAACGTTCCAGAGTCAGATCTTCTGGAACGAATGAACAAGGTTAACCAAGGTTCCACTGTATTTTATTGATCTATATTGTATTATTTTACATTACGTTCTTTTAATATTTATTATTGCACCGGTAGTTGTAGTTGTACACGCTGAGCATTATCTGTGGTCAGTGGTTTCGATTCCCAGCCAGTAAGCCATTAGAGCGCTGTCATGCCAGTCTCAAGCCCGGTTAAAAAGGAGGGTTGCTTCAGGAAGGGCATCCAGTAGAAATTAAGCCAAACAAAACCAGTGTTTGGATGTCTGGAATGTGCAAGAGCCTAATTTACCATCTTTCTATACACTTGGGAGGCTGTACTAAAGGATTTCTGCAGCCAGATGCTTCACGGCTCCTCACTGGCTGTGATTGTTCTCCTATCAGCAGTCGGCCGTGAACACGCACTGCGGGATTCTGGGGAGACAATCAGGGGCCGTGAAAGCAGACCTCGCTTTGCCTCATTGGCCTAGAGTATGGACCAATGAGGCAAAGCTGGCATTATTGGATGCTATAGCACCGACTGAAGTGTCTGAGGAATTCAAAAAGCAAATTCTAAAATCTAAAATACGATTCATACTCCAGTGGAAGAGAGAGAGTTGGAATTACCTCATAGAGGTTAAATCGATTGTAAAATCCTTGTTTGCATTTTGCTTAACTCCTTTCCTGGACTCATTTTGTCTTCTAATCCTTTTTTTGTGCGCATTTTGGCAAAACTTTGCCTCCATTCATATTTGCTGCCAAGCGGACGTACAAGTGTGCAACAAAGTCACAGCTACAGAGCAAGTTTAAAACTCTTTAGAGCACAATGAGTCGCATTCCCTTGAAGGTTCTAATATACTCAACAGGGATGTATGAGACAACATTAAATGTTTCTCAGGTTTGGTGATCACCGGCTCTTCTGCGGGGACCCCTACCCACCTCCCTCTTGCCTCCCGCATCCTCCCGACGGGACATCCCAAGACATGAAGCAACCTGGTCGGGCCCCTGACCCTGCAGCAGACTACAGCCCAGGTATGGCCCATGTATTACACCTAAATCTTAGACATTAAAGAGGGTATAAGGTAAGTATTAGGGGTGTCACAAGACACTCAGTCACGAGACAAGACGAGATTTTAACTTTACTTTACTGCAATCTACTAATATAATTTCTACTACGTTACACTGTTCTGCACTCTGTGTGTATGCTACTGGTCCTGCCTCCACCCACCGAGACAAAGAGACTCTATGACTCAATCCATTCAGGCCGTTGTTCTATGGAACAAATGCGCCAAGGTGCTGAAACCAATGCACAGAGTGAACCCTCTTCCTGCCTGTTTGGAAGAGGGAGACGAGGAAAACAGACACGCACGCACATGGCAGCATATTGAGGCCGGCAAAATTATCGAGTTCATTTTCATTTACTGTGTGATTAACTAATTAATTTATTATCGTCCCAGGCCTAGTGCCCATGAGACAGTTTTTTCCTGGACGAGAAATCTTGTCACGTATTAACCTCGGGAGATGTTGTGACACCCCTAGTGTAAGTACATGTTGTTGTGTTGCAAGTTTGTATTAGCAAGCGTGTGGGTGGCCATTTGACAATCTGTTTTGAGCAGATATGTCACACTCTGTGTGACTGTGTTTCCATCATTAGTTCCGGGTCATTGATGTTATTGTGTTTTGCATGTCGGTGTGATAAGTTTGATCTACGCCAGGATTTATGCGCTCTGCATCCTACTGCATTCTGGTGAGCATTTTCCTTGCTCCTGTAGTGATTTGTCCTCAGCCTACTTTCTGTGCTCGCTAGCCGGTCTTAGTTGTTTCTTTAGCCTCCTAGAATTTTTGCTACCCTGTGTTAGATCCCCTTTTTTGTGAATAAAAAAACTCTATGGACTACGACTACCAACATGATGTCTCCGCATCCAGAGGTAACGCAACAACAAACGCTAGTAGAACGTCATAAGATTGTCTTTATGATTATATGCAGCAGGTGGAGCGTCTCAGAATGAACTCTGTACCTCTATATCAATAAAACCTCCAGCTCTATCTCCTTAGTACCACCAACAGCATCAAAAGCAATTTGAGAAGATGTCAATAAAAACAGGCTTTGTCACAATATGTAATTGAAGCGGGTGTTTTTTAAAAATGATGGCCACAATTGTGTGTGTAATGATATACTCTCTAATGCAGAGCTCTCAGGGCCGATGGAGGCGCTCTATTGTTACGACGGGATGGACGCTTCCAGTCACCTGATGCGAGTGGGCGACTACAGTGGCAGGGGTAATCCCAACGGGCAAACCGCTCTTTCCTACAACACAGGTAATGAAAATAAAAGTCTGAGGATGTGCTCTTTATTGCCGCCGGATTTCAAGTTACCTCAATGTGCATCTGGACCTGCAGGGTTTGACGTCTAAGCATCAGGAGGAGACTTCCTCAATGTGATGGACACCTCCTGTAACCACACGGAAGAGTGAAATAAGCCCACTTGTGACCTTCCACACCTTTGCACTAGTTTTCTTCAAGGCAGTGGACATCATGCAGATGGCACATGAAATAAAAGAGAATACAGTACACAGTTAGGTCCAGCAGTATTTTGGACAATGACAGAGGTATGATTTTGTCACAATGGATGTGAACTAAACTCATTGCAAGGCTAGCACTAGTTCTTCATTGAAGAGGGGACTGGCAAAGAAACAACAGGACAAAAACAATGAGAGAAGACAACAAAAACAACATCATCTGTCCGTGCTTGCGTCATCTTACTTTAAGAGGGGGCAAACGGAGAGAAAATAGAGAACAAAAAGGAGCAACAGAACACAGCACCAACAACTGCAACCTCAACCTGCTAGTGCTTTGTTCCGCTTAATTTAGGTGGTGTCAAACACAGAAACTACGTGATCGGGAGCCAGTATGCGTTGACAGAAAGCAACAGCAACAAAAACATCACCTGCTAGTGCTGGTACTTTAGCATAATTCAAGAGGGGGCAGAGAGAGGGGGGGGAAAGGGGAACAAAAAGCAATAACAGAATACAGCACCAAAAAGAGCAACATCAGCCTGCCAGTGCTTCACTTAAGAAGGGACAGATGAAGAAACAAATAGAGAACAAAAAGCAATAACTGCATCAACATATCCTGCTGGTGTTTGATTTAGCTTAATTTACAAGTGTATAGGGAAACAATAGGGGACAAAGGCAATAAAGAAACAGCAACAACATCGCCTGCTCACGCTCGTAGTTTAGTTCAGTTTAAGAGGGGACATAGAGAAAGAAAATAGAGGACAAAATGCAATAGCAGAATACAGCACCAACAAGAACAACATCAACCCGCATAGTGCTTGGTTTAGCTTGGTTTAAGAAGGGACGGATAAAGAAACAGAATAAAAAGCAACAACATATCCTGTTAGTGTTTGATTTAGCTTAATTTAAGAGGGTACAGAGAAACAATGGAGGACAAAAGCAACAAAGCCACAGCAACAACATCGCCTGCTCACGCTCGTAGTGTAGTTTACTTTAAGAGGGGACACACAGAAAGAAAATACAGAACAAAAAGCAATAACAGCAACAAGGGCAACATCCACCTGTGACTGCTTGGTTTTGCTTAATTTAAGGGGGGGACAGACAAGAGACAGAAAAGAGAGAAGAAAAAGAAACAAAAGAAAACATCAGCAAAAACAACCAGCAGCCTGCTAATGCTTGATTTAGCTTAATTCAAGAGGGGACAGACAGGGAAAAGAAAAGGGCAAGTAACTAAAAATTCAAAACACCAGTAGGCAAACACAACAGAACAACAACAAAAGATGCAATGTTCGTAACATCCCCCTTTACAATGTCAGTTACACAAGTGGCAATGCATTTCAACTTAACCAGATGTTGTCTTTGGGCATATCCCCTTTTTGCAACCAGTAAAAATCTTCCACGATTAACTTAAATCAGTCCAAATATTTCTCGACCTGACTGTATTTTAATCGTCTCTTACTAGACGTATTACATGTAGTAATCATGTTCTTAAAGGTAAGAGCTTAAGACATCAGATAGCTTCTTTTTTTCCCCCTCCGCGCCACGGCTTACAAGCGTGACTATAGTAACAAGATAGACCTTTCACTGCAGCGTTCATACATACTCGATAATCTGTGCTTTAGAAGGAAAAGATAACGTTTAGCATTTTCCCTCAGGACGGCGATATATTTGTGGTGGGCGGGGTTGCAAGGGAGGGATCTAGATGACATCATTGTGCAATTTGCACAATTAGCTAAAAAAAAAATCGCGGTTCAAACATCACACCCTCACTCACGGTTTTTCACAAATTAATAAATGATTGTCGTTTCGTGGTTGAATACGGCCTATTATTTTTAAAAATATGCATATATAAGCAAATTGTACTTCTTCTTGGCCAAAATGAAGCATTTTCAAGCGTAAAAATGACTAAATGAACTAACTAAATCAACTAAAATTTCAATACAAGGCAGAAGAAGCATTCTAAATGTAGTATTCTACATTGGCCACTAAATATTCAGTGAGAAAAGCACTAGACGTGATCACCAGAACAGGCATTTTTTGTAGGTTTAAATGATCTCACAACAGGCACAATAATAATAACATAATAATCAGAATAATAACACGGGCTACTGTTGGGGGCCATAACCTACGACAAGCTAAGACTCAACTCTGAACTGCCGATGTCACTTCCTGTCTGCTACACATCTGTCCTCCCGCCACTAAGGTCCCTTGGGGAACATACTTACTGTGACACACACGAGCAGGCGTTTTATTTACATCTTAAACGGCTTATTTACTCTTATTAGGTCTACTATATTGGGTAATGCGAGTGTAAAGCCGCCATTACAATACATTGATGAGACAATAGCCACCGCAGGAAGTATATTATCCACAAAAAAAAGAAAAAAGAACTGCTAACGTGTGAGTGTGCTATCTTACTTATGTCTAATATGTCTTATTTTCTGTCATTATATCTACTATACTGGGTAATACAAATGTGAAAGTGACCATACGTGCGTTATTTCATGTTGAGAGGGCGCTAATAATGTTAAAAACTGTATTCACAAGATTGTAAACAGGTTTTCTACACCAGAACTGCAAAAATATTCCATTTATTGATATCGAATCCTTTTTTGCAGAAATTCACTTATTGTGGTCGGGTCTGGAACCAAGGGACGACTGTACATACACTATATTTAAAGACAAATCTTTGTGTTATTATTCATTATTAGTATCAACATTTCAGCTTTTTCTTGTTACATTATGCCTTTTTGCTCTATATTTTTTTATTTATGCTGGGGGGGGGGATTTTCTACAATGTCCTACGGGCCCATATAAAACAAGCTATGGCCGCACTCTGGACATCCCTGGTTTACGTATTTCACAAGGAAGGTGAAGGTGTCTCCAGGCTTTGTGTTCTTAGCAGTGTCGCTACTCATGACTCCAGCTAGGCAAAGGCTGGGCTCCATGCATGTGGAGATGCTCTGCACGGCGTGCAATGCACACTGCCCGGGCTTGTCCTTTTGCAAACGCTTCTATTCGATTACACGTTCTGTCTTTCATTTTTAATGCGTACCACATGGGAATTTGGAGCGGAGTTATGACACCGCCACGGGTAGCGCCAAAATGCATTTGTGGCAGTCAAAATGTATGCATGGTGGGTCGCCACAGATAAATAAATGTATGGGGAACACTGGTTACCAAAGGGAAGGAGAATTTGTTGCATAAAAGGGCAAGTTATGATTCAACCAAAATGAACCTTTTGTCAAAGTTTTGCATCGTGCCGATAAATGCTCTTCACGTGCTTGCCTTATTTATTTTGTACTAAAACTAATAATAAATATTATTACCCTTGACGTACTGTAGTTCTGTTAACATTTAACAACTAAATAATTACTCCGACGGGCCACACGGTGGTCTAGTGGTTAGCATGTTGGCCACACAGTCAGGAAATCGGGAAGACCTGGATTCGAATCTCCGTTGGGCATCTCTGTTTGCATGTTCTCCCCGTGCGTGCGTGGGTTTTCTCCGGGTACTCCGGTTTCCTCCCACATTCCAAAAACATGCATGTTAGGTTCATGGGTGACTCTAAATTGTCCATAGGTATGAATGTGAGTGTGAATGGTTGTTTGTCTATATGTGCCCTGTGATTGGCTGCCGACCAGTCCAGGGTGTACCCCGCCTCTCGCCTGAAGTCAGCTGGGATAGGCTCCAGCATGCCCCCCCTGGCCTTAATGAGGAAAAGCAGCATAGAAAATGGATGGATGGATAATTACTCCGACTGTAAATCAAACTTTTTCAATCTTACTTTACCTTTTCACTGTTCACTTGTTCATTTACGTCTTATTTCATTAGTGCAGCGGTTTTCACAGTGTGTGTAATCGAACACAAAATACAGCATGTATCAGTAACGATACTTTGAAGCTACAGCGGTATAAATGTAACAATATGTTAATGCACACCATCATTTTTCTGCTTGAGAGGTCAGCTGTTATCTTTTTATAAACCCTCCTCAGCCTAATCAAATGGCACAACAGCAGCAACCACTTTGTAACTAAAACTATTCCATACATCGAATGCTGTAAAGGGGATGCAATGACTTTTGACATTTTCAGCAGGAATGAGTGCACACTGTGTGTAAACAAATGTAAATACATTTTAAAAATCCTGCACGTCCAGCGGGTAGAAAGTATATTTTGCTTGATATGGAAAGGGCCAACTGCTTTACTTGAAAATAAAATTCTTCGAGCAAAGAGGATCATTATCCACGCGGGAGTTGCACTGGTCGCTTAGCAACAACAACAGCAACACAGCTTTCCCCAAAAAGCATCTGCTTAGCATGGCTAACCATCTTTGGCGACAGTTGATGACTCCCAATGACTCTTCAGAAATGAGTCATTTCATTTCACAGTTGAAGCTAGAAAGGTCTGTACGTTAGCGAAAAAAAAAGGACAAGCCTCTTTAAAATATCTTACAAATAGTCAGGAAGTACACTAAAACTCTGTCATAGCAGTGCTATGAATGACATTACAATATTTTTAAGTCTAAACTTGCACAAGAGTTGCTTGTGGTGACAGCGATGACAATAAAGCCTAACTGTTTTGCATTTTTTTTAAAAACAATGAATACTGTGCTTGTCTTGATATGCGTATTTCCGGCTGAATTGTTGACTCAAACGGTTGACTTGTTTAACACGGGAGAAAAATATGAATATGTCATTTTTTTGTTGTTGGGGCCAAATGTTTTTGTTTTAGCTCTGACACTAGAACAAAATAACAAAGCATGAAAATCAATCAGCACACCCACCTCGGGGCCCATAAATAATAATGATATAATAAAGTAATAAATACTCCAGGGCGTGCATTTTACGGGGGAGAGACAAATATCAGATGTGTCAATGAAAACACTGGAGTTGTGTAAACCTACAGGCCCTTAAAGGGTTAGAAAATCTAAATATAATTGATACGTAGTTTTAAAAGATTGAACGTGGGAAGTGGGGGAAAAAAAACACTAACAACCTTGAATGTGAGTTCTTCCTTTAAATCTGACACTACAGAAAAAATAACAATGCATGACCCATCTCAGGGGGCTGTATATTCATAAGATATCCTCCTTGAAATGTATTTTATGGAAACATTGACTGAACATCAAAACCAGAGAGTTGTGCTGTGGAGGCAATAGCAAGGCACTAACAGCACCATCTCTCTTCCAGCCACTCAGCATCCAGGGGCAGCTGGTAGAGCAGGTCCAGTCCTTTAAATACCTGGGGACTGAGAATGACACCCGTCCATCCTTTACACAGCACACACACTCCGTACACAAGAAGGCACAACAGCGCCTCCACCTACTGAGGACTCTTAAGGATTTTTAATATCAGCAGGGACATTTAAACCCTGGTTTATCGCCGACTACTTTATCATCGACTCCATTCTCACATTTAACATTTCATCTTGGTACAATTTGCTCACCACCAAACACAAAACCAGACTTTCTCGCATAATAAAGAAGGCCACTCTGATCACAGATGACCCTTCTCGTCCCCTTCACCAGTCATCTCAGCTACTGCCGTCAGGCAGGAGATATAAAGTCCCACCGGCCCAGAAAAGCACCTAGAAAAATCTATTCTATTCTATTCTACTGGCTTTGAAAGGGTTAAAAATAATAACTCATACTTCATATGCATATTTCAGGCTGAAGTGTGAAAAAATTTGACTATATTATATCGTTGCAGTTTTTAGGAAGCTGCTATTTTTTGTCATTAGGGTCAAATGTGTGAGTGAATTTTCTCTGAACCATGTTTTGTTGTGAGAAACAGTGCCTGTGATGTTACGCTATTTTGCGAATAAATGACAAATGAAGAAGTCACCTCGCCTTGTAAGATGATTTGGAGAATAAAATGAAGAAAATAGGCGTGTTCTGTGGGTGTTTTCATTTCCGCGAAGTGTAGACCAATCTCCTCCCAGTTGTCGGTGAGTTTTCTAGCAACTGTTGCCCGGTGAGGCAGCAGCGCCATAGTCACCGTAGTCCTGGAGACTGTAACCCACCAACAACAACCTCTCGCTTCATCATTTACCACCACCACCACCTCCTCCACCACCATCCTCATACTCATCCGCCAGTCCACAGCTCAGGTTTGGAAACATCTTTTTTTTTACTCCACTTATTGAGTGTTTTTCTTACCTGAACGTGGTGCTTGTGAGTGTTTTTGTCCGGCGTGTGAAGGCGGAGGCTCGGGTAGCAGTTTGGCTAGCGAGGGTGTTTCTTTGTAACGTGTTAGCCTCCAAGCTAACACCGCCTGGGTTGTTTTGCTTTCCCACAGCGAATGGGAGACGCGTAAGTGGACAGTGTAGTCGTATTCGACCGCCGGCTTACATCCTTGGCTCATGTGTCAGAAATGTGTTTTAATGCTATAATTTGGACAAAATGCAACTTGTGAGTCAGGTGCTAGCTCCGGGCGCTAGCCACCCCCCCTTCTTGGATGCTAGCTGGTCAGCTGGAGCAGGTGTCTCTTGCCTGCTGCTAACGCCTGGATTGCCCACCCCTGTCACAATAGCCCCCCTTTTTTGGAAGCTAATTTGTCGTTTTTTACTACGTGAATCAAATCAAATAATAAAAAGGGCTGATTTGAGCTGGGCTTACTTGTCTTTGATAATAGCTAAGCCATTACTTTCCCTTTTGTCTTGAGCAAAGATAGCAGCGCTAGCTCTCTCCACCTGCCCCTCTTTTGTGGCATCAGATACTGATAAGCTAGCTGATAACACCAGGCTAAGTTAGCAGAAAGCTAACAATACCGTGCATGTGGCTTCATTGAGTAAATCTTTAAGTTGTTTTGGAGCTGTGAATGTGTGCACAGAACAATGCCACTTTATTGGGAACACCAGCACAGTCTCATGCAGGGGTTCTTCACAGCGTGGCACAGTGACCCTCAGGGGATTCTCTTCCCCAACTCCCTGAAAAAGTCATTTTTCTGGAGCATAATTTGACTTTTACTCCCTCAACGTCATGACTGAAAAGTTACACATTTTGCCAATAAAACGCAACTCGGCATCTTTTGAAGATTTTTGTTTTGTTTTTCTCAGGCTGCTGCAACTCCCCTGAAGCACTAATCTATTAAGACCCGATGCATCATTCTAACAATTAATGCTCACTTAATTGTGCAATTGTAAATAAAAAAAAATTGTAAATAAAATATCAGAATCCGCTATGTATGATAACCACAATATTAAACGTATCTGAAAATGTCCCATTGGAAACATGCTATTTTTGATTAAACCTTTATCTTAATAAACTAATAGAATCCTTGGTTAAGATTTCAATTTGGACTACTGACTTTCAATGTTTGCATTTTTACATCTGTCCACCAGATGGTGCTACTCTTTCCCCATTCAAAGCATGAAGCAAACTTTTTTTTTTTTTTTTACTTTTCCTGCAAGGTTGGTGTTTCATATAAAACAGAAGTTACTATAGTTAAAAAAAAGATAATTATGTAAACATACTGGCCTTGAAAGTTCTTGATATCCCCAAAATACAATCAATAGGCGTACTCAATATGTAGATATCAGTAGTTTTAATTTACTTGTTAAATATTAATATATATATATACAATTTTTGCAGTTTTTGGGAAGCTGACATTTTTTGTCCTGAACCCACCAGTGAGAGTTTTTGTTGTAGAAAAAAATAACAGGACCTAATAATAGGAAAATACTTTTTGAAATGTGTTTATGGAGGGGGAGAACTGAACTGGAGTTCCGTAGGGGTTTAAAAAAAACTAAATATGAGTGTCTGATATGTCATTTTAAATAACTGAATCATGAGAAGAAGTGAAAAATATTTTCACAGGGAAGCTGATATTTGTTATCATGAGAGTCTTATGTTTGAGTGAATTTGAAGGCTCGCTGAAAGGTTTAGAACTATTTGGTCTTAAAGATTCCCTAATCTTGTGTCTGTTTGACTTAATGTTGCATCATAATGACTTTGTGGGTGGATTGTACAGCTACTACCTCCAATTTCCCATCAGGGGAAAATAGAGCAGACGTGGGGAGTACAGGTGCACCTCCTCAGGTAGCAGCGGGACCACCTTGGTGTATTTAAAAGGCATATGCTGAAGGTCTGCAATGGGAGTGCAAGTTGACCGCATTAAATCAGAGCAATTAGGTTAAAGTACCAGGATCCTGAATAATGCAAACATATTGATTTGTTGGCATTTACGGGCCCAAAATGGGTCATGTATTGGACCCTCCCCCATTTTCTCCCTCAGCAGAATGTTGGGGAACTGCTAGTTATCAGATCACGTTACCTCTTACCTGTCATCTGCCGGGGCAGGAATAGCAGCGGCGTGCCACCTGCCACCCGGATCCTGTTGCATTTCTAATCACTAAAAGAGGGACTGATTAATTCAATTATTCAGCCATGCATTTTCATGGCTCAGCAGAATGCAGCATGTGTTTGTTTGCTTTCTGCGTTTCCCCCTCCAAAACAGACATTTTAGATCGTTGCTGAAAGTGGAGAGACTGCATCCTGGCCCGAAGCCACATCTGCCAATTAAGCCGAACAGGATCTCATGACCGCATGAGTCAGGACTTTATTTTTTGTTGTTGTTAATTTTGTGTTCCAGTGGCAATGTCAGCTCAATCTGTGAGGTTGTTCTGCCTAGTCTCTTGACCTTGCTTGTAGTTGACCTATTACTAAGGCCATACTGCTAAAAGACCAAAGTCATAATATTAAACATCACATGAACACAGTCATATATCACTACATATCATAATATTATGAGAAAAAAGACAGCAAGAATAAAATCGCATTATTACGAGAGAAATGTCTTGACGAGAATTCAGTCGTAATGTTAGGAGAAAAAAGCGCTACTACGAGAGAGAGAAAGAGTCACAGCAAGAATGAGGTCTTTTTTTGGAGAAAAGTTTAGAGAATACTGTTGCGATATTACAGGAAAGAAATGGTAATGTTAGGACAACGACGGCTTGGTGGTCTAGTGGTTATCATGTTTGCTGCACAGTAAGGAGATAAAGGGTTCAAATCGCTTTGGCATCTCTGTTTGGCGTTTGCATGTTCTCCCGGTGTTTCCGTGGGTTTTCTTCGGGTACTGCGGCTCCCTCCCACATCCGAAAAACATGCATGTGCATAATTGGATACTCTAAATTGTCTAAAGGTGTGAGCGGGTGTTTGTCTGTGCCCTGTGCTGGGAGTCAGCTTACTCAGCTTGCCTGTGACCCTAATGAGGACAAGCGTTATAGAAAATGGATGGATAGATATATTTTTAAAAGAATATATAAATACATTTTTGAAAAGTAAAATAAATACATATTTAAATAAAAAATAAATGGATGATCATCCAAGATCAACAAAGTCGGTATAAAAATGTGAGAATAAAGTAATAAAAAAAAAAAGTCTTGATGTTGCAAGAAAAAAAAACAAGAAGGTTCACAATACATTACAGAAACATACTAGCAAGTTTTTTTTTTTCCGAGATGAGTCACTATTATGAGAAAAAGTTGCAATATTACAAGAAAAAAAATTGTAATGTTTGGAGTATAAAGGTGCAAGAAAAAATTAGAATGTTAAGAGAATTACAAGAAAAGATGATTTTTTTTTCAAGAAAAAAGTTGTAATGTTACAAAAATAAACTCGTGTCGTATTTCATTCTTTGTCAAACTTAATAATTAAGTCTAAACTTGGTGAAAATGTCAACAGTCCTCATATGTTATTTTCGTCAAATACACACACAGTTTTTTTTTGTCCATAAAGTCATGACAATTTATTACAAAATCAAATGAATACACAAATATTTGGAAATTATTACAAAATAAGAGGAAAGTAATTTAAGGTGGGGTTTTGCCTCATTTAAGACACCCCCATACGGGCATCATTGGTTACATGAAGCATATCAAGGTGGGGTTCCATTTTTTTTTTTTTGCCATATTCCATATTAATATTATTGTGTTTTTTTTGTTTTTTTTCTTTAAATAAGGGGAACCTTGCACTTGTCATTGTTGTTTGTCATGTGGAAGGAATGGAGGTGGTGTGGGGTGCAAGGCAAAAAAAACAAAAAACAACAAAACAAAAACGTGGCCCTCCTCTGTTGCTTTTGTTCCTGTGTGTCTTTGTCGGGCTCGCACTTGCTCGGCGGAGCACAGCGTTTAAGTGGGCCACAAGGGAGTGTGTGCCTGAATGGTGAGGCAGAAGGTGTGTTTAGTGTTTGTGGAGGGGGTTGGGGTGAGGCAACCCGGGAATGTGTTGTGATTCGGGGGTTTCTGTGAAGGAGTTTTTTTTTTTCATTACGATTGATGTGTCACAGAAGGTAATAAATATGTAAACAAGCGCTATGATGTTTAGCATCATGTCTGACAGTAATAGTAAGCACCAATCACCCTCCCCGAGGTGTTGGGAATAGCTTGCTATTGATGAATCTCTGCATGGCACCGGAAAATGAGTCCTTTTTTTCCCCTCTCTCTCGCTTTTCTACACTTCGGTAGTGAAAATTATTGACTCTGCTTTGTATTTTAAGTTGGAGGTCAACCACCCTAACTGCTAATGCAAGTGAAAGCCCATAGAAAAGGGCCAGTGTGATCTTGGATATAAAAAAAAGCGAGGGGGCAGAGAAGCCGGCTGTCCCCGGAGAGAGTCGAAGCTGTAAGGAAACCCAACTTAATTAACCAAGAGAGGTTTGTTCATGGAAACTGTGATGGGGAGGAGGTGGCCTTCCCCCTGGAGGCAATGGCTATTTAGCAGCCTTATTCCTCTATTATTAGGGCATGTGGATCATGAATAACTCTTCTTGACAAATGTCAGGCATATGCTGCGTTCTACTCTGTACTATTGGACAAAGTGGCATCTTCTTACCCAAGCATCTGTTGAGAAAAGGTGTAATTCGAGATTCTTGGTACTTTTTCCCCTAAATTAAGGAGTGTGGAGCTTGACAAAGCAATGAGAAGCAGCATCTATTTGGAGTTTGTTACATATTAACTTGCTTTATGGCCGCTAACATGGAGACAAGACCATGTGCCACTGATGCATGAGCGTCTCAGAACATTGAGTACCACCCGGCAAGAGAACAGGTGCTTCGTAGCTATCGATTCGCCCGAGACGGATGAGCCGGTTATTATGAGGCCCTGGCCTCTCATTGTGTGCTACCATTTGAAAAGGGCTTTAGTAAAAAATAAATAAAGTTTTTCAAAAGTCAACCTCTCTTCTATGAAAGGGGGCCACATTAAATATATGAAAACATACTGCTACCACATGAATAAAGGCATCATTTTATGAGCAAAAAGTGGGAAGTAAAACTGCACCATTACAAGAAAAAAAAGTTGTTAGTTGAGTCTTAAAGGATCCCTGACATGATTCATCAACATTGTTAAAATATGTAATATATTGTTTGTAATTATGTTCTACATTGTTCGTTTGTTTTATGAAAGAAACTGCAAATTTGCAGAAATTACATGTATAGTTTATGGCGCCAGCCATGACAAACTAACTCTCGCGGTTCAGCCGGAAGGGAATTAATAATTTTACTTGATTAACATATGGTAGTTGGTGGTCTCACACATTTACTTCTGCGTTGGAATTTTGACTTTTATTGTAGTTTTATTGGCACCCGGGTGGTGTAATGGTACACGATGCTGCCTTCTGTGCAGATTGTGTGCGACGATTCCCAGCCAGGGCCGCAGGACCCGGTCATTGGAGATGCCCAGCGCCCGTCCCAAGCCCAGATAAATCCCAGGGTTTAGGGCCCTACGAAATCTGTTTTATTTCTTCGTAAATTCCGTTTGGTTTTTTTTGGTTTTTTTGGATGTTTTTTCCAAATTTCCTTTTTTACATTTTACACTTATTTTTACCAGCATATAGTGTGTGCTTTATGGGTTAGTGAATAAAATGTCCGTTAATTAAATGCAAAAATCCTTACATTTATTGATGCAATACATCAATGCACAATTTTGCCCAGTAATTCAGAAATGGATGTAGCCTGGCTAACTTTTCTAACCGGATGTCAGCATCTGCACACATTGCTACAAAATCTTCAACAATTTGTAATGCCCATGCTTGTGATTAAGGAAGATGCAGTCACTGACGCAATTCCAACTGCACATGTAAGATATTATTTTATGACACGCTTATTTTGTTCCAGGGGTGTCAAACTCGTGCCATGGAGGGCCGAGACACTGCAGGTTTTTTCTCCAACCAGTTTCTCCAGCAGGTGATTTGATTGATGAGCTCCTTCCCTCAAATTAGAGGAGGTGGTGATCATTAAAATCACCTGCTTTAGTGACCGGCTGGAAAGAAAACCTGCAGTGTCTCGGCACGAGTTTGACACTCCTGGAACAGTTGGATGACATGGGGAAAACACCGCTCTTATTTAAGTGTGTTCTGTGTGTGTTGAGTGTCTGTAAAACAAGCTGGGTGCAAGAATAAACGTGCAAAAGGAGGCGGTTTAGTGTTTGGAATGAGATTCCGTCACGATTGCGCGGTCCGCTAAGTAAATACTTCCGCACACAAACATTCCTTCTCCTCACGATGACAGCATTTCATTATGTCAATTTCAGCGAGATTCCGCATTTAACAGTTGATTCCATTTTTATTGGAAAATTCAGTGATTTCGTCTGCGATTCTGGAAATCACAGGACCCTAAGGGTTGCGTCAGGAAGGGCATCCGGTATAAAAACTAAGCCAAAACAAACATGCAACTGACTTGCTGTGGCGACCCCTGATGGGGAAAAAGCCAGAAGACAAAGAACGTTTTTGTTTGATTGTTTTAGCATTAAACCTTTTTGCTTGTAATATTCCGACTTTACTCTTGTAACATTGCAGTGTTGTTTTCATGACGTTAATCTCTGTAGTCAACAGAATTGTACTAATGATAGACAATTAAATCACTGACTACTGTGGAACTGGTTTTGCCAGTCTGACAGGTGGCATTAGGCTGTGTCCATACATGGCTATTTCTAAAAGTGTTTTTTCTCCACTATGTCCTCAAAAAAAGTGTGAGTATAAACATGCAGAATTGAAAGAGATGGTGAAAGAGAAGGTGCCATAAACCCTAACTGTGCTGTCAATGAAACCTGAAGCATTTCCGGGTACAATGAGTCAAGGAAAATGGGAATAACACATACGGACTGATAGGGAAATGAGGCCACAATATTACGCACAAAAGAAATCTAAATTGTAGAATGATGTCTGTCTTATTAGGCGCCATGCAGACCCCTGAAGCAGGCGCTGACTCCACCTCCACCGTCCCTATCCAGACCACCGTGCCTGTCCAGCCTGCGGGCTCCACCCAGCAGCTGCCTGTCCAGCAACAGGTAACATCACCCCAAGTGTGAATGCTGCGTCACTTTTTGTATCTGGATATTTCATGTGTTTCTTGGCCATTGCATTCCAGACACAGACTGTTCAACAGGTCCAGCATGTTTACCCAGCGCAAGTGCAGTATGTGGAGGAAAACAGCGGCGTCTACACAAATGGCAACATGTGAGTCACGTGTGCACGTTACCAGGGATTACAGCCTGTTGGCTCGCCTCTTGAGTCTTCTCACGCATGTCATTCATGTCACAAGCACATGACGCCGGTCAGAGCGCAGTTTGTACGCAGTCACCTGAACATGACCAGAAGTAGGACTCTGGTTTTAACTGGTTAAGGCAGCAGCAGCATCTCTCCCCCTGAGGGTCGGAGCAGCGCGGTGCCACTAACGAGCCAAGACATGGCTGCATGCTCCGACATCAACATGCGTGTTTGACTCCAGCTACTGGTGGCTTCAATGTAATATCTTAGGACAGGGGTGTCCAAACGTTTTCCACCAAGGGCCGCATATATTAAAATAAAAGGATGTGTGGGCCACTTTGATATTCTTCACATTTGTGTTTATAAAACACGCTAAAGCCAATCCAGCGTTGGCAGAATGATATGCTAAGCACTCAAATATCATTGACTACAAACAAAAATAAAGGCCAGTACATTTTTCTCCGTTATTTTAACTTCAGGGTCACATATGAGCTTTTCTTTGACAATTATAATGAATTATTTTGATAATTGGTTAGTAATCATTTTTTACTGTTTTAAAATTAAGAAATTGTCATCTATCTAAAATTTGTATACATTCATAAGAGTCCTCATTATACAAACACTAAGTAGGCTAATATACAGTATATTGTAAAGTAAAGAATTTCTGACTAATGTGAGGACAGACTGCTGTTTTTTAGTGTTCTTTAATTTGCAATTTTACTTTTACTTTTTTATTTTTGAATATATATATATATAACAAAATATATAACAAATATATTGTTGTTGTTGTTTGTTTTGTTTTTTTAACATAGCAAACCCAATTTTTCTTGGAACCTTTTTCTTCTTTTCAGTGTGGCCCTAATCTTCTTTATGTTCTAATGCAGGCCGTGTCTGGTTTCTGTTTTTGTTGGGTTTTTTACATGTCATGGGCCAATACAAAAACAAGCTGCAGGCCACAAATGGCCCCCAGGTCAGACTTTTGACACCACTGTCTTATGATAATACCAAAACAAAATTCACAACCTGACAAACAACCTCCATGGCAGATGTGATAAATGTCAAGAAAATCCAAATAGCAATAAAAAGCTTGAAATCCCCTTATAAATTGTGTCCGCTGCTCTCTCCCAAACAGAAGAACCTACTCATACTCCGAGCCACAGCTGTACAGCCAGAACAGTGGAGGAAGCTACTTTGACACGCAAGGGAGCTCGTCCCAAGTGTCTACAGTTGTCACCTCCCATGGCATGGCCAGTAACGGCGGAGGGGGCAGCGGAGGCATGAGCATGGGCCTGGCTGGGGGTCAGGTAATCAGTGGCGGCTCCGGGGCCTACCTCATGGACAACGCCGGAGCCCACCCTGCCACCCAGACCGCACGGACATCCCCGGCTACTGTAAGTGGCACCACAACAGGGCTCATATCTTGCTCACCTGCCTGACAGATGTATAGTGTATTATGTGGGTCACATCTGATGAGCTTTTCTTACAGACACATCCGTCACTGAACTGCATCAGCACACTCGACACACTAAATTAGCACTGACACACAATCTACACTCACTGGCCACTTTAACGACCTCGAAAGCGGTGGGCCACCACACCTCAAATAAATGCCTCCTTTTTCCCCCGTGTCATTCGACCACAACACATACATAAAGAGTGTCAATTATAACTTCCTAATGCTGAAGGGGGGGTGGGGGGTGGGGGGGAACTTACTTTTTTGTATTCATTGTGGTTGCTTATATGAAATTGTATGCCAAATTTAATGTGAGTGACAAAGTATTACTTTTTTCCCCAATTTCCGTGCTTACTAAAAGTGATTAGATAACAATTATGCAATTTGTACTCGAGTCTTGTTCTGTTTTGTGCACCGCGTGATTGTAATAGTTGGATCTGTACCAGGGGAATCTGGAAGGGTTAGTCCTCTGCAAGAGTTCTAGTATAAACTGCCAAATATGATGCCTTAACCAAGTGAATATTTAATTTCTGCTCTGCTCGGGTTTACTGGCGCTTGCTCTCTAGAGGGGCTCTTTCTTAGATCTTATTTTTCAATCTATTATCATTTGTTTGAATCTTTCTGGCTTTTGTTTTTATTTTTCTCCTCTTACATTTTGTTGTCCTCTGCTTGGTGCGTTGTCAGATTGAAATGGCGATTGAGACGCTCCAAAAATCTGAAGGTTTATCCAGTCAGAGAAGCTCGCTGCTCAACAGCCATGTAAGTTGCAACGCTTTGCCTCCCTCTCCTTTCTCAAGTCTTTTTTTCAGTTTTGGTGGTGCCGCTTGCCTCTTTTGCCTAGCTGGCTTTTTTGGGAGGGGATTTTGGATTATAGACAGGTGCTCCTAGGTCTTTTGCGTGTTGGTAAAACAGTTTTCTTCCCTGCAGCTGCAGTGGCTGCTGGACAACTACGAAACAGCAGAGGGCGTGAGTTTACCGCGATCTACCCTCTACAATCACTACCTGCGCCACTGCCAGGAGCAAAAACTGGACCCAGTGAATGCAGCCTCCTTTGGGAAACTCATCCGCTCCATCTTCATGGGACTTCGTACAAGGCGCCTCGGGACAAGGTAGGTTCTTGTTGTCTGGACGCCTCATCTGTCTTTTTGTCATGTGACGTCTGAGTTCTATCTTGCAGGGGGAACTCCAAATATCATTACTATGGTATACGTGTCAAGCCTGATTCGCCGCTCAACAGACTCCAGGAGGACATGCAGTATATGGCCCTCAGACAGCAGCCTGTTCAGCAGAAACAGAGGTAGACTCTCATGCATACACACATGCAATAACTGCTTTGAAGCCATTAAACAAAGAGGCGCACCATTTCAGATTCAAGCCGGTGCAGAAGTTTGACACCAGCTCGGCAGACAGCTACTCAGGTGGGGGTCACAACCAGCCGGGTGCAGCCGAGCAGACTGTTATCGCACAGAGTCAACACCACCAGCAGTTCTTAGGTCAGTTGTAGCCGCATGAAAATGATCCAGATTGTCCTCTTAATGACGACCTAGCAACCGATTTAACTGTCGCCATGGCAACAGATGCATCACGGGCTCTCCCTGATTTTGCGGAGCTGGACCTTGGGCAGAGCAATCCGGAGAACATCAGTGCAGAGGACGTGAAGGCTCTCCAGTCGCTTTACAGGGAGCACTGTGAGGTTAGATCATGATGTCTCTCACTTTGCACACATTTGCACTAAAAGTACATTAATAAGGGAGATAATGGGTTCCCATCATGTCAAGATGATACTGTAGGTAAATATTCTCAGTCATTTCACATTAAGCCAAACAATAAAATGGAACGTGTGCGTACAACTAGTTTCCTCAGGGAGACAATAACCTGTGGCACAGCTGTGTCAAAATCATAACAGTTTTGTTACATTGTACTGTTGGAGAATTATAAACACGTATGAGTGAGGCGGTACTCATGGTATGACAAAAAGGCTCTGGGGGTACACAAGACAAAAAAGGTTGGGAAACACGCATGTCAGGGACTACACTGCTTGCCATTCATCTGCTTCCTTTAGGTCCACATCCGTAAGACCATAATTGACTTTCCCCGACATGGCGTACATATGCATTAAGCTCGTTGTATCTGTTGTTTCGTTGAGAAAAGGTTGGAAATGATGAACGACAATTTGACAAATTAAAAGACAGTATAACACGCAATCAAACTTCATCTAGATTCACACTTCAGGAAAGGTCATGTGTGTTTACAGTGAGATCTTTTTTTAAATGCCAAGTGCTGGCATTTTGGATTTTCTCAACATCATAAAGTTTACATTCACATTCACAGCTGTGATTTTGCATCAGAAAACCTCTGCTCTTATGTCCTCATAATACCCCACCAAATCATCATCTTAAAAGGGGACTGTATGCAACTCGAAAAATATATACCACCACCACCCCCACCGGCTAGCATACAGTATGTTACCATTAGTGGTTTATATCGTATTGAACATATTGTATAAACAAAAAATTCTATATTTTTCAAAATTATGAATTAAACTACATAAAAATTGTCGTAAATTTCCATTCAGCCCGAATAAAATAACTAGCTCACAGCTGTTGGTATTCACAGTGGCGTCAGCGTACTCAAAGCAGAAAGACGCGGGATATAATGCAAGCATTACATTCTAATGTTGGGCCCTCGAGCAGGCTGGAGGAGTCCGCTGCTTACAGTGACTTGAACTGCTAAAACACTACTCACTGTTTTTGTCTGTTCACTTGGTTTTGCGTCAGGCCATCCTGGATGTGGTCATCAACCTCCAGTTTAGTCTCATCGAGAAACTATGGCAAACATTCTGGCGTTACACTCCGCCCGACTCTGTACAGGGCGCCACTGTAACAGAAAACAGGTATGAAGAAGTGGCCGGTGTAATGCGAGCTTTGTGGTGGGGTTATGAAGTTTGTGTTTGAACTCATTGTGCAGCAGTATAAGTGAAATCGAAGCCCGGCTCCCGCAGTCGCAGCTGCTGGCGCTATGCCGAAACGAGGCGGTGCTCAAGTGGATGAGCACCTGCGACCATCTGATGTACCAGGCCCTTGTGGAGATCCTCATCCCTGATGTCCTGAGACCCATTCCCAGTGAGTCACTGAACCCAACACTCCTTACCCTCTTTCTCGTCAACGTCATCATGAATTATTACATCCATCTTTCGCTTACCAGGTGCCTTGACTCAAGCCATTCGCAATTTTGCCAAAAGCCTGGAAAGTTGGCTTAATAATGCCATGAACGTGATCCCACAGAGGATGATCCAGATCAAGGTGCCCAAGAAGTCCTGTTATTTCTTGTAAAATTTAGTGAGAAATGAAGCAGGAAAATTACTAGGATGGTAATGTTCCACCCCAGTCCTGTAGGTGTCAGTAATGTGTACCATCCAAATATCAGTGTGTTCACAATGATTAAAAACATTTGTCTACTCACTATCCCGATTGGTTTAGCACTTTTTGTAATGCATAAGAAACATTTCAGTACAACTAGTCTGACCTGGGCCTCTCCTTTGCTTAGGTTGCAGCTGTTAGTGCCTTTGCGCAAACACTACGCAGATACACGTCTCTGAACCATCTCGCTCAGGCGGCCCGTGCCGTGTTGCAGAACACGTCACAGATCAACCAGATGCTGAGCGATCTAAATCGCGTCGACTTTGCCAACGTACAGGTTTGTGTCACGGCAATGCAAATTAGCGTTTCTTCTCTCTTCCGAACCGCGGGAACTCATTGCTAATTTTCTATGCCAAACAGGAGCAGGCGTCGTGGGTGTGCCAGTGCGAGGAGGGCATGGTTCAGCACTTGGAGCAGGACTTCAAGGCCACACTACAGCAGCAAAGCTCTCTGGAGCAGTGGGCGGCCTGGCTGGATAATGTGGTCACTCAAGTGCTAAAGCCCTACGAGCAGCGGCCCAGCTTCCCTAAGGCAGCCCGGCAGTTCCTACTGAAGTGGTCCTTTTACAGGTGGGCAGCATGAAAACCACATCAATGCACTGTACGGCTAAAGAATAGGTGCTCACTCTTGGTTTGTCCTGTTCTGGTCAGCTCTATGGTGATCCGGGACCTGACCCTGCGCAGTGCTGCCAGCTTCGGTTCTTTTCACCTGATCCGCCTGCTCTACGATGAGTACATGTTCTATCTGGTGGAGCACCGCGTGGCCCAAGCTACTGGAGAGACGCCCATTGGTGTCATGGGCGAGGTATGGCAGCTACACTCCTAAGTATTTGGATTTAGGATGATTCCATTGGAGAACCCTGAAAACGGTTTTGCTTTCCACTTCCAGTTTGACAGCCTCAACAACCTGTCGCTCTCAAACATCGATAAAGGTACGTGCTTCCTGCTTCCTTGTGGAAAGCTCTTTAGTCCAATCTAGCTAGAGTCACAAGGAATGGGAGCAGGAGTAAAAGAAGAAACAGGAGCGGGAGTTGGGTGGGCGATACAGAGAAGTGGGAGGAGGAGTGAGGGCCAAAGGGAAGAAGTGAGAGGGAAGAGCAACAGAGGAGTAGAAGCAGCAGGAGTTAGATGGGAAAAGGAAAATGAATACCACAAGAGCAGTAGGGGCAAAAGCAGGAGAAGGCATAAGGGGGGAACAGGAGTGGTAACAGGAGCAGGAATGGAGATAGGAGCTGTTGGACCCATTTTACGGTCATGGAAAATGAGGGGGGAAAAGGTCAAGTGTCCTGGAAATGGTGAAGTTATCCTGGAAAATGATTTACCCTCCCCCTGCCTTTGAATGCAAACAGGTTGAACGTTGAGCACATTCATGTCTGTTGTCACCTTACCTTTTGGGCAACATGAAGGCACAGCGCACCATGTGACACCACCAGCCAATCAAAATTGCATTTGCATTTTGCCCTGCTCGAGCAGTTCTGCAACCCAGTGCTTTCAATTGACTGTTGTTAGATTTAGCAACTTTTCAGACCCTCATAAGGACTGAGCCCTTCGAAACAAAACTAATAATTAAGTTGCAGGTGTTGTTTGTATTGATCCATACAACTTGTTTTTGTAGCGGCTAAAAATGTCCTGGAAAATAAATTCAAGGAAGTGGGAAGCCTGTGGTTGGTTTGCTATGATGTAGGACATTTCATTCCACCCAAGACTTCAAATGGCACTGTCCAGCTAACATTTTAGGTCATCCTCCAGAACGAGGACATGGGCACGCTACCGAGCACTGTTCTATTTTTAAAGTGTTTTTGCCCGCCCGCAGATGAAACGAGCGGAATGGATAGCGATTTGGACGACGAGCCGGAAGAGTCCGGGGAACCTCTGGCCAAACGTGAGAAGTCTGAACACGAGGTGATCCAGGTCATTCAGGTGGGCGGTCTCGAGGACGGATCCCACCCCGTGGTGGGCGTGGTCCAGCCGGGCGTCCTCCACTCGCTGCCGCAGCCCCCACAAGACCACAGCGAGCACATCCTAACACCCTCGGCCGGTACCCCGACCATCCGCCACTGCAGCGCCACAGGCAACACCTACACCTCGGTTTGATGGTGTGAGAGGACGTGTCTGACCTTGTCTCGCTTCCCCACATATCTGTCAGCCTCCATGTTTACATCTCTTTTGTCTCTGTCTGCACTCGGGTCGACACAGTCCAGCCCGGTCCATGCGGATGAGTGCTTGGGATATTGATACTGTGGCCAGGATGCTGCCTCTTGTCATAAGTCTTTGTTTTTAGCAGCAACTGATGGAGGAAGAAGACACTGTATGAAATGCCTCTGCTTGTCTATAAACACAGGGTTAAGCTCTCATGAAAATCCTTCAAACTACTGATGTCTCTGAGCTCAAATAGCCCATTGTACATAGCTGTACTGTACTTTTTGATTAGTATAACCCAAAAACTCATGGTGCTATCATTGTGTTGAATTGGTTGCTGAACAAGAACTATTTTGGACGATTGTATGTAGCTGTTATGTACGGCTTTTGACCAACCATGATGGGGTGGTAGCCTTTGTATCACAAGCTGCGTAACGCTTTTAGCCTCCAGTAAAACGGACCCCTTAAAGAATATGTGCGCTGCTACTCTTGTCGATAGGAGGAAGATATCAGCTGTACGAACCCACATCCTCGCCAGTAGACTATTATGCACTCAATACATAACTTTTGCCTTTGTCCACGTAATCACGAAGAAATCAGCGTGTTGGACATGTTCCCGTTTTTTGCAGTTTTCTGTCTCAATCAAATTTATTACATTTGCAAAGGACCAAAAAAAACAACCACCCAACGAGAGGCGGCTGAGAATGAGCCAATAGCTGTTGTGCCATGTCTCAGAGCAGAAGGAATGTCAGGGATTTAATGTACCTCCGCTTTATCACAGTGCCTTATTCTTAAATACTGCTGTTCTCAGTGTCCTGCGAGTCACTGTCACCCCATCTTTTCTTTTCGTTTGGTTACTTGATTTGTTTTGGTTTTTGCAGCATCCCAAATACAGAATAGGTTCTCTGGTTCGTTGGATTTGGGCTGGCTCATCAGTGTTTCGACCAAGGGATGCAGTCACAGACGCACCTCTTGCTTTCGTCGGGATCAGCGCCGCTAAGCTTCTTACATCTTTGACTCATGATGGTTTGCCTCATCCCTCCTGTTCCCACTCCTTTCTGATGCACCTCCTTTTTCGATCCATACTCCTGTTCCTGCTGCTTTCTGCTCTCAATACATTTTCTCCTGGTCTCTCTTGCAGTATCATAGCTCTTTTCCCACCCTTCCTTGTGTTCCTGCTTTCTCCCTACTACCTGTGGTTTCCCTGCTTCTGACCTCACACTGCTTCTTGTTTCTATATTGGCACCAACTACTTTCACCACACTGAGCAAACTCCCACTCCTGTTCTGTCAGCCATTATCTTCAGCTCTTTCTTGCAGTACTGTATCTCTTTCCCACCAAACTCCTCTTCCTCACTCCTGCTCCCACTGCTTTGTATCTCTTTCCCCATGCCACCCCTGCTCCTGTGTCCCTTCCACTCATACGACTGACCCCACTCGTGTTCCTGCTCCTGTGCCCACTCCAGGACTGTATCTCCTCCCCCTACTCATGTTGCTATCTCACTTCTTACCCCTGCCCTCTGCACTACTGTTCCTGCTCCCGCTCTTTCTCCCTTTGGCCGTCACTCCTGTTCTCATCTCACTGCTCTGTCTCTTGCAGGAATGAATCTGCTACTTTTCTGACCCTACTCCTGCTCATACTCCTGACCCCACTCTTGTTTCTGCTCCCACACTTTCCTCCCTTCAGGGCTCACTCCTGCCCCCACTCCATGTCTTTTGCAGTACGGTATCTCCTATTCAAACTCCCACTCCTGCTCCCACTCTACCTTGTCGAGGCCTATTGTTGCGTTTTGTTTTGGATGAAGTGTGTATGTGTTGCTCTGCTCTGTCTGTTTTTAGTGTGTGTATGTGTGTGTTGTGTGTACACATCCATAAGTCACCCTACCTCAAGCCAGTGGTGCCAGCCTCCCTTGACACATACAGCACAGTCTGTCCAAGCCCTATTGCACACACATACACTGCACAACACCACAGCGAAAAACATACTTTGCTTTTTTTCTCAACACAATTTTCATTCCTGTTTATTAACACTCGTCAAACACATCGCTTCCCTAACCTCCCCCGCTTTGGTCATCTTTGTACAGTGGACCAAAAGTTAGATATTTTCTGATATTCAAAGAGATCTATAGAAATCTAAAAATATATGTATAGAATATATATATATATATATATAAAATACTTCTACAGTACATTTATTTGTTGCTTTTGATGGATGTGATTGTTGCCAAGGTAGCTGTTGTAAGTAGACTGTGAAAAAGGGAGAGGAAAAAAAAAAAAGGCACGTGGACTACTGTACCATCTATACTTGAACTGTTAAAGCCTTCTAATGTTGTGGACATTACTGAGATTAATCCTCCTAAATAGGAACGTTTTTGTTTATTTTTAAAATTGTCTGCACCATTTCTCTGCAATTATTTATTATATTTATTGTGTTTGGCTCACCACGCCCATGCCATACAGCCAGTGGTACTGTTTTAAGGAATGATAACCCTGCAAAAAGTGCAGAGCTACTGTACAGAAGGACAGGTGTAATCCTTTTTTGTTTACTTGCTATAATTTGTTGGCCTTGAAGGAGGTCAAGATATGTGTCAGACAGGACTGCACTGGATCTTTGCCTTACTCCTACAAAAAGCTGTTGAGATGAACGGAATTCTTAAGAAAAGTGATGAGGCTCTGCGTTGTTTTAATGTAAATCTCAGCTCCCTTTGTTGTATAAATAAATCCACAACACATCGATGGTAAACTTCTTTGTGCCTGATTATGGGGGAAAATATGGCTTTGCTTTCTTCAAATTATATGGATGTGCTTTCTGGTCTGTGCTGCTAGATTTTTTGGTTTTACATTTTAGTGCCAGACAGTGATTTTTATTTCTGCATCTTAAAAGCCTCACACAGGACTGATGACAATGCTGCCAACACGTTTTTCTGTTATCACAAAAAAATGTATTTTTTCTTGTTGGATTTGTCTGTACTAAGAAAATTTACAAGCAGAAAAAAACCTGTTTCTTATAGCTTCACTTGACCCACAGCAAGACTCCAGTGCCTTTTAACACCCCCCCACCTCCCAAAAAAACCCAGATAACTTTTTGGGTCTATGGCAACCTACAGACACACACGCCATCTGAGGCATTTTGTTGCAAGGACGGCAGTATGGAATTGATCCTGAGACTGGATTATTATTTATTCTAACGAGTGTGGTAGATGATCCCTAAAGTTTCTTTTTAAATTGTATAGGACTATCAATGAGAGTCATTGTAAGTAAACGTTTGCTTATTCCACATAATGATGGTGATTTTTCTTTGTTTTGTTTCTGGATGCTGTGATCTGTCTTTTTTTTTTTTTTTGGTATTTTGTAGAGGTTTTCAAGTGCCATTGGACTGTCTTAGTGAGTTGTGGCCATCTGTAGCACACTCAAATGCAGGCACAAGCATTTTGGCAGTGACGTTTGGAGGGCTTTTGTTTATTTTAGACAAAAAAAAAATGTATATATCCTGAAATTTAGGTTTATTTATTTGTCCTGACCATTTGATTTGGTTATTTTCCCCTCTTCTATCTGATATAATATATACACACAAATTCCATGTCTTTCTTTCTGTGTGCCGTTTTTCCTCATATCTTTTCAACTTGGCGAGTGTGTCGGGTGATTTGTATTGTTGTATTTTGCATAAAAACAAGGACTTTTATATTTATAAAAGACATTTATTTAGTGTGTCGTATTGCTGACTATACAAACTTTAAAAAAAAAAAAAAAAAAAGACACATGTAGTTTGTTTTTTCTGAATATTTCAGATCTCAGCTCAGGCTAGCTTCTTTTTAGTGTTTGTTTTTTTTCTTAAAAGTTGTGACTTTGTCTTTGCAGTAATAAATGTTTTCTTGTTCAATGCCTTGAGTTTCTTGCGTACAAACTCCACCTAAAACCAATCATATTAGCCAATTACATTTTTATTAAATCATATTCGTACATATTGACACTAATATTTCATTCATTATGTATTTTGGATGCAAGGTGCACCTGTAATAAAAGTTGAGCTGGAGGTTTTGTGGTGGTTCGTGCACGTAGCGAAAAGAGAAAATACTGCGCTCTTGTTTTACATATCGTGCTGAGCAGGAAAAAAGGAACACACTGAAATGACTGCATTTGGCATCAATATGGCTTGCATTTCCTCACAGTCCTCGATGGGATGTTATAATCTACTGTGGCGAGTTAGCTCATGATGCATTTTGCACATACCTGTAGCATTTGGCAAAACTACGCGTGAGATGACAGACTAAATAGAGTAAAGTGCTATGGAGATCTCATCTAAACGATAACTCGTGACCATCAGGGCAGGGTGGACTGTCATCAATTAAAAACATGTCAAGTCTGAAAAGGGCTTTTCAGCATCTCTCAAAAGTATATATATAAAAAAAACTTTCAAAACAAAAAAAAAATACATATGAGAACATGAGTAACATCCTGATAGGACACGAAAGAGGAGGAGGATAGATGAAAAACTCCCACTTACGTGAAGCCCCACATGAGAGTCTGGAGAGCCAGTGAAGGAGGAGGAGTATGAGGAAGACTGGACCAGCAGAAGACTCCAGCTGAAGCCAAGTAGTTGCCTTAAAAAGTTCAAAACAGGGGATCTGCAAATTTTAAATATTAAATAGATAACATGTCCGCATAGGCAAGGTGTAACACTATGACATTGATTAAATAGTGGATGTACTTGTTATGTTAGTGTGGACGCGTTTATTTTTGAGTGTTTTCGTCAAACTTCAGTTCCGTTTGCCCGATTGATAAAAATGCTGGTTGTCAGTGTACTGCAGCCGCACGTTCAAGTCCCACTCTGTAAGCTTAACCAGACTAGACAGTGTCTTTGCTTCTAATCCTACTGCCTGACACAGCTTGTTGTCCCTGTGGCTGTGCAGCCCTCCTCTCCCATCCTTTTTTAAAAAAATTGTTTTTGCTCAAGCTCACGTCTTGAGACTCAGTCGAGAGGCTGGGGGTCAGCGATGGGCATGGTGTGCAGAACCTCGTCCAGGAGCTGCAGGGCACGGTGTAGATGGATCTCAATCCAGCAGGGCGTCTCTTTGATGCTTTGCCTGGGGTAGTCGGGCCCCCAGCCCTTGACGAAGCTCATGCGCAGGATGCACAGCCGGCGCAGGTCGTCGACGCCGATGCCTGCGGCTGCAGACAGGCCTTCAGAGGAAGGTGAGAGGCAGCAGACATTTTAAGACAAAATTAGTTTTGACTTGATGGTCCAAACGTGAACAAGTATCCACAACCTGAGCAAAAAGGAGACAGGATGGGATTACGCAACTGCGCACCAGCTGATCTCCCTCATCTCCTTGCCCATATTTTACCTCCACCAAGAGCAGAAGGGTGAAGGCAATGTTTCAGTTGTGTAGAACTACATAAAACCTACTGACACCTTCCAGAGGTGGAAGACTCCATCAGATTATGGTGTCTGGGTACAAATGTATAGCCATGCATTTAATTTAGCCTTTTCATCCACCAAGAACCGGAAAGTAGGGTGCTAACACACATATGGACTGACAAAAAAATACAATATATTCCATATAGCCCAGTCATTTAAGTCATTTTCTTTGAACCAGTAAGTGGCAAACTTTTAATAACAATTCAACATTGGTGGAGATCTGTATATAAAGTGCCATTATAAAGTAGTTTAAATTCTTTGTCTATGTAGATCCTTTTCATAAGGTTATATAAATAATGACAAGCCAAAGAGGAACTAAAAAAAACAAAAAACAAAGTTGTATTCATCAAACAGAAGATTCACTACAAGCTTTATTGTTTTTAAGTTTCACTAATGACAAGTTAATAGTATCATCTCTTTCTGCACTTACATCTTACATATACCCGCCAACATTGAAGAAATTGTAGGAGTATTCCTTTTTGTCGCAAATGTCTGCACTTTGAATGAGTAGTCTACACACAGGAAATCATGTTCTATCAGCCGACCAATCACAGCCTTATTGGTCGCCGCAGCTAACGACACGGCAGGCCAAAACAAACTGGCAAAATGCAAAAAAAATGTGTACCTGGAGAACAGAGTACAAGCGTATTCAAGGGTCAAAATGTGTGGCGTGTACGAAAAATGCGTGCATTGTAACTATGCAAAAATGTTTTAAAACAATACATATATAGTCAAAGGTCTCTCTATTTCTATATTTTCTTTAATGTAGCTTTTTCTTAACTGATAGCGCGTAGTTGATTGAGGTACTCCGTGTCCAACTGGGTTGGAGTGCTATTTATAGCATATGCAAATGAAGTCCAAGACTTGGCAAAGCAAAAAACACTGAAGATAATTTGACAACAATTACCTGAGCTACAGGAGTTACTTACTGATGGCCGGAGCGATGCCGCCCACAGAACCAGGCCCGGGGATGTTCCCAGCCACCGCTGCTGCCTGAGCCGCCGCAGCCGCTTGAGCTGTCGCTGCCTGCTGCTGCATCTGCCTGTGGCACTGCCGCAGGTCAAACACCTGCAAAAGGCAGAGGACAAACACTCGGCCATTGATTTATAACACACATGATGGCTGTAATGAGCATGCTCTTTTGGGTTCCATGTGTCACCTTGATGTAAGCGCTGGGATAGATCTTGTGGACGGCGTCCCCAGGTGCGCGTCCCGCCTCTCTGTCCAGGTAATAGCTCTGCACAAACACTGCATGGTCACTCAAACAGCGTACCCACACGTCTCCTTCCCCTTTGCATTCCAGCTGCACGCCTTTGCCAATGTGAAGCCTATGAAGCAAAGCAAAAAAATGGGGGTAAATGATGATGCTTAATGCATGTACTTTATTTTTGTTATCTATGAGAAAGCAGGAAAGTACCTGGCCCGCTCTATGTTCTCCGTCCTGTGGACATTGCTCAGCTGGCCCAGGCAGAAGCGATCGCCCCCAGAAGGGTCCACATAGCCGTCCACGGTCACTATCGGGCACGTGGACGGCACCTTAAATGTCTCACCAACCTGGACGTCCATCTCAAAGTACGCAATGGAGCACCAATATTCCGGAGCTGTGAAAAGATAAGGTCAAATCAGCTGTTGACATGTCAAGAGTTGAGGGTGGAGCCAAATGTATGTCCTGTTTGTGCATTAGGTGGTGCTAAAGACTTGAGTCTGTATAAGCCAGGGGGGCAACAGGTGGTTGTCATGTGTTTGACCCCGGAAGGGCATACAAGTTTTTGATCGCTGTGTGTGCGAACACTGTTGCCATGTTACTTTTGGAATGATGCAGTTATCAGACAGTACATTCATCTTGCTGCAGACAAATAAATGGGCGACGCTGTATTAAAAACAACCCTTTGGATACATTTTTGCAGGCCATTAGTTTCCTAGCGCATCATAACCTGGCAGCTAGGGACCAACACTTCATTAGTATAGTACTAGGCTGGCTATTACAATACGCAAACACTGTCATTATTCATTTATTTATTCATTTACCTAAACCGCAAAGAAGACGTGGAAGCAGGCAATAATTGGACAGAGGCTTTTTATCTCCTAAATGTGAAAATTCTTTATATATAACAACTTAACTTTTAACTTAAGTAACATTTGGAATGCATGAGTGGAAAGGCAAACGTTATTCTCTTTGACCACATGGTCATTTGTGAACAAATATTAGGGCTGTCACGAGACACTCAGTTCAAGAGACGATACACGAGATTGGGTCTACAAGAATGAGACGAGACCAAACTTTAGCATTACCTTTAAAAAGTACAATGAAAAAATACCCAAACTATATTGGCAGTAGTACGGCAGCAGTGCGGCAAGTGTAACAAATACATTTTACACAGACAGCTAAAGCGCACGTAGAGGTAGATGAAGCTGCTGGTTTTTGACCCTGCGCTAATGAGAGACCCTGGCGATTATTTGTTTTTGTATACCATGGCTTACTTGTATAACATGAACCCGGCAACTACAGGAGACTTGGCAATGAATTGATTTGAGGTGTTAATTGGTGCATTTACAGTAACTCACCTGGGTGGTTGGATATCAGGGGCTGGAATGCTATTTCATTGCTAACAGGCCCTGCAGGAAGGGGAAAGGGTGGTAATGTTGATGTACAGTATATGCAGTCCTAAAGGCATTAGCTGTCAGTACAGCTATACTTTACTATACTTTACATCTTAGGTGAAACTAAATCACCAACAAAGATTAGAAATACAGAACATATATACATACAGTAATGTCCTGTATGAGGCATAGGCGTATGATGCTGTAGATGTCCATTTTGATGTGGAGGCACCGCAGGCGTGAAGCTGTTGTTTCGGCTCCAGTTGGGGTTGGAATCTGTAAAAAAACAAAAACAAATGATCAACAACAATCCAACGGGCTCCATCATCATCGACAGTGCTTGGACACTGAGGTGACTCACTCGAGGGCCCAGCACTGATGGTCGAGAGGGCAGAGGTGGAAGCTGAGTTGCTGCCCTCCGGTGGAGGGAGTAATGCGGGGCTGATGAAGGTTTCTTGCGGGCCAGGCCTGGATGGAGGATGCTGGATGGTCTGCAGGTGGCTTTCAGAGCTGGGATGAGATTGCTGGTTGTCGTAGTCATACTCGTCTTTCACCATGAGTGGACCTGGAGGGGATAACCAAAGGCAGACTTAGGACTGGCTCTATTTAACAACACTAGTTTTAAAGAATGAGGATCTTACCTGAGCTTGAGAGTGTCAGTCCTGATAGGTCTGCGAAAATATTACAAAATGTGTCAATCAAGGTGTGATTAATTTTTGGTGACGTTGTCCATGTGTACATACCAATGCCTGGTGAGACCACCCTCTCATAGTGGTATGGATTGACACAAACATTGTCACATTTGAGGTCAAAGGCATACTGGCAATATTTGACGTGTTTTAATTCATTCTTGTGTAGATCAGGCCACCGCCACAGTCGTGCATAGACCACATGGGGGAATCCTTTACGCCCAGCAACCTATAAACAAACCAAAAAAAAACACACCTTTATGCCCGGTTGTGTCAAGTCCCTAATATGCAAAAATGACTTCTTAAGGATGTTGTAACAGTAATGTGTGTCCCAACAGCCTGTTGATGAGCAAGTAGTTCGATCGGCATAACAATGTTAAAAATAATAAATAATAAATGTTGGTGCTTTTTGGAGTTTTTTTTCAGAAGGCTTTATAGGCGGAATAACTGTTTCCCATTACGTGCATTCTTAGCTCCAAAAAAAGTGCAGTTTTCCTTTAAGATAAGAGGCGCTCGAATGGTCGCTTTTGAAGTTCCACAATAACATGGCTGACCCGCCCTTAGCTAGATGAGCTCGTCCCATTTTTAGACCCACCAGTTCACAGAGGACAGCTTTGTAAAAAAATAAAAAATAAAAATGAAAACAGCCGGCTTCACTACAAATTCTAAAGTGAAGCTGTGCCAAATATTCGTAGTCAGCTATAGTCGTGGGAGCTGTTAAGTTTGATCGTTTTGTTTTTCCTTCAGTGAATACGCTAACCTAGCTGTTAAAATGTGACTGTAATTTTAGCTCTGTAGTTCACCTCGCTATGCTAGTATTGCTAACGTTTGTGTCCTCCTGTTCCACTCCTTAATGTTAACTTGTTGTATGCAGTCGTCCCTCGTGGTTCGAACATCGCTCCCTCACTCTACGCGGTTTTTCAAAAATGAATAAATGATGGCTGTTTCGTGGTCAACTATGGCCTATTATATTAGTCACAAAATATTGAAACACAAGTTATATGCAGTATTCTGATCACTGACTGTCAGTAATGTGATGACATTATCTTCCCACCGCATGGAGCCAGCGATGGCATGTCTGACGTGATAGAGTGAAAAAAAAAAATTTATCCTCCCATTCCGTGTGGAAGTGGTTAGTTTTTGGCTTGTTACTTTGTCCTTCTTCCCCACTCCGTTTGAAACCCTTTCTTAAGTTTAGAATAAGTAAATTGGAGAGGCTAAGTAGGTAGATTGCTATGCTAGCAGCGGCCGTCTCTTATGTCCTTGCAGTGATCCCGTAGCCTGCGCAATGTGGTATGAACAATGAATAATAGGCAAGTAAAGGCGACTATGGAGTGTTATTTTGTGTCTACAGGGCTCTAATAATGTTAAAAAACGTATTTAGAAAGTTATATACAGGTTTTCTATGCTCTAACTACAAAAATATTCAGTTTATTAATATTGAATCTTACTTTGTGGAAATTCACTTATCGCAGTCAGGTCCACGATAAACAAGGGATGACTGTATAGCATCATTATGTTGGACAACTGCAGAGTTACACTGCATAAGTAAAAAGTGGATCAAGTGCACAATAGCATTTTTGGAGACACACATACTGTCGGACACAGGCATGGACAAACACAGCTCATTAGCATTAAACAGAGGGGTTCCCAGTACGGCTTACTAATAGCGCTTTTAAATTGAAAACACATTTCCAACTCACTATTATGTGACCTCTGACACTCAAATATTTGGAAAAATAGCAACATTTATGACTTTTAAAAGGAAGGCTATGAAGACTTTGTTGCTCTAATACCTGTAGGCGGCCATCCAAAGTCCGCTGTATGGTCACACACTTGCTGGGATGCGCTCCGTTGGTGGTGATAGCCGTGATGAGCGAATCCAGCTCATCTTTCTTCTCCTTCAGCTTCTTGACGAGGCTCTCGATGGCTCGCTTGGCAAAGCTCTCGCTCTCCCCCCCTTGCCGGTG
Source organism: Dunckerocampus dactyliophorus (assembly GCF_027744805.1). NCBI lineage: Eukaryota > Metazoa > Chordata > Actinopteri > Syngnathiformes > Syngnathidae > Dunckerocampus > Dunckerocampus dactyliophorus. The sequence goes on from NC_072835.1 coordinate 14,632,372, forward strand.
GCACATCAGGCTGTGAACGATGCTCAGGCAAGCGTCGTTGCTCGTGGGTGTGTTGGTGATGGACATCCTGCTCCTTTGGTTTCAGCCTTGGGGAGTTCCTCTCTCACTCGCTCTCTCTCCAGTTCAGGCGGCGTTAAGAGTCAATACAAGTGCAGCGCCAGAAACCTGAGACACAAAGAGAGGCAAGTGAATTATTCAGATGTGAGGCAGCTCAAATTAGGTGTGAAAGTTGTCAATAGAAAGCCGTTCCAATCTGTTAAATCCCTGCAAAATGACTCCAAAATGTTTCTAAAAATTAACAAAAACCAGTAACAATGCGGTAAGCCTCTACAAATTCAAAATATGAGTATTTGTTAAGTGCAGATTTTGAACTGCTCTTGTAGTTGGCCTTATTATGCAGGTGCACCTAATGAAGTGGCCGGTTTATGTACAACCGTAATACAACGACAGTATTGTGTTAAGAAGGCCTTATATGTACTACAAACATTCAACATCAAATGTTGAATGTTTGTAGTACAAATCAAAGTAAAATATTTAGTCAAATATGTTACTGTTGAAGTCAATTAGCAAGCGTATAGGTACTTAGTGAGTAGGTAACGTACGCATACATTATTAATTCATACAAATACAAATGCGTAGACGAATAAGCCTGAACATGTACTGTGGAATTATGCGTATAGGCATATTTACAAGCTTACATTTAAAATGAAATATTGGTACTGCTCCAAGCTAACGTATCGGTCCTGCTAAGTTGCATTAGCTGGGCCTACCGTGACTTCAATTAAAATGTTTACGTCTCGTTACAACATCAAAGCCGGACACAAGCTCACGTGTTCACAAACTGCTTTCACCACAAAAAGGTTGGGTGACAGGAAAAGAGGATAAACACTTCCTAATTTCAGCTCGCGCTACCGATCCGTAGAGCCAGCTCGCCCAGTGGCGGCTAATGCTAACGCTAATGCTAATGCTAAAGGACTTGAAACAACTTCCAGCTCACTAACCTTCTTTCTGTGACGGACGGTCCCTCGCCGTTTAGCCACTGCGTTAAAGGTGTTTAAATCTCCCGAGTGCCGCTCGTCGACTCCACTGGCTTAAAAATGTACACATGTGAGAGCAGTCTGCAGTTTGCCGCACCGCCAACTAGCCACGAAAATAAACAAAAAATTCCTCCCCACCCACACGAGTCACACTGCGCATGTGAGAAATGTGACATGCCTTTGACTATTAACCGTATCTGTGATGTTCTATCGTTAAATGCAAATTTAAACACTGGCATTTAACAGCTCTTCAAATGCAACCATGGTACAAATTTATCTAGAAGTGTGTTTATTTATTTAGGAACTGAAAGCTGGCAGTAAAAAAAGAAACACTTCATTGGGCACACCTGTATAATTCACAGTATAGTCATATTTTGCTCCTATCTTCCAGTTAAAAAAAGATAACCAAACTGTTCCAAACACCTTTTAGTATGATTCTATGCAGGTCCACTAACTGGAATTGTTCTTCGATTGAAATAAAACATCTTTGTGACACACTTGAGTGCTTTCAACTCGGTTGTTTCCACAGTTGTTGTTGTTATCTGCTTCCGACTGTTAACAGCCCGAGTGAAGTGATGATGTGACATGTATTTTTTTTTCCATTTATACAGTTGCCCAGGGCCTCGATAAGGTCGGCCATGGGGCTGCCAGAGTCAGAAAAAGGAAGTGGGAGGGCTCGGGAGGTCAACCTGACGACGGGGGTCGTCACAAGAACGCCAGCGTTGGGGACCAGGAATCTGACACCACCCTCTCACAAACGCTGCCACTTGGAGTGGCGTCCCCGTCCTGAGTGACAGCCCACAAGACTCCAGGCTCTGACACCTTGTTATCACGGCAGCATGGCATGGCAGCATGGCAACGAGAGGCCCGTCAGGCATGTGATGCAAGCATCGTGACGAGGGGGGATTAAGGTTGTTAGGTGACTGGCAATCAATACTGATAAAATAAAAAAAAAAAAAAATCTATTTACAGTGTGTGTTTATTTTCCATGTATAATTGTACAAGAATGAATGATGCTGTGATGAATGCAAAACAGCTTTTCCCCCCGCAAAGAAACAAAAAACAATGTGGTACATGAATCATATTAGTAGATCTGACATGCTGAAGGGCAAAAGAGCATATTATATTTTTGGAAAATGTGATTTACTGTACATAATAACATACTGTACACTATTGGACATTTCATCAGGTACACTCGCCTGCTCTAATGCAGTTCAATACAAGAGATGCAGCATACATACACACCTCATTAGAGATGCATCGATATTTGGTAGTTGTAATCATGCACTGCATCATAGGTCTTCCTAATATTTCAGTTGCCCTGTTCAAAACAAGCCACATTAACAAACATATTCAATATATGCTCAATTATTATATAGAATCAATTTCAGCAGTATTTTTAATTAATATATCATGTTTATAATAAATGTCTTTATTGATCTCTATTTAAGCTTCTTTTGAAAATTGCATTATTATTATTCCAAATACAGTATTATTATTAGCAGTAGTAGTAGTAGTAGTAGTTGTCTCATCTCGCTAATACACAATAATTCATATACTGGATTTAATACAAGTTTGTTTGAATATATATCATTACATATTAATATCATATATATTAAGATAATATTATCATTTCTAGGTATGCACATCTAATATAAGAAATGTTTATGTTAATATTTATATACTGTATCCTGTCTACATACAGTGTGCATATATCATATAAGATATAAATATAATAATTTTGATTATATTATGGGTAATAATAATTGTGTACAGTAATGTAGTAATGTGTCTAGTAATTTATTATATTACATCATACCATATCATATCATATCATGTCATATCATATCATATCATATCATATCATATCATATCATATCATATCATATCATATCATATCATATCATCTCATATCATATCATCTCATATATCATATCATATCATATCATGTCATATCATATATCACATATAATATATGATTATCATATCATATATCGTATCATTTCATATCATATTTCACATATCATATATGATATATCATATCATATCATATCATATATCACATATCATATATGATTATCATATCATATATCATATCATATCATATATCACATATCATATATGATATATCATATGATATGATACATCATATCATATCATATGAAATCATATGATATGATATTATATTATATTATATTATATTATATTATATTATATTATAGTATAGTATATTATAGTATAGTATATTATATTATATTATATTATATTATATTATATTATATTATATTATATTATATTATACATATAAACATTTTGATTATATTAGTATATATTAATTTATTATTAATATTATACAGTACATTAATATTAATAATAATTGATTACAATTGTTTTTAGATATGATTAGTATAATTATATTGCAGCATATATTAATATTTCTCTCACAATGTCACAACTTGTCATTTTGGGAACTGAGCTTCTCCCTTTGTACTGCATCTCATCAGAGAGAGATGTGAGTGTGAGTTTGCCCAATGAAGTGTGGTGCTGTACTGCAGACATCATGTGGACATGATTAAATATCACCCAAAAAACAGCATTAAGATGATGGTTCGTTTCAAATGTTGCACTCCATAACTTATCTGACCTGCCCTTTAGGTCTGAACATTACGGTAATTGCATTGGCAAACATCAGAAACAAACTAAGCACAACATTTACATAGCATATTAATAACACTGTCGTAATAAGTTGCATTTATACAATTTACACTATGTATAGAGCAGAAGTGACTATGTGTGTTTTAATCCCTCAGTCTTTATCTGTGTGTGTGACTATCTGCAGCCACACTCTGCCACCACCATGCCCTCATATTTGTGGTTGAAGGTGATCACCCCATTATCGTGATAAAGGAGCGAAATGGGCTCCAGCTTAGTGGGTACACAGCAGGCACGCGATGCCCTCTCTGGGCTCTTAACACTCAGCAGTGTCTGCACAATAGCGTGCTTGGTAGGTGAAAGCTCAGGGGTGAGCGAGGCGCCACACACGCCGTTGCACATGTAGGCCTCGTAGCCAGCCGGCTGGATGATCCACGTATCCCAGCCGATGTCTTTAAAATCCACAAAGAGCGGGGTTCTCTTGCAGGGCTCGCTCTTGACATTGCGGCGGATCCGGGGAGGTGCGTGGTAGGTAAGCTGGGGCTGTTGGTCGGCAAGGTCTTTCCCGCGTTGCTTGTGACGTTTGCTGGGATCGTCCGAGAAGACCACCATCACCGCGTTGTGCTGCCCCTCGGTGTCAATCACAACCTCGCCGCCCCGTGTCACCGCCTCCGCTGGCCCCAAAATGGCAATTTGGACCTCCAGCTTGTGCGTCACATATCCAGACTTTCGCCAGAGTGCCACTGCGTGAGTCAGGTCAAAGGACACCCAGCTGTTATCTTTGGCGTGGATGTTCTTCGTCAGTAGTTCCTCCAGATGCTCCTCATCCTCCTCTTCATCCCGCCTTCTCCCCTCTTTGCCAACTTCCCTGGTCCAAACCACGCCGTCGTGGACTTTGTAAATGGTCACCTGGCAGTCAATGTAGTGTCTGTGGGACCACCGGACGAGGGTGAATAGGCGAAGCTCAGCTATGGTGATGTCCTCATGGTGGGGAACTGAGATGTTGAAGAGTAAAGGATGTGTCCTTACACCCTTCAGTGCCACACCGTCAAGGGAGAAATCTAAAAATATCCACAAGGACACCTTAACAACATATCCCATTGGAGATACAGGGTCTACTTTTCGACAAAATATTGTATTTTCCAGACTATAAACCGCTCCGGAGTATAAGTTGTACCAGTCAACAATGCACAACGAGGAAGAAAAAAACATATATAAGTCTCACTGGACTATAAGTCGCATTTTTGGGGGGAAAATTTGTTTTATAAAATCGGAGCCTAATATAACTACAGCCTAACCAACGTAACATAACTAGTTTACTAATCCGCAGAATAGGATTTTCTTTTTGCGGGCATTTGTGTTCCGTCCTCCTCAGTCGTCTTTATAAGTTGATGTTCACATTGGACAGTTTCAGTGCTACAGGAGTGATAGGAGGAGGGGATACTGGCACATACTAGCGCCCTCTCGCGGCTGTCAGTGTGAAAAAAACCACATCTAGAAGTCGCTCCGGAGTATAAGTGGCAGGACCAGCCAAACCATGAAAAAAGTGTGGGGTTATGCTTGTATACATAAAATATAGCCTTGAATGGTGAATTATGTGAAACAAAGGAAGTATCTATGAATATCAAACTCCACTTTTAGCGGTTCAATGAGTTGTCACTGGGGAAGTTCCCTCAAAAGAACTACTTGTAAACTTTGCACCCTTCACTTTTCTGACTTGGGAACACACCAGCAGCTTTCTAGGCCAATGGAAATGGAAATTAAGTTAAGTAGCTAGCATGTCAAAAGTCTGTTTTAGGGGAATAATGGCTTGCCCATGAGGTAGTTCCCTCAAAAGAACCGCTTTAGTACTTTTCATCCTCCACGTTAACAGTTAGGGAACGTAGCTGTACCCTTTTAGGTCAGTTATTAGCCCAAGTGGCTTTGGTTAGTAGGGACAGAAATGGACTCTTTTAGGTGTGCATTGACTTTTCAATGGGGTAGTTGCCTTAAAATATCTGCTTTAGTACCTTTAACCCATGACTTTTACAATTTGGGAACACACCATTACCTTTTACACCCACTTATTAGCCCCGGGGATTATTCCTCCAGCCTTGAATGGTGAATTTTGTGAAATTAAGGAAGCGTCTAAGAAGATCAAAGTCCGCTTTACAAAGGGTACAAAGATTGTCCATGAGGTAGTTCCCTCCAAAGTACGGTTTTAACAGCTTGGGAACATACCAGTACCTGTTTAAGTCACTTATTAGCCCTGCTGGCATACATGAATTAGACAGTTTTAGGGGTACAATGACTTGCCAATGGGGTAGTTCCCTTAAAATAACTGCTTTAGTACCTTTTACACACCGGTACTTCTTAAGCCATTTCTCAGCGCTTAGGAGTACAGGAATGGGAGCGGACATGTACGTAACAGCATGTACTGTGGTGGTTTACTGCACCGGTTGGACATCAAATGCACCAAAAAAACATAATAAAGCAGTACACGACAGGCTTTTATGGGACAAAAACCACAAATGTACCTTCGTTCCTGAAACTGCGCACTATGTTGGCCGAGGACACGGTGCTTTGGTCGTTGGCGTATCTCTCGTAGAGTTCCAGCATGTACTCTGGTGGCTCCCCGGGGGAGGCGAGGTGCTTGCCCGGGGTCCTTTGCCCGGTGATGTTCAGCGTGGACAGAAAGTGGCTGAGGAAGTCTTTGGAATGGAGAAGCGTATCGTCACGTCTGATGGGACTGCAGGAGCTCATAACAAGAAGGACACTCAAGGAGAGGATCGAGCTCAAGCCGCGGATGACTGGCAGGGTCATGGCCGAGTGCAGGAAAGATTGAGTATCCGAAAAGTAGCAGATGAGAAGATGTTATTGGACTCTCCTGCGTCAGGTTAGTGATAGGGCAAAGACAAAGCAGCTTCGCCCTTCATGTGATTTGGTTGCGAGGGCAGGGCTGCGTTGGCCAATGTGTGCTGCTGACATGTTTGGAGATGTCATTGAGGCCCTGCTCGACCCTTCTCTACGCCCCCCAATCACATACCCACTCTGCCAGGGACTCATGCTTGGCTATGACGCCATCATACCAGCACCAAGCATCAAGCTTCTTACAATAAGCATCAAGGACGGCGTAGGATTAAATAAGATCTGATTCTTCCTACTCCTTTTCGGACATGTGGAATTGTCCAAACGTGATGAGCTAAACCATGACCTTATAGTGTGGCTAAAACACGAACATTTCTTGCCACCTTTTCCAGTGTGCTTCGTCTGATGCAACTGAATCATCTCCATTGTTATTATTTACTCGAATGGTGCAAATTTTTCCATCTGTCCATTTTCTAAGCCGCTTATCCTCATTAGGGCATTAGGGTATGCTGGAGCCTATCCCAGCTGACTTTGGGCAAGAGGCGGGGTACACCCTGGACTGGTCGCCAGCCAATCGCAGGGTACAAACGTTTACCACATTATATTTTCTAGGCGAACGTCAAACGTATTAACGACTGTTTCTGTGTAATAGAGTTTGTTTTTTGCACCAAAAAAAGCATTCATACCCCATTTAAAGGGATTTGTCATTTGTTTTATTTCTTATTTTGTCAGAAATGACATTGGATTCTAAATGTTGTCTCTTTTTTGGGGGGGTTTGCATATCTTTAGCACCATTTAAGAGAATTCTAATTAGAAATGTAAACTATTTTGTCGACGGATGATAAGAGAAAGGGTATTAGAAATTTTCATTATTTAATTTAATGAATTGAATTTCATTAATACATAAATTTGATCTTTTATGCTGTATTTCCTGCAAAAAATACTCATTCAACAAATAGAAATGCCCTTTAACACAATAGCTGATTAATATTAGGCTTCATTTTTTCATCTACTGTAGTTTTCTGTCATTAGACAGTCCATAAATGGCCATAACAATTACAATGAATACACGTTACAGCAAACTGCGAGCGCAATGGTGTAGTACCGTAACACAGTATAATGTACAGTATGTTTCCAAACCACAGTGCATTCCAATTCAAGAGGAACATCTCCTATATGGGAATTACGACATAATCCGTTACTGAGTCACTGCTGAATCACAGCACTGCAGAGGCATTTTTGTTGTAATGTCAACCCACCACCACCTTGGGGAGGGGGTGATTGCCTTTCACAATAGTGGTCTTTTTGTCTCGTCACGAATAAATCATCCTCTTATTTGGCAATTAATGACTTGCTGCTTTGTTTCTCCTATAAGAGCAAAACCAATAAGCCATTCCAACATAAACACAAGAAAAACACAATATGGCTTTTCACTGTGCTCACAATATATATATATATATATATATATATATATACACACATATATGTGTCTATATACATATATATAAAAATATATACAGTATATATATATAATCTCCACTGTGCTGCTTGAGATGTTCAGCAAGCTATTCATTAACTTAATTGAAAAAAAAACGTGTTTTAATCACGTTAATCTGTCTCTGTCACCAGCGGTTTATCACATTCTATTTCTAAATTAAAATGGATGAGGATGGATGATTGCAGTACAAAAAAAAAGACCACAAAAGGCCTGTTCTGAATAACTACGCCAATAGTGGACGACTTGACAACTAATAGAGAATGGTTGGGGACTTTTTTGTTGTCTCTCTTTGAAGAAGTAAACGGAAATTGAAGAAAAAAGTCGCATTATAACGTGGAACATTTTTCAAGAAAGAAGTTGTATTATTACATGAATAAAGACGCAATAATGCAACAATAAAATTGTGATTTTACAACTATTTTTTGGAATATATTTGGAATACTACTATTACTACTATTTTTTTAATGTATATATACACAAAAAGTCATTTTTACAAGACTAAAGAACAAAAAAATGTAATAATGAGTATAAGGTAAGATTTGTTTGAGGAGAAGAAATGTTCTTTTTAATTCTAACAAGAAAAATGCTGTATTGTTCCATGAGGAACATGCAAATGTTAAATTTCCAATTTTACACCAACGTACTGTACGATGAAGAACGCTTGAATGTTACAAGAAAGAAGTCCAATCTTGAGGGAAAAAAATCTAAAAATAAATGACTCTTCCGAAGTAAAGTCATATTTAAAACAAAAAAAACCAAACAAAAAACATAATAAGGCATAGTTTTGGGAGAAAAACTATTCTTAATTTCATAAAAAGAAAGTTGTATTTCTCTGAGGAAAAAAAGATAAAAAGCAACTTTTTTTGCAGGGGACAAATAGAAATATCAGCAAAAAAATGCAGCATTTTTCTGAGAGAAAATTTGGAATTTTTGGGAAATTTTGTGTACCACAATACCACAAGAGTAGTCATATTTTTATTGGGAAAATAAGTTTTTCAAAGATTTTTGGGGAAAAACGTAATTTAATATTACAAAATTAAAGTTGTATTTATTCTGGGAAAAAAAGTCTTAATCTTGCAAGATTAAAAGCAATTTTGTGTGGAAAAATAAGAATATTAGCAGGAAAATGTGCTATTTTTTTAGAGAAAATGTTTTTGTTTTTTTTTAACAAAACCTGTCAAAATCCTACAAGAATTAAGTCATATTTTTGGGGGGAAAAAAATTGCAATTTAATCCTTCAGATGAAATTTGTATGACTGACAGAAAGTCTTACTCTTGCAAGATAAAAGAGATTTTTTTCCAAATTTGACATAATAAAGATGCAATCTTACGACGACAAAGTTGTAATTTTAAGAATAAAGTGGCAGAAATAATGCTGTAATCTAAGAATGAAGTCATTTTTCAAGAAAAAAAGGCGCAATTTAATTTTACAGAATAGACTGGAAAAAAGTTGCAATGTTACAAGTTACAAGCAGCTTTATTTTCGGAAGATGATGACTTTATTCCCATAGTTTGTTTCCAGGGTGGCCATCTTTGCATCTTTTTTTTTTTTTGTAAATGTTATTCTGGCATATTTTTCCTCTTTTGGAACTCTAACAGCACACTGACTGCCAACCACCGTGGAGCTCCTCAACAAACAACACATGCTGCTTTAATGACCCACACGTTATCATCCTCCACTTGGAATTCAACATTCGAGCCCCAATTACGCATTTGTGTTTGCAAACTAGCCTTTGTAAAAGAAAACCCAAATAACTTGGTTGAAAAGATTCAAAAAAAGAGGAATTCCGCACATTTGTTTATTTCCGTTTGTCATTCTACACTGCAATGCAAAAAGGAGCGAGCGACTACGAACCTCAAGTACTGATGGGAGTGTAGCTCATACACATCTAACACCTTGGATTCATAACATGGCTGTCTTATACTGTATAATATAGAATAAATATCACAATATAAATGCATTGATTTAGCTTATTAACAGTCCTTTGTTACACATTTACACATCTTGTCTTACCCTGCACCTCGCGGGAATCAAAACTCCTGAGGGAGGACAGAATTATTAAATTATAGCCAATTTTATTATTATTATTATGATTAAAATTTCAAATATTTTTTATTTATAGAAAACATTTGCAGCTTAATTTCATTTCTGTGTATTTTTGTGGTGAAACCAACATTTTCTTTGGAGTCCTAATGTAGCACAGGTTGCATATTTAAGACTATGTCATACGGTATGTCATGTGTAGTAGTATATATCATAGATACAAGTCAATATTTGGCACATATCATCGCAATGAAATAGTGGTTGTTTCTAAGTGTAGCATCCATTTGCATAAATGTCCATGACAGAGCGTCTCCAGGAGAGTAGAAACGGTCCATCGCGTTCACACCCACGAGTCCAGTGGCGGAGGTTTGTTATCCATGAGGCCTACGGCGGGCCTGCCGGCTCGGATGAAGTGCTTCCTCTCGCTCGTGGCCTGCATGAGCGCACAAATATGAAATGTAGATCTGTTGATACGCTATGAGAAAGCAATGTGAAGTAAGTGAAGTGAAGCAGAGTGACTTTACCTGGACAGCGTCTCTTTCGACGACAGCCCCGATTCCATCCCCAACTCTGTCATTGGCCTCCAAACTGGAATAGACATCTTAAAGACAAATGAAGACGTTGCATATGGTGATGTATCGTATATATATTCAGTATGTATAATAATAAGGGGCTGAAGGGAACCTTTTTCATGTCAAATGCTGAAAATGTCAACGCAAGTAACACTGCAGCAACACATTTATCCAGATCTGCGGCAAATGTTAACGCCAAACACCTCACCCCCAACCCAAAGTGTTTTCTGCAGAGTCATGCTAGCTAACTAGCAAATGAACCTCACTGGCAGAGGTGGCGCCTTCCTTCTTGAGGTGTTTATTCTCAGAAAATTACAACTTGATGCTCATAACGTGGCAAGTTTGTTCTCCAAATACTGCGACGTGAGCCACAGTGACTGTATACACAGTACTGTATATAGGGCACATACCTATGGACAATTTAGAGTATCCAATTAACCTAACATGCATGTTTTGGAATGTGGGAGGAAACCGGAATACCCGGAGAAAACCCACACACGCACGGGGAGAACATGCAAACTCCACACAGCGATGCCCAACAGAGATTCGAACCCAGGTCTCCGTGTTTTGGTTTGGTTTATCTTGCTTTCCATGTCAGTTAAATAAATGAAGGTACTGTTGTTGCATACCTAACATGTTTATTTGTTTATCTGTGGCAAAGCAAAGGACACTGGGGAGGCTCCTTCCCATCACGGACAACGAGCATCATCCAGTGCACAGCATCATCTCCCAACAGAAGAGCAGTTTCAGTGGCAGATTACTACCACTGCCCTGCTCCACTGAAAGACTGAGAAGATCATTCCTCCCCCACGCCATGCAGCTTTTCAACACAACAGAGGGGGAGCAATAAAAACACACACAGGACTGGACTTACCATGTATTATATCTATCTGTCTATCTATCTATCTATCTATCTATCTATCTATCTATCTATCTATCTATTTATTTATCTACCTACCAAAAACATATGAATATTAGTCGACTATGGACAAAAACTAAAGAATCAGATTCGACTATGAAAATCCTTCGCCCAAGACAGCCCGGGTTGCAACTCTATTCTTTTAATTTACGACTTTATTCCTGTAGAATGATTGACTTTTTCGTCTCAATATAAAAACACTTCTGTCCTAAAAATAGGTTTTTACTCTGTAAATTTGCATCCATCTTCTGCGCCGCTTATCCTAAATGACGACATCATTCTTATTGTGTTGTTTTGCTCTCTAATGTACACCATCACAGCTTTATTCTTGTCAAATGTTGCACAAAGATCTGCTGACCTTGGCTTCTGTCCATGAGAGGCAAAGTGATGTCATCGCTGCTTTGCTTTGCACTCTTGGATTTTTTCGTCGTCCCGGTGGTTGTTGGCTTTGGAATAATAAAAAGGAACATTTGAGAGCATCTTGACAAAAAATACACTTTGTAGCCTTTCGGTGTCAGCAAGGAAATACCTTAAAGTGGCTTTTGTTCCAGCCCGCCTTTATGAGAGTGGTCCTCAGGTCCTTGTAGGCCCAGATGCTCTGCAGCACGTGAGAAGCAGCTCTGGTCTCACGTGGTGATTGGCTGAACACACATTAGAACTTAGAAATTAGAACTTTTAAAGTGTAAATGCTTGGTAACACAGCACAGCATACCGCCACATATGAAATACGCCCCCTAAAGGCTGTGAGCAGCATAGGCCAACATCTTATGCTGCATTCAAGGAAGCCCAACATTCACAACTTCCGTGAATAAAGTTGTATTTCTACAGGGGAAAAAAAACGTTTAATATTATGAGAATAATTTAGTAAATTAACATAACTGTGAAAATGAAGTTGAGATGATAATGTTCTGAGCGTAAAGTAGCACATCTGCAAGAAGAAAAATAGTGTAAAGCCATAAAGTCTCCAGAATAAAAGCATCACTTTTAGGGCTGTTAAATGATTAACATTTTTAATTAGATTAATTACAGTTTTTAAATCATGATGAACTGAACTGAACATGTCAATCGAGCTAAAAGATACCACACAAGTCTAAAAATGTATTTGCCTAACACGAGTCTCTTTAGCAGTAGCACAACATTTGAATCGCACTTTAAACCGTGTAATTATGAGCAATGAGGAGTTGCGTTCAAAGACATCACGTAATTTACGTTAAATGTACTTGTTTTCAGTGTATCTTCGAGCATACTTAAATGTAGCAAATTCGAATTAAGAGTTAGAAAATGAGTGATAAGAATATCCACTTCATGTTTATATTTATCTTCCTGTTTACTTACACACACACACACACACACACACAAACGCACATATTATAAAGCCATTTTTGTGATGTTCGGAGTGTCCCTGAATGCATCTCGCGTTCTTGTAATGAGAATGAGGAAGTGTCGTCGCCAGGATGATCGGACTAGAGCCGTGTGGGAGTTGGAGGCACATACAGTATATGGTGTTGGAATTGTACTGCTGTTCATGTGTTCAGGTCAGAATGAAGTTATAAAAGATCGTCAGGCTCTGTGTGACTGTGTGGGGACGCTCCACTGTGATCCCGTTTGCCGTCCTAATACAGGCGTGCTTGCTCTAGTACGCATGCGTTAACTACACCCAAAAAAATTACGTAATTAATGGAATCAATTCGTTACCGCTGTTAACGCGTGATTTTTGACAGCCCTACGTGTAATATTCATCAAAGGTGGAAGAAGAATATTATTAGTTATGATAAAAAAAATACATTTTAGAGGTCAGATTGATCCTCCATCACCTTGACCTGCCGATGGACACCAGTTTCTGGACGGCGTGTCCGTGGATGAGCGCTCTGGCATTCTCCTGGCTGTCGGTGATGATCTCGTGGATGGTGTTGAGAAGCGACACCACCGTGTCCCCCTCCAGGTTCTTGGCCGGACGCTGCTGGCCACATGGCAGGTTGGCCACCAGGTCCCTCAGAGCGTAGCTTCCTGAAGACACAGTGACACGGTCGGGTCGACGCACTAGACCCACCCACACTGTCCACTTGTTAGAGAGACTTGTACCTATCAGGTCTTTATTGCGTCTGTCCATGGCCAGATTGCGCAGCGCTATAGCCACGGCTCTCACCACTTTGTCCACGTCTGAGCGCAGAAGCTCCACCAGGACAGGGAGACCCTTCTCCTTCCTCACGGTGGCACGAATGTAGCTGGACCACTACAAGCGACAAACAATTCAATGTCTTCCACAGGTTTGGTGTAAAAGAACCTCCAAAATGCTATGAAACAACAACTTATTGCATCTGCAGAGTCACAAAGAAAGCTTCCCTTCTCCCACCAGTTATCAATGATAGCTGCCACCTTCATAAGTGATGGGCTGCAAAATTACACAAGTTGTGTAAAAGAACCTCCAAAAATGCCATGCGGCAACAAGGACTTGTGTGTCCTTGTTCAAAGAGCCATTGCCTCCGTCACCAAAGTGCTTGATTTGAGAATCCAAAAAGGAAGTACAGTGGCCTATTATTAGTAAAAAAAATATTGAAAGACAAAGGTATGTGTAGTATTCTGGCCACTAGGGGTCGGTAATGTTCCATTACAGAGACATGACTTTAGATTACCGTCACACTTGCATGGAGTCAGCCATTTGTATGTACTTTATTGATCCCACAGCGGCATGTCCGACATGATAGTGTGAAAAGAAATTGTCTTCTCATTCCATGTGGAAGTGGTAAGTTTTTGGCTTCTTTGTCCTTCCCCACTCTGTTTTAAACCCATCCTTAAGTTTAGACTACAGTAAATTAATTGGAGGCTAACTAGCTACCCCGCTAGCTTGCGAATGGTAAAAGCCAATTCCGTCTTTCGTGTCCCTGCAGTGATCCCGTAGCCTGCACATCACAGCTGAGTAATGTGGTGTGAACAAAGCATACTAGGAGTGTAAAGGTGACTACAGGGGTGTTGTTTCATGTCTACTAATGGGAAATTCACTTATTGCGGTTGGGTCTGGAATCAATTTACTGCAATAAATGAGGGATGACTATATTTCTTTGCATTTGTTCGTGTGAGGTTTATTATTAAAACAATACTTCATGCTTCAATACAATACATTCACCGTGCAGCTTTATAGACTCCGAGCGTCTGATGATAAACCGTCGTCTAAGCTCACAAATGAATGCAGACATCTTGCCTTTCTGCAAGGATAGTTACTACTCACGCTCCAGTGTCCCGCGGCAAGGTTCTGCAGAGCGCCGGCAGCAGCCTCCAAGGTGTTGGCGTTGTGGCTGCAGCTGAGCAAAGAGAGGTAAAGCCTCACCACCTCCGGCTGGTACAGCAGCTTCAGGCCTTTAACACACACAAACACAACTTGTCACGGAGCATACAACCAATCAGTGAAGACATCAAACATAGATATTGTAGCCACGCTGCTGAATGTTGTCACTGAGGGCGCACTCACAGTAGCCAGTCCATACCATCACAACATAGTCATACTGTATACTAATGATAACCACCGCCTTACACAATAGAAAGTAATAAAAAGACTCCAAATAAGCCAACATGTCAAAGTCCACGGTATGCTTGCTCACTCATACATGGAACTCATGCACGCACAGTGACATGTAGGTGTGTCATACAACTAATATGATTGTTCCTCCTGCCAGTTATTAATGATAACCGCCAACCTGCATAATAGGAATAAACACAATGACTGCAAATAATCCACAAAGTCCAGAGTACCTTTTCTCACTCGTAGGCTCATCAGTACACACGTGTCATACAGGATAATTCATGTGATCACCCCTCAAGTTATGAATGATAACCACCACCTTGCAGAATAGAAATACTCCAAATAATCCAGTCGGAGATCACAGGACAGTCATTCACACACAAGCACATCGGCACGCGCAACGCAGATGTATCAAGCAATTTTATGCAATCGCTCTTCCCACCAGTTATTAATGATAACTGCCACCTTGCATAATGGAAATTAACAGACTGGAACATGACTGGAAATAATCCACAAAGTCCACAGTACATCTTCTCACTCACAGGCACATCAGCACATGCTAGAGATGTGTCATATCGTATAACAAATGTAATCATTCCTCCCGCCAGATATTCATTCTCATCACTATCTTGTATCATAGAAATACGTACAAAGACTGGAAATAATCCACAAAGTCCACCATACGTTCACTCATGCATGAGCGCAACATATCACGCGCAACGTATGTGTGATCATTAATGTGACCGCTCCTGCCGACAGTTATCAAGGGTGACATGATAATTCCCACCTTGCATAATAAATACAAACTGTAAAAATAATCCACAAAGTCAGAGTCCACGGTAAATTCCACTAATGTGCAAGCACCTGTGCATGCGCAACATAGAAGTGCCATATAATTCGTTTGATCGCTCGTCCCGCCAGTTATT
Source organism: Dunckerocampus dactyliophorus (assembly GCF_027744805.1). NCBI lineage: Eukaryota > Metazoa > Chordata > Actinopteri > Syngnathiformes > Syngnathidae > Dunckerocampus > Dunckerocampus dactyliophorus. The sequence continues at coordinate 14,648,384 of NC_072835.1, forward strand.
AGCGATAGCCACTACTTGCATAATAGAAGGATTCAAAATAATCCAATCATAGATTACAGGGCATCATACGTCAACCTAAAATTCATCCATTGCTAACAATTTCATGACAAATCACTTGCAAAATATTCCCGGTTCTGCACCTTTGCCCGGATCCTCACCAAAAATGAAATGGCTCAGCCCCTTTTTGATTAGTAATGATTCGTAAAATAATTAGGTTAGTTGCATTATGAAAAGGTAGATGGACTGTGAGTTGACTCCACAAGTCCAGTAGAAGCTTCTGGTCGTTTGCCAAGCAGTTGAAAGCAAGCATGCTTTGATTTGCATGGCCGGCAGGCAGCAGCGTGGGATGCATGAGATGGGCCACTTTTTACACTATTAATGCAACAGTGAAAAGATATTTGGACACCTGCACAATAGGCTGGTAATAATCAGTTGGCTGTATGGCACCAGTGGGTCAAAATGATGAATATATTTTGAGAAAATCCTCTTTTCAGATCAAAATGTGAGCCCTCTTTGAGCCGGTGGGTCATTTCGTCGCAGTAATGCCTGGAGCGGGGCAGGTGCTAATGCATGGTGTTGCATTTCAATGAGTTCCCTTGCAGCCCACGACAGCGTCACGCATACAAAGCAAACACGGCACACTCCACGCTTAATGGTGATCTACGAGGGAAGGTCTTCATACTGTAACGGCATTTAAATCAACTTGTGTCGGGTCATCGGTTCTGGACATGTTTGGCAAAGCTAGTGTTCTGTACTTATTGCTTTCAAAACATGACACACGTGCACCGTCATTGAAACATATTCAAATATGAAAGAGACTCACCATGACTGAACCATTCCTCTGCAGAACAGTGCGGAGAGAAATAGGAGAGATTAGATCATTTGGAAAAGAACACACAAAATTGTGAGACAACATACAGAAACTATCAGTATTGACATTCCCTTTTTTTTTTAATTTAAATATGGCTATATTTATTACATAATGCATTGTCATTTCCCGTCATAAGGATAATAATGGAAATAAATATTCTTCAAAATAACTACTTGCATTTTATAGCTAAGACTTTTTTTTAATGAAGTTAAAAATAAGAATACAATAAAATATCAGAAATAAATTGACTGTTAATTATTGAGTGAGAAAAGGGAAGTACCTTTTAAAATGTAAGTAATTAATAATTAATGATTTTTTTAACAACAAAAATGACGAAAAATTAATTATTGGTAGGGAAAAATTAAATACATTTCAAAACATTTTGCAAAAACAGAAATAACAATAAAAATAACACAAATACAAATAATAAAAATAATAATATTTGAATTTTCAAATAGATTTTTAATTAATTAAAAACAACAAGTGAAATCTTCACATTATTCTCTATTTGTTTTTAATAACGATATTTAGTATTGATTTTTTTCCTGCCTCACCTCATCTCCAGCCTCCATATTTTATTGGGTCAGGTTCGGTAGTTTCCTATTGTTTTGCCTTTTTACATTCTATGCTGCTAGCTTATGGATGAGTCACTCACTTCTGTTATGTTCTTCCATAGCCCCCAAAAAGTTTGTGCCTCATGACAAATGAGCATTATACTTTTTTTTATATTCAGTTAGATGACCCCCTGCAGTGCTGCAAATGAATCATCGTGGAACATGGAATAATAAGGCAACCCCAAGCTGTGATCATCAAAGTTGCCATGATTAATCAGATGTCATGTGGGACTACCGTATATTTAACAATGCACCCACCTTTGGGTCTTTTGCCTCCAAAACAGTCGGGCTCGCTCTTCTTCTTGTGCGGCCCCACTGACCTCATCAGCTGAGTGACGTGAGGCTCCTGGAGGCGCTCCACCCCTGCTACCTCCTTGTGAACGTGGTAGGAAAGGTTTCTCAGGATGCACACGCAGTTCTCCACTGACTAAATGGAAGATAATGAAGTAAGAATTAACCATCGTCAATGACACGTCTCATTACTTAAACTGATATTTTGCATATTTGAAGCTTGGTAATAGACTGTAAATATACGCATGTAAATGTATATATATATATATATATATATATATATATATATATAGCGTGTGTGTGTGTGTGCATGCGTGCAGAGAGGCGCATCACATTGCACTTGGCAGCTCTGGCACAGTCTCAATTAACGTGATGGAGTGTGAAGCTTTAATGACACATAAAAGTAATGCTTCCTGACTTGAAGCCAACAGGATTTGAACATTTGCTCCCACCCAGTGGCTGCATCCAAAACAACATCACCGCAATGAGATGTGACACTTCCTCCTCCCTCCAGTCTACTGCACGCTGGCTTCCATCTTTTACAGGCAAACCTATTTTACACTGAGAGCTCCATTGGGAATAAGAGTCATGCAGTAGAATTGGTTTTGCATTGGGGGCAAACACCAGATGGCACCGTGTTGAAAAAAAACAGGTCACATGCCCAATGAATGTGTATAAACAAGCCCTTTATGCACATTTCTTTCGTGTGAGTCTTAATAGCTTGGAGTTTTACAGGTTTTTGCGGAATGGGGGGAAGTTGGGAATTTTCTAACTTCTGAGGTATTAACTGAGGCAGGACCGTGGCTGTGTGAAAGGCAACAGCAAAAATCTGAACCTAATCTTTAAAGGAACTGCACTTTATTGGGATTTTTCCCCATCATCCACAATCCTTATGTGAGACAGCTAACAAATGAATGGGATGCACCTCGTCCGCCTACAAAGCCCTCAAAAAATAAAACTTAAAAAAAAACCCGCCAGCAATGTTCAATTTAAATAACGTGACCTGCATATTAACCAAGCTACAGCGACATTGTTATTGTATGAGCTAACACCGAAGAACTACTTTTCTGGCATAGTAACACAGCGCCTCGCTCACAGCACCTCGCTCACAAACGCCCCTGGGCACTACCGAGGGGTAACCAAAGTTACTGGAGCTGCTGCTGCATCGCCTGTGAGTTTGGGAAAGTTAATGCTAGGTTATAAATCATGCCTTGCACATGTATAGTTGAAGTTTGTGGCAATAAGCTGAAAAGTTGGTCGACTTTGAGATTCCACACGCTATCACACTGAAGCAGGTGGATACTGGCTCTCAACTTTGACCCGACGACATCGCTGGGAAGACTCAGATAGTTGCTCGTCTGCTCTCAGCTTATTTTTACCTGATACTATGCTGAATTTACCAGCTCAACAGGGAGCACAAGTCAGTCAGCATCCCGGTGAGAGCGAACATCGCAAGAGACTGTTTTGTTATGGTCTTATTTTGTCCATGAAACGTTTAGCGCTTGTGCTACATGATAACGCTACAAGAATGGCTGAGTGTTTCACTGTAGCTGGATCAGCCTAGCACCCAGCAACGTTATTCTCTGCCTGGGGGGAGTAAAAGTAGAAAGTAGTCGTCGTTGGCTCTCATGAAGTCTCTATGCTGCTGTTGTTGACGGAAGTATCATTCGTTACTATGGGCTATGGGCTCTGTGAAACCAATGCGCCCAAAAAGAAGGTCCGGTAATGCTTAAATTGACCAAAATACGTCAAAATAATGTAAGTATTACATGTTCCTGTTACTACATGGTCACGGCATGTATATAAAGAGATAAAACGCTGGAGATTTTAAGAGGTGTTTTAATAAAGGGCTTTATAGGCGGAATAGGTGAATCTCATTACATGCATTATTAGCTGCCTCGTGCTCGCATTTTTTCAATTTACAGAAAAGAGAAAGAAAGACATGTGTGTTCATGCCTCACATAAGGACTGCGTATCACGGGCAAACATTTTTTTTAAGTGCAGTTTTCCTGTAATGTGAATCGTCACAGCTTGATTTTTTTCACAGGTTTTTTCTCAATGGGAAGTCAAAATTGGAAATTACCAGGAAACACAAAGAAAGCGGTCTTAGAATGTCGCAAAAACTGGAGCGTGAGACCAACCTTGTTATCCGTGTCCTTGTTGACCACAGCCGAGTGAAGGGCATGGACGAGTGCATCCACAAGTCCTTCACACTCCCTCAGCCGCTGTCGAGCCTCGGCTCCATCTGAGCTGACGTTTCTACGGCAACAACATCATCATCTTTTATCAAAAGTAGAAAAAAAACCTCACCTCATCCATCACATCACCATCAATTTAACCATTTCATTTATTGTTAGACAGCAGGCGGCCGAGGATACCTCAGACATCCCGATGTGTTCTTAAAGACGGTGGTCCACTCAGCGCTGTGCCGCTTAGATGGGTCACCCGGGTCTCTCCTCCAGCCCGAGTGAGGGATGATGATTTCGTCGTTGAGCGTTTGAAGGCCGTGGTTGATGACCATCATCTTTAAAGGTTCGTGAGAGGAGAGGTTCCAGAGAGTGCCTGCAGGGGGAGAACAAGAACATGATAATGACTATTTTTCCTTATTTTTACGTGACTTACTGTGTTTACATCGACTGGACAACTGCCAAATGCACATAAACTACACAAGTGCCAACCCTGGACAACAATAACATAAAAAGTACTGGAAAGGCATCAATTAACACCATGGGCGTCATCTACAAAAGCAAATAAGCGCCTGCTCAACAAACATTGACATTGGTGGCTGTAATCAACCTCCTGTTGTAGTTTTTTATTAATGCCACAAGATGGCAGTAGCTGAATTTGGTCAGCATCCAGCAGCTTTATCGAATGCGTTTGCCACCAACCCGTCCTTGCAGTCATATTTCCGCACGTGTTGTGTAGATATCGTCCAACTTTTATGTTAATTGAACATATAGTCACTGAGTTACAATGTAGGCCATCAGCTGGTATGCCGCTCCATTCCAGACATTTTAGTCCTTGGTGGCCTTCGGCTGAGTGCCATCAAATTCCATCGATACGTGTATGTTAGTCCACAAAAGCTGTGTGTCAAGTTTAGTAAGAATATTTTAAAGATGCAAGAAGAAAACGTCACAAGACTGCAAACTAGATCTGGAGACCATACCTGTGACTAGCTCCTTGACCTCCATGCTGCTCGACTTCCTCAGCAGTCTGACCAAAGCTTGGATGCCATCACAGTTCTTGATGGCCATTTTGTTATTGTGGTCCTTCCCGTAGGATATGTTCCTCAAGGCTCCACAGGCCTTCCGGTGGACTTCGGCTTTGGGGTGGTCCAGCAAGTCCACCAAGGACGGCACACCATTCAGCTGGCGCACCTCTTTCTTGATGCACTCGTTCTCGTAGCAGAGGTGCTGCAGGTAGGCGGCGGCGTTGGACTTAACCGGGTCCATCGGGTGGCTGAGCATGGCGATGACCTCGTGAAGGTTGGGATCCCTCCAGCGTGGGTCTCTGCGGATACTGTCCAGGCTGACCATGCTGCTGCGTTTGTGGGGGAACTGCAGGGTCTGAGCTCGGCACATAGCCTGGAAGAAAGGATTCAAGTTCCCCTCCAGCTGGGCCATGAAGGCATCGTCATAGCCACCTCTTGAGAAAGACAGAATAGAAAGTTAGCACATGGTGGTCTAGTCTTTCCAGTGAGTCTTGTTACCTGGTTCTGGAGGGCTCCCTGAGGAGCTCCATGGTGGTGATGGGTCTGAAGGGGTGAACCCCTCCCAATGTAGCGTAAGTTGCTGCTGGGTGGTCATTCCTCACGTCTAAAGGGTTTTCTGATTGGTTCATCTCGTCGCCCAGTGCAGGAGCGTAGCTGTCCCTCAGGAAGGGCAAAGTGTAGTGTGCCCCGGGCTGGAAGTTTTTCGTTGGCCAGTAGCTGTGGAGGGCGCTGCTGCCACGGGAGAGGCTCCCGTACCGTAAATCACCTCCCATGGCTCGATAGGCGTCGGGGACGGGGAACACTCGACCCTTGTTGTCCAGGGTGACTGGAGGAGGCTCACCAGGCTGAGCTGGGTTGGTGTTGGATGACTGAGAAGGTTCAGCGTGTGCCTCGGGAACAGGTTGTTCTATGGGGGCGTTATCTTGAACCCCTTCTGGTGCATTTGATGCTTGAAGGTTCTCCTGCTGCAACTCATCTGGGCTGTGTTCTGCTTCCTGTTCCACAGCCTTTAACTCCTATAACGATGGACGATGAACACGTTTATGTATGTTTATTTCTATAATTCATATTTAGAAGCCAAACAGGAAGTAGATTGTGTTGACTTCCATCTTTCACGTAAAGTGCACTGTAGTCCTACTTATTTCCCATAGCCATGATCACTTATCATCATCATCATCATCATCTTCTGGCAGTGTGCTACCATTAATTAATGATTCCCCCATCTCTGCCAAAGACTAATGACTTCCTTTAATCGGAAATAAGTTTCTGTTTGATTCTAATGAAAAAGCCAAGGTCCAACCACAGACGTCATTATCAGACATCAGACTGTCCGGGTTACATTTAGGCTTCAGTGTGAACACGTTGTCTTGGCAAAGAGACATGAATGAATCAGTAGCCTTTTTCCTAAACCACTTGTGTTATCGAGCAATGTTACATGTATAACATTTTTTAAATGAAGTTCAATTGCTTGGACAGAACTGAAGTCATTTGAATGAACTAAAGTCAGGTGGAAAGTGAACTGAACCGACGTCGATTTATAAGACTGGTTTGATTTAAATGAACTGAATTGAATGAAATTGAATTTTATGGAAGTGAACTGAGTTGAAGCGAAGTGAAACGTGAATTGAACTGTGTGAACGGATCAGAGGTGTATTAAATCAGGTTTAAGGAAAGTGAAGTGAACTGTATCAAAGCCAAGTGAATGAAATGAGTTAAAGTGGTTTAAATTAAGTAAACTACATTGAACTGGATTAAACTGAAATATGCTGAAGTCAATAGTGGATTCAATTAAGTGGAAAATGAATCAAGCTGTAGTGGATTCAATATTGTTCAATGAAATGTGACTGAATTTAGTACCGTGGTTTGTTAAACTGGTTGGATTGAATTGAATGAAATTCAACAGTATTAAATTAAAGTTGATTGAGTTGAAGTAAAGTGAAAACGTGAAACGAACTGATGTGGATTGAAATGCATCAAAGTGAAGTAAAGCAAGTTGAGTTAATCAGTTTAACTCAATGAGCTAAATGGAATGGAAATATATTGGAGTGAAAAGGTAATTGGGGTGGATTGAATCAGGCTGAAGGAACATTGAACTCGTTTGAATTAAACTGAACTGAGTCATACTGAAACAAACTGAGTTAAAGCGAGGAGTGAACTGAACTAAAGTGGACTAAATAAGGCTGAGGGACTCTTAATTGAACTGAATCATAGCAAAAGTGAAAAGTGAATTGAGTTCAATTGGCTGGACTGAAGTGAAGTGAATTGTGTCGAAGGGAAGAGAAAAGTGAAATGAATGAGAGAAATGAAGGAAATGAAATTGCATTGCGTGAATGGAGGAATGAGCAAGAAGGTGCAGCACCTCAGTGTCAGTCTGCAGAGGCGTGCCAGCCTCAGTGGAGCTGTCGTTGGTGGACGTCATGACCGAGGCGATGGAGGTGTCCACCTCTTCGTTGGTGGATGGCTGATCCACGGTGGCCTGGGGTTTCACCTCCTGGGACAGTGACAATGAAGGAGGCCCCTCTGAGCTCTGCTCCTAACACACACACACACACACATACACACACACACACACACACACACACACACACACACACAGTTGATTGATGACAGCTCAGCACCATTGTAAACATTCAGTGTCAGCACAAAGGCATTTTGCAATTTGACTGATAAACAGTAGGAAAGTGGTGTTGTTTTAAAGGCAAAACAAGCTCTTGCTCAACTTCCATCGCAAAAGGCAATAAAGTTGTCCTTTCTGTGCACTTTGGTAAACTTAGAGCGAGCGCATTTCTTTCTTTTGATAGAAACTCAAAATGACATCTTGCAGGGAGCAGCCAGCTGTGAGAAAGAAAGGCAGGAAAAACAAAGCGGCACCGATATAATTGTAGAACACTTTTGTGCCTCCACTTTTGTCTCCAACTCATACGTCCTTGTCTTATGGAGTACAGTATATTTTTACACTTTTATTAAGCATCTACTGCACAAACTCAAGACAAAGATTTTCTATGTGACAAGTCGAGCTCTCTTGTTAGGAACAATCTACTGAGAGAATGCTAATCAACAATCCTCTACAGTATGACGGAAGCTGCTGTTTTTAAGGACGTACTGCAAGAACACAAGCGAAAGATCCTCTACAATATATGACAGGAGCCCTCTGCTGTTTTTAGGCACCTACTGCAACAAAACACCAGGTGCACTCTTTGTTTATAAAACGCTACTGAGAAAATGGTAGTTCAAGATCCTCTATATGACAAGAGAGCTCTGCTGTTTTTAAGGACCTACTGCAAAAATGCTAGTCAAAGATCCTCTACATGAAAGCAGTACAGTACTGTTCTTAAGGACTTGGCTGTACCGCAAAAATGATAGTCAAAGATCCTCTACAGCATATGAAAGAAGTGCTCTGCTTTTTTAAGGACCTACTGCAAAAACGCTTGTTAAAGATCCTCTATATGAAAGGAGCACTCTGCAGTTTTTAAGGACTTAGCTGTACTGCAATAAACAGTAGTCAAAGATCCTCTGTATGAAAGGAGCGCTGTGCTGTTTTTAAGAACCCACTGCCTATGAACTGTCTGACTCAAAATTCTATTTTCCTGCAGTCATACACGATTAAATATTTGCCAGACCTGATATGTCTAAAGAACACTCCAATAATCAAAACAATAGAAGACAATCTCACACGATATAACCTAACCTAATTTATGTTAGGTTAATTGGCGACTCTAAATTGTCCATAGGTATGAATGTGAGTGTGAATGGTTGTTTGTCTATATGTGCCCTGCGATTGGCTGGCGACCAGTCCAGCGTGTACCCCGCCTCTCAACCAAAGTCAGCTGGGAGAGGCTCCAGCATACCCCCGCGTCCCGAGTGAGGATATGCGGCATAGAAAATGAATGAATGAATCTCACACGTTGGACTCACTTGCCGCTATCACTAATGGGTACAGTGGTAAAAATGACTTTGTCTAAGCTCAATTACCTCTTCTCAGTCATCCCATGTCAACCTCCCCCCTCCCCACACCTGGTGTACAACATTAGACTCAAATATCTCTCAATTCTTATGGAAAAACAAACCGAAAGGAGGCTTAGGACTACCAAATGTTCTCCGTTATTTCTTAGCTGACAGGTAACAATATATTGTATCTTAAAATGGATTAAACCAAGCCCCTCTGATAACCTGTTGAGGTATATTTAACAAAGGTGTTGCAGGAAAATTATTATCTCTGACTTGCCCTTTTTTAGCGGCAAGATTTTTTTTTTTAAATACAAAAACTATTACACTTGGAAAATGATCAATGTCAACACCTCTCTGTCAGCCTGGTGGGAATTTCTGAAAATAACAAGGTCTTCTCTCATCCCATACTGACTTACATACACCCATCCGGGACAACGCTGACACCCTGCAAAAACCGTAAAAAGACCACATTTCGAATTATGGCCAGGGATCAGTATTAGTCACATAGAACATATTACTAATGATAACCACTTCATCCCGTTTCAGGAACTGATAATACGACACATGACTCTCACTGCGCTATGCATCACAAAAAAGACAATCTCCCTCAACTGGAAAACTAAAAATAAGCACTGCAAATATTGAACAACTAAGAACTGCAGTATATTAGTGGAGCACATAAGTATGGAGAGAATATCTACTGCCTCTAATAACCATGACACATTTATATTGGGGTACAGATTTACCTAATTGATGTTATTAAACTTGTCTAATTAACTCAATCATGTAAGTTCCTCATGGGGTATGGGTGTGGGGACGGGGGGGGAGAACCATCTGGATCACCGTGGGTCCCTGGTCGCCTGCGTGGGCCCCAGAGGGACTGTGTGGTCACCGCCATTTGACTCGACAGGCTGGACCTTCTTGTAGCAATGGTGTAATGGGGCGGATTGGTGCTCCCCCGCTCAGGGGGGCTGCCCGCTTGGCAGGTTTTGGCTGGTTCTCGACTGGGCTGCCTCCCTGGGTCAGGTGGGCCTTTGGCTGGGGATGCACGCCTTCCCTGGTGAAAGGGGGCTATCGCTGCCACTGAAATGAGGGACGGGCCCTACCCCGGAGAGGTAGCTCGCTCAGCCCCGTTGGCGTGGGCACTCCTGGCCCTCCTCATGGTGGGCGTCTGGCTGCCTGGTGGGGTCTGTTGGTGGTGCCCTTTTGGGCTGCTCCCCCATTTTTAACGGCACCATAGACATTTACATACCTACACCGACACTCACATCCGAGAGGTATGTACAGCATGTGATGAGTGGGTGGGGCATCGGCTCCCCTGCTCCGGCCCTGACACGACCAGTTTTAGTTGTTAACCTATGCTACGCCTAAAGTTACCAGTGAGTGTCCTGCTGTACTTACTGTAACTTCTTTTTACATTTGTATAGTTAAGAATGTCAAACTCATTTATGATGGTGACAGCTTGACCCATCTCTCCCTGTCCTTTTGCATCTGTGTGAGGCAGCAGAGCCCTCTGTCCCAAGTTGCCAAGGAAACAGTGCTCGGTTAGACTTTGGGGCTGCACAAAATCTGCCTAGCAACAAGTGGCTGATTCCTTCTGTTGATCAGAATTGCCATCTCTGCTACATAGGTAGACAGGTATTGTCCTTTTTTTATCATATACTGTAAAAACACTAAGCATGCAGTTTTATCTGTAATGTACAGTATCTGCTAAAAAGCCCTATTGAGTGAACAGTGTTAAAAAAGCGCTAATCATCATCTTCCCAAATTCGTCCGTGCAAAGTGCTGTAAAGTGCGCTGCATGCGGCGAGCGCTGACACAAGAGCCTCTCATCCCAAATGTGTCGCAGGGATGAGGGGGTGAAAGAGTCACACAAGAGAACAGAGATGACCTCGAGCAACCTCCAATAGATAGCTTGCAAAATAAAAAAGCAAACAGCGGGCACGCAGCAGCGTCCCCTGCAGTCAGTTTGATGGGGAGAAGAATGATGGTCGGGTGGACAGACAGGACAGGGCCCCGTTTGTTGTCCCCCTCGCCCCCACCCCGTCCGTCTGATGAGTCAAGTTCCAGAGGGGGGCGAAGCCAGGCCATGCAGGCCAGCTCTGAGTCAAAGCTTATTTAAATAAGTCAGCGCACCATAACTAAAAAGTGCGCTTGCTGAGTCAAATAGGGCGACATGATCGCTGACAAGCTTGCTGTATAGCTTGAAACAACAAGGAAAGGATGCAGCCGGCTTAGGAAGTAGTAAAAGTGTGCAGCAAGCTCATAAAGCCTCCAACATCAGTCATCAAAAAGAAGCATTCACCATGTGACTCATCAGCAATGATGTCACAACTTTGCATTGTTAGCCTCTACCGTTTGTTCATTCACCGCACGCTGGAACACGACTCAAACAGGCGCTCCCCAACAAAAGTTTAGACACACCTTCTCATTGATTAACATAAGAAAGTGTCTCCAAACTTCTGACTGCTACTATACATGGCAACACGGTCATTTAAGATATCTTGATGACTCGTCTTTGATATCTTTGGTCATCTGAACTGGTCAAATTAATGAAATTGTACAAGAAATGGTGAAACATTACCTTTATTATTTCTATTTATGTTATTTGGAATAATAGTTGACCTCAAAGGTTCCATTGTATGAATAAACATTTCTCATAACACACAATAGTCATGTGTCTGGGGTAATATAGCCTCAGTCGTGCATGTGTCAGATAATCTAAACACAATAACAATCAAATATATTAACATTAAAATGTAATTATTAAATCAAATGATAAACCAACAGGTGTTACTTTTCAAAATTTCTATCATTTATCATTTGTATAAGTCTATAATTATTTTCTTTGTGAAAAATTGTAATAATATGTCCAGTACAGATGAATTTAAATGAAATTACGATTACTTACTTTTTATTTTTCCAATATTGCCTGGATAGTGAATTTAAAAACAATACATTTGGAATTTGTAATAATTGTAGTAATAATAATAATAACATTGAGAATACTAAGCAAGATTTTTATTTTATTTTCAAAAACAATCTAAATTGTCTTTACTGTTCTATCCATCCATCCATTTTCTATACCCCTTGTCCCCACTCGGGTCGTGGGTATGCTGGAGCCTATCCCAGCTGTCTTCGGGCGAGAGGCGGGGTACACCCTGGACTGGCGCCCGTTTTGCGAATTAACAAAATGATTAAAAACGGTTAATGATCAAATGTTTTTTCATTTGTTTTCAGGTGTTTACAGCTGATAAAAACGTTAAATATTGTAAAAAAAAACAAACCAAAAAGCTAAACTTGCGGGTACAATAATAAACACAGCGCTAAATGACAGCGTCAATTAGCAAATATGATTATTATTGTCTACAACTCTGGTATTGGATCTCATTAGATTGTGCAGGGGTTCCTGACGTTGCTTAAACAGTAAAAATAACATCAATAAGGTCAATCTGTGCTCCAATATAAATGTGTCATGTTAAAGTATTTGACATCACAGTCCGTCATGCGACATATACAGTATACACACACACACACACGTTTCCAAAAATCAATGTTTTCCTCCTGAAAGTTCCTCACGAAAGCCACTTTTGCTTTGCTTGTCGCCCCTCAAATAGTTAAATGCTGCATGGTCAGATTTAATGTGATACATCATGGCAGCACACTCACCACACTCTGTGCGTGTGCACTATGTCATTATGCTGCACACACACACACACACACACACACACACACAATGAAACATCAGCTTTCATGCATTCATTCAGAGACACACACTTGATGAAGATGTCAGCATCATGCCCTCCCTTCCTCATCTTCCTTCTCCTCATGCAACACAAGGAGACTGCACCGAGCAGCAGGCAAGGAGGTGAAGCAATTGACGCCTCCTGCATGACATAAAGCTCCATTCCCTGCAGCACACACACGCGCGCGCGCACACACACACACGCTTACCTCCTTCACTTGTGCAGGCATGATTGAAGCACGAGGTTGCCTCCTCCTCTTCTTCTTCCTCAGACGTTTGCTGCTCTCCTCTGCCTAATTCCTGCCTCCCTGTAAGCAGCCAGTTCAAACCTCACACACACACACACACACACACGCATATACCCCTCCTCTTTTGCTGTGCACCCTCATAGACGCAACACATTTTGTCCAGCACGCATGCAAGCCATGGAGGTACCGCTGCTCCTCCCCCCTTGATGTGTGCTGCAGTTAATGTGTGCACTATTAGCAAGGTGCTGAATCCACACTGCACTGCACACACACACACACACACACACAAGCAGATGCAGCTGGAGCAAAGAGACGCCCGCTCTAGATTGTCTAGAAGAAGGAAAACCCGTTAGCACCAGCAGGACACTGCTATGGGATGACCTTCTACAACACTGTGGAGTGGATTTATATTTTTTTGTCCATTTGTAAGGTCAGAGGTCACTGATGAGGAGCAACAACAAACTTTTAATGCCAAGTACCATTTCAAAAATACAGCGTTCCCTCGTTTACCGCGGGGGATCGGTCCCCGAAATAGCCCGCAATGATTGAAATTCGCGTGACTTCTGTCTTCCTTCAGCATGTCCAGAGGTCCAACCTTCTGTGCGATGGCTGGCTTCCTCTGCCTTTCGGGCGCAGAGCGTTTCGCCGACATTGTGGGTTATGTCGGGGGAGAAAACTTGCAACCTGAGTCACGCGCGGTTAACTTCTTCTGTTTCTTCCATTGTTTGCGGTCTTGGCAGTTGGCAAGCAGCTCACACGGTTATTTAGTTTGGTAGACATGACCACAACAAGAGACGGCACGAAGGAGACTGATTGACAATATTCTACAGTCCATCAGGACGCAGAAGACAATGGCCGGCGCAGACGGAAGAGAGTGAACAGAGAGACGCCGCTGCCTTGCGCTGCAGCACAGAACTACAACACTCAACTTCCCACAAGTGTTCATACGCTGTAAAAAATAACCAAAAAAACCACTAAAATTGCACCAAAAAAATCGTAGTTTACGATCTGAAATCTAATTTAGTCATTTCATTGAATCCAATTATTAAACTATTGAATGAATTATTCATGTGATTACTTGTAATGAGCAAATACTTTTTTCTTGTGCAACTGACTTATAAAACTTATTAACTTAAAATCAAAACATTTCTACTACATATATTTTATATATAATATGACTATACTACTACTATTATTACATACTATATTTATACTGTCATATTACTATTGTAATTATGCCATTTCATTCTGTTAAAATTCAGATTTTTTTCCTCACAAAATTATAAATTCATTTTTATTATCGTCATTATTATTATTAATATTATTATTCTCATTATTGCAGTATTATTACTATTATTATTATCTCATTTTTAGATTTATTATCATTATTGTCATTGTTATTATCATTGTTATTCTCTCTTCTTTCATTATTATTAGTGTTATCGTAGTTATTATTTTTATTTTTTGTAATAATATTATTATTGAGTTTTTGTTGTTTGTTAGAGACAAAGTTTTAAGAGTGTAAATACAAACCAGCACATGTGATTGAAATAAGTAGAAAGTACAAGTGGGAATGTGTTTGTATGAGCGTATGCTATCTTTTTAATGACAACATTTAGATTTGCATGACATCTTCATGTAACAAACCCCAAAAGAAAGTGTGTGTCGACACCTCACATGCACACTGACCAAGATTTGGGCGCTTGGCTGCCTCGCTCACGGCTCATTGATATGCTCCGTCGTCGACTGGCTTGATTTTTTTTTTTTTTTTTTCCTAGCAGCAGCAGTGGCAGCCATGCGTCTCCTCCTCCTCCTCAGAGCGAGATTGGTGCTAGATTAAAAGCACGCTACTTTAGAGGGGAAGGGGCTGTTGTCGACTTCTATTATTGTTGATCAAATCAACAGGAAGTGCATTTAGGCAGTGCACGTTGGCAACAAGTCTTATGCGTGTTCCTGCGTGCAAAAACAAAAAAGCAGAAAGGCGACCTTTCGGGTGCGTTCAAGGCCAACTGTGACCTTCTGCTGTGTTAATATGCAGCATTGGCTCCCACTGGAAAGTGCAGCACACACACACACACACACACGGCTGATTGTTGTTACGCCTAATTGTACACTTATTGTGTGTGTGTGCTCAATTGAGTCAGCCTCGGTAGTTCAAGCCAGCCTGAAGAGAACACAGCACGGCAATGTGTGTGCGTGTGTGGAGGGGCGAGGGAGGTTAATTAGGACAAAAAATCTGCACTGAGTCCACAGAAAGAAAAAAAAAGGATAAGAAAGACCCTGCAGAGTCTGTGTGAGCTTTTCAGTGCATCTAAACTGACAGTGTCCGCTCTGATGTCTTCTTTACCATTACCAGACCTTACCATAGTTACAGACTTTACACAACGACTCCATCTCTTTTACACACTCATCTATTTTTATTTGATTACTTTTAACCTGCACTTTGTTTTTAGGCATTTTTATTTATTATTCCACATTGTTTTCTTTATTAATACTTAATAATTGTATTTGTTTTCCTTTTGTGTCTTTTTAGTCACACTTAATAATAATCCACAAACAAACTGCAGCCAATTAGCGATGTTTTTGGCCGCCCAATGAAAGAAAAACCACAGAGGCCAAAGAGGCCAGAGAGCTGAAGCTGAGTTTGGCTGTGAAATAACAAAAAGAGGCAGGACATAAAAAGGATGGCTTTGTGGCTGCTTTTTAGCAGTGCAAAAACGCTGTTGACCAAACGGAGAATGTTTTTTGTCGCGCGCGTGTAACAGGTAGACAAGTCATATCAATCGATGGAATCGCGAAAGTGCGAAAGCACACGCAAGCATGCAAGCGACTAGTCATACAATTCCTCTATTAATATTATGCGATTACTCCTCCCACCAGTCATTAATGATAACCACCACGTGCATAACAGAACCAAAAGAGAGACTCATAGTAATGCACAAAATCTAACTTTACAGTACACTCGCACATCCACGCATTTGGTATATGTTGTCATATGATTGATATCAATCACTTCTCCCACCAGTTAATAACCACCACCATTACAATAGCAATACACAGAAAGTCATGCACATGCACGCGTGAGCGCACAAACTTGTCAAATAATTACTGTGTGATGGTAATACAATTGCTCCTGCCAGTTATTAATGATAACCATCAACTACAAATTATCGATAATAACCGCTAATTTCGACCGTTTCTAGACCATATTATCATTAAGTGTATCATTCAACGATCCCCGTGTCATGTCACATTTGAGCCACTAGATGGTACTCAAGTGTAGCGTATCTGTAAGAGGCACAGAAGACGACGACTACAGCACTAATTAATCGCGGGGCGCCACCACTTCACATACCCTGGGTATGGCGAGCTCGCCAGCCGCCGGTACGAATTCCCCACAGTCCAACCACACAGGAACTTATCCACACTGGAACTGCGGCATTCGGCTTAGAAGCAATCGCTTTCCTGCTTTCATTCATATTAGCGTTTGCTTGCTAACTGCTAGCTAGCACTCAGTGTATTCAATCACTATGTAGCTAGCCCCTGCCGCCACCTGTTGTGACAAAGACGCTGAATAGCTGACAGGAGGCTCACTCTTGCCCTTAGTTTGACTATACAACCAATTGCGCTCAGACACAAGCAGAGTGAACCCTCCTGTCATCCAGCCTGTGTGCTACAGGTAGACGAGGAAATGGAACAGGCATACCTGCAGTACATGTCGCACATGTCCATTTATATTTTGCTACTCCTGTCAGTTAATGATAACCTCCTCTTGCAAAGTAAAAATAAGCAGACTCATGTTAATGCAAAACGTTTAAAGTGCACTTGCACAAGCACATCAACTTGTCATATAATTACTATCTCGCTGTAATTCAAACGCGCTACCTTGTACAATAGAAATAAAAGAAAAGACACAACCAAATCACAAAAGCACAAGATCAAAGCTTCGTGTACACTTGCTACATGATTCATGCAATCGCTCCTCCCACCAGTTATGAAGGATAACAGACACCTTGCACAATAGATAGAATGACAGAGAGACTAGAAATAATGCACAAAATCAACGTCGGCAGCACATTTGCTCAGCTCAAGCACACGTGAGACATAGACGTGACATGTGATTTTACAACACCGTTTAATTTTTACAAAAAATAATTTTACATTGCTTACACTGTACGATTGTAAGACAGAATCCTAATATTTAGAGAAATATTATTACAATATTGCAAGAATAAAACTGTATGAATACAAAAAAAACTGTTTTATGTTTTTTCATTTATTTTACAGAATACATTCGTAAACATTGGAATTTGAAAAAAATCTTTGAGAAAACAATTCTTATATATTTTTCATTTACTGCACGTGTATTAATTAAAACCATCATTTAAGAAACTATTACAGGGTTATCTGATTTACGTCAGAATTGTTGCTAGGTAGGACAATGCCTTCAATCGCCCACTAGAGGGAGACAAATACAATGTACTATGCAGCAGCCCCAACATGTTTGGCTGCTATAATGGTGTGTTCTTTTCAAGTCATCATTCAGAGCCAAGCAAAAAAAAAAAAAAAGATAAAAAAATAGATCACATATGTGAAGATATGTAATGTACCACTTACCTGGCCTTTCATTAGGGACACCTGCACAATGCAATGACATCATACAAGATGTAAAGTACTTGTCATGTGTTGGATCTGGCTGGTGCGGGTGTACCTAATGAAGTGTTCTGTAAGCATAAACTGTCAGGGATTTTTTTTTTTTAATGACACCAAAAAAGTAGAAAAGTGAGAGTTATAAAATATTTTTATTCATATATAAACACCCGACTAGCAAATACTATTATTCATTGGGAGACAAGTGTGGTATTGTTTCACAAAAGCAATAAGAAAAGACATTAAAAAAACAGTGAAAGTTACATGAATTAATATCTTTAAGTCCTGTGCATAGATGATTGGTTGAGAGCTTGAGTGGTTACTTCAAGGCTCCCATGTTGACTGAGTCTTTCCTCTCCGTGAGTGAGGGTCGCTTTGCAGTGCCGTAGGAAGCATATGGAGGAGTGGTGGTGGTGGAGGTGGTAGAAGAAGGTAAACGAGGCAGGGTGCACGTTGATGTTTGTCGTTCAGCAGCAGAGTAGCCCGGTGAGGACGAGCGCGCTTTACCCTGCAAACTGCAGCTGCTGCCGCTCTGTAGGGGCGATGTCTTATTAGGGCCTCGGCTCAGGGACGACGTGGACGAGCTGGAGAGAGGGGACGTCCTCAGGCCGTAACCCAGGATCCCCGTGCTCATGAGGAACTCCCTGGAGCCGTAAGCAGGAGGGGTGGGCCCTCGGGTGCCTTGGGGTCGGACGTTGTCCGGCGGGAGGCTCCTCCTGCAGGGGATGTCGTAGATGGATGCGTCAGGGCCATAGAGGGCTTGGGATCTGGCTTGCAGACGCAGCATCCGCTCCCTGTCCTCCATCTCACGCCTCTCATGGATAGAGGAGATGAGGCTTTTGGAAAAGGCGTCATACCGTGAGGTCGCTGTGGCAGCGGTGGACTTCTGTGGTGTGGAGCTCAAGCTGTGGGTCTTCATGTCTCGCATTGCTAGAGCTGACCCCAAGAAAGGGGGCTCTCTTTGGATGTAGCCTACAGGGAAGGACGGGGACGGGTCTCTGGGGGTGAGACCCGGCAAGGAAGGGGAGGTGTCTCTGGGCTGAGGGGAGTGTCGTGTGACCCCCATGAAGACGGGGCTGTAGGCCTGAGGTGTGTAGGCCAGAGGGGGAGGCCTCTGCACCACGCTGCCATCAGGACCCAAGCTCATGAAAAAGCTGACTGTAGGAGCTGCTCTCTGAGCCCCACACTGGGGGTCCATGAGGTTATCATAACTGCTGTGACTGGCCAGCAGACTTGAGGCGGCGGGACCATCGGCGTGCACGGAGGGCAACTGGGATTTGCAGCCGTGATGGCGACTGCTGCAACCACCATGTTTTAGTGAGCGTGAGTTGAGGGTCATAGAGCTGAACTGCACGGAGCTCGAGATGGTGCTGGTGGCCTGTAGGGGGGGCAGTGTGCCTCTCACGGGGCTTCCATTCAGGTCTGGACTTTTGCTGTCCCCTTGGTGCTCTGAGGGCTTCAGCAGCTACACGCACAAGGACATGGACAATGTCGGTCAAGAAGAAAAGATTGGGGAATCTAAGACTGGCAGACAACCACAATGTACCCCACAAGTGGGGAAAAAGCACCGTTACAGGTCTGCTATTGTGCAAAAGTGACTTTTTAATGATGTTTTAACAGTAATGAGATGGGGTGTGCCAGTCCAGGGTGTACCCCGCCTCTCGCCCGAAGTCAGGTGGGATAGGCTACAGTTTACCCCCCGCGACACTAATGAGGATAAGCGGCATAGAAGATGGATGGATGGATGGAAGATGGGGTGTCACGAGACACCCAACTCACGAGACGAGACGATGCACGAGTTTGGGTCTGAGAGGACGAGACGAGATGACATTTTAAAAATTCATTTTTGAAATGTACAATTAAAATAATGTGATCATGTCACCATGTGACAAAACAATGCAGGTGCGTTTTGAAATGTTTATTGTCCCACAAATTGACGCTGAACCATATTAATGTTGACATTTTCTGAGACCAAATAAACCACTAATGTTATATATGAATTAATAATAATAATAGTAATAATAATGCAATATTTCCTTTAATATGTCATCTTTCACTCTGTAAAGTTGTGGAATCGGCGTTTGTGACATGTATTTTATCACAGGCAATTCAACTGTATTCAATAGCAGCATTTCTTTTGCATTGACTTTCTGTGAACACACACACACCATTTTGCGCTGTTCCGTTTCTATTTACTTTGCTGACCAAACGTCTCAGTGAGTGTTGAGTGTAAAAAAGGCTCTGCATCTGGAAGTAAAGTGGGTCAGGTGGATATGTTTGAGGTGGGCAAGTTTGTTTTGTTGCCTTTTATGTCGCCGCCATCTTTGAATAAATTCAGCATATTGGCTCGTTCGTGTTGATGGGCTCACCTTCCTCATTGTTAATATTGCCACACGGGGGCTGTGGCATTTGGCTTTGGAGGCATCTTTTTCCCTCCTAACTTCTACTACGTTACCTTGCATTGCTCCTCGTGAAGCTCCATTCTTTTGCTGTGTGTGTATGCTAGTGGCTCCGCCGTCCCGGGCAGAGACAAAGCAACTTAATGACTGACGAGAGGTGTCACTCTGTTCGCCGTTGTTCTATGAAGTGTGTACGTGCTGAACCAGTGCACAGAGTGAACCCTCTTCGCCCCTGCTTGGAACAGACGCGCATGCACATGGCAATATATGGAGGTCGGCAAAAGTATCGAGTTCGTTTTCATTTGTCGTGTGGGTAATTAATTCATTTATTGTCGCGAGACAGTTTTTTTCTCAACAAGGAATTGCGTCATGTTTTAATCTCGTAATAGCTCTAGCAATATGTGTCCCTACAGCCTGCTTATGAAAACCAAACCTCACTTGTCTGCTCCACTTTAGAGGTCAGGCTTGAAGTTTTCATCTATCATGTTACTATCCTGATACTATCCTGTTACTATCATGTACCTGCTCTGGAGGAATGGGTGAGGATCCTCTGGATATGGCCTCCAGGACTGGTCGCAGCTGTGGGACAGTGGGAATGGACACGGGGATGATGGACTTGGTGTGATGTCCCGTCTCTGGAGAATTGGAGGGGGGACAAAAAGAAAATGCTAGACTGCTTCCGATACGGAAAATGTTTTCCAAAGTAAAAGTCCAACATCTGATGTGTATTAAATGCGTTTTAATGTTATTGTAGAGAATCAGTGCTCTACAGAGTACCTTCCATGGATGCCAGGTGGCTTCTCAGCAGCCCGTGTTCAGGTTTTGGTGGCAGAGGAGGCGGAGTTTTCTGCTGTTTCATATCCGACTGCTCCACAGGTCCAGCGGAGGAACGCTGAGAGGGGGGGGAAAAAAACAAAACACATGGGAGGTGACCATGTTCTGACACTTGTTGCATGCCTGTGCTTACTTTATTTTGAAGGTCCTGGCTGTGCTTGCCGTTGTCGGTGACTTTGACTGACAGCTGCCTGTCAATCTCAGGTCTCAGGAAGGGCGGCTGGATGTGGATCACTGACTTCTTGCGAGGCCTGGCTGTGTAGCTGAAGGAAGAACGTCAATTCGCAAAAGAACATCTTTAGCAAAAAAATTAATAAATAAAAGTACTTACCTTGGTGAGGTGGGACTGCAGACTAAATACTCCAGATTGTTGCAACAACCGCGTGTAAACGGATTCACTCCCCCCTGAAACTTGCCGGTTACCTGTGGGGATGTCAATACATAAAGCACAACGGACTGTATTCATAATGGATTATGGGTATGGATAAAATAACTAAATTCATCAATTATCTGGTCCCTAACTATGTTTTTTCCCAGCCTTTCATATGTTTTCAATATTTATGTTATTTTAAATATTTAAATGTAAATATTTGTTAATATAAATAACGTCATAAATAACGTATAAACGGCGGTAACTAATTTATTTCATTAATTATGTTACATTTTTTTAGTGTAATTAACGCATGCGCACCAGAGCAAGCACGCCTCTATTAGGACGGCAAACAGAAGCACAGTGGAGCGTCCCCATGCTGTCACACAGAGTCTGACGCTCTTTTATAACTTCATTCTGACCTGAACACATCAACAGCAGTACAATTCCAACACCATATACAACTCGCACACGTCTGTAGTCCGATCATCCTGGGAACGACACTTCCTCCTTCTCCTTACAAGACCGTGGGATGCTTTCAGGGACACTCCGAACATCACAAAACCGCTTTATATAGCGTGTGTTTGTGTAAACAAACACGGAGAGAAGAGAACACGGCAGAAGATAAAGTGGATATCACTCACTTCGTAACTCTTAAATCGGATGTACAATTTGCTACATTTAAGTATGCTTGAAAATACACTGAAAATAAGTACATTCACCTTACATTACGTGATGTCTTTGAACGCAACCCCTCTTTGCGCCTAAAGTGCGATTCGAATGTTGTGCTACTATTAAAGAGACTCGTGTTAGGCAAATAGATTTTCAGACTTGTGTGGTATCTTTTAGCTTGACATGTTCAGTTCATTTGGAGCTGTTAATACATACAAATATATATAATCCTGTCCTGTCGTTTATCTTTCTGTTCATTAAATACAGCAGAAATATTGGTATATTTCAGACATAGTTGCTAATGGTGATTAGCTAACTTAACTTAACTAAAGCTAACTTTTTTTTTTCTTTTTTTTTTTATCATTCCATTTGACAATACTGGGTATTCAAAGACTTCAAAGGGGTAGCTTGACAATAATGGAGAAAATAAAATCTTTGTCAAATACTCTAAGCTCTATGGTTTTGAGAGTAAAAAGAAAACTATATTGACTGTAAATGCTCGTGAAAATCGGTCTCAACTGGAGGCTCACTGTGGCCCACTTTGAATTACGTTACCCTTCATGCAAATCCTACTACACTGAGCTCATGTACACAGAAAATAAACATGCGCTTTTATCTGTGATTCACACTGACTTGTTCATTGGTGGTGCGTCCCCTGGACACGAGGAACAGGTGAAATCCAGTCAGTCCCAGAACCGGGAGGAGAAAAAGACCTGATATACTGATCACAACCAGACTGCGAAAGGCTGTGAAGGAAAGCGCTCCATCATAAACAACAGAAGACACGCCAAGACATTTTGGACTGGAGGATACGTGACGGTGCAGTGCAGCTTCCACAGGTCGTCCATGTGGTGCAGGACGTAGATGAGGCCGAAGCTGAAGACGCAGACCATGTGACCGGTGAGGGACAACAGGAAGAGGAAGAAGTAACGGTAGTTCCTCCTCCCGATGCAGTTGTTGACCCAAGGGCAGTGATGGTCAAAGTCCTGCAAAGACAAAATGAATATATGCGTCACAGATTTTTAGATATCCTCCTGTGCTTTGCAAATTTCTTTCTTTTTTTTTTTTTTTTTTTTAATACCGCCATCCCAACTCTCTGAGAAATTGAATTCCTAGCGAGGCTACAAAGGATGGGAGGAGGATTAACCTGATTAATGAGATCTCGCTCTTTTCATCACGCTCTGTCCATCATTCACAACAGACACAAATCCTGTTTTATTGACTTCCTCCCCCCCCACACACACACAACCGCATATTCACCCTCACTTCACTTTTCATTCAAGGCGCTCCATCCTGTGTCCTCCGTTTTCTCAACACCACCACCCATTTTAGATTGAACAATGACCTTCATGCTGCATGCTGCTCATGAAAAAACACTTTCACATTCCAACCCTGGATGGTTTCTTTTAGAGGGCATTACAATTTTGTTTCCATTATAACCATTACACTTATCTTTATGTTCTGCTAGAAATACATGGTTGTAGACGGCCACAATGCATTTCACTGGGCATCACTGTGGTGTAGTATTGATATCGGTTTGAGATCATTTCATTCATTTTGTTCAAATTGTCGTATATTTTATATAAAATCACAAAATCATTCAACTATCTTGAAAATATTCAACTAAAAAGTATCGGTCCAAGCGGCAATATATATATCTATAAGAACTTGATGGATAAAATTTGCAGGACAGCCCACCCCTGGATTTGGATGAAAGCACAAACAGTGTAGTTGCGCTACCTAGTGGTGAAGTTGGTACATTACAGTTTCATCAATTTTGACCCAAATGTCACATATTTAGTCAAAAACGGATGCAGGTAATATCTACGGGCAGTGCTGTACCAATTGGTAAAGTTGGTCAATTCCATTTTTCCCAACACTTCTGATGAAAAATGAGCCAACAAGTAAAGTAGGAGATACCAGTTGTGATCCGTGTTGAGATATTACGTGCTGATTTGGACCAAATAAAAGGTAGATTTAAAAATGTTTGGGTGATATTAGCTATAATTATTATTTTGATACAATATATTTAACATATAATAAATAATAATAATTCGTAACGGGTTGGTAGAAATCTGCTGCCTTATCGCGAGACATGCAGAGATATTTTTCTTTTTTTATACTTATATTTTCATTATTGTATGCATTATGTTATCGCTGCCTTTTTTTGTTGTTTTTACCCCATTTTATTTCATTTATTTATTATTTTATTTCGTGAACTGAATTTAAAAATGGTTATGATATACTATTGAATTAGTTATGGAATATCTACATTTTTGTTTTAATAAAGGTTAGTATTTATTTAACCAACATACAATTTGTATTTTTCTAAACTTTTTCTGTTTTTTTTCTGTTCATATGTTTGACAATTTTAACTCATTTACTGACACAGTAAATAATATTAAAAAATGAAATAATACAGAAAATAATATAACATTTTAGAATAATATATTTAAATAATATTTAAGATATATAAAATAATATTTTTAAAATATTTTATAAAATATTTGTTCATACATTGTAAATTTAATTTATTTTTTTAACATTTTAACAAAATATATTGATGATGTAAATTATATTATAGTAATAATATAAAAAATATATATATATATATATATATAGTTTAGCATTTTACATATACACAGTTCTATTGTTATATATATGAACCAATATTTTACAAATATTTTTTTCATTTCACAAATTTTAAAATCTTTTTTTAAAGTATTTTATTCATTTTATTTAATCTAAGACCATATATTATTGTGTAATGAAGTGCTATGTAGATATTTTCTTCCAAATTTGGTCGTGTTTTTGTTTGTGTGTGTGTCTGTGTGTTTGCACAGACCTCCACACAGCGATCACACACGCTGCAGTGTGAGCAGCGTGGCGGTCTGTAGAAGTGACAGGAAGCGCACCACTTCATGCGCACTTGGATGCCCCTCACGTCCACGTTCTTGTAAAGGGGGGCCCGGAATTCGTCGTCCTTGTCCTCATCCTCATTTGCTGAGATCAAATACATGAGATAAGATGAGATGAGACTCCAGCAGCACCAGCAGAAAAAGACAGTTGGGATTAACTTCGCTCACCCATCGGGAGTACACCAGCGTCCATGAATGTTGCCATGGTGAAGTTGGCCAGTACGAAAAGGAAAAGGATGGCACAGCATGGCGGCACAGCAGGGCAGATGGTCACGGCCAGCCACGGGCATCTGCAAGACATATAAAAAAAAATTGTCCTGTGTTGCCTGACAGCAGAATGTTGTCGTCTTGTGAGTATCCATCCCACCCAGGTTGAGGTTAACACAAATCAGGGCCACAACAAAGACTTTAGGGGATAATCTTCATCGCGTTTATTCCAACGGGATCCCAAAAAGTAATTGTTTACAGTGAAAGATAAGCGAGTATTAGTGCATGTTCATCACTGCTCCCACATCAGGGGAGATTAAAAAAAAAAACACACAGGCAGGGTCCCTTCAGGCTGCGGCAAGAAAGACACTGCAGCGGGTGGATCAGGCCTGCGACAAACAATTGTTTTCACCAGATTAATCTGTTGATTATATGCTAATTGATTACTCTAATGGTTCATGTAATAATGTTAAAAAACAGGGGAAATGGGGATTAGAAGCTGCAAGCAAGAGAGGAATGTCGGAATAAATAACATTTATTAAATAACATTTAAGGATCAGTTGCACAAAGCATAATAACAACAATGGCGGCAACTTTATACGCTATGTTTACGTTGCATTTAACATATTATATTCGCCACTAAACTGCATGCTGGTTTGGCGACGTCACCGCGACGTGAGATTAGAGGGAGGGGATCGAGTATCAGGCAACACTGAGTACAGGGTCTAGTTTGATTGACGCTTGCAGAACGAAAGTAGCCAAATTAATAGAAACGTCACACAGTACAACGCGTTTAAAGGCAACCTGCAAGCACAATATAAAACCCAATGTTCAATTGTCCGAGTCAACCACAACTGGGCATTGCTATTCTTAAAAAGGACACATTTCTGAGGCAATTTTGTAAGTGAAAACATGGGCTAAAAAAGAAAAAAAAAAAGAATAAAATACAAATTTTAGGCCCAATCCCCAAACTCCCTAGCTGGATGGCTGGCTGGCTGGGTTCAGGCCATGGGGGAGGGGTCCCCACTGAGCGGAGCGCCTGCTGATGCCATGCCAGCTGCAAACCCACTAATCCCCCCGGATTATCAACTCTGGATTACAGGCCCTCTCTGCCAGTCCATTGTGGAATCCTCACAGTGGATGGTCTGCGCGCACGCGCACGTGGGCACACACACACACACACACACACACACAGAGAGCTCAGCACCTTATATGTATCATGCAACACATTTTATCAAGGATACATATGGAATAATATAGCGGGATACACAGTAAAGCTCACTGACATGCTAGTGGTGGGTTACTAACTTGGTTTCCAACAAGATGATTGTAATTAAAGGATTATAAATGATATATTTGGTATTATATTACCATGAAACTATCATACTGAGTATGTATTTTTGCAGTTTTGATATAACATTTTTATTTTCCTGTACCTTTTTTTAACCCATTTTATCTTTTTGATTTTTTCTTTTATTTTATGCACCGCGTTTTTATTCCAATTTAAATCTTCCAATCTTAAATCTATTTATTATACCTCTTCCCAGTTTTTGCCTACAGTACTTTACCAGTACCTTTTCCCGTTTTATTTGATTCATTTTTTGAAAAAATAAATTTAAAATAATTGAGTTGCTTTTTT